>NC_086319.1:78797905-79437905 GCF_036172605.1 Pelobates fuscus
TGCCCTGTGCCATAGGACCTAGTTCTTTGGTGCCCAACTCCACCAACTTCCCGTCAATGCGGAGAAGTGCTGCTTTACGTCGCTCGGATGATAAGGCGACATTGGCATTACCCACAAAACAAAAGCATCTTTGTGCCCATTCCCGCACATCATGCACCCATTCTCGCACCATAGTAGCGTCGAATTGATGGGCTTTGGCTAGGGCATAGTCGGCCAAATACATAATTCTGGATAGTGGTCCCACTGAATCCAGAAGTTTATCCTGTACCCCTCTAAACCCTTTCTCCACTCCTTTGCGTGGGTCACGGCCACCTCGTGACATAAAGGTGGTCATCACCTGGTCGAATTCTGGAGTGTCCGCAACGTGGTCAGGTAGAAAAGGTCGTGGGCATTCTGACCTCAAGCGGTTGCGGACTGTCTTGTCCATGGACTTTCGTAACCAGAGGTGCATGAACCTTGCTAAGTGGTTGGGTGGTGTCCAGTCGCTTGAGCGTGGGTGTCTTATTTTTCGTGGGTCAAAAAGCTTTTGTCCCAGCGGGTCGAATATGGTGTCTTCGTCTTCCTGCGGGGTTTCCGCGTTGTCTGGTTCTTGGGGTTCTCCCATGAACGTGTATTGTGGAAAGAAGGATTGTGATCCTGAGTCTGAGCCCCAAGCATCCTCGTTGGAATCTGACTCGTCCGCTTGCCATTCATCTAGGATGGCCATGGATTTAGCGTGAGATTCTTCTTCTTCCGAAGAGTACTCGTGTTGCGGGTTCGGGGTGGTGGCTGTAGCGGGTTTAGTGCGTTTAGCGGGGTTTTTGCCTTTGTTAGGGTTTTGGTGACCCTTTTCGCCTTTCTAATGGCGTTTGCCCGTGAGGGTTTCTGGGCTCTTGTGTGATTCTGGTTCATCAGAATCTGAGTCATGGCGGGATGGGTGGGTTTTTGATGGTTTCCTCTTGTCAGGACCAGAGGCCATCATTTTGGAGAGAACTTTCTCCATGGAGGCGGATACGGCCTCGTTTACCATGTTTTGGAGCTCTGTTGTCTGAGAGGTCTCCATAATGCCTGAATATGTGTTTGGCACAGGACGTATGATAGAGGTCAGTATGCTGTATTAGACAGTAATAAGCTGTTCTAGTATCGTTATGCGGACCCCAGCAGGGTGCAATAACGTGTTTTTGTTGTACAGAGTACAAATTACCCCAGCAGGGTTTATAAAATGTATGATAATGGTTTGAGGAGAAAAACAAATAACCCCAGCAGGGTTGTAAATATATGATACCCCAGCAGGGTATGTAGTGGTATGCATGAGAAGGTTATACCTTCAGCAGGGTCTGTGACCAAGGAGAACTGTGGCAAAATCACCCCAGCAGGGTATATAGAGCCAATGGTAATAATAAATAGCCCCAGCAGGGCAGGATACAAAACCACTAGTTGGGATTTTTGTTCTGGGCCTCACCCAGGGTTGTAGAGGTGGCCACAAAGCGACCTCTTTAGCAGCACAGTTTAAGGGCAGCACCCCAGGCACAGGTTAACAACTTATGTGCCTTTAACAGCTTTTAAGCTTTTATAACTGACCCCTGTGGAGTATTGCGGTAGAATTCCGTCCAGTGTGTGTCCCTCGCGGCACTCGCGGCCCTTTCAAGGTGGCGTCCGTAATCTTGCGAGATTTCGCGGGATTAAAGATGGCCGCCGCGAGTGTAGCCGCGGCTAGTGCCGAGCCGCGGCAAAATGAGTGAGAGGGAACCGGCAGTGGAGGCAAAGCAGGGGGCAAAGTCTGAGGGACCTGCCAAAACTGCTCAATACCAGGGGGCGTGCGGTTACCCTGCACCAGACCCTGCTAATCCACCTCCACACTGACGCCTACTCTGACCATCAGGCATATTGGGTCCTGGTCCACGCGCCGCCGCCCGGGTCCACCCGGCAGCGTGTGGACTGGGACCCAATATGCCTGATGGTCAGAGTAGGAGTCAGTGTGGAGGTATATTAGCAGGGTCTGGTGCAGGGTAACCGCACGCCCCCTGGTGTTGAGCACCAGCGTTTGTTGAGCCACATACCAAGACCCTGAATCAGCTTAAGCGGATACCAGGAACTAGGAGCTTGGAAATTAAGCAGACCTCCCAGGAGCAAAATAGGGAGGCTCTGCAGCAGGTTTGTATCCAGTACAGAATCAAGGCAAGTCTAGAGATAGGCACCAAACATGAAAACAAGACAGAAGTAGTAGAACCCAGAACCAGAGAAGGATAGTAAGCTAAACCCAGAACATATACACAAGACATGAGGAATACATGAACATAACATGGGCATGACTGGACAGGACTGTACATGGACTGGTATACAAACTAAAACAAGACAAGATAACATAGGCAAAACAAGAGGAGAATTAACTAAGTACTACATATGGAAATCATGGGGATTTAGTCACACTATATGATCATACATTGCATAAGCCTGCCAACAACGCCAATGTACCCCATATCTGGCAGGTCCTACACTGCCTAATGTATGCTGAAATAACCACAGATTCAGAACACATATATAGCACTTACCTGCAAGAAAGGACAGAAGCAGTGAGCAGCTGCTTGCAGGAACACTGAAACATAATAAAAGATGGAAACATACGGGTGTGGCAAATAAAACAAACATTTAAAGGAAACCTGGAGACTAGGAAATCCAGGGACGAACTATAGGAATGAACCCAGAAATCCCAGCATAAAGAAAACCAGACATAGAATAGAAAACTAAGCAAGAATAGCAAAAAGAGTACTGGATACCAGAAGCCAAGGCCAGACATCTCCACTGAACAGAGCAGGACGTGACAGATATTCCGTGAACCATTCGGCAAAACGTTCCACAAAGTAATAGCACACCAATCGGGAACAATCCGCACGTTTTGGTATATTTTTGTCTATGTAGTGTAAAAACTGTGGGAGGAGTTAGGGTGGTAAATTTGGCTATAATAATAATAATAATATATATGTGAGATAACATTAAGTGGTCTTGCTATGCAAGAACACTTAATTAATTGCCCCATAAGCCCAGATTTTCCGCCCCTCCCTCCAAAACAGCAGTGTTTCCTTTTTTAACTGAGATATACCGCTGTGTCATGACATGTAGGAGTTATAGTTCAGATTTTGGCCTTTTACAGTATAAAGCTGTAACGGAGCTTCCTGTCCCCCGGTTGGGTACCTCTGCCGACGGATGTTTCTAGTGCACACCGAAGACCCCAAGCACTCCACCAGACACCATCAGCAACGCAGTCCCCACGTCCAGCGTTACAGCTTGGCTGGGAACTCGCCATCTCCTACCCCCCCTGGACCTACGACAAGGTTCCAGGTTCCAGTGGGTGAACCTCTCTTCCTCTAGAGAGTCAAGCAGAAACATCTCTTAAAAGAGCTTAGTGATTATAATCCCTGGGGAGTATAGTGATATAGCAATCCCCAGGATAGATGCAGCCTTTCCCCCCACACATGAGACGAGATTCTATGTTGAGGGTAAAACAGGAACTCAAGGTTTATTTGGGCACACTGGCCTTTTATACAAGTTTCCCACCAAGGGCGCCACCCAGGTGGACCCTGTTGGGCACAGGGACACAAGATCAACAAGCCAATAAAAACAAAGTTTTACATTCAGACACTCCCATACAGTGTACACAATTCCTCTCCTCTGTTTGGGAGATAATTGAGTTAATTACTGTATCAACTCAATTATCTCCAAACGAAGAATACAAGTTTTTACACATATTTGAAAACACCCCATAAACTTAAGAGAACCCCATAAATACATTTCCTGATAGCCCCGATCTGGGGGAACAACATACTTAAAAATCACCCAGATTGGTTCAGGGGTTCAAAAGTTAGCTGGGGGTCTCTTTTGACCGGCCGCACGCATGTCTTCATGCACAAAACAGTTCCAGAGAATTAGGCTGTGCAGCCGGTCTTTTTCAACAGTCAAACTAATGTTCAAATAGTCGCACGGAGCCGGTTGTGCACAGAGTCAGTGAGTGTATCTGGTTTGGTAGATTAAATCTACCGAACGGCGCTCCATTCATGCAATCCCAGTTGAACCTAACTGGAGGTGAAAGTCCCAGCGGTGTTTGTGCCGTCGAGTGTCCGATTTTAGTTCCATGCGCTCTCCGACAAAACACTGATGGACGTGTTCGAATAAACAAGATGGCCGCCTTGTTTATTCGAATTAACTAGATGGCCACCTAGATCGGTCCAGGGGTTCAAAAGGTAGCTGGAGGTCTCTTTTTGACCGGCCGCACGCATGGCTTCATGCCCAAAACAATTCCAGCGAATTAGGCTGTGCAGCCAGTCTATTTCAATAGTCAAAGTAATTTTCAAATAGTCGAACGGAGTCGTTTGTGCACAGAGTCAGTGAGTGTATCTGGTTCGGTAGATTAAATCTACCAAATGGTGCTCCATTTGTGAAATCCCAGTTGAACCTAACTGGATGTGGAAGTCTCAGCAGTGTTCGTGCCGTAGAGTGTCCGATTTTAGTTCCATGCGCTCGACGACAAAACACAGGGGGACGTGTTTGAATAAACAAGATGGCCGCCGCCACGTGTTTGACTATACGAACGGCGACCACCCAGCCATTCACCAGTTAAGCTGCGGTTAACCACAGCTTCTAGGGGGTTAACGAGCAGCACACTCCACTTGCGGGTGGTCCGGTTGTTCGACAGTTTGTTCGGTAAACGAACACCATAAGCCTAATCCATTCGGTAAGTCCCATATACTGAACCAAACGAAGGGAAAAAGGCATGAACAGTCTTTCTAGCTCAAAGTTCACTACAGGGCCATAGTCACAGGGCAGGAGGCTGGCAAACAGGCCCCTCCAAAAACCAGTGGCGAGGACACTTTCGCCACAAAAGCTGACTAACTTTACGTTTTCAGATAGGTGTCCATGAAGCACAGATGTTCTATACAATGTCAAAGGACCCCTGTAAGCACTATATTTGACAAATGTGTTTCTGATGCCTGAAAAATATAAAAGGGCAATGTAAGTATCATAAACAATACAGCCTGCTGTTTTGGTACAATGCGAGGTGCCCTGCCCCAGTTCTGTATAAAACGGTTTGAGCAGTTTAATACAGATCAAGGGTGCCTTAGGATCTTGTGACCTGGTTCCAAACTCACTCATATTGGAATGCAGAATTTTCACATAGATTTTATCCATTTTATCTGAGGACTTAAAATATCAAGTCCTATGCTACTAGTCAGGCCTAAAAAGTCACTTGCCACTGCAAACCGGCATTCACTTAGGGTGAATTTTATACTCACCAGAGCCAGATTTTTTGCCTAGTGGCACTTAAAATTTTGAGCCTTGGTTTTATTTATATTTGCATGGAATACAAATGGCTGAAATTTAGCAAGAGGCTAAGCAATGAGATGAGTCTAACAGATCACAATTTGTTTCAAAGTGCTTGAAAAAGGTTTAAAAGTGATTAGGGGGATGGTACTATTAGATGGCTGACAACATAACCAATATAGCGGGCTGTAGTGGTAATGGTGTTCAGACACACCTCGTATGTATTATGGCGTTAGGAAAATAGTTTAAAAAAAAGCTTGTTACATACATTTTTCTAGCGCCAAGACTCCCTCGGTACTGTTGATCAGGGCCGGACTGGCCCACCGGGATACCGGGAAATTTCCCGGTGGGCCGTCGGCACCTGGGGCCGGGGTGACCTGCGGCCGCAGGGAGAACTTGATTGGCGGCCGCAGGGGAAGCTCTTCTGGGCCGGCGGCCGGTGGGGGAGCAGGCTGTTCTGGGGGAGCAGGCTGTTCTGTCTCTGCTCCCCCTCCCTCGCGCGCAGCTTAATGAGACCGGAGCCGGAATATGACGTCATATTCCGGCTCCGGTCTTTTTCTAGCCCGCGAGGGAGGGGGAGCAGAGACAGAACAGCCTGCTCCCCCAGAACAGCCTGCTCCCCCACCGGCCGCCGGCCCAGAAGAGCTTCCCCTGCGGCCGCCAATCAAGTTCTCCCTGCGGCCGCCAGCACAGCAGTCTGCCCACCCACAGGTACCAAAAAGTATGTATGTCAGTGTGTGTGTGTGTGTGTGTCTGTCATGCTGTGTGTGTGTGTGTGTGTCTGTCATGCTGTGTGTGTGTGTGTGTGTCTGTCATGCTGTGTGTGTCATGCTGTGTGTGTGTGTGTCTGTCATGCTGTGTGTGTGTGTGTGTCTGTCATGCTGTGTGTGTGTGTGTGTGTGTGTCTGTCATGCTGTGTGTGTGTGTGTGTCTGTCATGCTGTGTGTGTGTGTCTGTCATGCTGTGTGTGTGTGTGTCTGTCATGCTGTGTGTGTGTGTGTCTGTTTGTGTCATGGTGTGTGTCTGTCATGCTGTGTGTGTGTGTCTGTGTCATGCTGTGTGTCTGTCTGTGTCATGCTGTGTGTGAGTCTGTGTCATGCTGTGTGTGAGTCTGTGTCATGCTGTGTCTCTGTCTGTGTCATGCTGTGTGTGAGTCTGTGTCATGCTGTGTCTCTGTCTGTGTCATGCTGTGTGTCTGTCTGTGTCATGCTGTGTGTCTGTCTGTGTCATGCGGTGTGTCTGTCTGTGTCATGCTGTGTGTCTGTCTGTGTCATGCGGTGTGTCTGTCTGTGTCATGCGGTGTGTCTGTCTGTGTCATGCTGTGTGTCTGTCTGTGTCATGCTGTGTGTGTGTGTCTGTCTGTGTCATGCTGTGTGTCTGTATCATGGTGTGTGTGTCTGTCATGGTGTGTGTGTGTGTGTCAGTCGTGGTGTCTGTGTGTGTTTTTAAAAATAATGTTTAACTCACCTTTTTTTTTTTCCAACGTCGTGCTGGTCTCTGCCTCTATCACTGAGATCATCAAGCTTGATGATCTCAGCCAATCCGCACCGACACAGGAAGCGCCTCTAGTGACCGTCTGAGTGTCTGTCACTAGAGGTGTCACTAGGAAGCAATGTAAACACTGCCTTTTCTCTGCAAAGTCAGTGTTTACATTCAAAAGCCTGCAGGGACAGGCTATAGACACCAGAAACACTACATTAAGCTGTGTGTGTGTGCGCCTGCTAGTGAGCTTGCTTGCTTGCGTGTGTGTGTGTGTGTGTGTGTGTGTGCCTGCTAGTGAGTGAGCTTGGGTTTTTATGTCAATGAGCTTATGTATATTAGTGAAATTGTTTGTCTATGAGGCTGTGTATCAATGAGCTTGTGTGTGTCAGTGAGATTGTCTGTGTCTGCATGTGAGTATGCTTACTGTATAATTAAATGTTTTACTCTGAAAGGACCAATATATTATATTAGAAAAAGCTATATATATATATATATATATATATATAAAACATAACTCTATTATCTGGGGTGGCAAGACATAGCCTTACATATTACATGCGACAATATATGGCGCAATGACTTATGGGGCTGGCATAGATTTTTTTTTCCAGGGCTGCTTTGTATCCCCAGTCCGGCCCTGCTGTTGATCCCTCTGTCTCCTGCAACATCATTGAGGAAGCATTGCTTTCCCCATCGCTGCTCCAATTCAATGCTCCTTATAGTGGAGCACTGGGTACCTGATGTGCATGCACAGCAAACGCCACACACACATCCAATGCTTGGATCCTTATTATGGTATTCTGCAAAATAAGCAGATAATCCATTTCGTATATTCCTAATCTGTTTATCTGTAAGGACATGCAGTTTCCTAGTGCCCACATATCACAGTCCATATGGACAAGTGATTACCTTTAAAAAAAAATAAAAATTAACTACAGAGGCGGCATGACATAGTCCCACAATTCCTTGCAAACTGTGTTGTGGAAGCACAAGCTCTAGCACGTCAGTCAATCTTGTTAATTTTCTTTTCTGCTTTGTGTATATTTATTAATTTACAAAGAATAAATTAGTTAATGACAATATTTTTTTTTAACCTGCAATAGCTTTAATGTAATTAATAATGCATGTAGTTCAATGATAGGCTGCAGTTCCATTCCTTAGACCAGTGAAACTGCTGCCTAAGCTAATAGAAGCTTCACATTGACTGCTGTCAGCTTAATGACAGCTCATTTCACAGCTTGGTATAGACATGATAACCTGTGTAACAGAACAAACTGTCAGCCTCTGCTGAATAGCTTTGAAGGAGCCAGTTCAAAAAGTGTAGAATGCGCACTCGCTATCTTACTAGACTAGCTAGTGCAGGACGATTTAAATAATTGATAATATTACTGTATTAGCTAATGAAAAAGTAATAAATAAAAATAATAAAGACAAAGTGGGTTAGAAATACTTTCTAAAAAACAGTAATTATTTTTTTATACACAAGATCATGCAAAAATAATGCATTCTAAAATCAAACATAATTTAAAACAAATTTTAAAATTAATAAAAATGATTCTAACTGGGGCGGGGCCTGAGCTTCATGGCGGCTGGATGTGCCTCGTATGAGCTCCGTGCTCAATACACTTACCGAGCCAGCAAAACGTGTCCCAGCCAGCCAAAAATCCTACACAAATCGGAATTTTCAGCAGACAGACCCCAGAAGCCAGCTGAGGTGCCCCGAGCTTGCAGCCCATGGATACACGAGGTGACCATCGGGAGTGAGGCCTAGTAGTATCGCCGGACGGGTGAGGCGGCCGATCCCCCGATCCGTGCGACCTAGTGCCCTCCCAAGTGAGTTACACAGCCCTGTTCCCCCCCCCTCTGGACCGGTGGGGGAGATCCCGGTCCACCCCAGCTTGTACCTGGCACTACGGGAAAGACATCTCACAGCCTTCACTGACCGAGACACTGCCCTAGCAGCCACACGCAAGATGGCGGCCCGACTTACCCTGCAGGACACCCATCCCCAGCATCCTGAGCCTGAACCACTGAGCCCAGCACAGATCACACACAGGAGGCTGGATGAAATTTTTAGCCGCTTCTGGGCCAAGCTGGAGGCACGCCAATCAGCGGCTGAGAGCATCATAAGAGCACAACGTCCCAGATTCACTCCGCAGAAGCGGTGGAGCGTGCCTGACACGAACCGACCGACCGCCAAGCGCCTCTCGGTCTCTCCGGAGGCCGCAACCAATGGCCGTCCCATACGCCTTCCTGGGCCGAAGACCACCCAGAGCAAAGCTCCGAGACACCGTCCACAACGCCGGAGGATTGGCCGCCGCAGGCGGCGGCAGAACACCCAAGCTCCTGTCGGCGCCCAAAGAAGGGAAGACCCGGCCTCATCGAGATACCGAGTCAGTGGAAAGCAGGTGCAGGCCTTCACAACGACCTGGGGCTGGCTGATGGCCATCACACACAGGCAGCCCGCTGCCACCCTGTGGACTTACCTGGATGAGGGAATCACCTTACCTAGCAAGGGCATTGGCTGATTATGGACTCTCGGCCCCAAGGGCAATATACGGTTAGATAAGCAGAGATCAAACCGTCCACCCGTACATGTCACCTACTGTATGGACTTAACTTTACTAGCATAGTTAAATTAACCTCACTGAACCTTACCCTTTTGTGTTTGCTGTTTATACCCTGATGGTGTTTCACAAGTCTTTATATTGCTATGACACTATAGTCTCACAGGTCTTCACATGCTAGCCATATTGATTCCAGTATGTACCTCTTAGACCAAAATGAAGCTTATAACATCTCTTCTATGTACTAATAGGGCTACTACCACCAGACTCTTTAGCACTTAGCTTGTTACATCTTTTACAAGAAGCTTGAGACAAAACAGCTTAGGTAATCCTTCTCTATCGCTTAGTCTGACTGTTCATGCTTATCCTTTTGAGAATCACTAGACGCCGGCATACTTTGTGCACATTCTGTAATACAGAACACTTACTCCAATCTTGACCAACTAGTGAGACAAGAGATGCATAAACACTATCGCATTAGACATAACCTGAGCTAAACACCATATAAATGAAAAAGTAATAACACTTCTGTTCTACCAGCGAATACGACGACCAGCTGATCTACTACTCATTCATTACTGACCGTTTAACTTGTTATCATAAATGTACTTCACTCTATTAATATAAAATGAGACCGACACTCAAAGGAGATGCTTTCTTATGTTGTCTTGCTCCCACTCTGTACAAAAATGCAATCTCCCTTCTTTATTCTGTACCCTGTATTCTGCATGTCTCAATAAAAGAAAGATTGACAAAAAAAAAAAAAAAATGATTCTAACTATCGATAAAAAATATTAATACATTTAAATGTTAAATCTTTGTTGTCAGTTCATTATATTCTGTCTTATAAATGAATGCATACTTTTATCCACTCTTGTACTGAGCCAAGAGCTTGGGGTAAGGTCATTATAGATATTTAGAAATCAGAATCTGCATTCATTACTTTGGGAAGTTCAGAATTCGTTTTCAATAATGTCTGTTGAGAAATGGTGTTTGGTCTGCATGAAGAACTGAAAGATAGATCACAGAACACTTTAAAAACCAATGTGATTCCAATGCACCCAACACAATTTTGGCTTCTTGCTAAAGTTGGATATTTCATTCTATCCTTTCATGATGTCTACTGTTCAGGTTATGGGTCCACCACTCATACATTTAGTGACAGCTGCCATCCCTTTGTAGAGTGTCCATTAAAAGTGCTGTTAACAGATGGTCTCACCACGATGCCTCGATAGTGAGGTATAACAGAAATTGTATTTTGGACGTACACCAAAGAAAACAATCAGAGATGAAATGGCTAGGTGAAAAGATTTAAAATTCCCTGTATTAAACAGCCGAAGATGTCTTTTTTTACAAATGGTAAAAAATGGGTTACAAAACGATGATGGTAAAGTGTGGGCAGGGGATACTATATTGTCCCGAAAGTAACAATGGTTTGATGAATGAGTGAAAACTGGGAATCTATAAACTAAAACGGACGTGTGATTGGACCCTTTAACTATTCACAATTTGGCAAAGTTCTACATGGGATGTATTGCTGTATTCAGCAGCGATAGAAGGATGCAACTCTGGGATCTGGAAACAGTACTGTGTTACACAGTCTGTGAAATTCCTCATGAAAATGAAATGTTTTTAAAACAGAAATAATTAAATAAAACCCCCTCAATATAACCAGGTAAGTGTGCATGTGCAACTCGTTTAACAGATTACCCTGGGACAGCGCCAGGGGAATCCTGGCATCATAATCACTATAGCAAAACTAGAAAAAAAAAGAAAACATTTAATTTCTAAGCTTAAAAAACTTTAATATTATTTACAATTAAAATACCCCTGAAGAGACAGAGTCCAGTGAGAGAAATTAGATCTGTTTGTGACTGTATGGCTCCACCATCATTGGCAGTGGTGTCTGCATATTATGAGAGGAGGGACAAAGCCATAATCTATACGGGCACTGTCACTCACAGGCCAAGAGGGGATGGGGGGCACTTGCCTCCCCTTGCCCTGTACTTCGCATGCCCATGATCATCAGTAAATTTTACATTTTATTATATTTTTTCTTAAGACATTAAAGAACATCATATCAGCATATATACAAACTCCTGGGAGGGTAACAGTACTAGAAATTTCTCGGGATACCACAGAATAACAATTATGGCCATGGAAAAATGTCTGCGGACGCCCAAGGTCCCATAGTGGTCTGTCTCACACATACCTTATTCTCTTCCCCCCTCCTTCTGCTTTTACTCTTTCAAAGTTCATTACTGGTGGGTCTCTCCCCATATTACACCCACAATGTTCAACATCCTCGGTTTTATGTTTTATACCCAGTATCAGTGCTTACCTGCCACACTATAATATCTTTAGTCTCCACCCATGCCACTATTATATTTCCTGAACACATAGTATCCATGTAGAATTCTGTTTATATGTTGGAATGTTTTTACTACCTGACATTTTACATTCTCAGACTGAATAACATTTGTCAATTGTACTTCTTTGAGGTTATATCCCTGTTATATTTGCTGTATTTGTTTGTTTTGATTTTTATCTCATATAAGACTTCATAGGCATCCTGTAATATTGTATATTGATATATTTCATTGCATAATCCATAAAGAATAAAAAAAAAAAAAAAAAAAAGAAAGAAATAAAGTAAGAAATACAAAAAAATAAGACTTGAACATATGGAACAAATGTTGGTATGAAAATGTTGGCAAGTACTGATTAGCACAAAATATGAAGAGCTGTTACGAGTGGGTTACGTGTCATGTGATGACGTGACGCTGCACGCTCTGTGAGGCGGGGTGATGTCCTTCGTGGGATTAGACTAGAAGATAGACACCAACACAAACTCAGAGAATATGATGTTCATCTTCTATTGAAAATTTCTAACGATAATTGGACTTTGTGATGTAGCTGAGTAAAGTTTCCAACCTGATCATGTGAGGCAAGCTATCAGTCAAAGGATTGAGTAGTCCATCTTTATACCGCAGGTCCCACATGATTGCTCGGGCAGATTGGAAGAGAGAAGGAAAGAAGAAAGGAAAATATCTTTATAATGACAAACAAAATCAAAAGAAAATAATTATCTCAAAAGACTTGACACGAAAATACATAATCAATACTAATGGCTGACCTACATATAAAAAATTATTGAATAAAAACAGAAAAAAAATATCATTATTGTCATCGTTTATAATGTACCAACATTTTGTTAAGCACTGTACAACAATAAAAGGCAAATGAGATTATATAAATACATTATAAAAAGTCAGTTCACCCTGAAGAATGTTTAAGGGTTTGCGTTTAAGTTTATATTAGTTGATGATTGACTCTGAAATAACACTTTATTCAAGGGAAAATTAATAACTCTAATATTTTACCTCTGTTTTATGCGGATATGACTGCTGTGATATATGTATGTATATATATATATATATATATATATATATATTTAAATCACAGACAAAATTGCTTGTGCGTGCAACTGGCCAGTCATCAACTTCTCTATGAGCCGTACTACATCTTATTGAGAAGTGTATGAATGACAAGTGCTAAGTTGTCACTTTCTCTATATACCATAGTTCACACTGAGTGATGCAGTAAACCTTCTGGCTGTCAATCAGAGAGTGTGACAAAGGTGTTTTATAAAATTACCAATTTATCTTGAAATTGACACGTTTATAAAATAAGGCTGCAGGAACAGGCAATCTAACCCTAACGCACTCCTACAAGCTCACTAGCCCAATCAGAACAGATGGGTAGGTTGCTGGGGACTCTCATTTAGTATTAAAACATTTTAACCATTAATGTAAGGATAGCGCCAGGGGATTCCAGACACACTAGCCACTTCAGGGAAATGAAGAACATTGTCCCTTTAAGTAATACCTCCTATGGCACAAGATATACAAAAATACGATAATCACAAGAGACATTAATGTTTATTAAATGGTAATGTGGCAAACAATAACAACATAATCAATACATTGTTCCAAAATATATCGAGTACAGACGCCAATTAAAGGGACACGACCGGATGTAGGTAATTCATTATCTTTTAATATAACTATAAATATCAACAAATTGCATATAAATGAATATTTTCTTTGAGGTTCAGCCTTTGCTTTCAGGGAGGAGGAAAGTGCATGTAATTATGGCTATTCATTATCTCCAGTTAATGATTAATGTATATATGATGTGATGAAGAATAAGCAAGATACAAAGGTCCATAATGAGGCAAATTAGCTTTCAGCCGACTGTGACAAGGGGAGGATTGTTTTCTCGTAGGCCCAGGTACGTGTCTGCTCGAATATTATTAAATAGGATGTCGATTACTTTTCAATTTTATAATATTTTTCCAGGATAATTTTAATATTGTGTATTTTAGCTTTACTTTCTTCTTCTTACTTCTTTGTGATTACATTGTCTCCCCTTATCTCTTCCCAGAACACTGTATATCTTCAATTTTCTTTTATCCCTTCCTTTATTTATTCTACACTTCTAACTGGCTCTCATTTTAGTCCTATTCCAAAAATTAAAAAATTTCACTCTAATTTTCTCACCATTTACCTTATTTTTCCTTCTTTCTTTAATTTGCTATATTTTACCTTCAAGACTATAAGGCTCATAAATGATACAGGAAATTGAAGTGAATTATAAACCGAAGAGCGAAATTCAGGATAAAATAGCCAAGATGGCAATAGAGCTAAGCTTGAGATTTATTTTTCCAAGTTGGACAATTTGGCCTACATTTACAATTCAGTTTTTAACTTACTACTATTTGTAATTTATTAAGTAAAGAAATCCATTGTATTACCGTTTTTGTGATTTATACTCACTACAAGGTAATGGGATAAGGGGATGATAATAATTATTAATAATATGATGTAAAAATTATACCCATGTTTCATTTAATAGCAAATTAGTATTTCTTTTACTAGCATGCATGTGGAATTACTATAAAGGTGTCGGTACGTTTTATTTATTTTCTTCCTTGTTCCAGAATCATTATCCACATAATCCAACTTTATTTTGTATACATATAAATTGTTGCCACTTGTAACTAGCCTGGCTTGTAACTGTAACGCTGACCAATGTTATGGGAAGGAAGGAGGAAGAGGGTGGGTGAGGATGTATGACAGCACAATAAAATTGCGTAGATAAGGCGTTAGTGTGTTCTACTGCATACGTTATGTGTAACCTGTAAACGTAATTTAAAAATGTCCACCATTATGCAATAAATAGCTCTAACATTGTGTAATTATTTCACGTAAATATCTCAGTCAGCTGTTTTCTTATTTTTTGTTAGTTATGTTATATGCTGTAAAAACACTTATTAAGATTAAATAAGATTTATATTATTTATTTTACCTCTAGAAACTGCATAATGATACATTTGATTTAAACATACAGTTCGTAAAATACAGGGTGAGACAAAAGTTAGTAAGGTGTCAGGAACCACCTAAATACCCCAAAACACGTAAGATGCTTAAGGGAACACTCCAGGCAACACTGATGAAGTAGTCATGGTGGTTGGAGAGCCCTGGCGCAGACCTCTCGTTTGTGGTCTGCGGGCTGTAATTGTTATGGTGCTTACAGTGTTCCTTTAATATTAAACTCCTCTCTTCTGTGCTACTGTAATGGAAACCTACATTTAAAGAAAAAGAATGTGTGTGGCCATGAGACCCTAGGAATAACTCCAAGAGAGCTTAACGACTCTCTTACCATTACCCACGGCAAATGATCTCAAATTCTTCCTTCAACCTCTGGCCCAAACTCTTCCATTTCTTTTCTTCACTAGAAATAAAAAGTATCCCAATGCTACTGTAAAAGAAAAATAAGAAATATTAGTTAAATTTAAAAAAAAATAACTGTAAAAAAATAAAGATTATCCCAACCTGCCAGTCTGTTGGCTCGAGGCCCCAGAGATGAAGACCTTTTCTCTTCCTTGTGATTGTTTGGGGGGTTGGAATTTGATTTTAGGGCCAGAGGGATTAGGAACTGCTAGGTGTCATAGATATTACGACCTTGGTACTGGGGATCTCTTTTTCCAGTTTTTTTTGTGCTATTTCAGTGGTTCCCAACCCAGTCCTCAAGTATCCCTTAACAGTCCAGGATTTAGAGATTACACACTTGTTTCCAAGGTGTTTTTAGAAAACAAATCACTCTAGACACAACAGGGTAATAATCCCTAGATCGTGGACTGGTAGAGGGTACTTGAGGACTAGGTTGGAAAACCCTGTGCTTGGGGCTTTGGAGAAACCCTTAACCCCATAATTATATTACATAGGATGCAGGAAGCTGTTTGCTAAATCCCTTCCCAGTCTATTACTCCCTCCACCCTCTGTATGGGGAGTGAAGGAGGATGGGGACTTCTGCTAGGCTTCCCTGGGTACTCTTGGGGTCCTGGTGACCACGGCTCTTTATTTATTTATTTAAATTCTTTATCAAATAAAACATTACAGTCTTCAGTAACATGAAAATCGACTGTTGAGTATGGTACAGTTTTGTAATACATTGAAGGCACAACTCATACAACATATTTGCTATAGGTATACTCTTAACATTATTACTTCAGAGGTATTTGGTCGTGGCTATTTAGAGTTGGGTCTATTCTTCAGAGTTGTACACGACTCTTTATTTTTATAAAATCCATCACCCACTGTTTAATGTATAAACCGTATCAGGGTTATACATTAAAGTATTTTTTTTTTAAATTTAAAAAATTAAGGCCAACATAGTGGAATTAGAAAAATACTCCAGGTCAGCTATGCTTCTAATTCAGCTATTGTGACATTATATTTGAAAATTCACTTTGAATTCCTGACAATTCTCCTTTTATTAAATAACCTTGTAAGACATTTAAGGGACACTATAGTCACCTGAACAACTACAACTTAATGTAGTTGTTCATGTATGATCTATAGCTCCCTGCAGGCAATCTAATGTAAACACTGTATTTTCACAGAAAATACAGTGTTTACATTGATTGATAGGAATACCTCCAGTGGCCGTCACTCAGACGGCCACTAGAGGGACTTCCTATCATGCAGGGCCCTAAAAAGGCCCTGTACACGTCAGACGTATTAAAATACGTCTGACGTGTGTAGGAGAGAGAAGACACTGTGTGCGCGCCTTCTCTCTCAAGCCTGTCAGCAGAGGAGGGGGCAGGCAGAGACCGCGAGCTGAGCTGTCAGTCAGCTCAGCTCGCGGCCGCGCACACCGCGCGCATGCGCGGTAGTGCGCTCAGGACTTCAGAGGGCGGCATGAATGCCGCCCTCTGAAGTATGTGCGCATGTGTGGCGAAGCCGCGCATGCGCACAAGGGAGCAATGACGCTTCCAAATGGAAGTGTCTGATTGCTCCCTGCTCGCACCCACCTATTTCGTCATTTTGACGAAATAGGGGGCGCGGCTTCATGAGGCTCCCGGCGCTGGAACCAGGTGAGTAAAAGACTCTGCCTGGAGAGTCCCTTTAAGAATTTGTAAAATGAAAGGAATGGCAAAATGGCAACGATATTCTGATCTCCTAAAAGGAAGATGATAATATCCAGCCATTCACATATGTAACGAGTAGAATCTAGCTATATAGATGTATCAGCAATATATGATGGGAAAATATTTACGGAACTGTTTTAATGGTTTTTGAATCAATTTGCCTAGTTTTGGGCAACTTATCAGAATTTTAAATAAATCAAGTTGCAAGCCTTTTTTCAAGTTACCAAAGTTCACTCTTAATAAAAATATGATTACATTTTACTAAAGGGGAGCATATTATTTTTTTTCTGTATATTACACTAATTAATAAAACCATGAAAATCATCTGTAACGGTGTTAATCTTTTCACCCATGTAATACACTGCTTTATTGTAAACTAATATAAAAGATTTAGCTATTTAATTTTATTTCTCAAAGTATAAAAGATAAATAAACAAAACATTTAAAATAATTGGAAATTATAGTTCCACTTTTAGTTTATCAGTAGGACTGGTGGACGGTGCCTTTGAAAAGTAATTAATCAAAAGCGTTTCTGAAATAACTGATTATCAGGCTGGTGTTCACTGAATGCCTTGTACGTTATGCAGATAAGAAATGTTTTAAGTTATGTTTTTGCTGAATCGAGAGTCAACAAGAAAAATATTTCCTCAATGTAGTCACAGTAATTGTTTTTTTATTATACATATAATACTTTAATAATGGAATGACTCATTTAATAATGATTAGGTCTAAAGAGTAACGTTTTGAATTTGAAATTATGATTAGGTTTTTAGTTTATCTCAAATCATTGTTTTGCAAATAAACCCCAATATCATTAAGTCACTCGTACAGTAGATATACTCTAATCATTTCAGGATCTATAAGGACTCCGGTTGCAGATGACACTAAATCTATTAAGACTTCACTTATGGAACCATTAAACATATCAGGTCTCATGTACTTGATAGCTTGCAAGTATAACTCAAACAGTATACAAACAAAATGACAAAAATGAAAAAGCAATAGTACTTAGCTTATAAAGATGCGGAACAGCCTCCCTAGGTCGCTACCCAAATAAGCGACATATATCATGCATAGTGTAAACAAAAAAAAAGAAGATTCGGGATATGTAAATCTACAGAAGAAACATAAAACAAAACATAGTGTGATATTGTTAAAGATACAGTATTTCATGCGCAGCAATCTTTTGCACTCACAAGATATAGATGGTAAAAGCGCTCTTAGGGTGCCTCCCCTGGGGTAGTCGGGGGCTAGCTGATATTGCTTGTCACCTCTGGATCCTTGTTCCACCAAAAAGACATCCACAGGTCAGGGTTCAGCAATAAAAAAATGTATTTAAATAAGAGATGTAGTCACCATATTCAGCATAGGATATAGATAACATAAAATTGTCCTACGCGTTTCGTTCTGTAAGAACTTCCTCAGGGACCACAATTAAAAAAATTATCATGTATCAATATACAATACATCAATAAACATATCCTATACAAACCACCCCTCCCTGTGTCCTTAAATAGGGCTAATCCCTAGAGTCCATTGGTGGATTCAGTGGGTGTGTAAATCCTTCCTGTTCCTGTTTGGAGCAGTAATCTCACTGTGGCAGCTGTTTTCCATTCAATAATTTCGTAGTTCGCGCTTTTTTTCGGCAAATACCGCGGGTAATCCTATTTAGCCGAAACCGGAAGTGACGTCACGGTTACTTCCGCGTTCCACATGTGTTCCACACGTGACGTCTCCATAGCAACCAAACGTGATCGAGCTATTCAAAGATCACCTGGAACTAGGGAAGAATAAACCCCCATTCTGCTAAAGAAAAGATTATTAGACATGTGCAATGCAATTAACCATTATTCACATCTGATGTATATAGAGTATCATCCTCCTCAACCATCCTATTATGATATCATTAAGTAATAATAGTAATAATAATGATCATAATAATAATAATAATATTAAATAATAATAACATTGATCCTTATATATTTACCCAATAATTATTATTATTATTATTATTATTATTGGGTAAATATATAAGGATCAATGGGAAAGGAGGGTTAATAGAGAATTAAGAGCATTATCAGACACAATTGACTTTTCTCCTGCCTCTTTCTCTTTTGTAGTGAAATGGGGAACTTAAATGATTTGAGAATGGATCCCCGTTACGCTTCTCAAAAATTATTCTAGCCCTCCAGAGTTAGATTGCTAGAAGGTATCCGTTGTTCCTTCCAAAATTACAGTACATACAATAAATACAATAAACATAAATGGGTCGTGGGTAGATAGCTTCCAAAACCATTCCTTTTGTTATTTGTAAGCAATCTTTTTAATGAAAGAATGCACTGTATCAAAATAATTTAAATAAATGAATAAAAGTAATACATTATTGCACCTTTTATAATGTTTTTAATAAATATAATGAGGACAATAAATTAAAAAACAAAGGAAGAATATAGGATGTGAAAATAATAGGATACAGGATAAGTTCGGGTAGGCAGCAGCTGCGATTGAGAGAGATGAAGATATGTCTAGAGTTAGAACTGATTTAGAATAGTAATTGGCAGATGGGAGTCCCGATTCTTTGAGATGTAAGATTCTGGAGCATTACGTTTACATACAGAGAATGTTAGAGTCAGGCTTGATAATATGCTGTGAGGCTTTCCCGGTCTTTACTATGCCATATTTCACTGTCTTGAAGAAAAGAAACTGATACAACTGTGCTCTTCTAATGTTTTGATTATCTGAAGTCTAGCTGAGCTGTGCATCCAGTAGATCATGCAGGTCTGAAATATTTTGTTTTGAAGAGTTGTGAAGTGGTCATTGAATAAGGTTTCTACTGGTTCTGATGGAATTTTGTTCTGAAGACAATCTGAAATGATTCAGCAGACTGTTGTCTATAGGCCGAGGGACAGGTCCACCACATATGAAGAGACATCATTTTCAGGGGGCATATGCTTGGGGCATTTGGAAAAAAAAACAGATTGATGGTTCCAAGTGCTGCCTCACTATTACTTTGTTTGTAAAATGGATCTTGAAATATCCTAGTAAGTGTATCCATATTGATTGCAATTCTCATGTCAGAGTAACGAGGTAGGGGAGAAATCCGAATAAGTATAAAATGGGTATGGAGAGTTGCTACCATATCATGTCTTAGAGTTGCAAGGCAGAGGGATTCAGAAGGACAAGGAGCAACATATTAATGTGTAGAAATCACCGGACATAATTTTCAAGGTGAAGATAGCACAACAGTCGTCTGCATGCTATAGCATGGGTAGTATGAAAATAGTGAAGGCCGAATGGTTCTGTGTCCAATGACACTGTGTCGAAGCTAGCCTAACCCTAACACGCAAACAGGACAGAAGAGCATCCTTGGAGTGGCTGGGCTGGTCCTCGAACCTGATAAACGGAATGTCTGCAAGCAGATAGAAATGTTGAAACACACAATAAATTTAGCAATGCTGTACATTTGTGCTTTCAACACAGGCTAATTAATCTACTGGAAGAGCAATTATATCACATGGGAAAAAATAAAATAAATAAATAAATGCACCAGTGACTATAAATTGTGATAGTAATACAATTGTATATGGGGAGATTTACCTCTGACAACTTGTGTGTACCTAGAAATCAATTAAGAGAATGATTAAAATTATTTTATTTTACCACGTCACGCAAAGTAATAAACCAGAGAAAAATGTTAACTTCTTCCTTGTGTTCCCTGCTTTGTGAGTCTCATATTATATGACCGAGTGAGGCATTCATACCAGTTTATTGACGTAATTTAAGCAGTATAAGTTTTACCTTTACAGAATAAGTCTACATGGATAAAGATGTGGAATCTCACAATTTATGCTCTTTGGTGGACTTTGTCAGTGTAAAGCAGGGAAGGACTTAGCTCTTTACAGAGGTTATTTCACAACAATCTCCATCAATCAAACGTTCCTTGCAAATGAAAGATATTTCTGTTTATTAACAACGGCAGAGCCAAATGCTGATTAAATAAAGAAGTAAAAACTCAGAAAGTTTTTTTCTATTTAATTTTTTTTTCCTTTATTGCTAAGGCAAATATCTTATCTGTCTCATCATGTACTCAAAATCCAAAATACAGGAATTTCTGGGTTCAAAATCATGCGTAGATCCATAAGATATTTGACTCTCAACTTTTTTATTACATGTTCTATTATAATACTTGAACAGATAGTACAGCTAATAGGTGGATTTATTATTTTAAATCTGGACAGTCTTTAGATAAAGGGTTCGGATTTTTGTGACATTAGTTGGTGATACACATCCAGATCTAAGTGAGTGGATTCAGTTCCTTAAATTAACTCCATACAATGACATTCTGTGCAGTCACATTGAATTATATTCTATCTTAAGTAGTGCTGATGGGTCTCTTCCCCATGTGAAAGAAGCAGAGTTTGACAGCAAAGATGTTTTGAGTCACCACAAGCTTCACAGGCTTCAACTGACTCTCTAAGCACAAAAATAACTTTAGCTTAATGAACTTTGTGTATGGATCATTTACTTGCAGTCTCACTGCCCTATTCTCTGCCATTTAGGAGTTATTTTTGCTTACGCAGCCCTAACCATGCCTCTACTGAGCATGTCTTACACAGCTTCCCTACACACTTCCAGAAACATAATTCTTAAGATTTTCTTATTGCAGAGTGTGTTTAATTTAGAATTTCTTATCTTAACTGCCTGCTAGACCCTGCATCAGTCAGATCAAAGTTAAATTAATAGTAGATAAGAAATGTTAAAGTAAACACATTGTGCTGTACGATTTTATTGAAAATGAAAAAAAAATTTCATGGATACTGCATAAACAAAGTGATTTATCTCCTAAATAATGGAATATCAGGTTGAATGGGCAGATTCACAGTGAGTCGGTAGAATATCAGTTTGAATTGGCAGATTCACAGAGTCTCTGGGATTTATACACTAATTGCCAGGTTGGAGTGATTTGAAAACCAAAGAACAAAATTTAGCCTAAAATGGTCAAGCTGTGACTGTATCTGATATTATTGGTCAAATTGTTTAAATTAGTTTTGAGTTCACTTCAATTCAGTTTTGAATGATTAAACATTTCTTGTATCACATATATTTAAAGGACAACTGTCATCACATTTCAATTTCTTGTTGTAATGGATCACCTGGCACCCCAACTGGGTACCTCAGTTGAAGTATGATCCTAGTGCTTCCTGAGGACTCCAAGCACTGCAGCAGACACCATACCCACCGTAGACTCCTCCAGAGAGCAAGGCAGGAACAAGCTCTTACAAGAGCTTAGTAGTGATTTAGCAAGGGAGTATGACAAGCATAGCAATCCCTTGTAGCAGATTCCCCCAATAAGAGACAGGACTCAGATTGAGCGTGAAGTAGAACTGAAGCTTTTAATCAAACACTCTGTTTTTATGCACATTTTACACACATAGTACTGCCCACAGGGTTTGCAGAACAACCAATCAATACGTAGTACCCCTACTTCGGGTTCCTCTGGCCGCCTCAGCGGAAGACGGCTAACCTCCTCGGATGCAGCCTCTACTCGGCTGCTGTAACACTCCTTCCGCTGAGCATACTCTCTCTCTTTCGCCAGCCGGAATTCTTGGTCCATCCTTGTGTTTCGCTTGGCCGTGACCTGGTTCCAGATCGCCTGGCATATCTCCATGGGTACATAATCCCCATACTGGGCCACTTGCTTCCTCACCTCGACCAGCCAATCATCTTCAGAGCCAGAGCCTTCCATACTTGCATGCTTCAAGTAGCTAGATACCTCTGCTCCCAGGGGTGCTGCATTAGTGCTAGCGTTGCCCTCAATTTGTAAATCCACGAATGGTGTCTCTGACCTGCTTTACCTCGCACTAGGACGCCATCCCACCGCTGCCACCAATGTAACGGATCACCTGGCACCCCGACTGGGTACCTCCGTTGAAGGATGATCCTAGCACTTCCTGAGGACTCCAAGCACTGCAGCAGACACCATAACCACCGTAGACTCCTCCAGAGAGCAAGGCTGGAACAAGCTCTTACAAGAGCTTAGTAGTGATTTAGCAAGGGAGTATGACAAGCATAGCAATCCCTTGTAGCAGATTCCCCAATAAGAGACAGGACTCAGATTGAGGGTGAAGTAGAACTGAAGCTTTTAATCAAACACTCTGCTTTTATGCACATTTTACACACATAGTACTGCCCACAGGGTTTTGCAGAACAACCAATCAATACGTACAATACACTCAGACACTCCCACACAAAATCCTCCCCTCTGCCTGTGATATAATTACTGAACACAATGGTCTAATGTAATTATCACAGGCAGGAAAATACACAGTTTTACACAATATTCATAACTCTAAAAGTATACATCACATTCACATAAAACTTACATTTTCAGAATCAGCATACTCCAAATACAAACATACGTCAAAGTCATACAAGTGGGTCCAGTGGGTCAAAAGTTAGTTGAAAGTCCCTTTGTGAGTGTGACCATCTGCAAGCATGGCTTGGGTGTGGTAAGCCAATTACCTCCAGCATACAGAAAATAGCTCTATTCACAACAACAGTAAAAACACATAAAAATACATAATTCCTATTATACTTAACACAGCCCCCACATTCAACCTATCCCCAGATAGCTTGGATGTGAGCGCTCACTATATCCGAACAGCGCTCAGATACCACAAACACAGTCAAATCGCCATGGGGTTAAACCATAGCAACAAGTTGCAACTGGTCTGGCAGTGTCCCTGGGACAATGCCCTGCTGGAGAACAATAGACAGGAAATGGGAGAGAGGCACACCTTCTCATGTATTCAAAGGGGCAGAAAAAGTGTTTCAAAATCCAATAAGCCCAAATAATGTCTTTAAACAGCAATACATCCCAGGGGCCATAGTCACATGGCATGAGGCTGGCAATCAGTCTTCTCCAATGCCCAGTGGCGAGGTCGGTTTCGCCACACTTGTTTTTTAAAAGTAATTTACATTTAATGAAATTGAAAATGACTTATAACTGCAGCAAGTTGTATAAATCACTGCGGCTATAAGCCAGTCACTATGGCTGTGACGATTTAGTCCAATATGTGTGCTCACTAACAACAAATGCAAGTAATTTGCACCAGGATGATGCAGACAAAGAGGTTTGGCATTCATTGGAACATTGCATTGGTGATATTATCAAATAAATTAGAGGAACACTACAGTGTCAGGAAAACAAACTTATATTCCTGACACAATAGCTTTAAAAGCGCTGTTAAGGTCCTCGGCCCCCATCTCTTTACTATAAAAAAAGTGTTAAACTCACAAATCTGATCATCTGACATGATCAGATTTGACGATCTCAACCAAATCCAAGCTTTCCCATAGCAAAGCATTGTGAGGCTATTGTACATGCGTGGCAAAACGCAGTGCTGTGCCAAACAGCCTCTCCTCATAGATATGCATTGAATCAATGCATCTGTATGGAGAGCATTCAGCATGGAGACGCTGAATGTCAGTTTGATGGCTGTATGTTAGACTGCCACTAGAGGTGTTACTAGGCACCAATGTAAATACCCGCATTTTCTTTAAAAAGGCACTGTTTACATTGAAATGCCTACAGGGACAGGCTGTAGGCACCAGAACAACTACATTAAGCTCTGGTGGTTCTGGTGACTATAGTGTCCCTTTAAATATTTATTCACTTCACCGAATATAGCTATGGGTGATAATCAGATAATGGAAAAAAAAGCGAGTACTACAGACCCTTGTTATATTGCGCGCTCTCTGGGCTGCAGAATAAGGGTGATTCAAGAATAACCCAGTGGATCTCAAACTCCCTGTGTTTCTCAAAGTTTTCCCAACCAAAAATCAACAGAAATTGGTATTTCCCGCAGCAGACGTTTCCTCCACAAATATCCCCAATGGACACATTCTGTACCAAATGTCCTTACATGGTGTAACAGTTAGTATTGGTGTCAATTTTACCAGCCCATGGAGAGAGACAAGATACCAGGGTTCAACATGATTGTAGATGGCATTGTACATTCCAAGCTCACCATGACAAATTCTTTAACCTTAAATTTCATTATTATTATTATTTTTTATTGTTATTATTTCATTATTTATATAGTGCCAACAAATTCCGTTGCGCTGTACAATGGATGAACTAACAGACACGTAATCGTAATCAGACAAGTTGGACGCACAGGAACAGAGGGGTTGAGGGCCCTTCTCAATGAGCTTACATGTTAGAGGGAGTGGAGTATAGTGTCACAAAGGGTATAAGTAGGGGTAACGAAGTAGGTTGCTAGAAAAGTATTCACTGAGGGCTTAGTAGATTATTTTTGACAGTTGCAGGGGAGGAGTCCGGGTGTGCAGATGAAAAGCTGCTAATAGTTGAATTGAAATGCTTTCCTGAAGAAGTACGTTTTCAATGCTTTTTGAAGCAGTGGAGACTGGGTGAAAGCCTAATGGAGAAGGGAAAGGAGTTCCACAGAAAAAGGTGCAGCCCTGGATAAGTCTTGAAGGCGAGCATCAGATGTGGAAATACGGACAGAGGATAGACGTAGGTCTTTGGCAAAGCGTATGGGCCTAGACGGGACATACTTGTGTATTAGGGAGGATAGGTAGGTTTGAGCAGCATTATGTAGGGACTTGTAAGCAAGCACCAGAATCTTAAATTGAGCCTAATATCTTACAGGAAGTCAATGTAGGGACTGACAGAGGGGTTATGACAGGTGCCTGCAACTTGTATACATACTTAGGGCCAAAAATATGTGTAATCAGCGGTGTATTTACTGCGAGGCTGACAAGGCATTTGCCTTGGGCGGCACTTTCAAGGGGAGCAAGAAAAGCCACCCCAAACGCCCTGGCAAATGCCTTGCCAGCCTCTTGTGAGTGTGTTAGTATGATTTTGTTAATGAGTGTGTTAGTGTGTCTGTTAGTGAGTGTGTGTGTGTTAGGGAGAGTGTGTGTGTCTGTTAGTGAGTGTGTGTCTGTTAGTGAGTGTGTGTGTCTGTCACTGAGAGTGTATATGTGTTTGTCAGTTAGTGTGTATGTATGTGTGTCTATCAGTGTGTGTATGCATGTGTATCCGTGTCTGTCAGTGTGTGTCTGACACTGAATGTATATATGCCTGTCAGTGAGTGTGTATGTGTGTTTGTCAGTTTGTATATGTCAGTGAGTATATGTGTGTCCCAGTGTGTGTGTGTATGTGACACTACGTGAGTGTGCGTCTGTCAGTGAGTATGCATGTGTGCCTTGTCAGTGAGTGTGTGTGTCTGTCAGTTAGTTTATATGTGTGTCTGTCGGTGAATGAGAGTGTGTGTGTAACTGTGAATAAGTGAGTGTATATGCCTGTGAATGTGTATGTTTCAGTGAAAGAGTGTGTTGGTTAAACAGTGTGTGTGGCAATGACTGTGTATCTGTAAGTGAGTATGTCAGTGCATGCATCATTGAGGACGTGTGTCTGTCCGGAAATTTGGAAAGGGGGGAGGGGGGGGGGTGTCTGAGTTTTGTCATGCCTAGGGCAGCACAAATCCAGAATACACTACTGTACTGTATATAACACTTTGGCTTTTACCCTGGCCATGCATGGGGAATCTGAAAGATTACAATGTATTCTGTTGCTGAAATTCTTTCCTGTTGACACGATAGACACTTAGCGAACCAGAGGACCTGTGTCTATATCTGGAACAATGAGAGCTGAAATAAATATGACTTAACCAGACAACACCCAAACTGATAAGATTCTGCAGGGCTATATTACTTTACCTGCAAAGTTCACAGCATAACGGAGGCTTGAAATAGATAAAAGCATTGGTCATGGCACATCCAGTCCTGAGATAATAAAGCATCATGAAAAAGCTTATAATTCAGTCTGGTGCTAGTGAAAAAAAACATGTTTAGGTGCAATCCTAGTAAAGGAAGGTTAAGTAGTTGTGTTTGCATCATATGAGTTAAAAAAACAAAACTATAACATAAGTCATTTTATCAATATGTACCAGCGCATTTTTAAAAAATATTGGATCAGAATATTATTTAATTGAATGCAACAATAAAATAACAACAACATTCTTACGGATCCCTGTGATACAGCTGCAAATATATATTTTTAATGCGTTCAACATGGGCCTTTGGGCTGGAGCAGTTGTACTTCAAATATAGACCTTAATTTAATATTTTTGGGTACGCTTTTCAAAAGATATAATATTTTGAAAAATATTTAATTATTTTGATATTTGTTGAAATATTGATTTTTAAAAAAATTATATATATTTTAAAGGTTTATACAGACATATTAACTCTTTTAAAAAGCTTATCCAAAATATTTAATCAAAGCAACAGTTAAAACTGACACTCTAATTTACCAAAATATACAGTACAGAAAAAGTGGATTTCTGGCGAAGAACTGATACATATTTGCAGAATAGTTGGAAGATCAAAGGCATACCCACAAGACAATGCAATACATACATTATAAATATCTGCCCTTGTAGTATGATCGGTTCAGAAGGATGGCTCTCTAATCTGTGACAGAAAATATTTTGTCTAGAGAGATGAAAAAAGCACAATTTGATAGCAGAAAATAGATCAGAGGGACACCGCCAACACCTGGACAACATGTATATTAAAACATATAGGAAAGAAATAAAAACTGAAAATAAAAATAAATATGGTGTTGCTGTGTATTATATTTAATGAATACATATAACTTAATAAGAAAATTTTAGAGCATTTTATGGCTTACAACTGCTCCATAGGGCCTCCCTTCCATGCCCCCTCCTGATGTCAGCCAAGGACTTGTGCGGTCCAATCACAGGCTTCTCATAGGGAAACTTGTGACTGGACCATTTTACCAGTTCAGAGCACAATCGCACAATCTGAGCCAACATGGGGAGGTAGAGAGAGAGTGGGGAGGGAGGGGGTGAAAATCTAAATAAAAAACTAAAAAAAGTACTATCGATTTTATTGGGAGGTAGGAGGGCTCAAGGAGGGAGTGAGAGGGAATAAATGCTTCTCCTTGCAGGTACAGCCTTCACATTACTCACGTGATCATGGTGGTTGAAGTAGTATTTTTTTTATTGATGGATAAGCTTGCAAATTTAAAGCAACAATCAGAAAGAGACTGTACAGTGTGTTGGTGCTTCTAGTAGCACAAATATAGGTGTATAAAATCCCCTATCACGTTAAATATACACATAAGTGAAAAGCAAAGCAAACAAACATTACACCCCTCAGTGAGCACAGAGAGAATATACTATACCATATACTCTATATATATATATATATATATATATATAGTGTAAATAATAAAATAGACAAGCAGCGTTCAGCAAGCTTAACAAGACTTGCTAAAAAACAAACAAGCAAGAAAAAGTCCCTGCAAAGATCCACAGCGACAACAGTCTGTGCCCCCTTATGGAGCATCCCCAGTTTGACAGGCTGTATAAAATCTGCCCTCTGATTACCTACTTCGCTGCCAGGTTTGCAGAGGCTTATACACCTGGAAGGAATGTATCCCTGATGAAGTATAAGGGAAGGCAGGGATTCATGCAGTATATTCCTTCCAAACACTTCAGGTATGGTGTAAAGGTGTATACGCTCTGTGAGAGCGAGACTGGGTATACTCAGAGTCCCAGAAGCAACAAAAGCGTTTTGACTATGTGGTCTTCTTCAGCGCTGATTGGAAAGCATCCACAAGTCCCTGTGTTTAGATACCCAGCGCGGTTGTAATTATGTCATATCTGAATAGATGTTCCATATCCCATATGCAAGAATACCTGAATGGATAGTAGTAGCCATGTTTGTTATGGGTTAAGTATACAATTCTTAATAGTCCAGTATCAAACTTTTCAGACTACCAAGATGGGTAGTGGTCACCATAATTGTTGTGGACTTTTTGGTCTAATGATATATATTTTTATGTATGATATATTTTTTGATATCTTTATATTTTGAAAAAATCATTTAAAAAGTTTATCCAAAAATATATATATACAAGTGTAGTGGCACTCACCCTTTCAATGAATAAGTAAAAGGGCACTCACCCTTTCAATGAATAAGTAAAAAACTGCCTTGGTGCAATCCCACGCTGGGTATGTAAAGGAAGAAGGAAAGAGATGCACTCTCAGGTCTTTATAGAAAAAACTCGATATTATTTAATAACAGGTAACATACATCTGATCGACGTTTCGACCTCTTCAGGTCTTCCTCAAGATCTTGAGGAAGACCTGAAGAGGTCGAAACGTCGATCAGATGTATGTTACCTGTTATTAAATAATATCGAGTTTTTTCTATAAAGACCTGAGAGTGCATCTCTTTCCTTCTTGCTTTATATATATATATATATATATATATATATATATATATATATGTATTATATAAAGGATAAATAAAATATAAATTATGTATTTTTAAAAATGTATTTTCTGAACAAATGTATCAGTATTAGAGGGTGTTCATACTGTTTACTAATATTTAATACTAATAAATTACTATTATAAACAGTGCAGTTTCCATTTGATATGCATCAGTTTTTTATGATTTTTCAGGAAAATAAGTTACTTAAATGCATATTCAATTTTTCTTGTGTTTTTCAGGTTCCTACACCTGGAGCAAAAATGTTGTGGATTCAGTTCCTGATACCTCTTTTCCTCATAGGTATTGCTATATTTTTTTAATTAGATCATACATTTAAAGGGACAGTTTAGGCATTAGATATGTGCAATTTGTTTCGGTCCGAATTTAAATGCGGACGAATTTCGGCAATTCGGATATTCGGATGCTTCTGAATGTCCGAATTGCCGAAGTGCCGAATTTCGGAGGGGCCAAACCGAACCGAATTGCAGAAGTCCCGAACTGCTGAAGTGCCGAAACAAACCAAACTGCCGGAAGTGCCGAAGTGCTTTAGATTTCTGAAAAGTGGCAAAACAGGAGAGGGAGGTAAAATTAAGGGAATAGTGACAGGCAGGGCCGGATTGGGAAAAAAATTCGGCCCGGGCATTTTTTTACCACAGCGGCCCACTAAGAAGGGGGCGGGGCAGAGAGGGTGTGTTTTGTCATCACTAATGACAAACACGCCCCCTCTCAAAGTGAGTATGTTGGTTCAATGCTCTTCCAGGGCAGACCATGCGCAGAGCTCTGCTGAAGAGCTCTAGCATGAGAAAAAAAGCCCTGTATTTGTTCTGCACAGCGCAAGCAAATTTAATAACATGCTTGCACTGTGTTTCCTTGCAACCTGCGGGCTAGAGTTCACTCTCGCGAGATCCGGTCGTTGCCATGGCAACGCTCCGGATCTCGCGAGAGGAGCCCGGCGGAGCTGCAAGATAGAGCTCCGCCGGGTTCCTCTGCTGGCAGGCTGGCTCCCTCCCTCTCTCTCCCCGCCGGCGGCCGCCTTTGACAGCATGTGGGCCGGTGAGGGAGATCTTTGATCTCCCCACCGGCCCTCCATGGAATACAGCGGGGCCGGCTCTAGGATAGTGCCGGCCCTGCATAGACCGGCAGGGGAGATCCTGGGACCTTCCCCTGCCGGCCTCGGCCCACAGCCACCGCGGCCCACCGGGCATTTGCCCGGTATGCCCGATGGCCAGTCCGGGCCTGATGACAGGAATCTAACCCTACTCCTAAACCTAGCCTTACCCCTAACCCTAGTAGGGTCAGGGTTAGGGTCAGGGGTAGGGTTAGGGAATTTCCAAAATCTCAAACTCCCGAAGTGCTGAAGTCCCGAATTCCCGAATTTCAGAAGGGCCGAACCGAAGTGTCGAAGTTCCGAAGTGCGGAATTGCAGAGTTTCCAAAGTGTCGAAGTTCCGAATTGCCGAAGTCCCGAATTTCAGAATGCCAAACTGAATTTTTTGCCCATGTACATCCCTATTAGGCATCATAAAGCACCATAACAACTTTATCTAAAATGGACCCCAACCATTTTTGAACACTCTCAGCCAATCAGTGACTCTTCATTCAGAAAACCGGTTTGGAAAAGGTAAGTTTCTTTCCAATCCAGTTTTGTGAGTGGGGAGTCACCGATTCGCAGAGAGCGTAATTTAGATGAAGTCTTTTTGGTGCCCCCACACAGTTCTTAAATTATATAGAGGACAGTGACAGGGTGTTCAGATTAATTCTTAACATCATTAGGAATGCCTGTTTTCAGTAGTAAAACATTTTAGTGAAACATGGGTATTTCCCTGGAAAATTCCCACTTTGTAAAACCTAATTTTCTAGCTTTCTTCTACTGTTCCCAATCTAGATACTGAGTCTGTGAAAAGTTGACGTTTTCTTGGCTAGATAATTAATTATGTGCTCTGTTATTAGATTATGGGGGCCTCAGCCAGATGTTACAATTGCCATATTTTGGGCACAGATGTTCTTTTAGACTTTTACTTTGTGCTCGTGTTCTAGTGAAGATGCTGCACTAATTCTGAGATATTTTTTTATCCCTGGTATTGGAATACCAACTTTCTGACCCAAAGCAAGGTGAAAAGTGAAGCAATTTGATATCAGATAAAAATACTTTAAGGTTCTCCTGGCTTCTACTCACATAATCCAAAAACTTAAGCCTGCCCCAAAACAATTTTATCATAAGCTGTCTGTACAAAAGTATATTATCCATACACATACACATAAGAATCCAAAATATCTCTAAGAAGAGAAAATTGACTATTGTTTAATTATTCACATCCCTTATTTGCAATTTACAATGTCTAAGTCCATTACAACAATCCTTGTCTGTACTGTAATTGCTGCATATTATTCTGGGTAGAAGGGAGGTCGGTGGCACAGTGCCAAGCTCTCTTTTCCATAATTTCTAGTTGAATAGATCTATTAGAAAGTAGTCACTATGATAGCATTATTATATGATACGTTCTGATACCCTAGCTTCAGATTCTGAAAGTGTGATACAAGCAAGGTTACAGAAAAAATCAAGGGAGGTTCTGATCTCAGTGTTTCTCCATTTGATTGTATGTCTTCTAGTGCGGTGATAGGCCGTGTTTGGATTCCACAAACCTTTTAGAACATAAGGTTCTAAAGACATGCATCTGTTAGAATGGTAAATAAACATATCGATAAGAAGTCTGTTTAAGTGACACATAAACATAAATATGAAATCATGTATTTTTGTTTCAGGTTGTCATTGTGTTGGTACATATTTATTACGCAAATAATTTTAAACACTATAAATAAACACTATTCATGCAGTGCTTTATACATGTAGTTTGTTTTACATTTCAGATCCATGTAATACATTACAATTTGCAACAAACATGACTTTTGCAAGAATACCAGAAGATACACCTGTGGGTAAGTATGATATCTTAGTGTAATTAGTGACATAACTTGCAATTTATTCTATTCAATAATTTGGTTTTCCTTGTATCTCTCAGAGATATTTTAATAGGGGAACTACACTGATCAGCCACAACATTAAAATCACTTATAGAGGAAATGTATATACCGTAATTGATTATAACGTTACAATCGCACCTGTCAAGGGATAGGATACATTAGGCAGCAAGTGAACAGTCAGTTCTTGAATTTCATGTGTTTGAAGCAGGAAAATTGGGAAAGCAAAAACATCTGTGTGACAAGGGATAAAATAGTGATGGCTTGATGACTGGGTCAGAGCATCTCTAAATGGCAAGTGGGTGTTCCCAGTGTGCAATGGTCAGTATAATTAAAAGTGGCGCACAGAAGGACAACCAGTGAACCAGCATCAGGGTTATGGACAGCCAAGGCTCATTTATGCACGAGGAAAGCAAAGGCTAGCCCGTCTGGTCCAATCACACAGAGGCGCTACTGTAACTCAAATGGCTGAAAATTGTAATGCTAGCCATGATGGAAAGGTGTCAGAACACACAGTGCATTGTAATTTACTGCATTTGGAGCCATGTAGCCGCAGACTGGTCAGAGTGCTTATGTTGAACCCTGTCTACCACCGAAATCGCCTTCAGTGGGGACATGGCATTAAAATTACATTTTTTTTTATCTAATAGCTTTCCTTTGACAAATGGGACAAGGCAGGGGTGTCCATTATCCCCATTGTTATTTGTGTTGGCCATGGAACCCCTAGCAGAAATAATTAGGAAAACACCGGAAATTGAAGGCATTAATATTGGTGATACAAGCCATAAGATAAGACTATTTGCAGATGACATCATACTGTCACTAAAGAACCCAATGAAATTCATAACATCCCTTAATATTATCTCAAAGGAGTTTGGAGAAATGTCATATTACAAACTCAATACTCATAAAACCCAAGCACTCCCATTCCATGATTTGATTTGGATAAACTGAAAGAACAATATCTTTTTGAATGGAAAGATTGATATGGTAAAGGATTTCCCTGTATTCACCTGTATTCATTCGGTTATGTCCTCTCCCTGCTGTTTCATTTTAACCATGTGTTCGGGAAATGCATTCGTTCTACCGAACGGAGACCACCCTGGGTAGCAATCAGAATTTGGAACACCGAGTAATCACACGAAAAAAAGCAACTTAATTGAGTGCTTCTAGGTGGCCGCCATTCGGCATACGAACACGTGGCGAGAACAAAGGATGGCGGCCATCTTTTAAAAAAAAATATTTATTTTTCTTGTGCATATGAAAAACAAACATTTGGTCTTGCAGCGCCACAACAGCAACTGCAGGCTTATCTTGAACATTAGATTGATATGGCATCCGATTGAATAGCACAATTTTATGGTATATTATCATGAGAAACATAAAATTTCAGACTGTTCTATAACGTGCAAACTAGATAATAGTGTGAGCATTTGCAGAATTTGCATAAGAACAATGGGCTGAAGCGTGCAGCTGTGGTTTAAATCAAGTTAAAGTAAAATATGGCTTAAGGAGGCGCTGCACTGAATGTAGGTAAGGTGACCCGCGACCATGAGTAGGTGTGCAGCCCTTATTAGGCAACTCTTGCTTATTCGGACCTATGATATGGCTGCAAGGGGCTTAGTGCGCTGCTAAGGTGTTCCTCAGTTTGTGAATGGATTCTGACTTTAAGATAGAAAAAAAAAAAAAGAGGGCTAAATGCCTGGGTGTCTGAAGCGTGTAGATGCTCCCTAGTGCTTGCTAGTATAGTGTACTGGTTGGTACGCTGCGCATTGTGCGAGGTATACGTCTAGTATTGAGCATAGGTTGAGTTGTGTATGGTACTTAGGTACATGAGAGCAGAGTCATTGCAGGAGTCCAACAGGTTAAACCAGGTCTGTAGTGTTGTCTGCATAGCTGCATTATATATGTTATCCCATGTAAAGCACAAAAAAAGAAAGAAAAAAAATAGGTCTTGAAGGATTAAATTACATAAAGCATAAAGAAGGAAACCTTAAATACTTTGAGTCCTATAATCAGGCATGTAGTTATCGGAAGGAGGGTGGCATGGTCATAGAGTCCAGCATCAGCCTGTGCATAGTGGCTGTCCGTGTGTTGTTCCATGCTGGAGCTGCATGTGGCTGTCTGCAGGAGCTGTAGCTCGATCTCAGAGGCACTGCGATCTGGATCCAGGGTAGGGAGCGGTGTCATGTGCTGTGAGCCAGGTGCTTGGATAAGCCTGTGTATGAGTCGCTCGGTGGTGTTCAGGGTGGGCTGGTTACATGCCGTCCCTGTCGATCGGCTGTCCCTCTGCGTACCTCTCCTCATGTGAGCTCGGGCCTCGCAGCCGCTATGGTCCGGCAAGCGCTGTAGCAGTATGTCGTAGGGTTCCCACCCGTCAGGCTGCCTCATGCAGGTATGTCGCCTTCGCCAAACATTTGTCTGAAATGCATGACCAAAATTTTAAAAAAGTGTGGCCTGGCTTACAAAAAGAGATGGAAAGGTGATGCAGTATGGAGATATCGTTGATGGGCAGATTGACATATATTAAGATGACTGTTCTACCCAATATATTATACTACCTTAGAACAATTCCTTTGTCCATTCCGTTGTCCTTTTTTTACAAGATACACTTAACATTGATTAAATACATCTGGAATAATAAACTGAGTAGGATTAAGTTGATAACTATGCAACATTTAAAGGTGAACGGTGGTCTTGGTGTCCCAGATTTTAGGAAGTATTATAATGCTACTAATGCGGCTTCTGCTTTTAAATTTAACATGGATCATAACAGGCCGAGGTGGCTAAAAATGGAAGCAGAAAAGATTCAACCATATTCTATTAAAGAACTGTTATGGCTGCCTTTAAATAGACACCCTAATGCTAAACATATGTTTCCTTAAACCAAGATTACCCTCAAGGGCTGGGATATTCTTTTAAGTAGTGTTAGACCATCCTCCAGTTTATCACAAGCAATGCCATTATAAATTCTAAATTATTACTTACCCCCTCTAGATCTAACTTTTTGGCACTCCCATTCTATATGTAATTTGAATACTTTCTTTTCAGGGAATTCCCTTTTAACATTTGATCAATTTAAAGAAAAATTTGATTTGGACGATTCTATATTACCAAAACATACTCTAATAACAGACAAATTGAAACAAAATTTTTAAATATTAGAATTGGGAACAGGAGATAAATCACTAAAAATTTCAAATTTAGAAAAAATGTCTGCTTACCCTGATATTGGAAATCTCCTGCTATACCCTCTATAGTTGATGCACTAAAGTTAGTATTAGAAAACAAATCGTATGAGATGGCTACTACATAGCCATCTTTATTATGGGATCAGCTTAATTATTTCTGGACTGAGTGGGAAAACAAGGTTACAAAATCTTATCATTTATAATTCAAAAGATATTCAAACTGTAAATTTTTTTTTTTTTTTTAATTCTTTATTTTTGTTTGTGCATTAAGAAACAGGTATGTCTGTTACGCCACAATAGCGTTGGCAGACCATTTGTCAACAAGTGATAACATGACATAATAAGTACGTTGCACAGTTTTTAGATTATAAGTAACATGTAAACAATGAACAACAAGGTTTGGTGCAGTAGAGTATATTCCCAGGCCTATGTGTCAAAGTTGTAGGCATTGTAACCGCTTAGGCAAAGTAATTATTTCTTTCGTACACGTAGGGGTAGCTGCTAACCAGCTTCTACAGTGCCTGAGAAATTAAATAGATGAATTAAATTAAATAGATAAGTGGTGCCTAGACTTAATAATCAATTTGTTTTGTGCATAGCTTAGAGTGCTGGGAGTTCTATCCCCGCTTGAGTTTCAGGGCATCTGCACAATTTGTGTGAAGCGTATGCGATCTATTCTGACCCTATGGGTATGTACGCTAGAACATAGTATCTTGGTTAGGCAGAAGCTAACTGCCAAGGAGTTAGGTAAGTTATTCTTTGCTGGCTATATGCTTACAGTAGGTAACCTATAAGGGTACCTTTGAGCGTATGCAATCGTTACACATGTGTCTGCTTTTTGTGTCAGAGTTTCAACATGGTCTCTGAATATAAGGCTTCTTTTGTGCTTCTGGCCTGTCTAGTGTGTATCTCTTTCAATTGAAATTCCTTATTTTCGGGTGCGGATGGATTAACATACAGCCCCGGCAGCAGCATAACGGCAAGTACCAGCTGCATAGACACCACAGGAACAGCGTACCGCGAGTCCACACCGGATATGTATAGACACACCTAACCTGCTATATAACTGTGGTGTGCGGTTCATATGAACTGGGCGATACGGTTTCGTGATGTGAAAGACAACAGTGAAATAACATACTTTGAGAATAAACATTTTTGTACATTAAAGGCAGTCGTATATGACTCGTGTGCTCGCCCTGTGGCCGGTTGGAGTTATTTGTCTTGTGGTTATCCACCTTACATTGTTATAGTGTAATTTAGCAATAAACAAAGATGTTTAAATGTCTATCTGTTCCTGTCCAAATTAGAAAAGATTGAATTGCGTATATACGCTGAAGTAATTCAGACTGACACACGGAGTTCAGGTTAAAATAACTTCGAGGAAATTTATTGGCAAGTGGAGCAAGAGCGGGCTCGCAGGCCCTTTTAAAGGGAACTTTGCATCATCATTGATTATCGAGATATCAGTAAATAAACATCGTTAATTGGATTAATTGTTAAGTGTTTGTGTCAGTGACCACCCATCAATATGATTAATTGGCTCAAAAACTAAGTGGTTAGCTAAGTGTCCACCCACCGAGAGGTGGTATTGTTCTGGACACGGGTGTGGACAGAAGGCTCAAGCGCCATCTTTCCCAGCATGAGGTTTACTCGGTGGAAAGGGGGGCTTGAGCGTCATTTTACGTAGTTAGTGATGTCAGTCTTGTGGTCAGGTGCAAGGTTCTCTTATGAATAGAACATTTCATTAGTACAGTGTTCTCGTGGCCTTCAAATTATACTATGTTGCAAATTACAGGAGATTCAGCAATTCCTGGGTTAGTCATGTCTTTATAGAAAATACAGTCTCTGTTCATTGTATTAAATGTTGCTGGGAAATTCTGTCATGTAATGTAGTTTAAAATGGAGAATCTGTCAGGTAATGAGGACAAAATGAAGGGTCTGTCACAGTGTGAGGTTAAAATGGAGTTAGTACAATAATTCAATACAAGTTCAATAAAGATTTTTAATAATTCTACATCAACATGAGGGGCATACAGTGCCACTGCTAGGGGACGCTGTGTCCTGTAGTAATTCGTTTTAGGCGCTTGGGTCTCTCGTGCGGTGGGTAACGGGCTGCCCGTTTAGTCATGGCCCCCTCCCGGCTCCGTCCCCATGTTCTACGTGTGTGAGGGCCCTCTGTCCTGGTGTGGGGTCAGTCGTGTATGCCGTGTCTTCTGTCGAGAGTCAGGTTGCGGCCTATCAGGAAGCCTGCTGGTAGGTAGATGAGAGCCTCGGTGTGTCCGACTATGGGCTGTGACCCTAAAGTCTATTTTACCCTCTGAATGCTTCACTTACCGACTCAGGGCATAGAGTAGCCAGCCCATCAGTTACCGCTACTCACAGTATTAACCTAAGATATGCAAATGTGTGACAAGGGCTACATAACCAGAAACAAAAGTGATTCAACTTATAAATGGCAGAGAAATGAGCAGTGAGACTGTAGGGTCATTAGCCACACACTAGAACTGCTTAAATATGCTAAAGTTTTTTTGGTGCCTAGAGTATCCCTTTAAAGCGGCACTATCATGGCCGAATCTCGTTTTAACCTCCCCTCCTGACTCCACTACATTGTATTGTCCCCCTAGTTACACCCAAATGTCCCTAAGCCCCCCAAGGCGACAACCAAAATTTGGTGTGCAGGGATGGGGTCCCTCTCAATTTGATCGGGTTGGACATATTTAACACGGCCTTCAGACAGGGGTCAAGGCTGCGCTGTCTGCGGGGGGCGTGATGACGACAAGGGGCAGCAACTTACGTCGGACTCACAGTGGCGGGAGTCCTGGCCAGCACAGTCATAAGCGGAAGAATTTGACGAGGAAGCTTGGGGAATCGCAGCCAGTCAGGAGCTGATGGTGGGCTGCTCCGGACTTATAGTTTAACGGGATAGACCTGTCTGTTGGTGATGCATCCCAACAGCCGACAGTGAATAGTTGCTGGCATTGATTATCAATAAAAGCTGTGGTCGTTACTCTTACCCAACATAACAAGGTCTGACGTTTTTTATTGGGCAACGGGTGAGGGTTGTTCCTGGGGGTAGTCAGCAGTTGTGACAAAACCTCTGTTTTATGAATGCCCTGCCTTTTTGTATTTCGTCTGCTGTTCATGTAGTTAGCCCTATTTTGTTCTTTCATAAAAAAACGAACAAACTACCGAACAGCCAGACCACCCGCACTGGAAGTGTGCAGCTCATTAATTGCCCAGAAGCTGCAGTTAACCACAGCTGTTTGTTGAACGGCTGTGGGTCGCCGTTCGTTTGAACGAACACGTGGCGGCGGCCATTTTAAACTGGCGAACGTTCAGCGGTGTTTGGTCGTCGACAGCGTGGAACTATTTTCGGCCACAATTTCACATGACTATCTAACTTCCACCTCGTTCGTTTCTATTTAAACGAACGCCGTGCCGTTCGGTACATTTAACACACAAAGAAGACCGACCCCAGGTAGCTTAATCCATGGAGCTAATATTGGACATATTTCAAACGAACAGACTCTTTAGCTCCATGGCGATTTGACTGTGTTTGTGGGATTTGAGCGTTGTTCGACTATATTGAGCGTTCAGACTTGCTAAAGTTTTTTTGGTGCCTAGAGTATCCCTTTAAAGCGGCACTATCATGGCCGAATCTCGTTTTAACCTCCCCTCCTGACTCCACTACATTGTATTGTCCCCCTAGTTACACCCAAATGTCCCTAAGCCCCCAAGGCGACAACCAAAATTTGGTGTGCAGGGATGGGGTCCCTCTCAATTTGATCGGGTTGGACATATTTAACACGGCCTTCAGACAGGGGTCAAGGCTGCGCTGTCTGCGGGGGGCGTGATGACGACAAGGGGCAGCAACTTACGTCGGACTCACAGTGGCGGGAGTCCTGGCCAGCACAGTCATAAGCGGAAGAATTTGACGAGGAAGCTTGGGGAATCGCAGCCAGCCGGGAGCTGATGGTGGGCTGCTCCGGACTTATAGTTTAACGGGATAGACCTGTCTGTTGGTGATGCATCCCAACAGCCGACAGTGAATAGTTGCTGGCATTGATTATCAATAAAAGCTGTGGTCGTTACTCTTACCCAACATAACAAGGTCTGACGTGTTTTATTGGGCAACGGGTGAGGGTTGTTCCTGGGGGTAGTCAGCAGTTGTGACAAAACCTCTGTTTTATGAATGCCCTGCCTTTTTGTATTACGTCTGCTGTTCATGTAGTTAGCCCTATTTTGTTCTTTCATAAAAAAAACGAACAAACTACCGAACAGCCAGACCACCCGCACTGGAAGTGTGCAGCTCATTAATTGCCCAGAAGCTGCAGTTAACCACAGCTATTTGTTGAACGGCTGTGGGTCGCCGTTCGTTTGAACGAACACGTGGCGGCGGCCATTTTAAACTGGCGAACGTTCAGCGGTGTTTGGTCGTCGACAGCGTGGAACTATTTTCGGCCACAATTTCACATGACTATCTAACTTCCACCTCGTTCGTTTCTATTTACACGAACGCCGTGCCGTTCGGTACATTTAACACACAAAGAAGACCGACCCCAGGTAGCTTAATCCATGGAGCTAATATTGGACATATTTCAAACGAACAGACTCTTTAGCTCCATGGCGATTTGACTGTGTTCGTGGGATTTGAGCGTTGTTCGACTATATTGAGCGCTCAGACCCAGGCTATCTTTTTTTTTTATATTCTTTATTTTTGTTGTGCACAAATTAACAAATAGTTTCAATTCGTCACAACAGTGGTAGCATGATATATGGTGTTTCAACATACAGTGCATAATGTGACATTTGAGTTTTCTGCACAGTTTTTTTTTTGAAAATAAGAAAAAGAACATGCATCAAAGACTAAACATTCATGACTAAATGCTACTTGTAGGGTCATGCGACATAATTAAGATGTGAGTGTGACAAGCTGCATAATATTATTACTAGCTAGAGCTGTGACCTATGGCCCCATGCTTAATATCCTATAGGTACCTAACATTATATAAACTACAACGTGATACGGGTCTGTCACAGAGTGAAGAGAGTGAGGCCGAGAAAGATAGGTATGTGTGAGTGTGAGTTATTGTGTAAAGTTTAACCGGTTTGCTCAGCCACAATAACAGTAACAATCATTGTAATAACATTCACCTTAAACATAACGTGGCATATGAGCAGGCAACACATTTGTAAATTCTATTAAAGAGAGTTGAGACAGTGAGTAACACATAACATTTCTGCTTATTTGCATTACTTCCGTCTGCGTCATGAGTATATTTTATAGAAGCAGGGTAGCTATCGTTTCAGTATAGGGGTATGCCAAGTCACTTGGGTACAGTGAGTGACATTAGCGACTTTGCGGTGGGAACAATTTGCACCATTGCCTGCCTGAGGAAGCACAGAGTCCCTTGGCCATGCCGCATATTATTGGCTATCCCGGTTTGCAGTAAACTTATACACAACATGCAACCTGACTAGGTGCTGATGGTCGGCTATGTCGAGGTAGACATTCTGACTAAACAGCTTGGTTAGGTAGTCTCAGACAATGCAAGACCATTGTAGGGGTTAATAACATTAGTTTAGTTATGACTACGAGGGTCAAAGTAGACAGCTTGGGTGATCTCGAAGACAATTTAAGATTAAACGCCTACGTGGGTAGTGAACCCTCTATGGCTAAGTAGGTGCATAAGCCGTGTGTTGTCATTATTGCCAGTTGTTCCTTAAGACTGTCCACGGAGTTGTGTGGCTAAATAGCAAGAGGCATGGTGTGGGTGGATTGCAGGCCTAGTCAGCATGAGTGTGTTAGCTCATCGGTATGTTGTGTGTGAGTTGTAGTGTGGGATAAATAATAATACTGTTAGAGCAGTCATGTAACTCAGTGTCAACTAACCGTGGGTAAATAGCCTCTCTTCTTAAGGTGTTGCCTATGGCTACTTCCGTAGGTGTTCCGTAGGTTCCGTAGGTTCACCTTAATGAAATATTTTCAATACCACGTTTTAAGTATCCTGCTCATTGGAGACTATCAAGGGCTGATAAGTGGGATCCACGGGTGGGAAAGCTTTTGTATTGTGTTTTACCACGCTAATACTAGTACAATCATAAGAAAAAAAAAAACCAAAAAACGGTAAAGGAACGCAACCCAAAAGTCAATTCACTCTGGTCACATGGTGACCCCTGGTTTGTGGTAAGTGTTCAGCTATTTTGCCCACTGTGAGTGTGGGGGTAACCGTACAGGGGCTATGAGTCCCATAGAGTCCTGTCATGTTTACCCGTCAGCCAGTGTCCCGAATGGTCATCTCTCCGGGCCGTGGCGTGCTGGTCCGGCCTTCCCTCCACGGTACAAGTCGGTCGGTTAGTGGGCGGAAGAGGTGTATTGGTAGTCCTATTAGGCTTGCGGGTTGCTGCACTTGAGTATGTCAGACGGGTGATTGCATAGTGGCTGATCCAGCCTATCCATATATATATTCAAACCATAGTACCAAAACTGTGGAATGGCAGTAAAACAGAATTATGTTGTGTAGGTGCTCCCGTCTGGAGCGCTCAGGTAGGGACTACTGTCCGTGTAGCGCGGGCTGTGCCTCTTGGGACAAAGGTCTCTGCGGTAGCCGGGTTCGACTCGTGTGGTTTGAATGGAGCGCGGGACTGTTGTAGCGAGTCCGGTGGGAGGCCCAAGGTGACAAGGTGCATCTTCGCTTCCTGTAGGTCCGTTATAAGGTAGGTATTTTCACCCTGGATCATCCGGAAGCTTGTGTGGGGAGCGCCATTGATATTTGATGGTATGTGCGCGGAGCAGAGTGGTGAAAGGCCGTAGAGTTGCCCGCCAGGCCACAGTCCCTCTGGAGAGATCTGCGTAGAGCGATGTCTTCGAATGTGAGGGGTGTGTTACCTCTGGCGGCGGCCATCACCGCCATCTTGTCCTGACGCATTTGAAATTTAATAATTAAGTCCCTGGGTGCCATCTGGGGAGCTGTGGGTGCTTTCGGGATTCTGAACATGCCGTCCAGTACAACCCCTTTGGCCTGCTTCGGCGGTAGTAGTTTGCTAATTAGACGCCGTACGAAGTGGGAAGTTCGGACTCTGGGACTGTCTCCGTAATGCCTCTAACCTTTATGTTTTGGGCTCGGCGTGAGTCTTCCAGTGCCGCCATAGTCTGTTCCACCCTCAGGTGCTGTAGTTGTAGCGTTTTCACCTCCTGCTGGAGCGTGGACACTTGTCTCGTGTGGTTGCGACAGTCTTGCTCCACGGTGCTCATGCGGTGTGTTAGGCCCTGAATGTCTTTTTTCATTTCAGCCATATCCACCTGTATGTTTCTGCAGAGCTCCGCTAACAGCTCCCTCATTTCAGCCTTAGTGACCGGGGCAGTGTCCGGCTTTGCTTGAGGCTGTGTCGGGGTATGCATTGCCGGCGGGCATGTCTCCTCAGGCTCAGAGAGTCCTTCGTCGGAGTCTACGAAGTCTTCCATGTAGGCGTCTAAGTCGGGCTCCGGAGCGCCACATGCTCGCCGCCACAGATCCCCTATGCTGGTGACCGGCCGGGGTGGGTCAGGTTTTGGCTTTTTTTTTTTTGTTTAATTTCGTTTTTATTTCTTTTCAGTTAGTGATGTCAGAAACCAGGGTTACAGAAGAGAAAAAGGAACATAAATGGTTGAACATAGTGGGGTTCCACAAAGTTATACATAGTGTTTAAAACAGTCAAGCACTAGCGGCTTCAGAGCCCTGTTGAACAGTTATTGTTTACGTGGGTGAATGCTTAGTGGGTGTTTCGACCTTCCAGTGTCGGTATCAGTGACAGACGTGAGTTGGTTGCGCAAAAGTTTGGCCGTCCAGTTCCCAACAATGTCACTGGTGGGCTATTACATTGGGATGAATTTGCAACACATAACCTATAACATTGTTTGAACATTCGGTAACATGTGACTGAGTGGATTCCCAGTCGGGCTTGGGATTTTGAGGATCTCTGTCCTCCCTTTATCATAGTGAAGAAATACATATAGTGGACTCGCAGGTCTCTCATTCCTACCTTGCGCTTAGTCGCGCTGGGACACGCAGGTCCCCTTCATAATGTTAGACCTTGAAACCGTTGTCACCTTATCTAGCAGTCGGGTGGCGTCAAAATCGTTGCCCTAGGTGCTCTGTGCCTGTGAGATGGGGCCGGTGGGTGGTAGGGGCATCTCAGAGCGTAGGTCAGGGCAGGACCCATGAGTCTAACCTTTGATGCATTTCGGGTGAGTGCTCTCTAGCCTTTGTGGTTAACTGTTTCCCGTCATGGTATACTCCCGGGTCTCCATCTCTTGAGTGTGGTGTACCTCTTCTCGGGACCGATGGTCCTGATGCGTCTCTCTAGAGGTCTCAGTCGGTATTTGCTCGCGTCTGTGCGTTCGGTCTCGTTGTGTCAGTTTTCGGTGCTTATGGAGCATGGATGGGCGGAGGCACGGGTTTGGTGCCACCCATCGATCAGTCAGGTGTCTGTCGGCGTTGGGTGGGGTGGGAAGAGGGGGGGGCGGGTTCCCCATGGGGTCATCTAACGGGGTTCGGGGGATCAGCATGGATCCCCTGTGTGAACTCATCTAGGGCTGTCTGCCCAAGCTTTCAGAAGTCTGGGGTCCTAATATTAGCTTGTCTCCCCCAGTATATCCCGGAGTTTGTCTCCAGTCATCGTTAGAATCCAATGTGTCCAGATGTCTAGGTATCGTTGTGTCCTGTCTGTAGCCGTCAGGTGTAGGTCTTCAGTCACCCTGAGGTCTTCCATTTTCGTGAACCATTCCCTAAGGGTGGGGGCCTCAGTGTCTCTCCAGTGTAGGGGGATGAGGAGTTTGGCGATGTAAATATCCTAATAGTCATAACTCGTTTATATATGTTGCTAGGTAGCGTAGTGTGGTGTAGAAGCATTGCTGCTGGTTCAAAGGGTGGGGGGAGGTCAGAGAATTTTTGCATCATTTTGTAGATCCCTCTCCAGAAGGGTTGTATCTTCTCGCACGACCACCAGATGTGCAAGTGTGACCCCGTTCCCGTCCCACATCGCCAGCAGTGTGCGGTGTGTGTTGGATGTATGTTGTGTAGTATGTCTGGGGTGCGGTACCATTGTGTGAGCAGTTTATATGCGGCCTCCTGGTGTCTGTTGAAGGCCGCACAGTGGTGTGTCAAAGTGCAAATTTTGTCCCAGTCCTCGTCGCTAAACGTCTGGTTTAGGGCCGTTTCCCATTTTCCTTTAAATCTAGGTGTTTCTACCGGGATCTGGTCTTGTAGCAGGCTGTAGAGTTTGGATATCCCATGCGGGAGTGGGTCCGGGTCAAGGCACAGGTGTTCGAACTCCGTGGGGGCGCGGCGCAGTGCCCTACCTTGTGGCAGAGTCTGGAGGTAGCTCGTCAATTGTGCGTGTGTGAATGTCTGTGAGAACGTCGGGGGCAGGTCACCTATGAGGTCTGAGAGGGTCTTCCGGCCTGATGGTGTGAGGAGGTGGTGGAGCCTAGGTAGTCGGTCAGGGATAACGCTCCTGAGAATGAGCGGGTCGAGTCCCGGAGGGAAGTCCGCGTTGTATGTCAGAGGAAGCAGGGGGGATGGAAATGGGGTCAGGCCCGCTCTGTCTGCTATACCGTACCAGACTTGGAGGGTGTTCCACACATATATGGGTGTCTCGGCTCTCCCCTTTCTAGGTAGCCATGGGGCCAGTGCTATGGGAATCCGTAGGTCCGCTTCCTCCACGACCTTCCATTGTTTGTGGACGTTGAGTTTAGACCATTCCACTACTCTAAGGAGATGGCACGCTTGATAGTAAAGGTGGAAGTCTGGCAGTGCCATGCCTCCCTGCTCCCTCGGCTGTGTGAGTTGAGAGAATTTTAGCCTGGGCTTTTTCCCTGTCCACACGTATTCTCTCAGGGTCTTATTTAGGGTCGCGAAGTACGGTCTGGGTATGCTTATGGGTATCGCCTGCATCAGGTACAGCAGTCTTGGTAAGAAATTCATTTTAATGACTTGAACCCGGCCAAACCAGGAGATGTGGGGGTATGACCATTCCCCGGCATCTCTCTTGAGCACTGCTAACATTTGGGCGAAGTTTTCTCTAAAAAGGTCCGCGCTGTTTCGGGTGAGCCAGATTCCTAGATATCTTATTTTTGAGTCCGCCCATTGGAATGAGAAGCTCTGGCGGAGCGGTGCCTCTCTTTGTTGGGGTATAGAAATGTTAAGGATGTATGATTTGGTGTAGTTAATTTTCATATTGGAGATCTCCCCGTATTCTCTAAAAGCTTTGATAATGTTGGGAAGCGAGATTTCGGGTTTGGATACGAAAAAGATAAGGTCGTCGGCGTAAGCCGCCACCTTGTGCTGTGTGAGGCCTTTAGTTACCCCTGTGATGTCTGGGTTGGTTCTAATTGCTTGTAAGAATGGCTCTAGTGCCAGAACGAAAAGGATCGGCGATAGGGGACAACCCTGTCTAGTGCCGTTCTGTATGGTGAAATCCTCTGTGAGGGCCCCGTTCACGAGTATCTGGGCTTTGGGTTGCCTGTAGAGCGCCTCTATCCATCCCCTCATGTGTGCCCCCATGCCCAGGTGTGTGAGGGCCTGAAACAGGAATGTCCAACCGATCCTGTCGAAGGCCTTCTCCGCGTCCGTGGATAGCAGGAGAAGGCCCCCGACTTTCCCCCGTTCCCCGTGGGCTATTGATAAAGCTCTGATCGTGTTGTCTCTGGCTTCCCGCCCCGTCACAAACCCCACCTGGTCCGGGTGTACCAGGGCGGGGATGTGTGGTTGCAGGCGGGTCGCCAGTATTTTTGCCAATAGCTTCGTGTCGCTATTTATGAGGGATATAGGGCGGTAGTTGTGGCAGTAGTTGCCGTCCCTCCCTTCTTTGGGGATGAGCGTGACATGTGCCCTGAGGGACTGTGGGGGTAGGTGGTGCCCTTCCCTAATCGTGTTAAAGGAGGACAGCAACGGCGCGTATAGGGTCCCTGCGAAGCATTTGTAGTAACGCAATGGAAGGCCATCGGGCCCCCGGGCTTTTGCCCAGTTTGGATGTTTTTTTTTTTTTTGAATTCTTTATTTTTGTTGAGGCATTTGATTATAAGGGTACAGAAAAAAGAGAGGGAGACGTTCAAGGATTGTACAGGATAGGGTCGACATAACATATTGACAAGTCTCCTATGATTATCAACCTCATTTTATATATAGTAGCATGCTATGACTAAATACTGTTATCTCTCGCTTTAATACGGTTATCTCTCGCTTTAATACGCTTATCTCTCGCTTTAATATGGTTATCTCTCTCTTTAATACGGTTATCTCTCGCTTTAGTACTGTTATCTCACGCTGTAATTCTGTTATATCTCGCTTTAGTACTGTTATCACTCGCTTTAATATAGTTATCGCTAAATCTAAACATACCAGTGCAATACATAAAACTAGTTATGATTGGTAAGCTGTATGTAAAATCACATAGTAATCTAGTGTGCATCACTAACTAGGTAAAACAGTATGAGTTAGTTACATGTTAGGAGATAATACAAATAGAAATAAAAATAATAATAGTATAAGTAGACTGTTATCTAAACATTTCTGTTCCATTTAAACGTTGCTTTATAGTATTAAGACTTGGGTATTGTTACTTGTATGGCCCTAAACATCTCACTAAGGCGTTCATATCAAGCAGTGATGCATATGTGGCAACAGGCTTAATATTGCTAACACATTTTAATTCCCGTGATAGTCTCTCAGGGTATAATGAGTAGGTCGCTTGGCTGAGAGTCTCTGGATGTGCCAGATGATGCCCCTTATATAAAGTCCCGGCAGTGTACCTGACAGCAGCTGATGAAGCCTGATAAGTTCGGTTCTCTGTCCCAGTATCCACGTGGAGGTGAAAGGTGCCTTCGTTGGCGCATGATGAAGAGGTTTGCGCCCAGGCTTGTTTCAGCAGAACTGTTGTTGGGGCATAGCCTGGACTGCTGGTGGCATGCATGTTCGGATTGTAAGCAGGAGCAGCAGCAGGATATCTTTAAATAAGGTAAGCGTGCTCTTGACGGCGTGTCGGCATCTCTTCACCCCAGGCTGATCTGTGGGCAGGTGTCTTTGTTATTCCTCCAGCTAAAGGGTCATAGCTTCTCTGGACTCATGCTGCAGCTTTACGGTGGTTTGGGCGGCTAATGTGTCGAGCATCCATCTTGGCTCCCTGTCCCATGCTCCTCGAGCGCTGCCTGCTGCGGACCGTTCTCTCCACCCACATCCTCGGCTGGGTCTCTAGAGGTGAGTGGTTTGCCGAGGTTCAAGGGGCCCGCGATCTGCCCTGTTTGCCGATGCCGGGTGGGCAGCTTGTGGTGTCTCATGTCTGGGCGCCAGCTTTCATGGCCTCCGCCATCTTGGCTGCAGCGCCATCTTGGCTGCAGCGCCCCAGGCCCTTCCGCTGTGCCTTGGGTGCTTGAGGTGGTCAGGGTTCAAAGGTGTGGACCGGGATCACCCCCCCGGCCCAAAGGGGGGGGAACGGGGCCAGGTCCTTGCAGATCCGGCTTCTGGCTGAACTCTGATGGGCAGGATAGTGGGGCAGCGGCCGTCTGCCCCACTCACCGCCGGAATAGGCCTCGGATGTGCCAGGGAGGGATCTTCCTCCAGGGGACTGAAGCCTGTTGGGCCAGCCTCACCCTGGATCCAGTGCTCTCTGCCCGATGAGGGCCACCGTTGCCAGACGGTTTTTATGTTATAAATCGGAGTTTTATGGCTGATTTGTTGGTTGAATGCAGGAGCTGGGCTCTCCTGCGACCGTCCAGCATGGCGGTCCGGCCCCGCCCCCCCAGTTTGGATGTTTTGACAGCCACCGCTATCTCCTCCACCGTAATGGGTTCATCTAATGTTTCAGTCACCTCAGGTTCCAGGATTGTGTGCGTGTTGGTTCGGAGGAAGTTAGTTATCCGGGTCATGAGGGTGGCTCGCGAGTGTGCGTCTTGCGGGGATGGTAGGGAATAGAGGTCTTTCTAGTAGGAGCGTATGATGTCATGTATTTCGGTAGGGAGGCAGTGCACAGTCCCCTTTCCGTCTTTAATTTTGTCTATATATATATTTTGTCAGCTGCCTACGCTTAGTTAGCATTCGTGCTAGCAGTGTTCCACTCTTGTTGCTGTTAGCCTCAAAGAAAGCTTTTTGTCTGGCAGCCTCTCTGTGATGTCTAGCGTTCAGAAGTGTGGTCAGTTCCCTCCTCAGCTGGAGTAGCTTGGCCTGGTGTGTGGGGAGGCTGTCCCTTTTGTTAGAGTCGTCTGTCGTTTGTATCTCTTGTATGAGTGACGTGATACGCGCCTCTCTTTGTCGCTTCAATAACGACCCCTGTTGTATGAGGTGTCCCCTTATTACGCATTTATGCGCCTCCCAGATGTATGTGGGTGAGGTTTGGTCTGGTGTGTTAGTCATGAAGTACTCAGTCAGTGTTCTCTCCGTCTCAGTCCGGACGTCAGGCAGGGACAGTAGGTAGTCATTTAGTCTCCACTTGGTCGCCTTTGGTCTGTATATTGGTGAGGAGAGAGTGAGTGTTACCGGTGCGTGGTCCGACCATGTTGCTGTTCCCAGTTCCGTTGTCTTTACTAGTGTTAGATGATGGTGGGTCGTGAAGAGATAGTCGAGTCATGAATATGTGTTGTGTGGGTGGGACAGGAACATATAGTCCCTCTCATCCGGGTGGTGTGCCCTCCAGCAGTCTATCAGTTGTGAGCGCTTGAGTAGGGCTTTTATGTGGTTTAAGTGCTGGGTCGGGACCCTGGATGACCCTGAGGACGAGTCCCATTTAGGGTCCAATGTCAAGTTAAAGTCCCCTCCCAGAATCAGTATGCCCTCTGTGAAGGTTTGGAGTTTGAGCAGGGTGCGGTTTAGAAAACTATAGTGCCTTTGGTTCGGGGCATATATGTTTGCGAAGGTATATGTAGAGTCGGCTATGGTACCCTTTAGGAACAGGTATCGTCCGTCCGGGTCGGACTTGGCCTCCATTTCATGGAAAGGTACCCATTTGTGGAGCAATATGGCGACCCCTCTCGATTTGTTTGTCCTATAGTCACTATAGTATCCCCTAGTGTATCTGTGGTCGGTCATTTTGGGCTGAAGCCCTTCCTGAAAGTGCGTTTCCTGAATGTAGACCATGTCAGTTCTGGATTTATGGAAGTCCCTTAGGGCGTTTGTGCGTTTCTCAGGTTTATTCAACCCCCTTGCGTTTATGGTGGTGATTTTCAGGTCTGCTTGGCGGAGCGCCATGTTAGGACCCCCGGGGGATCCCAGGGTGGTGGTCTAAGGGAGATGGTCAGAGGAAAAGAGGGAGGGGGGTGGGGTGGGGTAAGATAAGATAGGGGGAGAGAGTAGGGATGGGTAGTCAGTCTGTAGTGAACCAGCGTCCGTCCGGTCGCTGTCTAGGATGTGGGTAGCCCGGGACGAGTGGTCACCCTCCCACCAGGGGCTTGGGGTGACCCCCGCTCGGGGTCTGTTACCCCCTCCTGTTAGGGGTCGAGGGAGGTCGCGAGTCTCGTGGCAGCACTCGTGAGTGTGTGGACTGTTACGGCACCAGTCCCTTAAGTCCTGGAGTTCGTTGCCCATATAGTCCCCTGTCGGCTCATTGTGCGTTTTGGTAGCCTATGTGTTCCTCGCTGTCTAGAGTGCGGCCCTGGGCCGTGTAGCCTCCGTGCGTGTCGGGTCTCTTGTGGGTCAGGAAGTGGCGTGTGTGGGGGTCTGTAGTAACCATTCAACATTTAAACATTTGAACATTTGTACATTTGAACCTTTGCAGGGACAGAGATAACAGTAAGGAAGAAAGAGAATCTGCAGCGTCTCGGGCCTTGTCCCATCCCGGCAGTCTGTACCCAGTGCCCCCGTGGGGCACAACCCCAACCCCCCATCCCTGTTAGCATCATCCCCTTAAACATTGTGGCCCATGAGTAACGGCCATCCGTGCCCGCATTTCCCTCCCCGGGAGCCCGGGCCCCCCGGGGCCCGGCCAAGGATGCCCCCCCTCCGCACGCTCACCTACACGGGTCATCACATAGCGGATTGGGGGATCCCTGGCCCAGCCCAACCGAGGGCACAGACCCCCGTTCGTCCCCAACACCCCCCCCACCACCCCCCACCCTCCACCCCCCTCCCGGATCCCCCCCTCTCGGTGGCCTTACGGCCCTCACCAGTCTGATTATCAGGGAACCTCCACTGTTGGTGCGAGGTCCCTCCGGCCTCTCTGTTGGGCGGCCTGTGTCAGTCCCCAGGGTGTCATCGTATAAGTCCGGCGGTCCGCTAGTATCATTAGCTCAGGGAAAAAACGCCGGCGGACTGGTCAGGTCCGACCCTCCTCCATTTGCCTAGATTTCATCTGGTGCGCCTGGTGAGTGTTGGGATGGGCTGGAACATGGTGTCCGGCTGCTAATGGAGAGTGTTGCTCGGTGTCGGGTGAGTAGGGCATAGGCGGGCCCTGGACCCCAGCGGGGCCCGGGCGGCATACCTGGCGTGTTATGCAGAGGCCCCGGACGGGCGCATCACCTGCTGTCGGTCCCGTCGTGGTCTCTGTGATCTCTGCTGAGGTAGTTGGGCGTTAGTGGCAGGTAGGTAGAACGCCAGTGGATCTGGCCACGGCATCGGGATCGGGGGGAGCTGCAGGTCCCGAATCAGCTCCGGCAAGTCCTCTGCCTCTCGTACTAGGAAGGGGCCTGTCGGTGTAAAAATTTGTAATCCGGTTGGGAATGTCCAGCGGTATCTGTGTTTATTGGATTGCAGAACCCTCGTGAGCAGGTGCATGGCCCTGCGGTAGGCCAATGTCGCTGGGGAGAGGTCTGGGAATAATTGTATCAGCGTTCCGTTAAGTGGTATTCGGTCCATCTCCCTGGCCCGTTAGAGGATTTCCTCTTTGAGTGGGTAGTTTGCCAGACAGCATACAATGTCTCTGGGGGGATCTTCCGGAGACCCTTTGGGGCGGAGGGCCCTGTGAGCTCTTATGAACTCTATTGTGGAGGCCTCTGGTCTTCCGAGGATCTTGTTGAAGAGTCCTGTCAGGATCTCCATCACTGATTCTGAATTCGTTGTGCTCTCAGGGATACCCCTGACTCTAATATTTTGTCTTCTGCCTCTGTTATCGAGGTCTTCAATGTGATGTGCCATCTGCCTAAGTTGGGCTGCTTGTTTGTTTATGGTGTCCGAGTTCGCCGTTTGCACTGAGTGCGCGTGGTCGGAGTCCGCCTCCAGTTGCGAGACTCTATGGTTGAGGCCTTGTAAGTCCTCCCTCATGGCATGCAACTCCTCTGTGATCGAGTGTTGTAGGGCCTTGTTTGCCTCTCTTAAATCCGCTTTTGTTGGAATGTTGCTGAGCATTTGCATCCATTCTGGGGGCATTGCTGGTGCTCCCCGTGGGGCTGGATCCCACCCCCCAGGGAGGCGGTGGAGTAAGGTCCGCGGCCTCGGAGTCGTTTGAGGCCTGTGAGGTGAGGTCGGCCGGCGTGGTGAGGTATTGCCTGATCGACGGGGCTGGGGACCCTCTCGGGGTGTCGGCAGATTTGGCAGCTTGTGTTACCCTTTGTGATTTCCCCATCGTGGGATCCGACACGTCGCTTAGCGAGGAGATAAGCTGAGCCAGCGGGGAGCTCACCGTTTATGCTGCCATTACTCTCAGCGTCCAGGCCACGCCCCCGAGGTTTTGGCTTTTTGTGTTTCCTGCCCATTGGTGTGCCGCCTGCAGCAGCAGGTTAACTTTGGTAGCTTTTTTGGGGGGGTGAAATAGTCGAATTTTGCTTGATTTGTGCCTGTAAATCTCGGAGCTCTCATGAGAAGCGACCAGTCAGTTCGGCTGTTGGCTCCGCCCCCCCCCCCCCCCCCCAGGCTATCTTTTTTAATGTATTTTTGTTACTCTTGTAAAATAGAAATATTTTCTCTACCTGGAGATAATTAAGTTTGCTCAGGCCACCTAACCCAATTATCTCCAGGATAGAGAGGAGGGATTTCCCTGTTCCTGTGGGAATGTGTTATATTTTACTGTAAAATGATTGGTCACTGTATTTTGTGTTCCTGTCCTCCACAAGGTCCCTGTGGGAGTAACCCTTGCTGGAGGACCTGCATAAAAGGCCGAGCTGTGGCCATCAATAAACCAAATTGTTTTACCCCTTCATGAAGTCTTGGCTCATGTTTGGGGGATTGGGAGCTATATTTCACAACACCTTCATATTTACTTGGATTTCGGGAGACGTTGCACAGATATACTCAGCTGGAGTGTAAGATATCCGTTACACTGGTGGCAAGCGGCGGGATTTTCTCCCGAATGGATATATTGAACCGAAAGAAGGAGTGAATGGCCCAACAGATACGAACGGCTCAAACGAACGATGTTAAAGGAATTACTGGAACCTGGCAGCATAGTGGCAAGCAACAAGCGTAAAGCCACGATAATTGCCAAATTACTAGAGAGCGACAGAACCACCGACGCTACTATATTTGCATTATTTGCACTTTTACTTTCTTTCCATCTGATAGTGATTCCCAATAGGCATCCAGTGAATACATACCTTGAATGGTTGCTAGAGCCATCAGTTTGGGGTGTGACTTTGCAAATCTTCTCCTTTACTCATCTGTACTCGAATAATTTGAACAATAAATGTTTGCGACTGCGTACTTGATATTTCAAAGGGAACCACAACTCTTGTTCATTACATGCTGTAAATGTTTGAGTAAGATAATGGTAAACATTTTTTACTAGTAAAAACACCACACAGAAATACATGCTGTATACAAGTTGTAAATACAATTTTTTTTAAAGCAAAATTCACACAATTTTAGCTCAAACCATGATGTTTTACATACTATTTACATACTAATATGCAAGTCTTGTTTTAATAATTGTGCATCTACTTGGCACTTGCTATCTCTCGTAGCACATTATACTAACAAAAAATCCCTCTTGTGCATTTTAAACATTTGTTTATTAATAATGTTGTATCTTTCTTTTCCAGGATCTACAGTATTTTATATAGTGACTATAGATCCAGAAATTAATCTATTATATGGTATAGAAGGCCCACATAGTTACTACTTTAATGTGGACAGGACGACTGGGAAAGTGGAACTTGCTATTTCTTTGGACTATGAGGTAGGTTCATAAATACCTGAACCAATGGTTAGAATGTACTAGGATAGAATATATGTAAAATGAAATCCGACAAGAGCAAACCCCTTTGTCACTTTTATAGTCATTAATGCTTTACTATCCTCATTTACAATAATCAAGTGAGAAAGCGTTGAGTTTTTTTTCTTTCAAACAGCTTTATTGAGAAAAGTTGCATTACAAACACGTTGGCAATAGTTGTCTCGAGTGTATAAATTGCATATAAACCTTTACAAATATGATGATTAGGTACATCAATTAAAATGAAATGCTTACACATTGACTAGACGGCGGTTAATTGAAGATAAGTAAAACCAACAAAGAAAATACAACCACACAAAAAATATATAAGTACAATGGAAATGGTCAACAGGTCGGTCATGGAGTACAGTGACTCAAAAGGAGCATCACTAGATGACCGTACAATCCTGTGAACTGGATGGAACCAGTTTGTTAGAGGGATGTACAGACCAAATAACTAAAGAGTAAAAGATAAACTAGGAGGAGTTTACATCTCAAGAGCTGGTCCATAATAGCATAGTATCCAGTGAGAGGGAATTAACGCATTTGCCTCACCTAACAGTATCCACAGAAGTTTTTGGTTATGCTTATCCGTAAAGGAATTAGTGCACCCCAACAGGACCTGCACCTGGGATAGACGGCAAGAGTAATGCAAAATCATTTGCAGGAACCGGATAACCTGATCCCAGAAAGGGCGAATATAGGAACACCACGACCAAATATGTTCAATGAAACCCAACTCTGCCCGACACCTCCTGAATAAATTACTAACAGTAGGGAAAAGGGAGCTGAGAAAGGCAGGGGTTCTATACCATCTGATGATTCTCTTGTGCTTATTAAGACTTTCAGTTAATCTTTTGAAAGATAAAAATCCAATCTGTAGGGACAAGCTGTATGCATAAAGCAGCTTCACAGGCTCGTTAATAAGTAGGGTGTAGGGTTTGGTATAGTGCTGAACCAATGAGTAAATTTGAGAGAAGGGTCTGTCCACTGTATTGTTAGCATTACATTTCTCTTCAACTGTGGTCATGTCTAGGGATGCACCGAAATTTTGGCTGCTGAAATTTTCGTCCGAAAATGGGTCTATCCCGTTTTGGCCAAAAACTGGTCAAATTTGCCGATATTAAAAAAAAAAAAAAAAAAAAAAAAAAATATATATATATATATATATATACATTTTATTTTGTAGTGCATAGTATAACAGACATGCTTGCAGTAACAATTCAGGTGATTATATATCACAATGAAAGATAGTAATGATAACATGAAAAGTCAAGAATACTGCACTTGGGACGGGGGGGGGGGAGAACACTATGGGACAGGGCAGGGGGGAGAAAAGAACAGTATGGAACAGGGGAGGAGGGGGGAAAGAACACTATGGGACTTGGGAGGAGGGAGGAAAGAACACTAAAAAACAGTGAGGGGAGAGGAACACTAGAGGGGGGAGAGAGGAACATTAAGCAGGGGGGACCACAAAAAGAGAAGAGAGAAGGGATTTTTTGTCACATTAGATTAATTCAATTAATTAAAAAGTCTAATATTAATAAAATTATAAGAAAAAAACTTTTTAAAAATCATTTGGGTTAAAAAGTCATTTTTGCTTTCGGGCCAAGGGCATCCTGATTTTTCGGTTTCGGCCCAGAATTTTAGTTTTGGCGCATCCCTAGTCATGTCTCTAGTCTCCTCAGGAAATGTGTTAATTGGGAGATGCAGAATGTCTCTATCAGTGAGGGGGCCTTATCTCCCAGTAGATCCACACTTGCTGTCAGATTAGGTTGATGTTCCTCTACCAAGCTCCGTGAGGCCACACTTGATAGAGTGACTGGCAGTAGGGGAAGTGCTGCACGCCCCCTTCCTCTTCCTGACAGTCACCCTGCCTTTGTCCAATATGCAGAATTATACACATTGTGAGGTACAGGAAAGGAGAATCCAAAGACTTGCTCAGGCAGAAGGTTAGGTCAGTCGGTTCTTAAAAGAGAAAACAGACAAGCGGTCAGAATACCAGGAATCAAAATAAGGCTAAGGTTCAACAGGAAAAGAGTAATGTCAGCAACTCAGCTCACACTGATCCCTCATTTTCTGTGATGAGTACGTACTCAGAGTATATGTAATAAGGAAATGGGGAAATGGGGAACAGGCCTAAAGGGGCAGAGTTAAACTGCAGAGAGCTGCATGTATGTACGTAGTGGGGAATTACGATGCAGCATAAACATAATTAAACCCCATTCAACCTCCCCCCAATAACGACAGACAACGTGGTATGGATGAACAGGCCACAGCATTTATTATAACATAAATAAATTACTGTATAACACACCCATAACTCCATATATTAAACTCTTCTTTCTGTAACGAAATTGTTAGCAACAAAACATAAATAACATATATATATAAATAACAACTCAACATACAGTGCTATACAGAGAACCCCCCGTCCTTGCCAATAAAAACCTGCAGTGGCTCCTAAACACCACTGCCTCTCACCTCCCCCCCCGTCATAAAAAACATATTCCAATGCCTGCCATCAGCCGACCTTATCCACGCTCGATGGGCACGAGACCTCAGGCAACCTAAAGTTAAACCTTTTGAAGCAGGGGAGGCTGAGACCTGTAAACATGAGGAACTTATTCCATCCTTAACATAACCACACTTAATTGGCAAGGACATACCCCCGACTCGCTGTGACTAACTAAACCTACTCGGGGTGGGCGGGCGGGAAGCTGTTCACTGGCCCGAATCCCAAGTGGCACTGAGGTAAGACCTCCCCCCTGCTAGCTCACATAGCCCTAACCCCCACCCACACAATACACCCACTATCAAAGACCCTCCCCTGCATCTATCCCCACACTCCTACATGTGCCCTTGTCCGCTTAGCTGCGCTATCTCCCCAGGGCCTAAACATTGTTTTCCTTTTAAGCAAAACTAAAGAGAATTGATGTGGAAAAAACGCTGCATAGAAAGCCAAAACTTCATTTGAGTTTGGTCAAATTAACTGAAGTATGGTTGGTGCCTGGAGTTTGAATGGAGTAACATAGCTTCCATATGTCAATCTTCTATTAAAACTTATTGTTCTTAGTTTTTTTTTGTAAACAGGTAAGTGTTGCTCTCAGCATCATTTTTTTTCTAAGGTAACAGAAAAATTCTACTTCGAGTCGCAGTTAGTTTGGAACTATGAAAATATTTGGAAATATGAAAATGTTTATTGTTTTACTGTATTTCTGGTGTCACTTTTTCCAGTTCAGATGAATCAACATTTTCTCTATTTTACATAAACACACTGAATTGTTGAATTATACATGAAATATATTTAAATATTTTTTTTAATGGTACATTTTGCAGTGACTTCTTAACTATGATGCAACATATCCTTATCATGCATTTTTTTTAATATTTTTCTGTTTCAGAGTAGAACGCAACATAATATTATTCTCTCAGTTGAAGACAGCAGTAACATACCAGTAAGATGTTTTTGATGCTTTTGGGTATTTCATAAAACAGGGGTGACCAAAGTTATGACATTAAACCGTGTGACAGCACCAGGACTCTGGGGACTTAGAAGTCTACTTGAAATAAGAATTACATTTACTATTGAGAGCAATTGAAAAGTTCCATAAAAAAAACCTTAATCAAATGCTGAAATAAATTAAAATAAACAAACGTACACCTCGTGAGGACAGGGGAATGAGGCGATCTGCAGCCGCATACGGATACGTAGGGAAAGAGGGTTGGTTTCACCTCTTTAACCTTGAAAAGGCAGTCAGCCCAGAGTGTGTGCTCATAAGGTGATTAGGACTTGTGGTGGCTCTGGCCAAACATTTGATGGAGGCAGTGGGTGCCACTCAGGGTGGTTCGTGTGCCGCACAGTAGAAGACGCAGTGTTGCTTCCATCACCTGAGAGGATGTCCACCACCAAACTGCGGCAGTAAATGGGTCGACCACATCTGAGGGCTCCGGCACAGCGCCTCTGTAAGAGGAGGGGGAGATGCGGTGAGGGAGTGGGAGAGCAGGAGCCTGACACACATTTACACCTTGTACACCTTGTACTCTGCTTTAATATATTCTCACATTCATACCTTCTGCCACCTACAGCTGAAATATAACCCCTGGTTCACACTTTCTGTTACACAAGTACACCCCTACATTTACAATGCCATGCTACACAAATAACAATCACATAATTACTTAATTTAATACTAAAAGTCATTTTAATTATTTTCATTTATGGCCCACGGTATATTTTATCCGGAGGTTTTCCTGGCACTATAGTGGTCCTTTAAGGGTGTGGTGTTTGGAAGAGGAGGGTGGGGTTGGAGAGGGATGGAGCTTTTGGAAGTAATCCCCAAATTATTTCTGGGTTAAAGGCTTTGGTGTTTTCTGATCCTAGCAACTTCTCTGCATGAGCAATATACCAAAGCTACTTTATTAAGCTAATCTTGTTTTGGTGCTTAAAGTATCCCTTTAAAAGAACACTCAGACGTCAGAAAAAATATATATTTATGCTTAACATTAGAACTCTAAAACTTACTTGTGAACCAGCATTCATCTCTGCAGCTACTCTTTCTCCAGTGAGATACTGGGGGCATAGGGCAAATGCGCAGGAATTGCCATACTCTGCCAATTGTATGCTTCTCATGGGCAGTAAGACACATCTATGAAAAAAAATAATATAGGAAACTAGTCTCCTTAGTATATTAATTACCAGGGAAGTTGTCACAATGGAATGTTGACTGGTAAGTTTTAGACCAGCATCAAGAAAACGTTGCACAACAAGTTGTAGCTGTGCAGCCAATGACTGTATAGAATATGGTCCAATAAGAACATCATCAAAATAAGGCACTACACCTGGAAGTCCAGATAAGAGGTCCTCCATTAAATTCTGGAATGTGCCAGGTGCAATTTAAACTCCAAAACTGCAAACTTCTTGCTCGGAAGGCTCCTTTGTGTGTTATTATCATTTGTGCATCAGCAGCCTTATCATCCACAGGTAACTGCTGGTAGGCTTGAGCCATGTCCAACTTGGCAAATACTTTTCCTTTTGCCAAAGTAGTAAGAATTTGATTAACAGCTGGAATTTGATGCTCTTGCAATGCTTTGTTGATTGTATATTTGTAGTCAGCACAGATCCTGATATTCCATTTGATTTCATCACCGGAACTGTGGGTGTTCACCACTTAGGGTGTGTTACCAGGTTAAGAGCCCAGTGGGCCTGGTGCTGACAATTATGATGGGGCCTAATTACAGAATCGTATCGCCCAGAAACACTAAAACAATCATACCTCTCAAGCGTTATGTATCTGATGGAGATGGTGTTGGAGGGAAACTCAAAGGATCTTTCAAGTAAATCCATACGCCCTAATAGCAGTGTCCAGTGAAGCAGGAAGTCAATGGGTGGGGTAAAAGGGTGGGCCACTGACGCGAATCACGTGACCAGAACTACCAAAAGGGGCGAACATGCCCTAAAAGGGGGCATATCTGTCCAAAGAATTAGAAAGCCAGCCTGGCATCAGTGTCCCTATGTATCACAGTGTCAGTGTCCCCATGTCGCCAAGTCCCCTAGTCTTCTGGTGTCTCATTGTCCCCATTTCTCCCAGTGAGAATTTTGCATGACCCAGTGTGTCTCGTGTCACTAGATACTAGTGGACACTGAGAGACATGGGGACACAGTGAGACATGGGGACACAGGGACCCGGGGACACTGAGACACATGTGGGCACTGCGACACTTGGGGACACTGGGAGACATGGGGGCACTTGTGGATACAGACATGGGGACACTGGGAGACATGTGGACACAGACATTTGGGGACACTGGGAGAAATGGGAACACAGACACTAGGGACACAGAGACATGGGGACACTGGGGTATTTAGGGACACTAAGACACTGGGGACACTAGAGACATGGGAACACAGACACTGGGAGACATGGGGACACAGACACTAGGGGCACTGGCTGGGAGGCATGGGGACACTGAGACACTTGGGGACACTGAGAGACATGACATTTGGGGAGACATGGGGACACAGACACTGGCAGACATGGGGACACAGAGACACTAGGGACACTGGCTGGGAGACATAGGGACACTGGGAGACATGGGGACACTGAGACACTAGGGACACTGACTGAGAGACATGAGGACACTGGGAGACATAGGGACACAGACATTTGGGGACACTGGGAGACATGTGGAAACTGAGACACTAGGGACACTGAGAGACATGGGGACACAGACACTGGGAGACTAGGGGACACTGAGACACTAGGGACACTGGGAGACATTGAGACACTGTGTCCTTAGTATGTCTGTGTCCCAATGTGTATCCTAATGTCCCTATGGCTCACAGCATCCCCATGTGTCTCAGCGTCCCCATGTCTCACAGTGTCCCTAGTGTCTAAGTGTCCTCTTGTTTCCCAGTATCCCCTAGTGTCTCAGTGTCCCCATTTGTCCCAGTGTCCCCAAGTGTCTCAGTGTCCCCAGGTTTCCCAGTGTCCCCAAGTGTCTCAGTGTCCCCAGTGTCCACTAGTGTCTCAGTGTCCCCTGGTGTCTTAGTGTCCCCATGTTTCCCTTCTACCTTTCCCCTCATCCTTCACTTCCCTGAGCTGTAGTCTGTCTCTGCAGGCTAGGAGTTGCTTTCTGAACTCGCTGTGCTGTGTAGCTGCTCTCCTGTTTATACTGAGAAATATATCTGCATTTGTATTACCGGTATTACTGCAATACTGGCATAGCCAGGCAGCCTCAAATACCGGCTGTGCTGGTAAAATACCAGTCTGGTGGCAAACCTAAGAGTAGTGTGTAATGGGCATATTCCATGGGCCTGGGCCTGGAGCTGCAGCTCCATCAGCCCCTATGTTAATCTGGACCTGGGTGTTATGGGTTCAAGTTTACCTTGTTCCACAAGACGTGTAATCTCAGCATCTATTTTTGGTCTGAGAGCTAATGCAATTCTGCGAGGCTTCATACGAATTGAAGGTACTGTTGAATCTAATACAAAAGAAACAGGAGGGCCTTTAAACATGCCAAGACCTTTTTCAAAAACTGCACTAAATTTATCAATCACATTCTGTAGAATATCTGTGGATACATTATTAACTCCAGTTAATGAAATTCCTAAGGGTTCAAACCACTCTCTACCTTGCAAACTTGCTCTTTATCCCTTAGTAATTATTAAACGTAACTGTCCTCTGAATGTACCATATTTTACTGGTATAAAACAAGCCCCGTTACCATCCACAGCCTGTTTGTTGTAGTCCACCAGATGAATATCACAAGGTACTATTGAAGGGCCATTATAAGGCCATAACAAGGTAAACGTCTCTTCTGAAATCAAAGAATATGCGCACCCGGAATCTGCTTCCATTTTGCACGGAACATCTTGCAGCACAATTTCATTGTAAATCTTCCAAACCTCCATAAGACAAAGTAGTCTCTACTTTGTTTTATGTTTTAAAGAAAACTAGAGCAGACAGGAAGAAATGAAGAACATATCCTAAGAGAGGGAGAGAAGAGGAAGCGATTAAAGAAAAAAAAAACATGCAAAATTCTCAAAATAAAAACAAGAAGCATTAAAAAACCAACAGATACCTTTACGGTGCACTTGAGAAATATTAGTTTGTGTCTGTGATCTGTATGCGTTCTGTGAAAATCTGCTTGGTGACATTATACTTCCATAAGAGCCCACATCCTTTATTCCCCATCTTAGGATTTTGTGGACAGATCATTTTACCTAAATGTTTCATCATAATTATACCAGGACAATCCTGCAAAATACTTGTATGCCTCTAAAAGTTACTCTAAAAGTTACTCCAAATAATGAAAAAAGCGACTAGCTTTACCATGATTATGTTCACAATAAATACTAGCAAAAATGCAAAAGTCTTGGAGCCAATTGTTAAAGGGAAACAATAGTACCAGGAAAACAAACTTGTTTTCCTGACACTATAGCTTCCCCCTCCCTTGTGCCTTCCCCCCTCCTTGTGGTACCAGGGTCCAGTGTCAATGTCCCTCTGCGCTGGCTCGGGTTCCTGACTTTGGTGGGGGAGACCTAATTTTATAACATGACAGGAGGCTTCATATTTGCTTAAGTCTCTCTTTACTAGAACTCCACAGCAGCAAAAAACGCAGAGAGTAAACAACCAATCAGAAAATAGTAAGGAGACCATATAACTCCCTTCCCAACATTCCATTTCCTCTTTCTTTGCTGCTCCGCATCAGTACAGGTCAGAGTACCACTGCCTCCTGGATTTTTTATGTTTTACTGTATATAGTATTTTATGCATTTTACTTATTGTATTTTTTTACTTATTTGGGGACTTTTTTGGCTCTTCTTCTTGGATTCTTCCCTCTGGGGATCTCATTCCCCTTATTACTGTCCCCTCTGCTTGCTCGCTGTTTTCCCGGGCGGGTTTTTTTTCCTGCTCGGGGGTTTCTGGAGGCTGGTCTATTCTGCCTCCTCCGATCCCCCCGAGCCCCGGGGCCGCGGAGTACGTCTCCAGCGGTCCCGTGAGTGTTTTTCCCGCTTTGGTTGCGGGGCGCTCGCTATTGAGCGCTCTGCCCGCCGACCGGAACTTCTACACGTGGCCGCAGCTCGCGGCTGCCTCGATCCGCAGACCGCTGTATATAGTATTTTATGCATTTTACATATTGTATTTTTTTACTTATTTGGGGACTTTTTTGGCTCTTCTTCTTGGCTTCTTCCCTCTGGGGATCTCACTCCCCTTATTACTGTCCCCTCTGCTTGCTCGCTGTTTTCCCGGGCGGGTTTTCTTTCCTGCTCGGGGGTTTCTGGAGGCTGGTCTATTCTGCCTCCTCCGATCCCCCCGAGCCCCGGGACCACGGAGTTTCTGGAGGCTGGTCTATTCTGCCTCCTCCGATCCCCCCGAGCCCCGCGACCGTATGTCTCCAGCAGTCCCCTGAGTGTTTTTCCCGCTCCGGTCGCGGGGCGCTCCGGTCGCGGGGCGCTCGCTATTGAGCGCTCTGCCCGCCGACCGGAACTTCTACACGTGGCCGCAGCTCGCGGCCGCCTCGATCCGCGGACTGCGTGAGTCCGCTGGGCAGAGAAGGGAGCTCCTGTCGCTCTCGCCCCCTCCCTCGCCCGTTTAGTACTCTCGGCGCCGGGCTCCCTGGTGTGCTGCCGGCAAGGGGATTCCCACGCCAATAGACCGCGGCCGCAGGCCGATGTGTGGTCTGGGAACCTCCCCCCTTTTTTCATCTGAATGTGTTATTTCATTTGTTTATGTATATACCATACAAGACAAGAAACCTATATTTATTTTCTTTCTGACACAGTGACAAAATAGAATAAAGCAATGTTCAATGTCCTCTAATGCTGTATATAATTTAGTACAGTCAATTCTTGTGAGTTTTATAAATGTGTATGTTTCTGCTACAGGCATTTTCCCTATGCATTGGTATATACTGATGGATTAGGATTTTAGCCCCCTCTGTGGATTTGTTTTTTTTTCCTACTTAAGGCCCTAAGACTATCACATCCTTCATTTTATTGAGGAGGAGAGCTCCTTTATATATAGCACGAAGTGCACATGTGGCCTGCCGAGTCTGTGCCCATATTACTGGCCGGCTGAGTCTGTGCCCATATTACTGGCCTGCTGAGACTGTGCCCATATTACTGGCCTGCTGTGCCTGTGCCCATATTACTGTCCTGCTGTGTCTGTGCCCATACTTCTGGCCTGCTGTGTCTGTGCCCATAAGATTGGCCTGCTTTGTCTGTGCCCATAAGATTGGCCTGCTGTGTCTGTGCCATTTAATCGGCCTGCTCCGTCTGTGATTAATGATTGGACCGCCCTGTCAGTACCCCATTAAGGAGCCAGCGCTGGCCGTCCCTAACCCCCAACAGCCGCTGGCCTAAACTATTTACTGGGGAGTTTAGACTGGGGTCCTCTGTGGCCATACTAGGAATTGTGTCCACATACATTGCTCTAATATTAACTGGGTCTCGCCTGTAATTTTTACCGCAGGGTCACGCTACTGCCAAGATATGGACGCTACGACCCAAGAGAACCTGCAGGCGATGATCAATGCGGCCGTTGCCGCTTCTGTGGAGAAAGCGCTTTCACGCGCTATGCCCCAGTCATCCCAAGATAGGGATAAATCGGAGGCTCAACGCACGCTGATTGAGTCCGACCCCGACTCTCCGGACAGGAGCCAGTCACGCGCATCTAAGCGCTATTGGAAGGGTGCAGGCCCTGAGCCTACTACCCGGAAGGGTAAGGCTCCTGCCAAGCGACCTAAGCGGGCGTCCGCTTCACCTCCGGCACGCCCAAGATACTTCCCCGAAGAGGAGGAAGATTTCACCCTCCCCGCGCCTCTGTCCGTCCTAGATGAATGGCGGGCAGATCAGTCCCCCTCAGAGGACGAAGGCGGGTGGGGTGGGGAAGATTCGGAGGAATGGGCATACCGACAGGACGCCGGTGAGACCACCTTGGAAAACCTTCACACCATCCTTGGGGAGGACGTGTTCTTGGATGCCACGGGCGAACCCCTCTTCGACCCACGCAACATCCGACACTCCCGGTCTCCTGAGTGGTCTCTACCCGAACATCTGGCCCAGTTCGTTCATTATTGGGTTCGCAGACCCCTTAATTGGGCAGTTCGAAAGAGGCTGAGGGCAGAATTCCCCAGACCCGCCTTGCCAGACAAGGTCGCTATGACACCCGAATTTGATCCGATGGTCTCCACCTATTGACCCGGACTGGTCGCGATCCCAAGAAAGGGGTCGAACGCAACCTCCGCCTCGCACAAGATAAGGTGCTGGACATACTGGGGCCACTGACACAGATCCTTACCATGGCGGACGAGGCTGTCACGCAGGGCTCTCCCCTGGATGCTACTGCCGTCAGAGATTGGGCATTACGCTCCGTTTGCCTGCTGGGCAACTCCAACGCGGCTTTATGCACGGAACGGAGAAGAGCGGTCCTCATGCGCATGGACGCTAAGTTGTCGGAGTTGGGATCAATGGAGTTGGGCCCGTTGGCCAAAGGCCTGTAATTCGGGGAGCCCTTCATCAAAGAGCTCCAGAGGCACGTTAACTTCTATGCTACTTTAAATAAGGCGCAGTCATCGATGAGAAGAGTGTTCCGCTCTCAGTCTTCTCGTGTTTTTGGCAGGGCTGGTAGGCAGAGGGGTCGTGCCTCTAGCCTCTTCTGGCCCTCAGGTCAACGAGGATCCCGAACACCATCATTCTTCCCCAGCTACCGCTTGGGGTCCTTCACCTCCTGGAGATCGGACCGTGGCAGAGGAAACCGAGCACGTGGTTGAGGCAGGCTGCCCTCAGGTGAGACACATGACACCACATGTTTTTCAAAGGCATTTGTATGCCGGCAGATTACGTTTTTGTCTCGACAGGTGGAGAGAAATTTCTTCGGACGCATGGATCCTCCAAACGGTCCGAGGTTATGTTATAGATTTCCATTCACCACCTGTTCAGGAGTCGTCCCCCCCCCCGGACTCCAGTATCATATCAAGGGAATTAAAGGCCCTGGTGGATGCCGAGATACAGGCCCTCTTCAACAAAGGGGCAGTTCAGTGGGCACCAGACGAAGGAGGTTTCTTCAGCTCCATTTTTCTAGTCAAGAAAAAGACGGGAGAATTCCGTCCGGTTATAAACCTGTGAAACCTGAACGCCTTCATTTCTTATCATCACTTCAAGATGGAAGGCATCCATCTCCTACGGGACCTCTTACATCAAGGGGATTGGTTCACTCAACTAGACCTAAAGGACGCATACCTGTCCGTTCCTGTGGCGCCCGACTATCGTCGATTTCTACGCTTCGTTTGGAAAGGGAGGCCATATCAATTCACCTGCCTTCCCTTCGGCCTCAGATCGGCACCGTGGTGTTTCACCAAGCTCTTAAAACCGGTGACCGCACGCATGCGCTCCAGAGGCATTCGATGCCTGATATATCTGGACGATTTGCTTCTTTTCTGCGAGGACGCCTCCAGGCGGAAATCTCAGACGGCCTACACGGTCTCCTTGTTCAAATCCCTGGGGTTTGTGGTCAACCAGGAGAAGTCGGCCCTGACGCCGACGCAAGTGGTTCAATTTTTGGGTTTCGAAATAGATGCGGTTCAGTGCATCCTACACCTCCCTCAGACGAAGATCACGGCCATTCGGAAAGAGATTCGGCGGATCCTACGCCAGGATATGGTCCCTCTCAGGGTCTTGGCACGGGTAGTGGGCCTCCTGTCCACTTCTATCCAAGCCATCTATCCGGGACCCCTTCACTACAGGGCCATGCAGCGCCTGAAAGCGCCCTCATACGACCAGCGAATTCCTCTCACACAGGAAGTCAAGACCGAACTCCGCTGGTGGCTGTTACACATGTCGGCCTGGAACGGCAAGGTGATTTTCGGGCCGACCCCGGACTTTGTCCTAGAATCGGATGCAAGCCTATGGGGCTGGGGTGTGACTTGCACGATCGCCTCCACGGGAGGCCCCTGATCGAACACAGAGGCAGGATATCACATCAATTGCCTGGAAATGATTGCGGGATCGTTCGCTATACGCAGCCTTGTGGGTCACCTGTCGGATTGCTGCATTCTGCTAAGGATGGACAATATCTCGGCGGTGCAGTATATCAACCGCCTGGGGGGGGGCCCGTTCTCGAACACTGACGGAAGTCACGAAGGAGATTTACAACTTTTGCCTCCAGCGCAATATCACTCTCCAGGCGGAGTATCTCCCAGGAGTATCGAACCTGACGGCAGACTGGTTCTCCAGACACTGGAGGGATGCCAGCGATTGGCGACTACATCGGCAAGTCTTCTTTGAAGTGGCACGACAAAGGGGCCCATTCATGGTGGACCTGTTCGCTTCCAGAACGAACTTCCAGATCCCGAATTACTTCAGCTGGCTCCCAGACCCGACGTGCACAGCAGTGGATGCTTTCTTTCAGGACTGGCCGTCACAGGGAGCCTATGCTTTTCCACCGTTCACTATGATCTCCAGGGTCCTACTCCAGTTACGGCGTCAACAAGTATCGTTGGTGTTGCTGGCGCCTCTTTGGCAGGATCCGCTTCTTCTCCCGTCCCTGCCGATGCTCCTATCAGATACACAAGGCAACCATCACCCTCTCGTACTAGAGGGCCATCTCCACTTGGTGGCTTGGACTCTTTCCAGGGTACCTGGAATGTCGATGAACTATCGGAATCGGCTAGAGACCTCCTATGGACTCGTGGGCCCCAGGCACGATAAGATGTTATCTATCCGCCTGGAACGTTTGGTGTCGTTGGTGCTTGGAACGGAGTGTTGATCCCTTTACAGCACCTGTATCCAACGTACTGAATTTCCTTTTGCATCTATTTGACCAAGGTAAATCGTATCGTTCGGTGAACGTGGCCAAGTCGGCCATTTCAGCGGCTCATGTCCCTCTTCAAGGGACGCCGATTGGACAGGATCCCTTGGTTTGTAGATTGTTGAGAGGGATCAGACTATCGCGTCCCCCAGCTCCTAAATATACATCGCTCTGGGATGTACACCGGGTTTTAGATTTCGTTCAGTCTTGGCCGGAGAATCAGGATCTCTCTCTACGACAACTGTCGGCCAAATTTGCACTTCTTTTGTGCCTGGTGTCATTTCGTCGGGTCTCCGACTTTTTCGGTATCGAGACGTACCAAATCCGACTCTTCTGCAGTTTTCTACCCTTTTTTTCGAGAGGCTCCTAGGCTCTGTGTAGTTTCTACCCCGTCTCGTTATGTGGCAATTACCAAACCGCTTCGACATTCAGAATCGGGACAACTGGTAATTTCCTACGTACGCCCACACAAACCGGTTTCGACCGTTACCCTGGTTCACTGGATCCGATGGCTACTATCGTTGGCCGGCGTGGAGTCCTCGGCGTGGAGGGGTGCGGCAGCGGCAGGTGCACTGATAGCGGGTGCTTCCCTATCCGATATTCTACGTTCAGCAGACTGGTCTCGAGAGGACACCTCCCGGAAGTTTTATTTCAGACCGGCGGAACATGCATCGTTGGCTCTACTGACTGAGCATTGAAACAGCAAATATGAAGCCTCCTGTCATGTTATAAAATTGTAGATTATGCTAGCTTTAGTGTACCTATAATCTTAATTTTATTAACGACAGGAGGCGAATATTTCCCACCCTGTTGTTTCCCGACCCTTGTTTTCTTTTTGTTCTTGTATGTTGAATTTGAATAAAAATTTATACATCTGGTCAGTTTCTCTAGTGATTATTTATTTCGGTGTTTTCAATTCCTAGGGCGGGGATCGATAGACTTGGTGTTTTTTCCCTACTAAATTATGCTGGGTGGCTACATGACTTTATGAGTACATTTCATTGGCTAATCACAATTTTCGACTCTGTTTCTCTCGTTTCAGTGTAAAGTTCTCAGGATGAAGTCAAGTTCAGGTCTTCGATTCGGTTTAAAAATTTCTACGAGAACCGTTATTTCTGTCAAGATGGACCGTTATTGTTATATTGTGTTAAGTTTTTTCCCTGACTGTGTTTGTTATCGCAGCTTGAAAGAGGAAATGGAATGTTGGGAAGGGAGTTATATGGTCTCCTTACTATTTTCTGATTGGTTGTTTACTCTCTGTGTTTTTTGCTGCTGTGGAGTTCTAGTAAAGAGAGACTTAAGCAAATATTCGCCTCCTGTCATTAATAAAATTAAGATTATAAGTACACTAAAGCTAGCATAATCTACAATGCGCATGCAAGGCAATGGCCGCACTCACCTTACAATTTCCCCATAGGAAGGCACTATACAATGCTTTCCTATGGGGTTTCGGGTAGTGCTGGAAGTCCCCATGCATAGCGTGAGAACGTCCAACATCAGTTAGGCGACCAAAAATCACCTAACAACCCGGAAGTCCTTCTAGTGGCTGATAGACAGCCAGTAGAGGTGAGTTAACCCTGAAAGGTAATTATTGCTGTTTCTTACAAAATACAATAATTACATGCTCAGGTTTAAGGGTGATGGGACACTGCACCCAGACCACTTCAATGAGCTGCAGTGGTCTGGGTGCCTATAGTGTCCCTTTATAATACCTGGGAATTGACCTTTTCCTTTCTTCCTCTTGTACTACTTCAATAAAAAGTAGTTTGAAGCTGGTAATAATGGCAAAATATTAATATATTCATCATTACATATTTTTCCTTAAAGGGACACTGTAGGCACCCAGACCACTTCAGCTCATTGAAGTGGCCTGGGTTCAGTGTCCCTTTTGCCCTTAGTGCGGCAATGTTAAACATTGCAGTTCCAGAGAAACTGCAATGTTTACATTGCAGCTCTAAGTCTGCCTTCAGTGGTTTTCTTCGAGACAGCCACTAGAGGGCTTCCTGAATTAAAATCAAACTTCTGAATGCCCTGCGCTTAATTTCCTCTAATAAGTGCTCCATAGGAAATTCTGTGTGAGAGGAAATAACCAGAAAACAACATGGAGACAAGGGAGAAAGCACAGCAAGGAAAGGAAGGCAGGAAGCAAGGGAGCAGCTGCAGAGCAAAATTCGCTGGGGCCTACTTCACTATTTATTCTGCTGGCGCCAAGCCGTTACCTCAGAACGGCTTATATACCCAGTTTTCCCGTGAAAATAACCTTGAGGACAAGCACTCCAATTGGAGGGCAGACTGCGAAGACACTAAAAATAAATGCCGACCGCGAGGGCATCATGCCACCAAACTTGATGCCCTTGCAATGCTGAGCGAGCGTATGCAGCGCGAGGCACAATTAACCCTCCCAAGCCCGCAGTGCACATGTGCCCTTGGGCAATTGACCATGAACAGTCTTGACAGTCACAATGTCTGCTATAATGTTTAATGCACACCTCTATACAATTGTACCATCTATAATTTATCTGCAACATATCTTCCCTCTGCTATTCATGAATTAACAAACATTAACACCTAATATCCTCAGCCAAATCCCTACTTCTATACACATGTATTATTATATTTTTATAATAATAACTACAATTGTGTTTTATGTTCCAATAAATGTTTCTCTATAGACTCGAAGTCCTATGACAATCATCGTGGAAGATTGCAATGATAACGCACCAGTATTTCTCAAAATTCCCTACGCTGACATTGTTTTTGAGGTGAGAGCTCCTATAATTGTTCAAGAGGGATACTGCAGCTATCATGTATTTATTGTCTTTTTGAGATTTATTTCTCTATATAATGCTCTTTTTTTTTTAACGCATTGTGCATGGACGCAGAGATAATTACAAACCAAAGAGGGGGACACACTAATTCATCCCTTGAATTTATCTGCCATATTCTGTCACCTTGGTAGTGTTGCATATACTCTTTTTAATGGGCTGGTTTATCAAGTGATTTTCCTATTGTCAGGGTTATTCACTAATGTGAGAATTTCTGGGAATGCAAAGTTAATTAAAAGTGAATTTAATATATACATCCAACATAGCCGAAATGAAAACAAAGTCGATTCTCTCTAAATCAGCAATTTTTTTATATTAAAATTATTTATTTTTGAGGTGCAGTTAAACGTATAACGAGTAACATTGACATATGGATAAGATGTATTGTGTCTGTATGCAGGCTTAGATTAAGTACACATATTGTCAAGAGGAAATGCACACATTTTTTGTTTTTGCAAGTCGTGGATAGAAATTCTGCACAATTTTATATATTATTATGAGGTAAAACAGGGTAGACTTGCCTAGATGCTATTACTCACAAAGTTAGAAAAATAAACTACTGGTATACACATATATTGGAAGTGTAGATTCCCTAGCGCTTAGAATTATCTAGACACTGGCTTGTAGAACCACAGGGTGACCAGGACCACAGAAAGACAGCGAGTAATCATAAGAAATAAGTTGAGACAAGAAATTAGAAAATAATCAAGACATTTAACAAGCAAAATTAGTGCCATAGCAGGTATTGCAAACTATATGAAAGAAACCCATCAGCATTTCCAACACCAGAGTCAGCCAATCTCCATCAGTGGCAGAGAGGTTATGCAGCTAGGAAAGCTCAGGCTGAGCATCGTGAATCCACTCCAGATTAGGGCTCTCCTCCATCCCCAGGCCTGTGTGAGGGTCCATGTGTGAGGGTCTATGGACTCAGGCACTCTTGGAAGCCGGGTCCTTTCCCTTTTTGGGAGAGATGGAGGGTCCAGATTGTAATAACCGGCGACGGCGTGGGATCCTCCTTGGATATGGTTGATGCTGAGAGGCTGAGCGTCTGCTGGCTCTCAGCCCAAGAATGTAAATGACAGGAGTGGGAGATGCTTGTGTTACAGGATCACCTTGAGGAGAGCTTTCCTTGCTTGCTGCGCGATCCTCCTGCCACTCTAGCAATCTTGCTCGTGCACGGGTTTGGATTCTTGCCCAGAAGGCCTGGAAGGCATCATCCAGGCTGAGTAATGTATGTGCTGTGGGGCTGCTATGAGGTTCGTGGGGAAGACATAGGTCCCGCTCAACCAGTATAGACGAAGCCGCCATCCTGGGTGTGGGTTCCTGCGTTGTGTAAGAAGCTTGCGGCACAAATTAAATGCAGGATAGCGAGTCCTCTACAGCCCAATTGGCTGCATCTCCCCAGCCCCATCTGAAGTAGACTACAGCAGGACACCTCGTGGGCCGGGCTCAATGTAGCCTCGTGTAAGGATTGGGCAGAAGTAATCTCCGGACTTGAGAGGCGTCTGTGCATTGAGTTAGCTGCTTGTTGCTGGGGTTTATGCCCCCAAATCAGCCCGAGATTTGGGAGCCCAGGCACCACACGTCTGCCCTGCTTCTCTGCTTGATAGCTAGGCTCTGTCCCCCCCTCCAGATCAGCTATTTTAAATAATAATACATTTTGAAATTCACATAATTCAGTCCTTAAAAATTATTCACCACTGCAGAGGGTTCATGGCACAATTACCAGGGGATAATTTCTGCTCGCCAGGGCTGAATATTCATTTGCCAATGGTTAGGAGCAAGTGGAAATTTTGAACCCGTATTTATATAGTTAGACGGGTAGTGCATGCAACTCAAACACAGACTATTATGAGAATACATATATATATATATATATATATATATATATGTTATAATAATACATTTGACAAGAAATCTTCTGCACAGTGACCACAAAAAAATTATAATATCAATATAGAAATTTTCTACATTTTCTCCATTTATAATCAACCCAGACACTCTCCTAGGTGATAGATCAGGTTCCTAGTGCGTCAGTTTGAAGTTACATTTCATGAGACTGAAGGACCTACTTATACATAATATATGAATTCACCTAGTGCAAGCTACTTATCTGGGGCAGCATGCAAGTAAAGATTGGTCAGAAACCAAAATAAAAATGAGCTCTTGATCTTATGGGAGATATCCGCCTTTAAACACACAATTTACCGATGGTTTCTCAGAGTCGTCAATATTAACTATGTGTTCCATATACACCAAGCATGTCGAACTCAAAGGCTAACACAGGCCAAATAAACAAGGTTTATGTTTATGTGGGCCGGAAAAAAAACCCTTGAGGTTTCCTAGAAACTTAGGTTTATTTAGAAAAGTACAGTATAAAAAAAGTTGCCTAACCGACACTGAACATCCTCACACTCGTAGGGCTTCAAAGTAAACAAAAGAGTGAATTTATTTTAAGGAGACTGAATATTTCAGTCCAACTACCTTGACGTAATTAAGAAAAGTTTGGTAATGGGACTGAAATGGTGAATGTATGCTATTGCACAGCTGTAAAAAACAAATGACGTTATCTTGTTGATTTTGAAGTCCTATGAGTGTGCTCTTCACTTTGGCTGAGGTCATCAACTTGATGATCTCAACCAATCCAGTGCTTTCCTATAGGCTTTTGTGCATGTGTGGCAAAAAACTGTGCGGCCAATCAGCATCTCCATGGGGAGCATTCAGCTTCTCCATGCAGACCCAATCTAATACACTGCCCACAAATCCAATACATTGCCTCAAAACCAATACACTGCCCCCCCTCCTACCACTCTTATACACTGCCCCATCCACCCAATCTAATACACTGCCCCTTAACCTAATACACTGCCCCCTCCCTCCACTCTAATTGAATACACTGCCCCCACTCCCACCACTCTTATTTAATACACTGTCCTCCCTCCCGCAATTTAATACACTGCCTACCCCAATTTAACATACTGCCCACACTCACAACTCTAATACATTGTCCCCCCCTTCCACCACTCTAATACTGCCCCCACCTTCCCCTAATTTAATACACTGCCCCACTCCCTCCCCCAAATTAATACACTGCCCTCCCCCCAATTTAACACGTTGTCCCTCCTCCCACCACTCTAATACATTGCCTCCTCTTCCCACCACTCTAATGCACTGCCCACTACCTCCCCCAATTTAATACACTAGCACCCCTCCCTCCCCCAAATTAATACACTGCCCCCGTCTCCAGTTTAATACACTGGCCCTCTTACCTCCCGTAAATTAAAACACTGCCCCTCCCTCAAATTAATACACTGCCCCCCTCCCCAATTTAATACACTACACAGGAAGGTTCACCAAGGCCCTCTTCTCCTACCTTAACATGAGCCGCCCATCCTCCAGTTCCAGCTCTGCTCTTCTCTGCTCAAGCAGGCCAGACACTCCTCTGGCACTGCGAGCAGGAAGGAAGGGACAGTGGCTGGCCTGCTCTGCAGACAGAGAGACAATCCGCCTTCTTGCGGCCTTGGGAGCATGTGATCGTCAGTGGAAGTGAAGTCAAGAATCAGACAGGAAAGATCTCTCCTTTCTTGCGGTTGGTCGCAACTACAGCACAAAGCGGCCCCAGGGCAGGTGGGCCGCAAAGATGTTCATTGTGGGCCGCAAGTTTGACATGCTTGATATACACATTGGCATGGATAATGAGCTACCACTGCATAATTTCTTTTGCTGTAACTCGTATCTATGTTTGATGCATGTATACATTTTGTACATCAATGACCGATCTGCGTGTTGTGGCTTATATACACAAATCCATATCCTTTAGATCAGATTCATTAAAGAATCCAGACTGCAATATTGTGTATTAATGATTTTTGATGTAACATTATATTTGCAGATAGGTAATATGATGTACCTAGCCAGTTTCTGGGTTTTACATGTGCTTTTTGTCCATGCAATAACTTCCTGTCTCATCTACAGAATACAACGAGTGGATCCATAATCTTCACTGTTAGCGCTGTGGACTACGATAATGCTGGGCTTATTTCTCCAACATATGAAATCGTATCGGTAAGACATTAATGAAGTGGGGTATAAACTATGCATGGGCAAACATAGGAAACCTCAATATATAAGAAAATTGTGACCTTATAAGAAATAAAAAATATTACAAATGCAACACACTGCTGATTATACAAATATATTCAATGATGTCTTATCCGGCCTTTGGATAAACATTAGATTTGCTACCCTACAATCAGTTTTTCTTTTGTATGCACATTATTTAACGTTGTCATATGACATAAAATGGTGGTCTGAAAAGTGTTCTAACCATCTCACAGGGAAAGCAGTGGTAGGCAACCTTTTAGTAGTACTGTGTCAAAAAAAGATCTTGAAGTCCCTATTTTTTTAGGTGTGGTGTGTATGCATATGTCATTTATGAGTGCTGCAGTTGCTTTGTAGCATTGTTTTCGTGTGTATGTGGGCTGTTATATTGTATATGTTCACGAGTAGTTTGTGGTATTGTGCATGATACCTATGAATGTGGGCTGTATATGGGGGCTTCTTGTGGATTTGTGAATACATGATATCTGAAGATCCACTGGGACTCCTGTAGACCAGGGCCTGGCCAGTTTGACTCTAGCAGTCTTGAGTGCCGTGCAAAGGCACGTGCCATAAGTTGCTGACCCCTGTCATAGGGTAAGAATGAAGAAGACATAACTTCTAAATGTGTAATAAAAAAAGTAGATCTGAAAAAAGATCAGATAAAGATGAGAAAACAAAGAGAGGTTGAAAAAAATATCAGATAAAGAAAATGAAAAGTAAGAAGGTAAGAAATATGAATAAGGAAATGTGGGTTGTGAACAGTAACATGAATGCTGATAGGCCGTGAAAGCCTAGAATTACAAGTTTATTCTAATACTATTATAGTCTTCACTGACATCTATGTTTCCATTCTCCTTAGGTTATGCCTAACAATGAAAATTCCAGGTATCTTTTTATCATCCAAGGAAATGGAGACATTGTACTCAATGGCACCTTGAACTACAACACATTGAGCAGTTTCTACCAGCTTTTGGTCAAAGCTACGGTAAGACAAGAGGAGTGACTGCTGCTTAAATAATGTGAATATTTGTATTCAGTCAATGTAACATGTATAAAAGCCTGTATATTCTAGAAGAATACACATTTTCCAGTTTTGAAACTCAGTATGTACGTATATAATATACGAGGTCTGTCTTGAAAGTATCCAGCCTTGTAATATGAAAAATAGAGACATTTATTGAGATGCAAGATTCAAGAAACATTGTACATAGGACAATAATGCCTCAGTAGGCACCTTGGGAGATCACACAGTTCTCCCAGCTTCTCTTCCACTGTTCAAAACACTCTGCAAAATTATTTGTTGAAATTGTCATTAGCTGCCTCATCCGATGTACCTGGCTCTCATTGACTGCAATCTCTTCTCTTTTAGAGGTGATTTTAGTTTTAAGAAAAGCCAGAAGTCACAAGGCGTCAAATCTCAACCAGCTTTGAATTGTTTGTGCTACACTTTTATTTACGCTGCACTTACTGCATCGTCCCCGAAAGCATTCTGAATCATCCGAATAGTTTCTACGGAGGAATGTTCAAGCTTAACGCAAAATTTGGTGCAGATTCATTGCTCTACTCGCTCAGCCATTTTGAATGCAACAGCCACACAATACACATGCTCACTTAACGGCATCTAACACCCCCACTGACTAGTACAATAAAGTCGTCATTGTTCACGCATGCGCATTCGCCTTGGCTGCCAGGTTACATTGATGTCGCGCACACCGTTCTCATTATAACAACGATGGCTGGACTTTTTCCAGACAAACCTCGTATAATGATGATAGGCATATATAATTTTTGTTTGGATAAGCATAGCTGTGAACAGCATGGCTCTATCTTATGCAACCATCCTCAGGCAGATTATTTCCAGTTTTTCTGTTTTGACTATAAATTTTTACCTTGGATTCTAACATTAGTGAATACACGTGTCTTCTCTGTAAAAACAGACCAATATCTCGTCTTTGCTTGGATGTCTTTGGTTCGTTGTGCTAAAGAATCATGTTTCCCGATATTTATCAATTAGCGGTACTGGTATTTATAAATGTGTTTCCCAATTCATGGGTTGGTCTCCCAAACTATTAAGTTATGTTTGTTTCCATGAATTATATAGTTCAGTCTTTTTTTCTTAAATGACTACTTACATTTGATTTTAGGTCTTGGCATAACCTTTGTTTAAAGAAATACCTGTAGAAAATGATTTCATCTTGATTTTAAAGGGACATGCATCACTGTGAGACAGCTATCTCATTAAAAAGTTTTTTTTATCAAGTGATGCATGCCTCTTTAGGTAACAATATTGTAATGCTGCATAGAAATTTAACTTCTTTCATTCTGTAGTTCTTACATTTCTTTCCAAAATACAGGACAGTGGAGGAACGCTGCATGGTGAATTCATTTATCAAAACAGTACCACCTTTGTATCTCTGACCATTGAGGATGTAGCTGATATAGATCCACAATTTCTAAATGCACCTTATACAATTTCAGTCCTGGAGAATACAGAGCTGGTAAGTAAGAACATAATACATTACATCCTATGTAATGTGCCCCACTAGTGATGTCCCGAACAGTTAGCCGGGAACCGTTCCAGGGCGAACATAGCGTGTTCGCAGTCGCGAACACGCGCGATGTTTGGTCCGCCCCCTATTCGTCATGGAGGGGGAGGGTCTGGGAGGGAGGGTCTGCTGCTGATTGGCTGGAATGTGTCTGCTGACTGTGAGGTACAGGGTCAAAGTTTACTCAATGATGACGAATAGGGGCGGACCGAACATCGCGCGTGTTCGCCGGCGAACGGTTCCCGGCGAACTGTTCGGGACATCACTATGCCCCACACATTCTAAAACGTGAATGCAAAATTAGACTGCAAAATTAGACTGCAGGCCATTTGGCCTGCAGATTTTGAGACTGTTTTCTGAGAAATCTATAAAAATGCATCTGTTATTTATGTTACTGAAATACAGTGCACATTTTTTTAGTTAGTGTATGAAATAAATACCTTATGATGGACACTGCTACCCCTGGCAAAAATGCCAGCAAACATTTGCATTTGTTGCATACAATGCAGTACTGACATGGGGAGCACCTCTAGTGGCCGTCTGAGTAACTGCACCTAGAGGTGTTACCAGGCAGCAATGAAACACTGCCTTTTCCCTGAAAAGGCAGTGTTTTTATTAAAATGCCTGCAGGGACATACTATAGACACCAGAATACTGGTGACAATAGTGTCTCTTTAAATATTTTCTTACAATAAATAAATAAATAAATTGACAAACTAAATGTAGAATTTAACACCAGGCCTGAATGGCAAGTACAAACAAATTGCCTTTTTTTGTGCACAAAACATATAGATTTGTGTATGGCAGTTTCTACTCAAATGAAGCATGTAATATATAGATTCGAGAGATGGAGGTTCCATGAATATATAATGTTGCACCTCATAACTTCAGCCATCCCTATTAATATGGCTTTCACAGTATAATGGGGGAACGCAAAGCAATCTTTGCATGACTTAGAGACTTGGACTTTGTCCCTGTCACTCAATGACCAACAAAGATATATGGCATAGGTTATGAATCTTATGAGCACTATCTCATCTCATTTTGTGGTCACTTGTAAGTACCTCCAGGTACATCATATTTCCCAGATACTACAGTGGAGTGTGGACCAGCCCAGGCCTTGAGAATATTGAGATTGTGGGCCACCAGTCCATGAACAAAACATGCAATGCTAAAAAGTTATCTCTGACATTTTAGGCCACCAAAGAATAGCTTGAGACTATAGCCTACAACCTTAGACCTATAAGTGCTCTGTATGAAACTTGGGAGTGACGCCCCTCCGTTATCAGTATGCTCATAAGTCCATGTTCTCTGTGTGCAACATTATAATTACATGTACTTATGGGTGTTCCTCTATGTGTACAATAATAGTATTGTGTATACAGTATTGGTGTTCCTGTGTGCATGCCACGTCAGTAAAGCATGTATCTTAATAACAATAAAACCGATAAACTTCTCACCAAGAAATTAAAATTCAAAAGGAGGAACAAGCGTATCAGGAAAATAGGAGTGGGTGATAAAACTTTACTCTCTCCCAAGCAAATACTATCAATCTCTTTATAATCTCGAAAATAATATTAATGCAGATACTATAGTGAAGATAAAAAAAATTCTAGATAAATATAATCTTCCAAAACAGAATCCTGTAAAATTGGAAGCTTTGAATCAACCTTTTTCTATTATTGAAATTCAAAATACAATTAAATGCTTAAAAAGAGGTAAAGCTCCAGATCCAGATGGCTTTTTCTATAAAACATTTGAAAGTGCTGTTTCTTCAATATTACAGCAAACCTTTAACGAATTTACTGTCCATAAGATTATTACACAGGAGTTATTACAGGCCAATGTTGTACCGATTCCTAACCTCGGGAAGGATCCGGACACCCTGTCGAATTATCGTCCCATCTTTCTGATTAACTTGGATATCAAGATATTCTCTAAGATACTGGCTGACAGACTAAAACAGTAATACCAGATCTTATACACAGAGACCAAACTGGATCGGTACCAAGAAGAGATATGATTGACAATACGCAGAAAATCTTAAATATGATACATTACTCAAATGTACACAAAATACCAATAGCCTTTATAGCTTTGGACGCAGAGAAAGCATTCGACAGGGTGAACTTGAACTTCCTGGACATGGTGTTGGATAGAGTTGGCCTGACCGGGTTTTTTAAAGATAACACTATGGCTTTATATACTACTCCACAAGCTAGAGTTCTGGGCCCTGGTATGGTATCTGACCGGTTTTCCATTAGGAACGGAACAAGGCAAAGATGCCCTCTGGCGCTTCTCCTATATATTTTATCTATGGAACCACTGGCAGCAGCGATTAGACTTAATGACCTAATCAATGACATAAATATCTCAGAGGAGAATCATAATTAAAATTTATTAAAAATGTATGCAGACAATGTTCTCCTTTCGCTAACTAACCCAGTAAAATCTATTCCTCAAGTTTTAGATACAATTCAGTAATTTGGAACATTTTCTGGGTATAAAATTAATATAAATATGATTCAAATACTAACAGTAAAAATAATCCCGGAGAGACTTGATATTTTAAGAAGTTTAATTATGATTGGAACAAAGCGATTATTGAATATCTAGGCATTCGAATAAGAATAAATCAAGAAAAATCTTGAAATCTCATGGCTTGGCCGACTACATACAATCACTGCATATATTCTGCCAAAACTTGTTATATCTGTTAAGATCAATACCTCTAAGAGTCCCAAGATATATTGTCTATATATATTAAGAAACACTTCATGATTTTTATTTTGGGAAATAAAACAAGTAGAATCTCTTATAATACTCTAACTAAAAAAGCTGACAAATGCGGAATAAACCTCCCAGACATAATATAATTACATGATATCACTATGTTTAGCCACAGTTTAAAGTGGGATTATCAGATTTCTGATCATCCGAGTTGGAAGTTAATGGAAGAACGATCCAGTCATAAAATATCTTTGTTTAACCTAATATGGACTGACTGTAATTATTACAAATCGTTTAAATCTTTGAACAAAATCATGAACAATATTACTCTGGCTCTAAAAAACTTCAAGAAGAAATTGGTAATTTCCGATACACTCCTTCTAACCACACCTATTGAAGTAATACAATCTTATATAAAATATATTGATTTATCAAAGTGGAAAAACTGTGGAATTCATAACCTTTCACAAATTGCCCCATTGGCAAAGTTAAAATAGTTTGCCAAGCTTGAAACCCATTTTGGATTACTTGATATATTTTTTTATAGATATATAAGAATTGTAGATTATGCTAGCTTTAGTGTACCTATAATCTTAATTTTATTAATGACAGGAGGCGAGTATTTGCTTAAGTCTCTCTTTACTAGAACTCCACAGCAGCACAGAAAAAACAACCAATCAGAAAAAAGTTAGGTACTATAAAACTCCCCTCCCCATGCATCATTTCCTCTTTCAAGCTGCGACAAAACAGAATAAAAGGCAGAGAACATCATGGGGAAGAAACGAAGTCCTAGATACGATGAATATAACGATGTCCACCATCCGAGAGTAACCGTCAAACTAGATAGTGTTGATGGACTGTAAACTGAAACGAGAGAAAAACAGAATCGAACAGGTTGATTATCCAATTAAATGTACTCAGAATAAACATGTAGGTACCCAATGTAGCAACCAAAATTAACCTTAATATGTAGATATCCCAACCCTACTTATGAAAAAAACACAGACATAAGGAACAAGCGACAGGTATCAGAGACAACAAACAGAGTTGCATACGTACCTGATAATCTAAACTATAACATTAAACAAGGGAGGGACAAGAATGGGTGGGAAATACTCGCCTCCTGTCATTAATAAAATTAAGATTATAGGTACACTAAAGCTAGCATAATCTACAATTTTATAACATGACAGGAGGCTTCGTATTTGCTGTTTCAACGCTCAATTCACCAATCCAACGCTGTTTGTGTCGCTGGTATCTATTGCAGGAAATATCAGAGTAATCCTAATTGGACATTCCAAGTTCGATAATTGCCAGTAGACGGATAAAAGAAAATGCCAGCCGACGAAGCATCTCAATTACGGAAAAAAGTACCATCCGCTGGTAAATCCATTGTATGTGGTTGCGACTTGTTTCCTAGCAGCCGGTCCATGAGCTGGCAAGCTGACCTATCAGCCACCTTCCTGTAGTTTTAATATCAAAGGTCAAGTTCGGACTTGGGGACGCGAGAAGAAACTGTCACCCTGTCTCAACTCATGATCCGTAAGGCGGTTCCTCCGATCGTGCCAGGGATATTCGGCGATGCGGTCTTGCAGGTAGATCTCCAATTTCAAGGAATGCGCCCAAGTCCACTACCAAAATCGTATTAGAAACCGAGGAGGAGGAGGTACCAAGCCACAGCCTACCCGCTCCCCCCCCTCAGGACCGGCGGGGGTGATCCCGGTCCAACCCCTCCAGGCAGCGGGGCTCAGTCAGGCACTGACAGCAGAGCCTCTCAGGCAACCCCTCACTACAGGGGCCTACACAATGGCGGACGCCACCTGGGAGCACAACTACCTCACAGCAAGGTACCACATGCAGGCCAAGCTTGATGCGATATTTGACGCCTTCTGGGCAAAGCTGGCGGATAGAGAACGGAGGGCCACAGAACCAATACACTCACCCAATGGGGGACCCGCAATTACCCACCAGAACCGCATGGCCCCCCAGCCGATTGGACCCACAAGATGGCGCTGGAGAAGAAGTACCCTCCTGCCCGCCCATAAACAGGCAAGCACTCGCCGCATTAAGAGGCCTACCCAAAGCAGCTTGCAAGCTCCCCACAGACCAAGCAATAAGCCAAGACCCACAATGCAACCAACTACTGGCAAGCTCCTCAAACGACCCCGAACCCACCCGGCATCGCGGAGAGCCTCAGAGTACCAGAGGGGGACACGACTTACCTATGTCTTCAAAGCAAGCCTCCACAACGGCGGACGGGTGAGCCAGCTACCGGACCCAGCGGCGATGCACCTAGCCATGCCCCGCCAGGACTTACAAGTGTCCCAAAAGCCCGTCCCAGTACAGGGTATAGGCTAACAGCGGACTCACAAGTCAGGATCCTGCAGGGGTACACTATCATAGCCTCTGCTACAACAGACGCTGTCTGTGCCACACTACAGCCTCCGAATCAGAGACTCATCAACAAAGCAGTACCCTAAAGAAATTAACTGTCCTACTTACTGTTTTGACCGCTTTTACATAGTTAACATTTATGCAATATGCCTCTCACACTCGTTTAATGCTACACTGCATGCTTCAGTCACGCACTCACATAACCTGTCACTTAATCTCTTAAGGAAACAGAGTCCGCCTGCCTGGCACCACTCAAGTGTATCTCTCATAAGCAAGTACCAGACCAACGAAATCATACAGATACACACATATCACAGCACAGTTTGTAACTTGTTTCTTGATGTTAAATCTCGCAACTGCCATTACATTCACCTTACCTGCAACAATTTAACTTACGTATACAACCTGTCTTATATAAAAATGTGCAATTGTATATAGTCATGACTTTGACTGCACTGTTCGGCCTGTGTCTGCTGTCGTGGCACCTCAGGCTTGTTTGTAAACGCCATTGCACCAAAAATAAAGAATTAAAAAAAAAAAAAAAAAAAAAGAAAAAAAAAAGAAACCGAGGAGGAACTTTCGTTCCTTCCTGTCCTACCCGGTGATATGTCTCATCCGAGAATAATTTCATAATGCAGGCAAGAGCGTGGCCAAACTAGCCGTATTCTAAGTGATTCTAAGATTCCAAATGGACTGAGTAAACCTTGGACGCAGTAGAGAAAGACTCCAAAGGACGTCCATTCAGGGTTCCGAACTGAACTTGTGTGGAAGGACGGTGGTCGACTATACTGGGAATAGCGAATCCGGGAAACCTTCAAAGGAAGGGAAAAGCCAACCGGAACGCAGATTTCCATCCAGCAATGCCCTCGTCAAAGAGTGAAAGATGTCTGTAGGAGTCGGGGTACACCAGGTACCTCCGTAAAGTCTCATAGATCCCCTCGACGGTAGTTGAAAAAAAGGGGGTAGCGCGAATCCAAAAACAGACGGCTCCCGTGAGGGATGAATAGAGTATAGACGAAGGGTCCTCCATCTCCGAACCATGTTCACCAGGTATGCGCTCCGATTTTATCCCAAGATCGTAAAGACCGGAGAAGTCAAGACAAACGAGGATTCCTGATTTACCATATGACCCATACGTACGGTTTTACCTTCAGACCGGGCAATAGTCCTTCCTTAATGTTGTTACCCGAGCAAGGCGGTGCCTGTTTGCTCCATGAAGGTCTCCGTATCTCCCGACATCTTGACATGGGGGAAACTTTCTGCTCAGTTTGCTAGTAATGGTCTGGATATCTAAAACAGAAAGCAAACTCTGTATTATATGGTGCCGAATATGCCAAAAACCTGCACTCTCAAAATACCGGAGGACCATCCGTTAGTGTACCATCTCCAGGAGTGTGTGTAAATAAATGGGAGACACCCCCCGTTATACCTCTGAGTATTTCTCGCGTGTTTTACAGCAGCCCGGATCCAGTAGATCCATCACGGGAGATAGAATAGAGGGATCTAGTCCAAACATGTAATACTTGCATGACCAGGCAGTCCTCTAGGACGAAGCCAGTAGCGTGGATGGCAGCTCTAATTGAATTCCGGAGGGACACCCCTCTATGTAGTCATCAATGTCTTGCACAGGCACAAGCCTGTGTGATGAACAAATGGCCGGTACTGTAGAGCGTCGAGTGCATGAAAGAGCCGCGCTCTCTACTACTGTGATCGCATACCGTGAGAGTGTCCGGGTGCTAGCCTGAGCGGGCCGCACCCATTAGTAACCAACAGCAGAGTCTACATCCGAGACCGGTTCTCTCTATGAGAATGGGTCCACCAACTTGTACTTTGTATCCAGCCCAGTATCTGGTTGATGACGAGTGAGGGACTGCGCCCTCTAATAACAAATCAGTATCCGGTTCCGTATGAGAGGATTCGCCCACTGCTCCTGAAAATAAATATACTCGGATCGAGGTGATGGAGGGCCGCACCCTCCTGTGGTGCAAACTAGAGTCCCTAGAGATCAGGGTGACCAAAACCGTAGGGCGCACCAATCACAAATGTCAGCATAAGGCTGAGGGCAATCTGGGAAACAAGGAATGGAAAACTATCAACCGACTATCCGGATCCCGTGCGCGCGCGCGCGGGGTCCTGGTAGGCTGTTGGTAGTCCGAGGAAAGTTGGAGACGTTCTCCGCAATCCACGAGTGCCCGGGAGGTCGGAGGAGACCAAGTCAGGCCTCACGACGACCCGAGCGAATAGGAAAAGGAAGTCATGAAAAAAACAAAACAAAACAAAAAAGCAACAATAAACGAAGATAAGAGAAAATACACCCATTCTATCTCGGATAGAATGTAAACAGCAGGCCGGAAGGTAAGAAAAGTAAATCCCACTGGACAGGGCCAGGAGCTAACCTAACGCAGGAAAAAACTACCGAACCTATAGGGACTCCGGGAGGCATATACAGAGTAGATGGTAAAGACAAGGGAAAAACACAGCTTTCTCCTGAAGGAGTCTGAATACCGGTCCCTGCCGGTGCGAAGTTCTCCTTGGAGACGTGCAGTCGCCAGTTTGGAGTAAACCGTGGATGTGTCCGGGGTCTTCATAAGAAACTTTGCCCTTCAGGCATGAGGTTTAGGGCCTTCACCCTTCCCGCCATATTCAGATGGCCGTATACTGGTGTCCTCTCGAACACTATGGCAATGGTGTTTGCCCGGACACCTGCCTATCTCCATGTCACTGGTGTGCACTGGGTTTTCCTCAGTGATATTACCCCAGGCCTGCGGCCAAAAGGGGTTCGGTACCAATAGCGTAGGCCCGTCCTTAGGGCATAGTCTCAGCAGGTCAAACGAATGGACACAGAAAGGTTAGCCAAGCAAATAGTCACAGGCATAGCTGGCCATCCAAGTAGGCACCGACATAGCAGGCTATCCAATGGGGCACAGACATAGCAGGCCATTTTATTGGGCACAGGTATTGCAGGCCAATCTTATGGGCCAGACCTAGCAGGCCAATCTTATGGGCACAGACATAGCAGGCCAATCTTATGGGCACAGACATAGCAGGCCAATCTTATGGGCACAGACATAGCAGGCCAATCTTATGGGCACAGACATAGCAGGCCAATCTTATGGGCACAGACATAGCAGGCCAATCTTATGGGCACAGACACAGCAGGCCAATCTTATGGGCACAGACACAGCAGGCCAATCTTATGGGCACAGACATAGCAGGCCAATCTTATGGGCACAGACATAGCAGGCCGTTCTTATGGGCACAGACATAGCAGGCCAATCAATGGGGCACAGACATAGCAGGGCATACCCCGGTGTTGTATTCCGACAATAGCAGAGGGTCAATCTGTGTAGAGCCCCCTATATGTGTAATGAAAACCAGGGAACCTAGGGTGAAATAACTCCAATATGCAAACCCCCCTAGGCAGAGGTAATGTGTCTACAGATATACAGGAAACTGTTAGACCTTAATGCTTGTGGCCAAAAATAAGGATATCCTGTTGCAGGAAAACTCAGAAGTACAGGGTGTATTGCCTACAGGCTGATCTCCAGCCCTTGAAGAAATATAGAAGTAAAAATATATAATATATATGTTTGATCACATAATTGCTATATGTCTCTATATGGATATGCACCCTGAGCAGGGTGGGAGGTGGTCCTCCCAGACTGCCAGCGAATTAGGTTGGGGTCTGAATACACCCTGCCTATAGATGGGGGAGGAGAAAGCCCCTCCACAGACCTCCGCCAAGAACGGTACTGGCGGGGAAGGAGCTGCGCGTGGGCACACCCCCCGCCCCCCCGCACACACGCGGTCCGCGGGCGGAGGCGGCCGCAGTGAAGCCTCTATGTGGAGGAAACGATCCGACCACCGGGTACTCGCGCTCACTCGCGAGTACCCCTGCGACCGGGTAAAACACACGGGACCCACGGGGGGGAGGGACGGCTGCAGCGAAGCAGCCACGTGGGAAAGAAGATCCGGCCGCCGGGTGGTATACCGGCAGCTGGAAAAAACACACTGGGCTGGCGGAGATTAACTCCGCGGTCCCAGATCTCGGGGGACAGAGGAGGCAAATGCTTTGGAGGTAGAAGCAGCGATGATCCGAAGTACAGACACCAAAGAAAAATCCCACAAGGCCTATAACCTACTGCATTTACAGGAAAAAAATCCCATAAGCACAAAACACACTGCATTATAAAAAATAAAATGCCACAAGGCCTATAACCTACTGCATTTACAGGAAAAAATCCCATAAGCACAAAACACACTGCATTATAACAAATAAAATGCAACAAGGCCTATAACCTACTGCATTTACAGGAAAAAATTCCATAAGCACAAAACACACTGCATTATAAAAAGTAAAATGCCACAAAGCCTATAACCTACTGCATTTACAGGAAAAAATCCCATAAGCACAAAACACACTGCATTATAAAAAATAAAATGCCACAAGGCCTATAACCTACTGTATTTACAGGAAAAATCCTATAAGCACAAAACACACTGCATTATAAAAATAAAATGCCACAAGGCCTATAACCTACTGCATTTACAGGAAAAAATCCCATAAGCACAAAACACACTGCATTATAAAAAATAAAATGCCACAAGGCCTATAACCTACTGCATTTACAGGAAAAAATCCCATAAGCACAAAACACACTGCATTATAAAAAGTAAAATGCCACAAAGCCTATAACCTACTGCATTTACAGGAAAAAAATCCCATAAGCACAAAACACACTGCATTATAAAAAATAAAATGCCACAAGGCCTATAACCTACTGCATTTACAGGAAAAAATCCCATAAGCACAAAACACACTGCATTATAAAAAATAAAATGCCACAAGGATAAAACACTGTATATAAAAATAAAATGCCATAAGGATAAAACATACTGCATTATAAAAATAAAATGCCATAAGGATAAAACCTACTGTATATAAAAATAAAATGCCATAAGGATAAAACCTACTGTATATAAAAATAAAATGCCAGAAGGATAAAACATACTGCATTATAAAATAAAATGCCATAAGGATAAAACATACTGCATTATAAAAATAAAATGCCATAAGGATAAAACCTACTGTATATAAAAATAAAATGCCATAAGGATAAAACCTACTGTATATAAAAATAAAATGCCAGAAGGATAAAACATACTGCATTATAAACATAGAATGCCATAAGGATAAAAATATTGCATTTACATGAATACAATCCCACATGGATAGAACATACTGCATAATAAGAATAGAATCCCACAAGGATATAACATACTGCATATAAGAATAAAATCCCCTAAGGATTACAACAATACTGCATTTATAAGGCTAAAAGACTGAATATAAGCAATAAAACCCCAAAGCCACCCACTATAAGCAGGAGGCAGTGGTACTCTGACCTGTACTGACTGCAGAGCAGCAAAGAGGAAATGATGCATGGGGAGGGGAGTTGTATAGTACCTAACTTTTTTCTGATTGGTTGTTTTTTCTGTGCTGCTGTGGAGTTCTAGTAAAGAGAGACTTAAGCAAATACGAAGCCTCCTGTCATGTTATAAAATTCAACACGTAATTAAGCATCTGCAGATTAAAGAGCATTCCAACTTTAAAAATCTTATTAATAAACATCATACAAAAAAAACTTATTTCTAGAACCTCTCAAGTGTTAAAATTGTCTTTAGACACAGAAAACCCCCCATCGATAAATAAATCGGAAAGAGACCTAAATAAAGCTTTCCCACTTGATGAATGGGGGCACTCTTTAACACAAGTTAAGAAAATTACGCATAGAAACATAGAAACATAGAATGTGACGACAGATAAGAACCATTCGGCCCATCTAGTCTGCCCAGTTTTCTAAATACTTTCATTAGTCCCTGGCCTTATCTTATAGTTAGGATAGCCTTATGCCTATCCCACGCATGCTTAAACTCCTTTACTGTGTTAACCTCTACCACTTCAGCTGGAAGGCTATTCCATGCATCCACTACCCTCTCAGTAAAGTAATACTTCCTGATATTATTTTTAAACCTTTGTCCCTCTAATTTAAGATTATGTCCTCTTGTTGTGGTAGTTTTTCTTCTTTTAAATATAGTCTCATCCTTTACTGTGTTGATTCCCTTTATGTATTTAAATGTTTCTATCATATCCCCCCTGTCTCGTCTTTCCTCCATGCTATACATGTTAAGATCCTTTAACCTTTCCTGGTAAGTTTTATCCTGCAATCCATGAACCAGTTTAGTAGCCCTTCTTTGAACTCTCTCTAAGGTATCAATATCCTTCTGAAGATAGGGTCTCCAGTACTGTGTACAGTACTCCAAGTGAGGTCTCACCAGTGTTCTGTACAATGGCATGAGCACTTCCCTCTTTCTACTGCTAATACCTCTCCCTATACAACCAAGCATTCTGCTAGCATTTCCTGCTGCTCTATTACATTGTCTGCCTACCTTTAAGTCATCAGAAATAATCACCCCTAAATCCCTTTCCTCAGATGTTGAGGTTAGGACTCTATCAAATATTCTGTACTCTGCCCTTGGGTTTTTACGTCCAAGATGCATTATCTTGCACTTATCCACATTAAATGTCAGTTGCCACAACTCTGACCATTTTTCTAGTTTACCTAAATCATTTTCCATTTGGCTTATCCCTCCTGGAACATCAACCCTGTTACATATCTTAGTATCATCCGCAAAAAGACACACCTTACCATCAAGACCTTCTGCAATATCACTAATAAAAATATTAAAGAGAATGGGTCCAAGTACAGATCCCTGAGGTACCCCACTGGTGACAAGCCCAAGCTTCGAATATACTCCATTGACTACAACCCTCTGTTGCCTGTCACTCAGCCACTGCCTTACCCATTCAACAATATTGGAATCCAAACTCAAAGATTGTAGTTTGTTGATAAGCCTTCTATGTGCAACAGTGTCAAAAGCCTTGCTGAAATCGAGGTAAGCAATGTCTACTGCACCACCCTGATCTATAATTTTAGTTACCCAATCAAAAAAAATCAATAAGATTAGTTTGGCATGATCTCCCTGAAGTAAACCCATGTTGTCTCTGATCTTGAAATCCATGTGTTTTTAGATGTTCAACAATCCTATCCTTTAACATGGTTTCCATCACTTTCCCCACTACTGAAGTTAGGCTTACTGGCCTATAGTTGCCCGACTCCTCCCTATTACCTTTCTTGTGAATGGGCACAACATTCGCTAACTTCCAATCTTCTGGGACTACTCCTGTTATCAATGATTGGTTAAATAAATCTGTTAATGGTTTTGCTAGTACACCACTAAGCTCTTTTAATAGCTTTGGGTGTATTCCATCAGGTCCCATTGACTTATTTGTCTTTACTTTTGACAGTTGAAATAGAACCTCTTCCTCTGTAAACTCACGTGTAATAAATGACTCATTTATCCTTTTTCTTAACTGAGGTCCCTTTCCTTCATTTTCATCTGTAAATACCGAACAAAAATATTCATTGAGGCAGTCAGCTAGACCTTTATCCTCATCTACATACCTTCCTTCTTTTGTTTTTAATCTAACTAATCCTTGTTTTACTTTTCTTTTCTCATTTATGTATCTAAAAAAGGTTTTGTCCCCCTTTTTTACTGACTGTGCTATTTTCTCTTCTGTGTGTGATTTGGAAGCTCTTATAACTTGCTTAGCCTCTTTCTGCCTAATCTTATAGGTCATTCTGTCTTCCTCACTCTGGGTTTTTTTATAATTACTAAATGCTAACTTTTTGTTTTTTACTATTTTGGCTACATCTGTGGAGTACCACAGTGGTTTCTTGAATTTTTTGCTTTTACTGACAAGCCTAATGCAATTTTCTGTTGCCTTCAGTAGTGCAACTTTTAAATAATCCCATTTCTTTTGGACTCCATTTAAATTGCTCCAGTCTGATAATGACTCCTTTACACATATTCTAATTTTGGAAAAGTCTGTTTTTCTAAAGTCTAAAACTTTTGTTTTTGTGTGGTGTGACTCAGTCACTGTTCTTATATTAAACCACACTGACTGATGATCACTGGATCCTAAACTTTCACCTACAGTAATATCTGATACCAAATCTCCATTTGTTAACACTAAATCTAGTATGGCCTCTTTACGAGTTGGCTCCTCAACGACTTGTTTTAGAGACAATCCCAGTAGGGAGTTTAGAATATGTGTGCTCCTGGCACAAGTAGCTATTTTTGTTTTCCAATTTACATCAGGAAGATTAAAGTCACCCATGATGATAACTTCCCCCTTCATTGTCATTTTAGCTATTTCTTCAACTAGTAGATTATCTAACTCTTCAATTTGTCCTGGGGGCCTATAAATCACACCTACACGAGTTACTGTGTGATTACCAAATTCTAACGTAACCCAAACTGACTCTATGTTCGCCTCACTAACCTTTATTAGGCTAGATTTTATGCTATTCTTTACATACAGGGCCACCCCTCCCCCTTTCTTGCCTTCTCTGTCTTTTCTATATAAAGAGTACCCTGGTATTGCTATGTCCCAGTCATTTTTCTCATTATACCATGTCTCAGTAACAGCGACTAAATCTACACTATCAGTTGCCATTATTGCCACAAGTTCATGGATCTTATTCCCTAAACTGCGAGCATTTGTAGACATGACTCTAAGCTTATCATTTTTTAACACACTTGCTACAGGCACCTTCTGTCCTTGTTTTGGGGGACAATTGGATTGATGTTTTATCACCCTTTTGCCCCCCCCTCCTAGTTTAAATACATCCTAGCAAAACCTCTGAACTGCTCACTGAGAACATTTGTTCCCTTTTGAGAAAGATGCAAACCATCTTTTTTGTACAGTTTATTTCCATTCCAAACAGAGCTACCATGAGAAATAAAGCCAAATCCTTGCTCCCGACACCATTCACCAAGCCACAAGTTAAAGTCCCTAATACGCATCCGCCTGTCATTCTGAGTGTTATGCACAGGCAGAACTTCAGAGAATGACAATGTGGAAGCAACCTGCCGTATATCATTGGCAAAAACACTAAAAACTTGCTTAACCTCTGAAACCTCATTGCAAGCCAAGTCATTTGTCCCTAAATGGACAAGTACATCCAATTCCCCTTCCTGCTTTGCTTGCTTAACAATATTACAGATACGTCTCCTGTCTCTGTGAGCAGTAGCTCCGGGAAGACACCTCACAAGACCACCATTGTCCATCTCCACACCTCTTATGATGGAATCCCCCACCAACAACTGCTTTCTATTAAGCCTCACCATAGTCTTCAAGCCTCTCTGCACAACACCACTAGCCTCAGTGCCTCTCTGCACAACACCACTAGCCTCAATGCCTCTCTTCACAACACCACTAGCCTCAGTGCCTCTCTTCACAACACCACTAGCCTCAGTGCCTCTCTGCACAACACCACTAGCCTCAGTGCCTCTCTGCACAACACCACTAGCCTCAGTGCCTCTCTGCACAACACCACTAGCCTCAGTGCCTCTCTGCACAACACCACTAGCCTCAGTGCCTCTCTGCACAACACCACTAGCCTCAGTGCCTCTCTGCACAACACCACTAGCCTCAGTGCCTCTCTGCACAACACCACTAGCCTCAGTGCCTCTCTGCACAACACCACTAGCCTCAGTGCCTCTCTGCACAACACCACTAGCCTCAGTGCCTCTCTGCACAACACCACTAGCCTCAGCGACTCTCTCCACGACACCACTACACTCTGAAAGTGCAGAAAATGAATTATGTAGAGCAACAGACTGTGCAATATGTCTTTTATCCACAACTCCAAGTCTACCAGATCCTACAGTAATCCATCTGCCATTCCTAGTATGTCTCTGCGGCAGTGGCTTTGCAGCAGTTCCAGCCGGAGTTTGTTTACCAGATAATTTACAAATCTCAGACTTCAAAAATACAATCTCCTGCCGCAAAATAGAGAACTGTCTACAGATTAGACAACAACCAAACCTCCAAAGAGTGGAACGTGAAACAAATGCAAAGCAACTATTACACTGAACTAAGTCTGCCATTCCAATGAGGTGAATAATTTAAATCAAACAAACCTTAACTTTTTATTTATCCTCCTGAATACCTCGGATTACCTCCAGATTATCTCCAGAATATCTCCAACCACACACACACTTAGAAGCAACACTCTCCAGAATATCTCCAAACACACACACACTTAGAAGCAACACTTAGATGAAGCAACCAAGCTCTATTAGCCAAGCTAATGACAACTACCCTTATATACTCCTAAAATCACCTCCCACTAGGAATGTTTAACACCTGGGTAGGCCTCTGCTTATTAGCAAACAATAGCTAATTTAAATAGCAATCAATAGCAAGTAGCTACCTAATCCAATCAAATGCCTTATAATTACCAACAGGAAATCAAACCTTGTGCAGTCAGTAACCTTTTCCTACAGATGAATCTTACCTGTAACAGTAAAAAAGAACTCTTAGCACAACTCTTAGACAGTTGAAGCTTCTGTAAAACTCTCCAGAATATCTCCAACCACACACACACTTAGAAGCAACACTTAGATGAAGCAACCAAGCTCTATTAGCCAAGCTAATGACAACTACCCTTATATACTCCTAAAATCACCTCCCACTAGGAATGTTTAACACCTGGGTAGGCCTCTGCTTATTAGCAAACAATAGCTAATTTAAATAGCAATCAATAGCAAGTAGCTACCTAATCCAATCAAATGCCTTATAATTACCAACAGGAAATCAAACCTTGTGCAGTCAGTAACCTTTTCCTACAGATGAATCTTACCTGTAACAGTAAAAAAGAACTCTTAGCACAACTCTTAGACAGTTGAAGCTTCTGTAAAACTCTCCAGAATATCTCCAACCACACACACACTTAGAAGCAACACTTAGATGAAGCAACCAAGCTCTATTAGCCAAGCTAATGACAACTACCCTTATATACTCCTAAAATCACCTCCCACTAGGAATGTTTAACACCTGGGTAGGCCTCTGCTTATTAGCAAACAATAGCTAATTTAAATAGCAATCAATAGCAAGTAGCTACCTAATCCAATCAAATGCCTTATAATTACCAACAGGAAATCAAACCTTGTGCAGTCAGTAACCTTTTCCTACAGATGAATCTTACCTGTAACAGTAAAAAAGAACTCTTAGCACAACTCTTAGACAGTTGAAGCTTCTGTAAAACTCTCCAGAATATCTCCAACCACACACACACTTAGAAGCAACACTTAGATGAAGCAACCAAGCATAGTCTGAGTCTACACAAAACCTTTTTAAAATTACTCTTAGGTGGTATCTCACCCCGTACAGAATTAAGAAATTCAAACATAATTACTCAGATACGTGCTGGAGATGTGCAGGAGCGGTGGTAACATTATATGATATGTGTTGGGACTGTAATGGTCTAGCTGGGTTGAAGAAGAATATTGAGTATATTCTAAAAGCTCTTAGCATACAGGAAGTACTATCTCCTCAAACATGTATTTTCCATTTAGATTTCCCTAGGTGTAGTGTTGAACACAGAGCATTAATAACACACATATTTATGGCAGTAAACTTACAATAGCCAGAAATTGGAAGTTACCTTTTTTGCCTAATTGGTCTGATATAATCAGTCAAATAGCATACCAGGGCACAATGGAAAAAGGGTTCTACAGAATGAAGCCCATAGAGCAGCGCAGCTAAGGGGAATGGGCCTTGACATTGCCAGGAGGCAGGCAGCTAGTTGTCAGTAGTTGGGGGCTGGTCTAAGGACATGGAGTAGGGAGGAGTTACTAGGGGGGTATAAGTAGCGGCCATCTTAGGTCTAACGGCACTTTTAATCCAAAGTTACACTTACCTGTTCGTTGTAGCAGGATTTGTGTGGCTTTGTTTTCTTTTGTCTCCTCTGCAGGTTGTCAGGAAGATGGAAGATTGGCTGGAAGGAGTCAGGGCTGCTGTGCAGGAGAGGGGTCTCGAGTGGCTGAGGGACCGTCTTGGTGATGCTCTGCCGTCCGGATCGGGTAGCTCCCAGGGTCAGAGGCCGGTGAGGAGGACGAGGCCCCCGCAGAGGCTGAGCCCCAGCGTGGTTCCAGCTTCCCGGCGTCCGAGGAGCCCCTCCAGAGGTCGTCGGGGCGGCAGTGAGGCTGTTGGCAGGCAGGCCGCAGGTGGAACCGGCCGCGGGCGTCGTCGCGGTGTGGCTGCACGAAACGGCCGTCAGGCGAGGCCGGAGTCGCAGGCCGCGGGTTCAGGAACCGAGTCGGAAACTGCCGAACGTTCGGGGAGCGAACGTGGAGGTAGGCGGATCGCTGTTCGGACGGAAACTGCCGAACGTTTGGGAGATGAACGTGGAGGTAGGAGATCTGGCGAATGGGCCGAAACTGCCGAACGTTCGGGAAACGAAGGTGGAGGTGCTACTACTGCCGAACATTCGTTTCCCGAACGGGGAGGCAAGGCCACTGCCGAACGTTCGGGGGTTGAGCGTGGAGGTAGCTCTACTGCCGGCCGTTCGGCTGCCGAACGTGGAAGCAGCAAAACTGCCGAACGTTCGGTTTTTGTGTCCTCTTTTACAGGAAGGGACGGAGAAGTTTCTGATGTTGCCAGGAGTTCGAGGAAGCGGCCATTGCAGGTGCAGGCCAGCGGACGGAAGAGGAGCGGTACGGCAGGCTTGGCAGCAGGTTCTGGGAGTGCTGGAAGTGCTGTTGGAGGAACAGGAGCCACGGTTGCGAATCGCCCGGGTGAGTCGCCCTCCAACGCTACTGCCCCCTCAGTTGCTAGCCCACGGGCTACCCCGGGGGTGGGTCCCGGTACTAGCATGGTTGGTGACGGTAGGGTGGCAGGTGGTAAGCAGGGGACTGCTAGGGCTCGGAGGGAACGGGACAGATTCAGCACTGCGAGACGCCATGGGGGGTCCCCAGTCAGCGGGCAGGAGCGCAGCGCTTCGCCAGGGTCTCCCGTGCGACTAGGCCGGGGGCGTAGTCAGGCTGGTCGGGAAGTCGGAGACATGACGGACGATAGCGCCAGCGAGGGATAGCGCTGGAGATCGGCGCCCGCTAAGGGGCAGGCCCGCAGGGCTGGAGCGCAAGCAGTTAGGAGACACAGGTCGCGGAGCGATCACCGGAGGGGAACGGAGTCGGACGGCAGGGGCCCCTGCGGGGAGGTCCACACCCGGGGGCGGCGTAGGTTGCCCCCCGCCAGGCGTAGGGGACGGACGCTGCGGGACGATAGTTCCAGGAGTGGGAGTTCCTCGGAGGGAGTGCGGACTGCGGCGCAGGCTCTTACCCCTCGAAGGCGGACGAATAGAAGGGAGTTGGGTGACTGGTCCCAGGAGGAGGGAGGACGGGGCAGGGTTCCTACGACCAGCCTACCCAAGATGTCTTCTTCTCCTTGCAGGTCTCGCAGACGGTCACCCGCCAAGGGGGCGCGACCCTACGCAGCGAGGACTTCCAGACGGTCGCCGGCGGACCGGGCAGCAGGACAGGAGTCGTCAAGGTCGCCCGTGGACCGGGTGAGACCCAGCGCCACAGGCCCACGGCCCGGAGCAGCTGAACGCTTGGGGCAGGTCGCACAGAGCCGGATGACAACTCCACGGCCTTCGGCGGCAAGGGGTTCGGAAGGTGAGGCACTGTCATTTCAGCAGTCGGGGGAGCTGTTAGCGGGCATTAGACAGTTGATTGATTCCTGGGGTGAGGGGACGAGGAAGGAAGGGGATTGTAGTCAGGTTTGGGCCCCACAAGGGAAGGTCCTCGGGGCTAGTCCAGTGGGGGGTTTCCGGGGCCGGGGGCGGTGTAGACGGAGGCGGGGGCGTGACCCCCGCGGCGGAGGCTTCCGGTGTAGGGACCGAGGGTGAGAATTTGCTTGGGGGGGTCCCGGAGGCGGCGAGACAGAACGTCCACGTGTCATTTGCAGGACCTTTAGGCTGTCACCTCAAGCCCGAGGTGAAGGAGAGGATCTGGAAAGGTGAATTTGTGGAGCTCTTTTCGCTTCTCCCCCTTGAGGAATACATTGACCTCAAGGAGGAGGATAAAAAAGACGCAAAAAAGGAGGAGGAGGAAAAGAAACGGAGGTACAGGAAGATTCCCAAAACGTTTGGGAACTGGCTCAGAGCTTTTTGCATCTTGGCAAGCGTGATGGGCGAGAAGGCGGCGGAGCGCTGTTCGCAGCTCTTCTGTTACCTGGACGGGGTTTTGGGAAGCATATAGGACGTACGGGTGCCTAGCATGGTGGCGGTACGACGAGCAATTTCGGCAGCGTCTGCCCGCTAATCCGGGGATGCGGTGGGACCAGACGGAACTACCGCTCTGGATTAAATTGATGATGGCGCAAAAAGGGGGGACGCTTTCAGTCCGGGGCCGGCACGGGCGCTTCTACCGCCGTGTCGGCCAACCAGAAACGGGGCTACTGTTGGTCATTCAACGAGGGGCAGTGCAAGTGGGGGGCCACCTGTCGCTTTAAGCACGAGTGCTCAGGGTGCGGAGGAACTCACGGCCTCCACAGATGCTTTAAGAAGGGGAAGTCAGCCCCTGCAGCGGGCGGAGGTTCGGCCGCGTCCCCTGCCGCTGGGAGCAACGCCAGTGAAAGTCGGCGCGATGCTGCCCTGGCTAAAGCAGTACGCTAACAGGGCGGATGCTGGGTTGTTGGAAGAGGGGTTTTCCAAGGGGTTTGTAATACCGTTTCGGGATCGGGACGGGGTGCCGCGGCTTCGCAATCTGAAGTCGGCCGGGGAATTTCCGGGGGTGGTTAGGGAAAAATTGCTTAAGGAGGTGGAGTTGGGCAGGGTAGCGGGGCCGTTCAGCGAGCCCCCCTTACCTAACCTGAGGGTTTCACCGTTGGGGGTGGTTCCTAAGAAGGAGCCCGGCAAGTACCGCCTGATACATCACCTGTCCTACCCCAAGGGGTCGTCGGTCAACGACGACATCGACAAGGCCCTCTGTTCGGTTTCGTACGCTTCATTCGATCAGGCGGTGAGTCTGGTGCAGCGAGCGGGACGGGGGGCGTTGTTGGCTAAGGCGGACATTGAGGCGGCTTTTCGCCTTTTACCAATCCATCCGCAGTGCCATCACCTGCTGGGTTGTCATTTTGAGGGGGCATACTATGTGGACTTGTGTTTACCCATGGGGTGCTCGATATCGTGTGCATACTTTGAGAAGTTTAGCACGTTCCTGGAATGGGTGGTGAAGTTGGAAGCGGGCACTAGGATGGTAGTCCATTACCTGGATGACTTCCTGTGCGTCGGGCCTCCCGGTTCGGAGGAGTGCAGGAGGGGATTGAGGACTCTGGAATGGGTGGCGCATGTTATTGGAGTCCCTCTGGCGGGTGACAAAACGGTGGGTCCTACGACGTGCTTGAGCTTCTTGGGCTTGGAGATCGACTCGATCAAAGGGGAGTGTAGGCTGCCGCAGGATAAGTTGGTGGCGCTGCGTCAGGCAGTGGCGGAGGTACGAGGAGCGAAGAAGGTCACGCTCCGGGCGCTTCAGTCGCTGCTAGGCCGGCTTAACTTCGCCTGTCGGGTGATCCCAGTCGGCAGGGTATTTAACAGGTTCCTGGCCCGGGCGACAGCGGGGGTGGCGTTCCCGCACCACCTTATCCGGGTCTCGGCGGCCATGAAGGCCGAACCGGGGGTCTGGGGTGAATTCTTGCGGGAGTTTAATGGGAAGGTATTTTTCGGGAGCCGGTGGCTTCGTCTCAGGAACTGGAGCTTTTCACGGACGCTTCAGGTAGCGTTGGGTTTGGGGCCTTCTTCTCCGGGCAATGGTGCGCGGGGACTTGGCCTACGGAGTGGAGGGTCAGCCCGCTGATCCGCAACTTGGCGTTCCTCGAGTTATTCCCGCTAGTCGTAGCACTGTCACTGTGGGGTCCGCAGTTGAGGGACAAGAAGGTCGTTTTCTTTTCGGACAATATGGCAGTGGTGGACGCAGTGAATGGGCTGTCAGCGTCCTCTATCCCGGTGGTTCGGCTTCTCCGCCGTTTTGTATTGTTGTGTATGCGTTTTAATATTGTTTTTAGGGCCCGGCATGTGCCCGGTCTGTTGAATGTGATTGCCGATGCGTTATCTCGTTCGCAGTGGGAGAGGTTTCGGCAGGCGGCGCCGGGCGCTCAGGAGGAGGGGATGTCTTGCCCGGAAGAGATGTGGCGGCTCGGGACATCATGCTTGGTGGACTGATACGGGACTCCCTGGCCCCCGCTACATGGACGGCTTACAGTAAGGTGTGGGGGGAATGGGAGGAATTGGTGCAACAGTCGGGGGGCCAGCCCTCGCAGGAGGGCCGGTTGGACACGCTGTTGTGGCTTGTGTGTAGATCGGTTACCAAAGGGTCTTCAGCAGCGGTGATAGGGCGAAAGCTGGCGGCGCTAGCTTTCCTGTTTAAATTCAATGGTTGGGAGGACGCCACAAAACACTTTCTGGTGAGGCAGGCGCTGAAAGGGCTAAGGAGGGGGAAAGTGTCGGTGGACTCCAGGAGGCCGGTGTCGTTTGAGTTGCTGCAACGGATTGTGGGGGCCTTGCCCGGTGTGTGTTTTTCGAGTTACGAAGTTCAGTTGTTCTCTGTGGTTTTTAGTTTCGCCTTTTTCGGGGCGTTTCGGATCAGCGAGCTGGTCAGCAGCAACCGCCAAGGGGCGGGGGGGCTTCAGGCAGCGGATGTGGAGGTGTGGAGTGACAAGGTGGTGATTAATTTGAGGCGGTCCAAAACGGACATGATGGGGAAGGGGACCTTGGTTACGCTGCGGGAGCTCCCAGGTGGGGGCACGTGCCCGGTCAAGTGCGCCACGGCCTTCCACGGAGTCCGGGCGGCGGCCGGAGGTTCATATTTTCGACACGAGGATGGTTCTTCACTGTCGAAGTTCCAGTTCCTCAAGGTGATGCGGAAGGTTTTGGACAAGTTGGGAGTGGACCCAAGGCAGTTTGGGACCCATTCCTTCAGGATTGGTGCGGCTACGGAAGCGGCGAGGCTGGGGTTGGGTGATGATAGGGTGAAAAGGATCGGCAGGTGGGAGTCCCTGCGGTTCAGGTCGTATGTTAGGCCAGACAAGTTGGTGTGAGGCCTATGGGTGGTTCAGAGGGGTTTGTTATGTTAATGTTGTGTCATGGTTGGAATTGTGTTTTATGTTTTACAGGTTGGACGGCATGGGTGGTTGGCCACTCATATATTTACTGGGCACATCGGAGAGCTGCAGTTCGACATCGGGGTCTACAGCTGGGCTTTCCAAGCTCCGTGGTGCAGCTCCGGTGGTTTGGATACCGGGGTTGGGGTTGGAATGCTATTTGTGGGGAGGTATTTCGTAAAATTTTGTTGGGCCAGGTCCCGGACATTGTGGTACTGCATGCAGGAGGCAATGATGTGGGGTCATTGCCGCAGAAGGTTTTGATCGAAAGTATGAAGAGGGATGTGGACAAGTTGCAGGAGTTAGTGCCAGGGGTTATAGTGGTGTGGTCGGAAATGGTTCCGAGGTTTTATTGGCGGCACGCGCGGAACCCCTCCGCGGTGGCGAAAATTTAGGGTAAGGTCAACAAAATCATGGCGGCATATGTGAGGCGAGTGGGGGGGGGTTGTAATTAGGCACAGAGAGTTGGAGGATATGCTGCCAGGCTATTTCAGGCGGGATGGGGTTCACCTCTCAGACGTGGGCTTAGATTTTCTCCTGCTAGGTTTCCAGGAGGGCCTCCAGCGGGCGATCTTTTCCCTGGGGGGGGGGGTGTCGCTCAGGAACTCGAGGAGTCGAGCTCTGAGCTGTGGCGGGGGATGGAGAGTAAAGTAAAGAGAGTAAAGGGGGGAGAAAAGAGTGAGAGGGGGGACAGTTTGGAGTTCAGGGCTAATAGGTAGGCCTTTGGACTGGTTTGGTAGGTTCGAGCTCGTAGGTAGCTCCGAACCAGGGTGTGTAGGGGTGTCTCGGTATGCCCCTACACTGGTGGTGCCCTTTGGTGGCAATGGATGGTGCCCTTGGTGGCAATGGTTGATGCCCTTCGGTGGCAATGGTCATGTTTCAGATTAAGCTAATATGTTACAATGTTGGTGTATTATGTTATGATGTTACGTTGGGGTGGGTCATTGTCAAGGGGTTAAATTGTAAATAATGTGGTAAATTGTGCAGGCCAACGTGGGCCTGTTGTGTGACAATGACCTTTATAATTCTATGTTAATAATAAATAAAAGCTGTGATATACTTTTGCCAAAACCCAGGTGTCAGTGTCATTATTATAATTAAGTATGTGGTGGGGGGTTTTGTGCATATGCCGACAAGGACGACTGTGCACATGTCATGAAGCCCATGGAGCAGCGCAGCTAAGGGGAATGGGCCTTGACATTGCCAGGAGGCAGGCAGCTAGTTGTCAGTAGTTGGGGGCTGGTCTAAGGACATGGAGTAGGGAGGAGTTACTAGGGGGGTATAAGTAGCGGCCATCTTAGGTCTAACGGCACTTTTAATCCAAAGTTACACTTACCTGTTCGTTGTCCCACCCACCCTCCCTTTGCTTTCAGGTGTTTCCCGTTTGGTCACGGCGGCGGGGGATGGAGACTAAAGTTGGGGGGAGAAAAGAGTGAGAGGGGGGACAGTTTGGAGTTCAGGGCTAATAGGTAGGCCTTTGGACTGGTTTGGTAGGTTCGAGCTCGTAGGTAGCTCCGAACCAGAGTGTGTAGGGGTGTCTCGGTATGCCCCTACACTGGTGGTGCCCTTTGGTGGCAATGGATGGTGCCCTTGGTGGCAATGGTTGATGCCCTTCGGTGGCAATGGTCATGTTTCAGATTAAGCTAATATGTTACAATGTTGGTGTATTATGTTATGATGTTACGTTGGGGTGGGTCATTGTCAAGGGGTTAAATTGTAAATAATGTGGTAAACTGTGCAGGCCAACGTGGGCCTGTTGTGTGACAATGACCTTTATAATTCTATGTTAATAATAAATAAAAGCTGTGATATACTTTTGCCAAAACCCAGGTGTCAGTGTCATTATTATAATTAAGTATGTGGTGGGGGGTTTTGTGCATATGCCGACAAGGACGACTGTGCACATGTCATGACTGATAAGATCCTTTTATATAGAGCCATCTGGATGAACTGGAATAAAATGTATCCTCTAAATAGCATTGATATTTCATGAACAAATTTGTAGCATATATATCCTTAAAGGGACACTATAGTCACCTGAACAACTTCAGCTTAATGAGGTTGTTCAGGTGAGTGCTACAGCTACCCGGAGCCTTTTTCTTGTAAGCACTGTATTTTCTGAGAAAATGCAGTGTTTACATTGGAAGCTTGGAACACCTCTTGTTGCAGTCAATCAGACGGCCACCAGAGGGACTTCCGAGTTCAGAGGCCCTAAAAAGGCCTCTCGTCCGATGCATTCTGGGTGAATGCATCAGACGGGCTATCAGCACACAAAGCACTGTGAACGCGCTTTGTGTGCTGATAGCCTGTCAGCACTGCTGTGGGCGTGGCTTCAGCTGACAGCTTCAGCTTCAGCTGACAGCTGAAGCCCGAACCCACAGGGACGCTTACTGTCCACAATAGTGGTTGAAGGGGGGGGTAGACCTACTCTCCTTCCCCCCCCCCGGCCCCCACCGCTGTGCGGCGGGTGGGGGCCCTAAAATTATCGATAAGGGGGGGGACCTACTGTCCCCCCCCCGGCCCCCACCCCTGTGCGGCGGGTGGGGGCCCTAAAATTATCAATGAGGGGGGGACCTACTGTTCCCCCCCGGCCCCCACCCCTGTGCGGCTGGTGGGGGCCCTAAAATTATCAATGAGGGGGGGACCTACTGTCCCCCCCCGGCCCCCACCCCTGTGCGGCGGGTGGGGGCCCTAAAATGATCAATAAGGGGGGACCTATTGTCCCCCCCAGCCCCCACCCCTGAGCGGTGGGTGGGGGCCCTAAAATGATCAATAAGGGGGGGGACCTACTGTCCCCCCCGGCCCCCACCCCTGTGCGGCGGGTGGGGGCCCTAAAATTATCAATAAGGGGGGGACCTACTGTCCCCCCCGGCCCCCACCCCTGAGCGGTGGGTGGGGGCCCTAAATACAAAGGAGGGGGGGACCCTAGTTAACCCTCCCCCCCACCCCCCCCAAAAAAAAATATCTCCCTACCTACGCCCCCTCACCCTAAAAATAATGAGGGGGGAACATTAACTAAAAACCTGTAAAAAAAAATAAAAATAAAAAGAGATAAAAAAAAACTTACCATTCGATGTTTTCTTTCTTCTAAAATCTTCTTTCTTCAGCCCCAAAAAAGGCCAAATAAAAATCCATAATAACCGACGCAATTTAAAAAAAAAAAAAAAAAAAAACGAGCGCAAAAAAAATAATCCATCTTCACCCATGGAGGGCTCCGCGCAGACTGAGCTCCGCAGGGTGGGAAAGGCTTATAAAGCCTTGCCCCGCCCTGCAATTAGGCTAAGAACACTCTGATTGGTGGGTTTAAACCAATCAGAGCGCTCTTTGTCATTTTACAAGCGTGGGAAAGTTCTTTGGAATTTTCCCACGCTTGTAAAATGACGCAGAGCACTGTGATTGGATGGATTTCAAGTGCTCTGTGTCATTTTACAAGCGTGGGAAAATTCCAAAGAACTTTCCCACGCTTGTAAAATGACACAGAGCACTGTGATTGGATGGCTTGAAATCCATCCAATCACAGTGCTCTGTGTCATTTTACAAGCGTGGGAAAATTCCAAAGAACTTTCCCACGCTTGTAAAATGACAAAGAGCTCTCTGATTGGCTTAAACCCACCAATCAGAGTGTTCTTAGCCTAATTGCAGGGCGGGGCAAGGCTTTATAAGCCTTCCCCCGCCCTGCGGAGCTCAGTCTGCGCGGAGCCCTCCATGGGTGAAGATGGATTATTTTTTTTGCGCTCGTTTTTTTTTTTTTTTTTTAATTGCGTCGGTTATTATGGATTTTTATTTGCCCTTTTTTGGGGCTGAAGAAAGAAGATTTTAGAAGAAAGAAAACATCGAATGGTAAGTTGATCTTAATGGTAAGTTTTATCTTATTTTTTCTTTTTTTTACAGGTTTTTAGTTAATGGTCCCCCCTCATTATTTTTAGGGTGAGGGGGGTAGGTAGGGAGATATTTTTTTTTTGGGGGGGGGGAAGGGTTAACTAGGGTCCCCCCCTTTGTATTTAGGGCCCCCACCCACCGCTCAGGGGTGGGGGCCGGGGGGGACAATAGGTCCCCCCCCCTCATTGATAATTTTAGGGCCCCCACCCGCCGCACAGGGGTGGGGGCTGGGGGGGGGACAGTAGGTCCCCCCCTCATTGATAATTTTAGGGCCCCCACCCGCCGCTCAGGGGTGGAGGCAGGGGGGGGCAGTAGGTCCCCCCCCTCATTGAGAATTTTAGGGCCCCCACCCGCCGCACAGGGGTGGGGGCCGGGGGGGGACAGTAGGTCCCCCCCTCATTGATAATTTTAGGGCCCCCACCCGCCGCTCAGGGGTGGGGGCCGGGGGGGGCAGTAGGTCCCCCCCTCATTGAGAATTTTAGGGCCCCCACCCGCCGCACAGGGGTGGGGGCCGGGGGGGGGACAGTAGGTCCCCCCCCCTCATTGATAATTTTAGGGCCCCCACCCGCCGCACAGGGCCCCCACCCGCCGCCCCTTATTGATAATTTTAGAAAGCGAGCTGAGACAGCTCAGCTCGCGAACGCGCATTCCGCGCACATGCGCGGTAAAGCGCTCAGGTTCTTCATAGGGCAGCATTCAATGCCGCTCTATGAAGAACGCGATTGGTGCAGCGCGAAGCCGTCCCATTGGGCCCGGCGATTTCGTCATTTTGACGAAAAAGGGGGCGCGGCCTAGCGGGGAGCTCGGCGCTGGAACGGAGGTAAGTTTTTAATATAAAAACACCTCGAAATTTTTTTTTAATGAATGAAAGTACATATAAAAGCAAGAAGGAAGGCTGGGGGACCTGTCTTTCTTGCTTTTATATGGTGACTATAGAGTCCCTTTAAATAAGGAAATTTAATATCTGAAATTTGGTAAAATCGAATCAGAAACCTAAATGGACATAGGTACTGCCCCTGAGTATTGAATTAATTTTTTCACGCATTTAACTCCTGAAACTCTCTCTGTCAGTCATATGTAAAAAGGGTTCTGAAGAATATCAAAATAGGCTCCTATATGTAATTTTGTCTTGTCTATATGATGTATGTATGTATATTATGAATGTATGGTATGAAAGTAGTGGTAAACTGATTATATTATGTATTACAATAATGCGATACTATTAAAGCCCAAATTTAGAATGATGATAATCAATTTACTATATTCACACTCTGTAAATGTCTGTTTTACAATACTTAAATATCAAGATTTGCAGAAAATGAATGAATGATTTTATAAATATAAATCAATTTAAGATTTTAAGTACCAGAACACTATGCAAACTCTTAAAGAGGTTAGATCAACATTAAAAATAAATTCTGCAAACATATGATAATATTAGTCTCTGCCGAATTATGGAAACATTTCATCCTTTGAAAAAAAACGACAGAACAAATATCTGATGTAAAAAAGAGAAAGGAAAAGAAAAGTGTGTATGTTGGTTGTGTCATTGTCCCCTGTCCCAGGCCTATTTAGTTCAACTAAACCCAGGAGCTCTCCTAACTAAAAGCAGGGTCCAAACAGGTAGAATAACCTGTAGAGTCCAGCTGATGAGTGTTAAAATGTAAATTCAAATAAATAACTAAATCTCTAATAGCTTATCAGCTTAACATTTGCCAAATTAGTCCACTAGTGATTTAGTGAATATACTTTTTTTTTTTTTTTAAAGTCACACATGCACATTGAACTATTCCCAAGGCTGCGACATCACATTTGTTCCCTTCATCAATCTACTCTTGTCAATGTGTACTGTAAAGCTTGAGATTTGCTGAATAAAACTTTATCGTATCCATTTTTTTACAGAATACTGAAGTTTTGATAGTTTCTGCAGTTGATGGAGACAAAGGAATCAATGATGATATTCAGTATTTTATATCTAGTAAGTATTCAATAAAATGAGTGATAGAAGAGTGCAGAGACGAGCTACAAAATTGATAAAAGGAATGGAGCATTTTAGTTACGAAGGTTAAAAAATGTAGGTCTCTTTAGTTTGAAAAAACGGCGACTCAAAGAGTATATGATAACATTATACAAATATATTCGGGGCCAGTACAAACCATTATCTGGAAATCTATTCTTAAACAGGGCTATACATAGGACACGAGGTCACACATTTAGGCTGGAAGAAAGGAGATTTCATCTAAGGCAAAGAAAAGGTTTTTTTTTTTTTACAGTAAGAGCAATAAGGATATGGAATTCTCTGCCTGAAGAGGTGGTTTTATCAGAGTCCATATATATGTTTAAACTGCAATTGGATAAATACTTGTAAAAACATAACATACAGGCATATAATTTAATTTGATAACTAATTAGTGGGGTAATAGCTGCTTGATCCAAAGAGACATCTGACTGCTATTTGGGGATCAAGAATTATTTTTTCCTAGTTTGTTGCAAAATTGGAAGCGCTACAGACTAGGTTTTTTGCCTTCTTTTGGATCAACAGCAAAAACATATGTGAGGAAGGCTGAACTTGATGGACGCAAGTCTCTTTTCAGCTATTTAACTATGTAACTATCTAACTAAGTGTAGATAGATCTATATATATATCCATATAGTGATGTTGCGAACATAAAATTTCCGGTTCGCGAACGGCGAACGCGAACTTCCGCAAATGTTCGGGAACCGGGCGAACCGCCATAGACTTCAATAGGCAGGCGAATTTTAAAACCCACAGGGCCTCTTTCTGGCCACAATAGTGATGGAAAAGTTGTTTCAAGGGGACTAACACCTGGACTGTGGCATGCCGGAGGGGGATCCATGGCAAAACTCCCATGGAAAATGACATAGTTGATGCAGAGTCTGGTTTTAATCCATAAAGGGCATAAATCACCTAACATTCCTAAATTGTTTGGAATAACGTGCTTTAAAACATCAGGTATCATGTTGTATCGATCAGGTAGTGTAAGGGTTACGCCTGCTTCACAGTGACAGACCAAACTCCCCGTTTAACGCACCGCAAACAACTGCAAACAGTCCATTTGCACAACCGCAAACTCCCCATTTGCACAAGGTTGCAAACCAAGCTAGCCATTTCCCGTTCCTTGTCCTCACTGATGTCATTGAAGGTCTCTCTTCCTCCACCCAGCCATGTACAACACCAAGGGTCCCCGAAAGGTGACAACAAGCTCCCTGGGACGCCTGCTGTGTTTGGTCTTCCACCTCCTCAAAGCCACCTTCCTCCTCTGACTCCTTTTCTTCAGACTCCTCTCTCTGCGTTGTCTCTCTCTGCGTTATTATAAGGTGTGTTATGTTATGTTCTTTTGCTTTTCATTGTTTTTATTGTGTATTTTACCACAGAGGGACTTCTTTTCTCCTGGGTACCACTTGCTAGTGGAGACAAGCTGTTTTAATCTTCTATTGATGTAAGTGCATTTTGTATCAATAAATCCCCTTTTTGTTACAATACTGCTCTATATATCTTTTTCACTTTGAGGATTGGATGTTCTGAATATATGCTGTTGTGCTGCACTGCATACTCACCTTGAGAGAGACGTTGTCCTCAATATTTATACCCTTTGGAAGGGAGACAGGCGCAGATCTTCAGTATGATCTTGTAAGTTCTCTACCTCCAGGTTTGAACTACTCTTTTCTGTATATACTTCACCATTGTGTGATTTTTTTTTATATTCTAGATCTCCTGAAGAATTTGTGTTATTTAACATACAGGTTGTATTTTTTTCATGATATCTGTTTTGCTACCCCTTTAATCTGCACTGTCACTTGTTGGTGTAGTACAGATTTACTTTTTTGTCATGTTACATTGGTGTATGTGAGGTACACTTTTGGGTGTTTTAGCATTGTTTTCTGGTCCTTTTGGGATATTGTACAGTACATTTCTTTTTCTATATATCTGTGTTAAGTAGTACTATTCCTATCAGTTTAATCCCTGTTACGTCCCCTGTCAGGGGACGTGTATATAAGGCATCGATTTTAGGAACCAGGAGATGGAAAAAGATGCTTGGTCGGTCCTCCTATTTCAAATTTGGGGCACTGCGTGTGCAATCTAATGTGCCACCAGATAGGAGTGGTGTGTTAAGTAGTACTATTCTTATCAGTTTAATCCCTGTTACGTCCCCTATCAGGGGACGTGTATATAAGGCATCGATTTTAGGAACCGGGAGATGGAAAAAGATGCTTGGTCGGTCCTCCTACTTAAAATTTGGGGCACTGCGCGTGCAATTTAATGTGCCACCAGATAGGAGTGGTGTGTTAAGTAGTACTATTCCTATCAGTTTAATCCCTGTTACGTCCCCTATCAGGGGACGTGTATATAAGGCATCGATTTTAGGAACCGGGAGATGGAAAAAGATGCTTGGTCGGTCCTCCTACTTCAAATTTGAGGCACTGCGCGTGCAATCTAATGTGCCACCAGATAGGAGTGGTGTGTTAAGTAGTACTATTCCTATCAGTTTAATCCCTGTTACGTCCCCTATCAGGGGACGTATATATAAGGCATCGATTTTAGGAACCGGGAGATGGAAAAAGATGCTTGGTCGGTCCTCCTACGTCAAATTTGGGGCACTGCGCGTGCAATCTAATGTGCCACTAGATAGGAGTGGTGTGTTAAGTAGTACTATTCTTATCAGTTTAATCCCAATGTCATGACTACTAGTGTGGTCCAGCACGCAGAAACTATGTAAACATATACATAGGCAAGAAAAGGAAAATAAAAGGACAGAGCGTAAACCGGACCTTGGAATGGCTGGACTAATACGCTAGAGACAGAGAATGGTCAAAGGGAAAGCCGAGGTCAAGGAAGCCAGAAAATACACAATACCGTTTACACAAGCCAAGTCAGGGAAACCAGAATTCAGAATAACCAGGGAAAAGCCAAGATCAGGATACCAGAAAAATCAGATTCACAATGATAAAGCACTCTCAGGAAACCAGGAACAGGAAACCACGACAGGGCAAGGTACTGGGGTGAGCTAGGGATTTAAATATCACGCGGCGGGCCGGCAGCCGCGACACCCTGTTACGTCCCCCTCATCAGGCCTTTTTTAGTCGAATGTATTGCCCACTGTCAGTCCCTTCGGGATTCATCCCTCATTCATCTTAATAAAGGTGAGGTAATCTAGACTTTTTTGACCTAGGCGACTTCTCTTCTCAGTGACAATACCTCCTGCTGCACTGAAGGTCCTTTCTGACAGGACACTTGAAGCGGGGCAGGCCAGAAGTTCTATCGCAAATTGGGATAGCTCAGGCCACAGGTCAAGCCTGCACACCCAGTAGTCAATCAGGTTCATCGCTCCTCAGAGTGTCGATATCTGCAGTTAAGGCGAGGTATTCTGCTACCTGTCGGTCGAGTCGTTCTCTGAGGGTGGACCCCGAAGGGCTGTGGTGATGCGTAGGACTTAAAAAGCTCCGCATGTCCTCCATCAACAACACATCTGTAACGCGTCCTGTCCTTGCCGGCGTGGTAGTGGGAGGATGAGGTTTACTTTCACCTCTTCCCCTGTTAGATTCCCGCTGTGCTGTGACATCACCCTTATACGCTGTGTAAAGCATACTTTTTAATTGATTTTGGAACTGCTGCATCCTTTCCGACTTGCCGTAATTCGGTATCATTTCAGGCACTTTCTGCTTATACTAGTCTAGTAGCGTGGACACCCAGTACAGGTCGTTCTCCTTCAGCCTTTTTATACGAGGGTCCCTCAACAGGCACAACAGCATGAAAGACCCCATTTGCACAAGGTTGGATGCCCAGCTACTCATGTCCTGTTCCTCATACTCAGTGATCTCTCTGAAGGTATGTTCTTCCCCCCAGCCACGTACAACACCACGGGTACCAGATAGGTGACAACGAGCACCCTGGGATGCCTGTTGTGGTTGGTCTTCCTCCTCCTCCTCAAAGCCACATTCCTCCTCTGACTTCTCTTCCTCACAATCCTCTTCCAGCGTTGCCGCAGGTCCAGCAAGCGATGCTGATAAGGCTGTTTCTGGTGGTGATGGTGACCACAACTCTTCCTCTTCCTCTTCACGCTCATCTACGGCCTGATCCAGCACTCTTCGCAGGGCACGCTCCGGGAAGAAAACAAATGGTATGATGTCGCTGATGGTGCCTTCGGTGCGACTGACTAGGTTTGTCACCTCCTCAAAAGGATGCATGAGCCTACAGGCATTGCGCATGAGCGTCCAGTAACGTGGCAAAAAAATTCCCAGCTCCGCAGAGGCTGTCCTAGCACCCCGGTCATACAAATACTCGTTAACGGCTTTTTCTTGTTGGAGCAGGCGGTCGAACATTAGGAGTGTTGAATTCCAACATGTCGGGCTGTCGCAAATCAAGCGCCTCACTGGCATGTTGTTTCGCCGCTGGATATCTGCAAAGTGCGCCATGGCCGTGTAGGAACGCCTGAAATGGCCACACACCTTCCTGGCCTGCTTAAGGACGTCCTGTAAGCCTGGGTACTTATGCACAAAGCGTTGTACGATCAGATTAAACACATGTGCCATGCACGGCACATGTGTCAACTTGCCCAAATGCAATGCCGCCAACAAATTTCTTCCGTTGTCACAAACCACTTTGCCGATCTCCAGTTGGTGCGGAGTCAGCCACTGATCCACCTGTGCGTTCAGGGAGGACAGGAGTGCTGGTCTGGTGTGACTCTCTGCTTTCAGGCAAGTCAACCTCAAGACGGCGTGACACTGCCGTATCCGGGATGTGGAACAGTACCTGGGGAGCTGGGGGGGTGCTGTTTATGTGGAGCAAGCAGCAGAAGAGGACTCAGCCGAGGAGGTTATGGAAGAGGATGGAGTAGGAGGAGTAGAGGAGGTGGCAGCAGGCCTGCCTGCAAGTCGTGGCGGTGTCACCTACTCCTCTGCAGAGCCACGCATTCCATGCTTGGCAGCCGTCAGCAGGTTTACCCAATGCGCAGTGTAGGTGATATACCTGCCCTGACCATGCTTTGCAGACCAGGTATCAGTGATCAGATGGACCCTTGCCCCAACACTGTGTGCCAGACATGCCATTACTTCCTTTTGTACAATCGAGTACAGGTTGGGGATTGCCTTTTGTGCAAAGAAATTTCGGCCGGGTACCTTCCACTGCGGTGTCCCAATAGCTACAAATTTTTTGAACGCCTCAGACTCCTCCAGCTTGTATGGTAAAAGCTGGCGGGCTAAGAGTTCAGTCAAGCCAGCTGTCAGACGCCGGGCAAGGGGGTGACTTTGTGACATTGGCTTCTTACGCTCAAACATGTCCTTGACAGACACCTGACTGTGGGCAGATGAGCAGGAACTGCTCAAGGCGAGAGACGGAGGGGCGGATGGTTGAGAGGGGGCAAGGAGGACAGCAGTGGTTGACGTGGCTGAAGATGCTGGACCAGGAGGAGGATGGCGGCTTTGAGTTTGTGTGCTGCTTGTACTCATGTGTTGATCCCATAGGCGTTTGTGATGTGCGATCATGTGCCTTCGCAAAGCAGTTGTACCTAGGTGGGTGTTGGACTTCCCACGACTCAGTTTCTTTTGGCACAGGTTGCAAATGGCATTGCTGTTGTCAGAGGCAGACACACAAAAAAAATGCCACACTGCTGAGCTCTGCAATGACGGCATTCTGGTGGTGGCAACAGCATGCGTTGATTGGCGTGCTGTCTGGCTGACCCCGGGTGCCGATGCATGCTGTCTGACTGTGCCACTAGCTCCTTGCGACGACCTCCCCCTGCTTCCAACTCGTCTCCTCCTCCTCCTCTCTTTCTCCCCATCTGAACTTTCGCCTTGTTCTTCTTCTCTTCTAGCGGGCACCCACGTGACATCCACGGACGCATCGTCATCATCAACCGCTTCACTTGTATCTGACAACTCAGCAAAGGAAGCAGCAGCGGGTACAACATCATCATCATCACACCGTACGTGTGTAATGCTGCCTGACTGAGACATATCCCTGTTATCTACATCCTCTGGCAATAATGGTTGCGCATCACTCATTTCTTCCAACTGATGTGTAAATAACTCCTCTGAAAGATCAAGTGAAGCGGCTGTGGTGCTAGTGTTTCTGGTGGCGGCAGGCGGGCGAGTGGTAACTTGAGAGGTGCCCGAAGCTAAGCTGGAGGAGGATGGTGCGTCAATGTTCCGAGTGGAAGCTGTAGAAGATTGGGTGTCCTGTGTTAGCCAGTCAACTATGTCCTCAGAACTTTTCAAGTTCAGGGTACATGGCCTCTGAACACTGAGCATTATTCTAGGGCCAAAGGGAATCACAGCACCATGACCATGACGGCCCCTGCGGGGTGGCCTGCCTCTGCCTGTCATTTTCTTTTCGATTAGTGGTACTATGCGTGCAAGCTACTGTGACAACAGATATGAGTGGCACTGGTGTGACACTGTGCCCTGACAGGCCCTGAAACGCACACTCGTGAAGGAAACTGACTGCTATTATATTACAGTCCAAAAAGTTTAGTTTTTTTTAAATGCAAGCTATTGGGACACCAGTGAGTGAGTGGTGGCACTGGGCAGGCCCTGAAACGCACACTAGTGAAGGAAACTGACTGCTATTATATTACAGTCAAAAAAGTTTTGTTTGTTTTTTAAATGCAAGCTATTGTGACACCAGTGAGTGAGTGGTGGCACTGGGCAAGCCCTGAAACGCACACTCGTGAAGGAAACTAACTGCTATTATATTACAGTCAAAAAAGTTTAGTTTTTTTTAAATGCAAGCTATTGGGACACCATATATGAGTGAGTGGTGGCACTGGGCAGGCCCTGAAATGCACACTCGTGAATTAAACTGACTGCTATTATATTACAGTCCAAAAAGTTTAGTTTTTTTTTAAATGCAAGCTATTGTGACACCAGATATGAGTGGTGGCACTGGGAAAGTGGGCACAGTATACGCTGTGAGCCTGACACACACGCTGGCAGACAATTAACTGCTATTCAATCTATTACAGTCAAAATGTAATTTTTTAAAAAATGTACACTACTGTTACACCAGATATGAGTTGCACTGGTGTGACACTGTGCCCTGGCAGGACCTGAAACGCACACGCATGAAGGAAACTGACTGCTATTATATTACAGTCAAAAAAGTTGTTTTTTTTTTTAATGCAAGCTATTGTGACACCAGTGAGTGAGTGGTGGCACTGGGCAGGCCCTGAAACACATACTAGTGAAGGAAACGGACTGCTATTATATTACAGTCAAAAAAGTTTTGTTTTTTTAAATGCAAGCTATTGTGACACCAGTGAGAGAGTGGTGGCACTGGGCAGGCCCTGAGACGCACACGCGTGAAGGAAACTGACTGCTATTATATTACAGTCAAAAAAGTTTTGTTTTTTTTTAAATGCAAGCTATTGTGACACCAGTGAGTGAGTGGTGGCACTGGGCAGGCCCTGAAACGCACACTAGTGAAGGAAACTGACTGCTATTATATTACAGTCTAAAAAGTTTTTTTTGTTAAATGCAAGCTATTGTGACACCAGATATGAGTGGTGGCACTGGGCAAGTGGGCACAGTATATGCTGTGAGCCTGACACACACGCTGGCAGACAACTAACTGCTATTCAATCTATTACAGTCCAAATTTAATTTTTTTAAAATGTACACTACTGTTTCACCAGATATGAGTTGCACTGGTGTGACACTGTGCCCTGGCAGGCCCCGAAATGCACACTCGTGAAGGAAATGGACTGCTATTATATTACAGTACAAAAAGTTTAGTTTTTTTTAAATGCAAGCTATTGGGACACCAGTGAGTGAGTGGTGGCACTGGGCAGACCCTGAAACGCACACGCGTGAAGGAAACTGACTGCTATTATATTACAGTCCAAAAAGTTTTGTTTTTTTTTAAATGCAAGCTATTGTGACACCAGTGAGTGAGTGGTGGCACTGGGCAGGCCCTGAAACGCACACTAGTGAAGGAAACTGACTGCTATTATATTACAGTCAAAAAAGTTTAGTTTTTTTTAAATGCAAGCTATTGTGACACCAGATATGAGTGGTGGCACTGGGCAAGTGGGCACAGTATACGCTGTGAGCCTGACACACACGCTGGTAGACATCAGCAGCAGCTACACTGTCCCTACTCTCACTAAGAATGCAGCTTCACAATGAATGTAAAATGGATGCTGTCCAGGAGGTGGGAGGGTCTGGGAGGGAGGGTCTGCTGCTGATTGACTGGAATGTGTCTGCTGACTGTGAGGTACAGGGTAAAAGTTTACTCAATGATGACGAACAAGCGATGTTCGCCGGGAACTATTCGCCAGCGAACAGTTCGGGGCATCACTATAACCATATAGAAAATTACATAAATAATTTCATAAATATACACGTAGACTTTAAATATATAAATATGTATATATATTTAAATTCTATGTGCGTATTTATGTAATATTTCTACATAATTAAGTAATTTTATTGATTGCAATTTGAGGGACCTGCCTGACAACCCAGGCCGAAAGTCCAGAGAATTTCATTTGCTAGCACTGTATTTAACCCTGTAACTTTCTATGACACCCTAAAACCTGTACATGGGGGTTCCTTTTTTACTCGGGAGACTTCGCTGAACACAAATATTAGTGATTCAAAACTGTCAAACATATCACAGTGATGATATTGTCAGTGAAAGTGACTTTTGTTTTGCATTTTTCACACACAAACGGCACTTTCACTGATGATATATTTGTTGTGATACATATTACTGTTTTGAAACACTAATATTTGTGCTCAGCAAAGTCTCCTGAGTATAACAGTACCCCCCATGTACAGGTTTTATAGCATTTCTGAACGTTACAGGATCAAATATAAGGTCAAATATTTTTACATTGAAAATTGCCAGGTTGGCAATGTTGCCTTTGAGAGCATATGGTAGCCCAGAAATGAGAACTACCCCCAGGATGGCATACAATTTGCAAAAGAAGACAACCCAAGGTATTGCAAATGGGGTATTTCCAGTCTTTTTTAGTAGCCACTTAATCACAAACACTGGCCAAAATTAGCGTTCAATATAGTTTTTTACTTTTTTCACACACAAACAAATATGAACGCTAACTTTGGCCAGTGTTTGTGACTAAGTGGCTACTAAAAAAGACTGGACATACCCCATATTGAGTACCCTGGGTTGTCTACTTTAAAAAAATATGTACATGTAGGGTGTGATTCAGAGATTTATGACAGATAACAGTGTTCCAATGTCACTATTGATACATTTTAAAAAATATATATTTTGAAACAGCAATTTCCTATTTGTACTTATAGCCCTATAACTTGCAAAAGGAAAGCACATAAACACTGAGTGTTTTTAAACTCAGGACAAATTTTTTTTCATTAGCTTTTGTAGGTAAGTAAAAGATTTTTCAAGCAAAAGTCAAAAAACATGTTTTTTTTTTTAATTTTTCACCATATTTTATTATATGACATGATACAAATAATGGTATGTAAAGAAAGCCCTTTTTGTCCTGAAAAACCCCAATATATAACTTGTATGGGAACAGTAAATGAGAGAGCGGAAAATTACAGCTAAACACAAACACCACAAAAGTGTTAAAAGAGCCCTGGTCCTTGACGTACAACATGGCCAAAACAGGCCGGTCCTGAAGGGGTTAAATAATTTGAAAAGCGTATCAATAAATATTAAATTGAGGCCAATACTGGATATACAGGGAGACACAATATTTACTTTGCCTAACAAGATCTGAAACTGAGTTATTAATTGTTTGAGAATCCCTAAGTTCAATTGGTTTCTTTAATCAATAGATGCTTCATATCCTAACCTGTTCAGCCTGAGTGTGACTGGTTTAATGTGTGTATCTGGATTAATTAACCGGGAAGATTTAGAGGAAGAAGGTGATCAGGTTCAGTTGGAAGTGATGGTAAGTTATATGAATCAATTCAGCATCATCAGCCTCTTTTAAATTGTTCAACCTGTTTAAATTGTTCAAATTGTTCAAATCTTGCGTATATGACTGTGCTCCGTCTTTGCAGTCTCTACAATGGAAAGATTGTTACACTTCTATAACTACGTATTATTTGAGTATGGTACAGGCTCCACTGCCTGAAATACTAGATTGTTTGAGAGATCTGTGAAATATAGAATATAAAATTGTACTGATAAATATAAGACTTTTTAAAGTCCAGAAAAATTAGAGGTGAGGAGTAGTATAAAGTACAGATAAGGAGTAATATAAAAAAAGAAGACATTTCTGATTGATCGGAGAGGAATGCCAAGCCACTTATTTTTCTTTTTTTATTTCTGTTACATTAAGTTATTAACACAGCAATTTATTATTTTCTCTTCTCAGGCCCAAGAGGAGAAACTTAATGTTAAAGGAGAGTATGCAACCAGCTTCACAACAGTTACAATAAGGGTTCTAGATGTGAATGATAATAAACCTCAGTTTTATAACTGTGATATCGATGATTGCAATTTCAAAAATGTCGCCCCTTCAACCAGCTTTATGGGAGAGATAGAGGAACATTCGGCTGCCCGGGTCCCAGTGAGCAATCTAACTATTACGGCTAATGACCCAGACAAGGTAATTATTCATCATTTTTTGCAATTTGATTTTTAGTTTTTTTTTTTGTTTAGTAAATAATTCTCTGTCATTTTACACATCCATCTTTGGATTGACAAATGAAAGAACTAAAGTGACAGTGATAATGTCAACATGAAAAGTTGAAGTGAAGCTCTGGTCTTAATAATATATACATTGTAAAACGCTGAGTACTCATTCTATTTTTGTTTTGTTTTTGCAATTGCATTAGGTTGTTTATCTAGTAGTCATGTGGCACCTTGTGTGATTGACTATCGGACCCACTGTTTGAGTTTTATTGATTAATCTCTTCGAAATGACAGATGGATTCAATGTATTCTTGCAGTGTGTTAGATGGGGTCTGTATTTTTATAACAACACTGTAAGTAACATCACTACTACAGCTTTCTATAGTAGTGACTCTACCCAAAGTCCCCTGGTGCCACCGCTTGACTTAATATCAACATTGTAATATTAAACATTGACAGTACAAAGGGTCGTACTGAAGAACCCAGTGGATGACACCTTTGCCACAAGTCAGTTTGTAAATTTCTGCCTTACTGGACATGCCTTGCTTAACTGTTAGTGCTATTCTTGTGAAGTGGAAGCAAACAGCCCAGCCACAAAGAGTTAGACCATACATACTCATAGAGTTGGGATGCGGAAGCAATAACTCACAAAAATCACCTTATGATCCGTTGCATCACGCACAGTCTACAGAATTCCAAACTATGTCATGAATCATCATCAACATTTGGAGCTTTTGAAATGGCTTTCCATGGGTGACCAGCTGTACACATGTCTCACATCAACATGTGCAATGCCAAATGTCAGCTGGAGAGATGTAAAGCACTCCACCACTGGACTGGAAGTATCGGAGTATGGCAGAAGCCAGGAGCATGCGACCTACTGGAATGCATAGTGCCCACTGTAAAGCGCGATGGAAGAGGGATATTAGTCTAGAGCAATTGTTCAGGGTTTGGCTTAGGCCCCTTAGATCCAGTGAAGAGTTAGCATAGCTACTTGATACAGAAACATTTTGAACAGTACTTTCAAATTTGTGGCAACAGTTTGGGGATGCCTGTTTCCTGTTCCAGCATGACTGTCCATCTAGATATGGTTTGACAAGTTTATCGTGGGCGAGCTTGAGTGTCCTGCACAGATCTCTGACCTCAACATCATTAAAGTAACACTATAGGCACAAAGAGCACTACATCTCATTGGAGTGGTCTGGGTGCAGTGTCCCTGTCCCCCTTCGCCTTGTAATGTAAAACATTGTAGTTTCAAAGAAACTGCAATGAATTGTTTACATTGCAGTGCTAATACTGCCTTTAGTGGCACTAGATGTGCTTTCTGCTATTTCATGGAGATTACATGTTCTCAAGCTTTGCATGAGGATGCCCAGCGTCTTTAAAATCCCCATAGGAATGCATTGAAAGCATTGCTTGTCACGCAAGCACATTAGGTTTCCCCCCATCGACTGGGGAAGGAAGGAATCTGACCCATAGAGCCTAGGAACATTGGCGCTGAAATCAGGTAAGTGTAAGGGAGGGAGGGGGCAGAGAGACACTGTAGTGTTAGGAATAGATTTTTGTATTCCTAACACCGTAGTGTTCCTTTAAACACCTTTAGGATTAATTGTAAAGACAATTGCAAATCAGATCTTCTCACCCAACATCAGAGTTTGACATTACAAAGGATTGTTTGTGGGTTTATAGTCACAAATTCCCACAAACACAATTCCATGTCTTGTGGAAATCCTTACCAGAAGAGTTTAAGCAGTTATAGCCACAAAGGAAGGGATCAATATTAATGCCCTTTGGATTTGGAATGGGATGTCCAATAAGCTCATATAGGTGTGATGGTCAGGTGTTCACATACGTTTATCCATATAAACTGTTTATCTATGTACAATTCCGTGGATAATGGCACTTTATCAGTAAAGTCAAATAAACATAATATACAAATATATTGAACTACACCCAGAAAAAAAAAATGAATTATATCAGAAGATAAATGTTTGCAATGTAGTTGTAGATGTCATTTCCTCCCAGCCAGACATTTTCTCTGCTCTGTTTCTTTTATGATTTAGTTTGTTCATGCAGAGGTTATTCTATAAAAAATAGTGGGTATTTTTTTAAAACTATAAATGAGACATGTTTGAAAGAAACCAACAAATGAGATCGAAATGACATCCGTTTTAAGCAGATTACCCAAACGTATAAAATGCCTCTTATAAAGTATGCTACAAAAGAGCATATTATCTGATTATATTTGCATAGTAGTAATCTAATATACACATTGACAGGTATATGGTATCAAAAGATATATGCTATATGTGTGTAATCCCCTTTCTGCTTATTGCAGATATTATTATGAATTTTCTTAAATTTTAAAATCTTTCAAACTCAAGTTTGAGTTATTTATTGATAAAGGCCTAGGTGGTGTCAAAATGTTGATCTGGATAAATATGTATTTTTTCACTTAAGCAACGTTTGTGAACATTTAAAAATCCTTGTTAGTGCACCAGTTTCAGTTAAGCTATACACACAGTGTTGTGTCGTACCCATGTACGCTGGTTTGTTTAAAGTTTATATATATTTGTTTATATATCAAGCGGGGTCGTTTTTTTCTATTAACATGACCAGTGATTCCCAAACTTTTTCGATTCAAGGCGCCCTTAATATATAGGTGCCCCAAGTCAAAACAATGTTCTAGGTTGTAAATATGTACAGCACAGCGCTTATACTGGGCCCCTGTTTGGCAGAAATGTTTGCCGTTTAGGCTCAGATCCAGAACTTAATCTTGGGAGGGGCACTGGTAGATTATTTAAAGAAACAATCCAGGCACAATAACCACTACATCACTTAGTTATGGTGCCATTAGTGCCGTAGTGCCCTCCCAGGGTAAGTAGTGAAACTGTTTAGGACCAGTTTGCCAACTTACCTGGGATCTGCCGGGTTAGGGGCTGTAGTAGGGGATAGGTACAGTAGTGTGTGTGAGGGGTGCAATATGTGTATATGTGTATGTAATAAACGTTTAACTCGCAAGTTGGAATAAACTGGGAATTAATAATAACATTAATAACTAAAAATAATAACTTAAAAACCGAGTGTAAAGTCAGAGTCCACACTCCTTGCTTTCGGCAATTTAATAATATTTATTAATAGAGGCTAATTAAACAAATAAACAATACATATACATTTGAAATAGGCTAGTATATGTTGCTACTAAAACGAATCATTGACTGAATGGAAAGTAGGCTAAATTAACATAGTAAAACAGGCATAGACACGTGATACAATTACCACTTCATTGATCAGCAGCTGAGAGTAGAGAGAGAGGGTGTGTATAGTAGGGAGAGGGGAGAGAGAGAGAGAGAAGGTGAAGAGAGGTAATTTAAAAGAGAGACCGAAAATGTGCTATTCACTGGGCTTTAAACAGGTTAGTCCCTCCTTCTGCTGGACACACCTTTCTTAGTCAATCCCTTAGGATGTAACAGAACCAGAGTGCCTCCTGGGGGCAGGGGGGTTGCATTGGAAGGGAATTGAGGAGGAGTTTATCAACAACCCAACTGATTTTGTCTGGTGAAAGGCCATGTGCTTCACAGAGGACTCCATTATTGCCTAAGGGTAGAATGGGGGCTTGAATCCCTGTATTAGAACACAATAACACTTCATTGGCATACAGTTTGTCTGTTAATCACATCCCCCACTTATTACAGTGTATGAGTGGTGCAGTGTGTGTGGGTGTGTGAGGGGTGCAGTGTGTAGGTGTGAGGGTTGCAGCGTGTGCATGTGAGGGGTGCAGTGTGTGTATGGGGGTGCATTGTGTTTGTGAAGGATGTAATGTGTGTGTGTTAGGGGGTGCAGTGTGTGTGTATGTGGGGCAGTTTGTGCGTAAGGGGTAGAGTGTGTGTGGGAGGGTGCAGTGTGTGTGTATGTGGGGCAGTTTGTGCATGAAGGGAGTGCAGTGTGTGTGGGGGCAGGCTGTATGAGGGGTATAGTGTGTGTGTGTGATGGGTACAGTGTGTGTGGGGGGCATGTTTTGTGGGGGCGACAGTGGGGGTGCGGTGTGGGGAGGGGCAGTGTGTGAGGGGTACAGTTTGTGTGTATGGAGGAGCAATTTGTGTTTATGGAGGGGCAGAGTGTGTGTATGGGGGTAATATGTGTTTATGGGGTTAATGTGTGTGTGTGTGTGGGCAGTGTGTGTTTATAGGTGGCAGTGTGTGTGTGGAGGGCGTTATTGTGGGTCTGTGGGTGTAGGAGGGAAAATTCATAAATATAGGGGGGACAGTAGTAAGGCCTGGTGGTCCGGTGGTGAAGCCATGGTGGTCCCAGTGGTGAGAATGAACTCTTGCAGCTCCTGAAGCTAGAGTTCACTCTCACGAGATTCGGAGTGTTGCCATGGTAATCGCGGCACCGCTCTGAACTTGCGAGACGAGAACCCGGTGGAACTGCAGGTTACAGCTCCCCGGGATCACTCTCCCTCCCCTGCCGGCTGCTAGTATTTCAGTGCTAGCGGCCCGGAGTGGTAGATCTCTGATCTCTCTACAGTCCTGAAGAGCCGGCAGGGAAGAGTAAGCCACGGACGGTTCCCGGTACTATGATCATATGATCATAGTACCAGGGGAATATTATGCAGCGCCTCTGCGTGCCCACCACGGCGCTGCGGCACACAGTTTGGGAACCACTGAACTAGACTGTCTGCTAGATGCACCTAAGATTGACTATAAATGTGAATTTATTTTCTTCTCAGATATATTTTGCTGTACTTTTTCATTTTTTCTGCAGAGGTCATTGCTTTTCTTTTTTTTCTGCAGAGGAAGTAAGCAATGTACTTCCTGACATTCTTTGGTGTTCTCCTGGAGCAAGCCAATGAGAACTGTTTTTTTTTTGGTCAGGAGCTCCAGCACCCTAACATTTTTCACCTACAAGTACAAGCCCTTGTTAAAAAACTGGAATTGTGGGCAAAAAGCTTTTGCTTGAGTATGGTGTTTAGCACCATATGTGTATAAACTAATAGCATGCCATGTATTGCTTGCGTGACAAAGTAATTTGTATGTATTCATGGTAGTGATAGTATGACTTTGTATTTGTTTATAGCCTTGCTGCTTTCTATGTACTCTTAATATGATCACATACTTTGTATACAACCGTGTCTCAGTATAACTGTGATTATTCCTTTATTTGCAGGATCAGAATGGAGTCTTCTATTTGACCCTCAGGGGGACATATGCTCATTTGTACTCGGTGTCTCCATCACGAATAAGAAACACAGGACAGGTGCAGGTCTTAGTCAGTGACTCGGTTGGTTTGGACTACGAGAAAATGAAATCAACAGAGGTGGAGGTATGTTTGTCTAATTTTCATGGTACATATACATGATGTTAGCGTGCCCTTGTGGTAATGCTCTTCCAGTCATTGCAGTACTTGAAGGGACTCGGTAGGCACCAAGACCACTTTATGTCAATGAAGTGGTCTTGATGTCATGTCCCTCTAGTTTTTTCCTTGCTTGTGAAAATATTGCCGTTCTGCATGAAAAGCAATGTTTGATTTGCAGGGTTAAATTCCTCGAGTGCCCGTCATTCTGATTGGCGCTTCTGACGAAATAACTGAGTAAAACACAGCTACTTTAATCTGATGGTCTTATAGAGTGTTTTACTGCACATGCACATTGTGATGGACCGCCTGGCACCCCGACCGGTTACCTCTGTCAATCGCTGCTTCCTAGTACTTGCGAGTACCATAAGCACTGCACTGGAACACCATAACCACCGTAAACCCCACGAACCACCACAGCTTGGTTGGGGTCTCGCTGTCCTCCACCCACCCTGGACCCAAAACCAGGATCTAGCTTCCAGTGGGTAGACCTCTGCTAGCCCAGAGAGCATAGCAGGAACAGCTATTATAAGAGCTAATGATTATACTCAGGGAAGTATTGTGATATAGCAATCCCCAGAGTGTATGTAATTCTCCAATCCCCCAAACATGAGCCATGGGGGAACTTCCCCACAGAGACCAGTGCTGCGAGGGTTGAAAGGTAAGTAAAACTCACCACTTATTCCCTCACACGGTAAGGGGGACATTATTGTAGTTAAGTAGAAACTGTAGCGTTTGGATTACATAGAGTGAGAAGTATTAGGCTCTAAACATATCTGGAAGATATAAAACATATGCAAAAAAATATGAACAAAATATAAAGATATCATATTTTTTTTTTTTTTTTAATTCTTTATTTATTTCAAGACAGGATGAAAGATACAGCATAAACAAGACTTCCATTAGCTTTAAACAGACACACATTAATGTACTTTGAACAGTAATTGCACAGGTATAAACAATGAAGATAATGCCGGATATAGTATAACATGTGGTGTCCTTACAAGGAATCCGTGCAATGTGTCTGCGACCCAATTCAAAAACACGCCATACCCGACATCCCGCCCTGAGGTTTAAATTAAAATAAAAATTAAATAACGCGCAACTAAATATACGTCTTTCGACAAGACAGGAATGACAGTGTTCCAGTAGGCTCCTCCTGTTCGGGAGCGGTGTATATTCTCAGAATATCTAAGCCGTCTCATCCCTAATCTTTGAACCCTAATGTTAAATCCATGCTGCGAAGTCGCACAAGGTGAGTCGGAATACGAATGTAAGGTCAAATAGAAGAGTAGTAAAGATAAGATAAAAAGGGGGGGAAGAGAGCAGGAGGAAAAAAAAAGGGGGGGGAGGGTTTTGTGGGGGTCGACCAGTTTGTCACTAGAGGTAAAGTTACTGATTACTGGACCACAAGGGAGTATGCCCTAGGGTAAGTCGGTGGATAGTTATCTTTCAAGGGGGTCTATGGAGTCTACTCGTACGGTGGCACTTTCTAAATTTGGCCCGCTTGTAGCTTCTATTAGGAGATAACAGGTGCGTGGGGGACTAAGTCCACCCCACCCGTCCTCAGTCGCTAGCTGCGTTCGCCATCCATGGGCCCCAAGTCTTTTCAAACTTTTTCATCGTCCCTCTAACCGTTGCAGTTAATTTGTCCATAAGAAAGGTATCTTTAATCTTTTGTATCACCATGGGGAGTGTAGGTGTTTCCCTCTGTAACCATACTTGAGCCAAGACTCTCCTGGCTGCTAAGTTTATCTTATGTAAAAGGTTTTGTTCCGTTCGTGTCCAATTTTCTAGGGATCTAGGCAGTAAGAAGACCCAGGGATCTATTTTGACCTCTTTGTCAAAGATGTCTCGCTCTAGTGCCTCTATACGCTTCCAGAATGCCTGCGCTTCTGGACATTCCCACCACATGTGAATGTAGGTGCCCTTTTGACCACAGCCTCTCCAACACAAATCCGTCGGAGTTTTATGCATTCGATGTAGTTTAACCGGTGTAGTGTACCATCTAAATAATGTCTTAAATGAATGTTCCTGCAAGGAGACACACACAGAGGACTTCGCGGCGGCCTCCCAGATTTCCTGCCATTCTATGCCTTCCAGCTCCTCCCCTAGGTCTGCCTCTCACTGATCTGCATATGTAATCCGTCCCCACTCCAAAGTGTGAGTGCTCAAGTAAGCGTATAGGCAGGAGATTAACCCGTTCGGAAACGTTTCCTTGAGACACATCCTCTCAAAGAACGTTGGTTGTGTTAGAGCCGCTTTCTTCGCCTGCGGAGTTTGTGCATAATCCCTTAGCTGAATATAACGAAAATAGTCGAAAGGTCTTAATACAGCCCTAGTTTTCAGTTCTTCGAATGTTACTATAGAGCCATTTTTGAATAGATGTCCTAGTCTCTGCAATCCCGTATTTTCTATACCTCTAAAGTCCCTAGCTGCCAGTCCGGGGGGGAACGCTTTGTTTCGCAGAAATGGGGTCATCGAGGATGGGGAGGATGTCAGTCCGTATTTTACGGCACTCTCATCCCATATCTTAAGTGAATGCAATATAGCTGGACAGTTCGTCTGAACCGTCGGTCTATGTTCTTTAGGGGTCCAAATCTGGAATTGGGGTAGATCTGCTCCCGTAAGGGAGGTTTCCAGATCCACCCACCTTCTCTCCTCCGGGGGAGAGTGCCAAAACGCTATCTGGGTTAGTTGCGCTGCGACGTAATAATAGTATAGGTTCGGGAGTCCCAGGCCCCCTCTATTCTTCGCCCGAAAAAGCACGTTTCGGGAGACTCTAGGTCTTTTGTTCTGCCAGACGAATTTGCCTATATCCTGTTGAAGTGACCCTAACTGAGATTTAGTTATGCGAACCGGGAGGGCCTGAAATAGAAAAAGTATTCTAGGAAGAATATTCATTTTGACAGAGTGGATCCTCCCGATCCATGAGATAGGTTTGTCCAGCCAACGCTCCATATCGTTCATTAAAGTACGAATTAGTGGGGTGTAATTATGTTGGTATAATTGGGTCGGGTCGGTCGTCAGTCGAATGCCTAAATATTTGATGGAGTCCCGCTCTACATGTATGTGGTAAGTTGATCCTATATAAGTTGCGTCAGCATCAGTCATGCCTATGGGGAGCGCGCTAGATTTGTTCAGGTTTACTTTGTAACCAGCTATTTCGCTATATGTTTGTAATATGTTTGTCAATGCCACCATCGATCCTTTAGGGTCCGTTATTGTTAGGAGTATGTCGTCTGCAAATCCGGAGACCACGTATCGCTGCCCACCCACTGTAACTCCCCCAACGCCCGGAGAAGCGCGTATTATCTGTAGCAAGGGTTCCAGAGATAAAGCAAATAGTAAGGGTGATAGGGGGCAGCCCTGTCTAGTATCGTTGCTCAAGCGAAACGGGGTGACCTTCGCGCCCGAAATCCGTATGCACTCCTGCACGTTAGTGTACATGGCCCGGATTGCGGTGATGAATTGGGCCGGGATACCAAAGTGTTGTAATACTTCAAATAAATATGACCATTTGACCCTGTCGAACGCCTTCTCAGCGTCTAACGACAGGATCAATGTCGGTGTGCCCCTCGTGGCCTGTCTCCAAATCAGATCGACATTGCGTCTCGTATTTTCGAACAATTGTCTCCCCGGTATGAATCCCACTTGGTCCGGATGAACCAATCGGGATAGCATCGGATTCAGTCTGCCCGCTAGAACCTTTGCTAGGATTTTAGAGTCGTGGTTTATCAGGGAGATTGGGCGGAAGTTTCCAGGGATCTCTTCGTTTTTGCCAGGTTTCGGTAGTAGAACTATGTCTGCCAGGGACATATCTCTGTCCGGTGTACCCCCTTCCATTAAATTATTGCACCAAGTCTCTAGGTGAGGTACAAGTTCCTCACGGAAGACCTTATAGTAGCTGCCGTCGAAACCATCCGGGCCTGGTGCTTTATTGCTTTTTAACGCTGATATAGCCGCGTCAACTTCATCAGCGGAGATCCGCTGTTGCAGGGTTACCACATCCGCGTCAAGGAGTTTAGGGAGTTCCATCTGAGATAGAAATTCTCGGATCCCCCCCACCTCGTCGCGGGGACCCGGAGAGTCTCCCAGTGAATGGTTATACAAGCTAGTATAGTAGTCCGTGAAGACTTTAGCTATATCGGTGGGGTTAGTATAATATTTGCCTGTCGTGTCTTTGATTTTCGTGATGTGTGTGCCTCTGTGCCGCAGTCGAAGGGACCTCGCCAAGAGCGTGTCCATTTTATTTGCCTTCTCGTAGTAGTTCCGTTTGGACCACACCATCGCTCTAGCCGTATCGTCTAATAAGGCGTCGCAAACTGAGTTCCGTGAATTCTGCACTGTCTCTAGACTGGCCGGGGTAGGATCCGATTTGTGTTTTAATTCTGCTTTCCTCAGGGACGTCAAAAGAGTCGACAGTAGTTGGGGTTTGCGCTTTTTCTTTAGCGTCGCTTCACGTATCAGGGTACCCCTGATAACTGCTTTGTGAGCAGCCCAAATTGTAGCCTCAGAGAGGCCAGAGTCTGCTTCTCTTGCGAAGAATTCCGTCAAATCCGCCCGAATTTTCGTGACGATCTCCGTGTCCCGAAGCAAAGAGGTGTTTAATCGCCAGGACCAGGGAGACGTCGCACACAATTTATCGAGCGTTATGGTGATCTCCGCGTGATCAGACCACGTTATGGATCCGATGGCAGAATCGGCAACCCTAGCTACAGTCAGAGGATTAACCAGGAATAGGTCTATCCTCGAATAGGTGTCGTGGGGGTTCGAATAAAATGTATAGCCATTAACGTCGGGGTGGTGGGCTCTCCATATATCAAGAAGGCCTGTATGTTGCATAAAAGTATGTAATAGTTTATCTTGTCCGCCCCGTCTTTGAGACCGCGGAAGGCCATGGCAAGGTCCTCTGTCCGCCGCCGGACATGGTGTCGCATTAAAGTCCCCCCCCACTATGATCATGCCATGAGGCAGAGTGGTGACCATGTGAGTGAGTTCTGACCAGAATTCTTTATTTGGGTCATTGGGGGCATATAGGTTGAGGATATGGATCGTATGAGAGAATAATGTTCCCGATAGTAACACATATCGCCCCCCCGGATCAGAATATATCTTGCCTATAGCGATCGGGCATTTGTTATTTATAAGTATGGCAACCCCATTCCGTTTGTTAAGGGCTCTGGATTCATACGCATTGCTATATGTGTGGTCCCTGAGGGCAAATTTCGCTGATGCTGGTATGTGTGTCTCCTGCAGGAATGCAATGTCAGGGTTGGTGCGTTTAAGTTCCCTGAACATCAGGCGTCGCTTCTTAGGGGCGTTAAGGCCTTTAACATTTAAGGATAATAGTTTTACAGGCATAACTCGTCATATAGGTTAACGCTGTGCTTACCTAAGCTGTCACTATGCGACCCACACCTCTGATGTTTTCCACGTTGGTGGTGACTCGGTGATGCGGCCATACCTTTTCGGCTATCCTGCAATAATTCGTACTGTCTGGTCCCCTTCGGTCCTCCCCCAAGGGGTAAGGTATAAGGAGCGGGTAAAAGGGAGAGGAGGGAAGAAAGAATAGAAAAGACTAAAGAAGAAAAGTGAAAGAGTAACTTATGATACAGAGATTGTCTGGTCTTACTTATAGCCAGATCCATTTGGGGTTTGTGTCCCAGCTCCTCCAGACCGTATCTACGAACCCTGGAGCAGCGGGGACCCAGACCGACCTTGAGTAGTACCTTGCGGGTACCAACCATTAAACGTAACAGGACACGGCAGAAAACTGATCCCAGATAACAAAACTTGAGCCCCTAAAGCGCCGTTCTTGCATTCGGACTGGGAGGACTCACCATGCGCAATCAGCAAGTAACGTCCCATCCGTGTGTATTGTTTAAATCCACCCCTCACCCCTGCCCCCTGTGTGCCTCCCCCTACGCCCCACACGGTCGTGCCAGGGGCGGGGACACAATGCCACGCGTGGGAATAGCCCATGCATATAACCCACAGCTACAGCCACCCTCCCGGCTCAGGAACCAGAATAATAAAACTTGAGCAGCTCCTATAAAGTCCCTTCCTCGCGCAACAATAGCACAAGCATAATTAACAACAATGTAAAATACAGAAAACATCTCTATGTGAAGACTAAACAGTGCCACAGTAGGAACTCCACACCGCCGCCCAAGATTAAATCTACACATGACATAGAAAGCATGACACCTCCCCTCGCCCGTTGGGGGAGTACCGTGAGGCGGCCCGGTATACAGTCAAAGAGCCCCCCGTGATTGTCCCGTAAACATAGAGGTGAACAATAAAGTAATGAAACAATAATGGCAAGTGGGAGGTAGTTCCTACTCCCGTTGCCAGAACTCTCGGCGACGAGACCTACCCAGGCAAAAAAAAATGCAAAAAAGAGGGCATAGCCCCAAGAGCATCCCTAGCCCGCCCAATTCGGGTGTAGCCCCCTCAGAAATCTGGGGACCAAGGATCATGGAGCCCCCCCCTCATGTTAACCCGGCATTAGGGCCATGTGGACCCCAGGGGGTCACCCGTCGAGAGGCCATGTCTGAGGGAAGAAAAGAAAACCCCCCTCCCAACATAAGCCATCAATCCCTCCCCAGCAGCGGCTCTGCCCGAGGTAATCACCTTTCCTGATGGGCCCGAGGACGCCGCCTGACAAATACCTCAGTCAGCCATCGAGAGCCACTCTCGTGGAAGGGGTGGCAGTTCCTCCATCCGCCCTGCGGACGCCTCCAATTCCACTGTCTCCTGGATGCCCAGCTCACGTAGAAACGCTGTCGGGTCACCATTCATATGCAGAACTCTGGTGCGGCCCTCCCGGAAAGCCAGTAGCCGGAATGGGTGTCCCCAAGCATACCTGATCTGGTGTTTTTACAACAATGTAGTGATTGGTCGCCATGCTCTACGTTGTTGTAAGGTAGCTGGGGTGAGATCTTGGAACAGGGATAATTCTGCGCCTTTATACCAGATTGGGCCTTCCCTGCTTCGTTTCATGAGGGCCTCCTTCATGGGGAAGTGAAGAAATTTCACGATAAAGTCTCTGGGGTATTGGTTGTCCCCCCGTTTCGCCCGAAGTGCTCTATGGGCCCTCTCAATATGCCACAGATGATCCGGCGTGTCAGGCAGTAGTGGCTTGAAAATAGCAGTAATCACTGCTGCCAGGGGGCCTTCTCCCTCCTGTTCTGGAAGTCCTCGCAACCGGATGTTGTTTCGGCGCGATCTGTTACCTAAATGATCCATGGCGGATTCCAGCAGCGTCAGCCTGGAAGTCAAGCGGTTAATCTGGGCTACAGCTTCGTTATGAGCCACCGCCGTCGATTCCAGCCTCGTTTCTAATGCCGCCGTTCTTGCTCCCACTGCCTGGATCTCCAGTTTGACCTCATTGGTGTTCCTGGCAATTTCGGTGGCAAGGTAGGATCTCACCTCCGCTAGCTTCTCCAAGATTTGAGCAGCATTAGCCTCCGATGGTGCACGGGCTGCTGCGTCCTCCGGGCTAGGGGGTGTGTGTGGGATCCTGGGGCTCTCCCGTCCGCCATCTTGGGAGCTCAGTCTCCTGGCGCGGGAGGCCGCAAACATATCGGAGACTGTTGCGCCCTGTTCCGACGTTTTTTTCAGGTGCTTTTTAGCCGTCCGCTTATCCATGGCTGCACCTCTGTGGGTCACTGCAAAAAGAGCCGTGTCGCTGTGCTATAGTAAGCTGTCGGCCCTTAGATCCGAGCGGAGCTTCACCTGGACACGTCCAGCTTGCTCCAGCCGCAGACCACGCCCCCAAAGATATCATATTTTTAATTTAATATACGATATTTTACAAAATGTATAAAAAAATTAGCATTGTCACAATTGTTTTGTGGTGTAAAGATTCTTTCTTTATAGAAAGATCTCTGTAGTCCTGTTTTATCTTTTCTCAAACAGGAGACTGATGGCAGTGATCATTACTTTATACATGCATTAGCTGGCCATTACCAGAGTTTTAAAGGCTTCAGGGTTGTGAATCATTGAGACTAAAGAACCCCCACCCCCCTGCATGTTCTAAAGTAAATACTTGGCTTACTGAAGTTGAATGTAAGATGAAGACCAAATAAAACTTGTTTGCATTAGTGTACTGTGTGATTAACAGTCAGGGAAGCTCTGGCTAGAGCTAAGCAGTGAGATGACAGAGGTCATCTTTGCACCAATACCACTTTATTAAGCTCAAGTGGTTTTGGTGTTTAGGCTGACCTTTCAAAAGAACCCTTTTATCAGTCACTCTTCCAAGTTCATATCAATATAATACTTATCCAGTATTAAATTATATTTCACGAATTAAAACAATAATGTTTAAAAAACATCTAACTTCATTTGATTGATGTTATGTGCTAGTTATAAAGTTTAATGAATAGTTAAAACGTTGTTTTTGTTGTTGGTTTTTTTTACCGTAGACTGTTGTTGTTTCAACAGGCACTGAGAGGAATATAAACCAATCTTTTAACATTCTTTTTGACAGATTGTGGCCAATGATACTGGTAACCTGCTTGACTGTTGCTCCATTGCTAAAGTATCCATCGTCATTAGAGACATTAACGACCACATACCTAAATTTGATCACTCAACCTACCAGCTTGAGGTGTATGAAAACTGTGCTGATGGTTTATCCATTGGAAGAATCACGGTAAGGAAAAATCACCTTGTCCAATGAATTAACATCATATAAGAGCCACTCGTGATAACGGTAAGATGTTAAGTAATCTTACACGGCTGTGACATAAACCTTAACCCCTTAAGGACCAAACTTCTGGAATAAAAGGGAATCATGACGTGTCACACACGTCATGTGTCCTTAAGGGGTTAAACAAAATCAATTATCTAAAACTGTATGAATTAGAGACTATTCGGCTTATGCACGAAGTAGAGAATTATAGAAAAATGAAAAGTTAATCGAAAACTTTAGGCCCAAATAACTAATCTAAAAACAGCTATGGTTGATCATTTTACCAATTTTGCTATTATGACACGAAGTTATCAACACTCCAAAATTCTCGTTTTAATATTTAATTATATCTATACTTTCCAACAATACACATGTGTGTAGGTAGCGGTTATCGTGTGGTGCGACACAATACATCCCCCCCATTCAAACCCTTAACCCAATCAAAACTAGGAAACATATATGTGTGGTATAAAAAGGCCACAGCTTTTATTTATAATTTAACAAACATATTTATAAAACCAACCATAAATAAAAACAAGGTATAAGCATTATTTAACTTGAACTAGTCCTTGCCAACCGTACCACCAACCCTCTAGGGTACACGCCCTACCGAGGCATCAGCCCTCCCCCCTCGTCCAGGATACCTGGCCTTCACCTTGGCCTTCCAATACCACATGCCAACCCCTGGCCACCATTCCTGGCACAGAGGGCACGCGCAAATACCCAAACATTTCCCGAGGTTAGGGGAGGGGGCCCGACCCAGCATCCTTCTTTTCCTGTACTCCTCTTCCCAATTGGTTCGGCAAGGACCATACCCGCCGGCTGTGACAAGATATTGAACACCTACAGAGAAAGGAAACAAAACAGCAAAAAAAGGGGAGGGAGGGAGGGAAATTGTCACCTTGCCGTTATTTTTAAGATGGCTGAGGTGAAGGGGACAAAATGTCCGTTATTTATACAACCCCACCCAAACCCCTAACCTAAATGCCACACCCATTTTACACCCACACCCACCACACCCACACATGCCTCCTATCCGGCTAGCTTTCAGCCCGCCTCCTCTGGGCCTTGTGTGTAGGTAGCGGTTATCGTGTGGTGCGACACAATACATCCCCCCCATTCAAACCCTTAACCCAATCAAAACTAGGAAACATATATGTGTGGTATAAAAAGGCCACAGCTTTTATTTATAATTTAACAAACATATTTATAAAACCAACCATAAATAAAAACAAGGTATAAGCATTATTTAACTTGAACTAGTCCTTGCCAACCGTACCACCAACCCTCTAGGGTACACGCCCTACCGAGGCATCAGCCCTCCCCCTCGTCCAGGATACCTGGCCTTCACCTTGGCCTTCCAATACCACATGCCAACCCCTGGCCACCATTCCTGGCACAGAGGGCACGCGCAAATACCCAAACATTTCCCGAGGTTAGGGGAGGGGGCCCGACCCAGCATCCTTCTTTTCCTGTACTCCTCTTCCCAATTGGTTCGGCAAGGACCATACCCGCCACTAGCCCCGCTGCATTTACGCCTAAATCAGCGGGCGCGACCCCCAAGCAACGCCATGGCCTGCTCCAACGCATCCTGCAGCTCTAGGTTAAACAAGTCCAAACCGACATCAGTGAGATGGACCCCATCCGGGCGAAAAAAGATTGCTGCCTCCCGCTCGAAAATACGGTGTCGCACTGCCAAGCCCCCGACACCTAGCACAAATTTGGAAACCCGCTTATTAATCTTTACTCGACAGCGCTCCATAGCTCCCTGATCGCGTGCGCACTTCCAATAGTTCCTGGAAACTATTCCTGACCATATTAGGCAAATTTTCGGAAAAAGTACTCGCAAGCGCGCCAAGTCTCGCCTGATCAGCTCCCCTAAGCCCCACGCAGGCAGCGAACCTAAATCGTTCCCTCCCAGATGCACCACCAAAACATCCGGGATTCCTAATAAAGTGGATAACTGCATGACCTCAGGCAACAGCTGACCCCATTTCATGCCCCGGAACCCGAACCACCGGACCTCCGCCAGTTCCCGAGGTATTCCAAGCCTTGTCCCACCCGGGCGAACCCCAGCCCGCAGGTGGGCCCAGTAGATGTAGGAATGACCGATTATCCAGATCCGTCGGCCGGGCCCTGTGGAGAAAACACAAGGGGGATACCGATCAGACGTGTGGGCCGCACATATGACCGAAACCTCCCCGATTCCCATCTACCAATCCTTTGAATGGCCTGGTCCGAGAAACCTAAACGAGAGGCTTCCGTAGCAGCCCCAATCCGAAAAGAGTGACCCCCAAAGTCTGTGTTCGAAATACCCAGTTGTTCGAGTGCCAAACGGAAAACCCGGAGAAATTGGAAGCGAGAAAGAAAAGACCCATCCCCATGAATTAACAATGGGCCTACAACACCCGGGCGACACGGAACGTAAGATTGAAAAGCTGCGACGGGACAGACGGCCGAGCCGGGAATGGCGCAGAGGGAAACCCATGCCCCCCTACCAAAAATGTCAGTTTTCGACTTTCGCACCAAAAAACGCACCGTATCATCCACGACAGACACATCATTGAACAACAAGCCGCCTGGAATCCGTTTGCTAGGGCTCACAAGCTCCCCAATCCGCAGAGCACCAAAGAAGGCGAAAGAGAAAGCCACCCGAAACAAACGCGCTTCGAAATCGGACAAACAGACCCTGGATAAGACCGACGCGATACCAAGTAGCAGTGCGCCAGAAACTGGTCTCCTGGAATCCCGAGGCTGCGGACCTCTACGCCAGCCACGCATTGCAAGCCGGACCATGCAGTCTTTGGTCACATCCGGCACTCGAGTCAGGTTGAACCAGAAGCTCAGACCTGACAGCTTCCCCGATACCGTGGCTGGGGAACAACCACTAGCCTCTCAAAACCAGAGCAACCGTAAAACCCCTTGAACCCTCTCCGCAGATGAAGAAAACCCACCTTGGTCCTGCTCCAGAGCGACCCAGTCCCCCCATGCCTTACCGTACCGGGCCCAAGTAGCATCCGACACTGAAGACCGAATCCATTCCCTTATTCGCTCAGGCCAAGGGACCATAGCTCTCTGGGACAGGGAAGGCCCTTCGTATCTGCTTCGGGCGCGATCAGACGAAACACCTGCCATTGGAAACGAGAAAGGGCGTCAGCCGTGGTATTCTCTACACCGGGAATATGCACAGCGCGACATGTAACGTTCAAAGACAGGCAACGCAGTACCAAGCTCCGCAGGAGCCTGACCACCGGAGGAGAGGAGGCTGTCAACCGATTAATGGCCTGGACAACGCCCAAATTGTCACAGTGGAACACGACACGCCTGTCCTTGATCTCCGGCCCCCAAAGATGGAGAGCCACCACAATGGGAAAAAGCTCCAAGAACGCCATGTTCTTGGTCAGGCCCGAGTCGAACCACGATCTTGGCCAAGGTTCTGCGCACCATTGTTTTCCCATGATAGCTCCAAAACCCGACGAACCCGCGGCATCCGTAAACAGGTGCAGCACTGAGTTCGCTACCTCGGGCTGCTGCCAGTAAGACCTACCATTGTACTCTTCCAGAAAAACCGCCCAAACCGCTAAATCCTCCCTGAGCGGTTTGGTCAAGCGGACGAAGTGGAACGGCTTCAGTATCCCAGACGTGGCGGCCGCCAGGCGTCGGTTAAATACTCTGCCCATGGGCATAATCCGACAGGCAAAGTTTAATTTGCCCAACAAGGATTGAAGTCGTTGCAGCGTGATCTTCCGCAAGGAGCTCGCCTCCTGGACCACCCCACGTAGATCAGCCAACTTGTCCAACGGAAGCCGACATTCCCCGACGACCGAATCAATCTCGATCCCGAGAAAGCACAAGCACGTGGAAGGGCCAATCGTTTTGTCAGGTGCCAGCGGCACGCCGAACTTACAGGCCACATCCAACACTGCTTGTAAGATCCGGGTGCATATCGGGGAATGCGCGGGGCCCACACACAGAAAGTCATCTAAGTAGTGAAGCAGGGAATCGTAACCGGACTCCATTCTCACTACCCATTCCAGAAAAGAGCTGAAACATTCAAAATAAAAACAGGATATTGCACAACCCATCGGGAGACACATATCCACGTAATAATGACCTTCAAATGCACAACCCAAGAGATGATGGCACTCTGGGTGAACTGGTAGGAGGCGAAAAGCAGACTCGATATCAGTTTTTGCCATGAGTGCTCCGGGGTCAGCGGCCCTTACTATGCCCACAGCAGCGTCAAAGGACGCATAGTAAACGCGGCATAATTCAGCTGCAATGTCATCGTTTACCGAGCACCCATGAGGGTGCGACAGGTGATGAATCAGCCGGAACTTTCCCGGTTCCCGTTTGGGCACCACGCCCAACGGTGAAACCCTTAGATCGGGGAGTGGCGATTCCCGAAATGGGCCCGCCATGCGGCCCAGCGCTACTTCCTTCGCCAGTTTTTCCCTGACCACCCCCGGATATTCAGAAACAGATCTCAGGTTTCTGCAAAAACCGGAGACCTGCCGAGGCCGGTGAGGGATCCAAAACCCCTGCCCAAATCCCTCCAGTAATAAGGCAGCCGCCTTCTTATTCTTATAACGATTTAGCCATGGGCGCATCGCGTCGACGTCCACCGGCGTCTTCGCCGTTAGCGCCCACGGAGTCCCCTTTGTCGCCAGTTTTGGCTCGTTTGAAGCATTTTGAAGCGGGGTGGGACCCGCCGCACCCCGAACATTCATGCTTGAAGCGACAACTAGACCCGAATTTGCATTGGCCATCGTTATAACAGCAGCCTGTTTTACGTTGACCGGCCGACGCTGCGGTTGAAGAACCCGCGCCGGCCCCCCCAAGAAAGGACGACAGGCCCCCTTGATGTGAGGCTGGGCGGGTCATGATAGCTAACCACAAGCCAATGTCCATTTGATCCCAGCCCATGGAAGGCCGAACCGCTAAACGTTGGCGGAACTGCTCATCATACCGCCACCACCCTAACCCGCCGTACACCCGACAAGCGTTCCATATCACGTCCTGGTAGCAAAATAGGGAAGAACATTTGGTGGGAGTCTTCTCACCTATCACGCTGGCTAAGATCGAAAAAGCTTGGATCCAGTTTCCGAAAGTTTTCGGAATCTTCCGATACCGAAACTTTTCTTTGTCCTTTTCGGATTCTTTAGCGTCAGCGTCCACCCGGGGAAGATCTTCCATAGGGAGGAGAGAAAAAATTTCAACAAATTCCCCCTTGTCTATTTTCGCGCGCAATTCCGGCGTTAGATGGAGGCCCAGAGGAGCTGACCAGCACATGTACGCCGCACCGTGCGCGGCCGGAGCAACCCCCAAACCCGAGAGAGCAGCGGCGTCCCCGGCCGTGCCCCCTGCAGTCTCCGGCGTCACCGTCAGTAACGCCGAGGTTGAGGGGCTGGGGGCCTGTGTCATATTAGCGGGCATTGACGCCGCGACTGCTGAAGGATCAGACCCTGCGGAACCTGCCCAACCCGCCCGAAGTTGGTTATCTAAAGCCACCGGGGGGGAGGCCCCGGGGCGATATCCCCGCTCAAGGGTTAGCAAAACCTGCTTCATAGCCTGGAGTACAGAACCCCATTCTTGCACTTCCCCTGCGCCAGCGCCCCCCAAACCCGACCCCGTTATACCGGAGTACTCACCTGCAGGAGCTGAATTGGAAGGTAGCAGCGGGACTTCAACATGCCCACCAGGCTGCAACGGCCCCAAGGGAACTGCGACCGCAGGAAGCACTGCACCAGTCACAGCATCAGGGAACCGACTTGTCAGCCGACCAGGGGTGACCTGTGAAGACAGGACAGGTGAAAAAGAACCCTGCCCACCCATCCCAGGTAATTGGGGACCCGCAGAAGTGGTAAAAACTGTGTGTGAATCTGGCATGGCAGAAAGAGCCCCAGAGGGGGCAGCATGGGCCGTAGTTAACGGTGGGGCAGATGCAGAGGGCATCAGACCCATAGGGAGGGGTCCAAGGGGGGTAGGATGGGCAGGAGAGAGTGTTGGGAGAGCTTGATGGGCGGCTGAGGTTGATGAGAGTGCAGGATGGACGGATGAGGTTGATGGAAGTGCATGCTGGCCGGATGAGGTTGATGGGAGTGCATGCTGGCCGGATGAGGCTGATGGGAGTGCCTGCTGAACGGATGAGGCTGATGGGAGTGTGGTAGTGGCCGGGCCAGGGGAGACAGAGCGGGGAGGATGAGAAGGGGGGGGGGCTGTGCCCACGATTAGCCGGACCTGGCTCTATACCCCGACCCCCCGAACCCCCCAACACCCTACTGGTTGCCCTGCCGCCTCGCGGCCTACTCACCACTCCTGAAGAAGGGCCGGCCGCCGACCTAACTTGCTCGCGCTCCGCCTGAGATCCGCCATGAGCCGAGCGCCTGTCAGGTGCCCGGGTCGCCGCCAACGTTGTGCTGGAAAGTGATCTCGCGGCCGACCTCCTGGAGGCCCGCGAGATCACAGGAGCAGGAACCGGCGCGGGACGGCCATCACCTCCCCGAGAAGCGGCAGCCGCACGGGTAGCTCTCGGGGAGGAGGCGACAGACTGCAAAGACTCGCTGCCGCCCGCGGCCGCGGGGGACCTGGCGCGCGGGCCGGCAACGGGGCTCCTGCTCCTACCCCTCACCCGACCCTCCCGCGAGGGGCTGTAACGGGTAGGGGGACGCGCCCGGCGTCGCGGAGTACCCTGGCTGCCAACAGAGGGAGCAGCTACCAAGGAGGCACCCTGAAGCCTTACCAGCTGGGCCTGCAGGTGCCGGCCACCGTCCTGGAGGGCCTCAGCCCGAAGAGCAGCAAGGATTCCATCGATATCCATGCTCCTGGCCGTGGGGTAAGCAAAAGCAACAATAAATGATAGGAAACAGGGTAGAAATTGTCACCTTGCCGTTATTTTTAAGATGGCTGAGGTGAAGGGGACAAAATGTCCGTTATTTATACAACCCTACCCAAACCCCTAACCTAAATGCCACACCCATTTTACACCCACACCCACCACACCCACACATGCCTCCTATCCGGCTAGCTTTCAGCCCGCCTCCTCTGGGCCTAAAAGACTACACTACATGTGACGTTTAATCTTCCATAATAAGAAAAAAATAATAGTTTTCCTTTAAAGGGACACTATAGGCACCCAGACCAGTTCAGCTCATTGAGACTCTGGATTGCCTAACTGATGCTGGATGCCCTAACACTCAGTATGAGGATATCCAGCATCAGTAAAATCTTCACAGGAGAGCATTGATTCAATAGGAAGGGCCTAATGCGCTTGTTGTGCTTGCCGCGCATGCGCACTAGGTTCCCCTATTGGATGACGTCAGAGGAGGCAGAGCACCGACCCAGCACTGAGGGAGTTCGGCACTGGAATTAGGTAGGTAAATAAAAAAAAATTCAGGTCTTTATACGCCGGAGGTGGGGGGACCGCGAGGGAGCTGGGGACCAGAGAGCACTATAGTGTTAGGAATACCCCTTTGTATTCCTTACACTATATAATCCCTTTAAATAAACAAATATGCAAACGTACAAACCCCTGTTCAGTCAATGTGATCTGAAAATATTGCCCCATGCAGGATCTGCTAGTAAGTAATTTCATATTATATATGTATTTCTGTTTTTCGATTATGGTCACATGTATGGTTTTCGTAGCTATGAAAGATGTATTATAGATGAAAGAAAAATATTACATTTTAGTATTAGCGGTGCATATATTGACACTTAGATTTGTTTAACCCCTTAAGGACAGAGGCAATTGTCCAAGTTCTGAACCAAAACAAAACCTAGTATTTGAGATATTTCTCTGTTTAGCCATAATTTACCTCTTTCATAGTAAGTGCACCCATACCTATTATATATCATTTTGTTCCTGAGAAATATGACTTTTTTTTCACATCAAATATTTAAATATAAAATATAATTTATTGTTAAAGGACCACTATAGGCACCCAGGCCACTTCAGCTCAGCAAGTGGTCTGGGTGCCAGGTCCCTCTAGTTTTAACCCTGCAGCTGAAAACATAGCAGTTTCAGAGCACCTGCTATGTTTCACTAAGGGTTAATCCAGCCTCTAGTGACTGTCTCATTGACAGCCGCTAGAGGCGCTTCCGCGATTCTGAATGTGAAAATCACAGTGAGAAGACGCTGGACGTCCATAGGAAGGCATCAAGTAATACTTTCATATGGGCTGTTTGAATGCCCGCGTGGCTCTTGACGCTCATGCGCATTCGGATATGACGTCGGCAGGGGAAAGAGAGTTCCCCAGTACAGAGGAAGCCTGGCGCTGGAGAAAGGTAAGTGGCTGAAGGGGTTTTAACCCCTTCAGTCCAGTGGGAGGGGGGCCCTGAGGGTGGGGTTGCCTTCTGGCTGCTTTATTGTACAATATATTATCTAACCAATAATGATACCCTTTATTCATTAATGGGAGAAGGAGATCCCATACAATTTTGCCTTTTGTCCTCGCAGAATCAGGGCAGCCTGGTGTATCTAGTTGACTGTCCTTTCCTGCATAAATGCAAAATGCCCAAATATACCCAGTGCTGCATTTGCAAACTTATACAATTTTATCCCATAGCAATCCGACTTTGATGGAATGTACTGCTTGAAAAGCAGACTTCCCTTGAACTTCAAAAGGGACAAGCCTATGCAGATATTTTGATTGTGGAGTAACTTTTGAAGAATTTTTGTGATCATTTAGGGGCCTAATCTTGTGCAGACTGTAATTCTGGGGGTCATTTTTTGGTGGGCACTTGGCGTTATCACTGAAATGGAGGAAACAGAGAAGCTGTTCATACCTATCCTTCTTCATCCTTCTTCATAATTACCAGAAAAAGAGGGGTAGGTAGGATGGGGTGCTAATGCCAGTAACTCCAAATTCATTTTTTTCCCCCCACAATCCTCATTATTAGCATAAGCGCCCAAACCCTCCTCATTTCGGTGTTGTCGAATGAAAATGTATATGATATATGGAGAGTAAAAAATCCCCTGATTGATATTCCAGATTAGATTTTTTGGGAGGAGAAGTAAACTTAGTGGAAACAATTTACAACACAGAAATAAAATCTATACCATTCTCAGATCATAATTGTGTAATTCTGGATTTAAAAAGCAATAAAAATAGACGGCATAGTGAAACAACATAGAGGTTGGATGAGACTTTATTGCAATATAAAGAATATAAAGAACATTTAGATAAAATTACAATCTTCTATTTTCAAGAAAACAAAATTGGACAGGTAGAAGACGACATATTATGGTGTTCTTATAAAGCAGTTATTAGAGGGCATTGTATAAAATTAAAGAAATTAAGAGATAAAAGAATGGGAGCTAGCCTAGCAGAGTTACACATAGAACTATATAATAAAAAACAGAGAAAATTACACTAACCCCTCTTAAGACAATCAGATAAAAATAATGAACATTAAAAAAGAGATCCAAAATAAAACCTATGAAAGCATAAAAAAAATTATACAAAGAAAAATTAAATACTATCATAAATATAACAAGTCAGATAAGATACTAACAAATATTAGTAGATAAGATCATTTTAAATAATTAAACATGTCTAACCCCAGAAGAAATTGGGGAGGCCTTTAACGAATATTATGCTAAATTATAAAATTTATCTGATCCTCTATCAAATGATAAGATAAATGATTATATCAAAGAGGCCAACCTGCCAAAATTATCAAGAGAATAACTTACTATATTAAATAAAGAAATATCGAAAGAAGAAATTATTAAAGCTATTGATAATTTGGAAAATTATAAAACACCAGGACCAGACGCCTTGGGTAATACATTTTATAAAGAGATGTGTGGCAAAAGTAACCTCGCCACTGGGTTTTGGAGGGGCCTATTTGCCAGCATACTACCCTATTACTATTGCCCCTGCAATAGATCTGGCTAAAGTACTTTAAACAAGTTCTGTTCGTGCAATTGGGACTATATGGTTTGTTTACCAAACAGCCGCACAAACCGGAGATCACCCTGGAGCTTGTTAAGCTTAATTGGTACATTGTTGCAATTTCCACCACAGTGGTTTAAGTGTTTGTCTTGGTGGCCGCAATTCCTATGGATGACGACGATGTGGCGGCCATCTTGTTCGCATGGACCAAAACCGCGATAGACTTCAGGGGGACTTAGCCGAGAATGCCCTGGAACTATTTTCGGCATGAAAACTTTGCGGTTCCCGGTCGGTCCTCCAGCGACACTTAGCCGCGATTCTATGGAACTATTTTCAGCTATGGGACCATGCCTGTGGTCAGTCAAATAAATGACTTCCAGGAAATTTCTGAACCCCTGAACTGATCTGGGTGATTTTTGGATATGTTGGTCACCCAGATCAGGGCTATCAGGGGATGTATTGTGTATTTTTAGGGTACTTTTTGGGGTGTTTTTAAAAAGTATGTTTTTTCTGTGCTTGGAGATAATTGGATTAGAATTAGTACAGTTACTGACCCAGTTATCTCCCAAGCAGAGGGGAGGGATTGTGTGCTGTGTGCTTTGTGTGGGAGTGTTGTGTCCTTGTAACCTTATTGTTATTGATCTGTGAAGTTGAAAATCAGTCAAGGTCCCTGTGGGCGTGCCCTTTGCATGAAGATTGTCATATTAGGCCAAGTGTGGCTCCCATTTAAGAGAGATTAGTTTATCCTTTCATGAAGTCTTGGCTCATGTTTGGGGGATTGAAGAACTACATACACTCTGGGGATTGCTATATCACAATACTCCCCTGAGTATAATCACTAGCTCTTATAAGAGCTGTTCCTGCTACGCTCTTTGGATTAGGAGAATTCTACCCACTGGAAGCTGGATGTTGGTCTTGGGTCCAGGGTGGATGGAGGACGGCGAAATCCCCAACCAAGCTGCGGCGGTTTTTGGGAATCTACGGTGGTTATGGTTTTCCAGTACAGTGCTTATGGCGCTCGCAAGTACTAGGAAGCAGCGATTGAGGGAGGTACTCGGTCGGGGTGCCAGGCGGTCCGTCACAAGATTAAATACTTAATTGCAGATCATCTGAAAAATTCATTTAATAATGTGGTTTCTAAGGGAAGTTTATTAACCGAGATGCTTAAAGCAAACATCTTACCAATACTCAAGCCGAGAAAAAATTATCGTCCAATTTCCCTTATTAATGTAGACATTAAGTTATTTTCTTCTGTCATATCACATAGATTAAAAGATGTATTGTACCTTCTGATACATAATGATCACATAGGTTCTGTGCCAAATAGAATGATGAATAACAATATAAGAAGACTGATTAATGTTATTTACATGTCACGACAAAAGTTAAACCCCACGCTGATCCTGTCATTAGATGCTGAGAAGGCTTCCGACAGGGTCAGCTGGGCTTTTATAAATTGTACTTTGAAGAATTTTGGCATTACGGATTGGATTTCAACTGCAATACTAGCGTTATACTCCTCTCCAATGGCCAGAACGATTGACCCTAATATCTCAAAGGAGCAGAAATGAAAACACAGCAAACCTCCCTCAGCGGCCGCCATCAGACCTCCCCCAGCAGCCACCATCAGACCTCCCCCAGCGGCCACCATCAGACCTCCCCAGCGGCCACCATCAGACGTCCTCAGCGGCCGCCATCAGACCACCCCTGCGGCCACTAGGACACCCAGTCAGTCACCCACAGATAATATGTGTCATTCTGTCAGTGTGAGTGTATGTGTGTGTGTCTGTCTGTCATGGTGTGTGTGTGTGTCTGTGTCATGGTGTGTCTGTGTCATGGTGTGTCTGTGTCATGGTGTGTGTGTCTGTGTCATGGTGTGTCTGTGTCATGGTGTGTCTGTGTGTCATGGTGTGTCTGTGTCTGTGTCATTGTGTGTCTGTGTCATGGTGTGTGTCAGTGTCATGGGGTGTGTGTGTGTCTGTCATGGTGTATGTGTGTGTCTGTGTGTATTTAAAAAGTGTTTTTACTCACCACTTTTATTCTCCCCACGCCGTGCTGGTCTCCCCTCGACTGGCCCTGCCTCTATGACTGAGATCATCAAGCTTGATGATCTCAGCCAATCCAATGCTCTGCCATAGGATTAGCTGCAAAGGCCCTGAATGTAGGTGCTGCACACTGTGCAGCACTGACACAGGAAGCACTTCTAGTGACTGTCTGAGTGACTGTCACTAGAGGTGTCACTAGGAAGCAATGTAAACACTGCCATTTTTCGGAAAAGTCAGGGTTTACATTGAAAAGGCTGCAGGGACAGGCTATAGACACCAGAACCACTACATTAAGCTGTGTGTGTGTGTGTGTGTGTGCGTCTGCTATGGAGTGAGCTTGCTTGTGTGTGTGTGTGTGTGTGTGTGTGCCTGCTAGTGAGTGAGTGAGCTTGTGTTTTTAAGCCAATGAGCTTATGTATATCAGTGACATTGTTTGTCTATGAGGCTGTGTATCAATAAGCTTGTGTGTCAGTGAGATTGTCTGTGTCTGCATGTGAGTATGCTTACTGTATAATTAAACAAAATAGTTTTACTCTGAAAGGACCAATATTATATATTAGAAAAAGCAATATATATTCGAGATATATATATATATATATATATATATATATATATATATATATATTACTCAACCATCTGGGGTGGCAAGACATTGCCTTACATATTACATACGCCAATATATGGCGCAATGACTTATGGGGCTGGCATAGATTTTTTTTTTCAGGGCTGCTTTGTATCCCCTTGTATGTATTTATTAAGGATGTTGCCCATAGCCATCAACCCGCCATAGCTGACAATGGTTAGATCTGCTTTTTCAAACTTCGTATGGAGAGGAAAAAAGCCTAGAATTAAAAGCTCAGTAATATCAAGGAATAGTAAAAATGGAGGACTAGGTTATCCGGATATTAATAAATATTATGAAGCTGGCATTCTAGCACACGTAATGATATGCCAACTAATTCAAACAGAAAATGAGGCCTAGTATAGTACAGAATGAGAAATTTGTCAAATTAATGACCCAATAGGTTTAATATGGAACATCAAAAACTGTAATCTCTCTAATTATTTTATATGGAAACAAATATCACCTATATGGAACAAAATCAATAGGAAATTAGGACTGAAAAACACAATTTTTGATTTTCAAAATGTGACAGTGATTGAGAGGATTATGACTAATATGTCATTAAACACATGGAAATCCAGAAATATAGTCACTATTAAAAGATTTAGGTTTAAATAATAAATTAAAAGCATTTAAGAGTCTGATACAAAAATTCCATCTGACAGTTGCTGAAACTTTCACATACATAAGTTAAACATTTTTTGGAAAGAGTGGAAGTAATCTCAGATGGAAATATTTATCAACTGATGAAAGGATTGTTACAGGAGAATAAATCCCAAAAACTATTTTCACGATGCATAAAACTTATAGAAGCAAGTAAAACCTCCACAACCCTTCCAGCCATTAATACATGTGAGAAAGACTTAAAGATTATGATAAGTGAATGGATGTTCTCAAGTTTTAAAAACTATAGATATGTTCACTCACTTTGACTTATAGAAACCCACTTTAAAATGATAAACCTATGGTATGTGACCCCAGTAAGACTAAGTTTGTACCGGACTCAAATGAAATATGTTGGAAACAAACATGTATTCCTGACCCTATACGGTTAAAACCACCATCTAGCCACCCTGGTCCCCTATGCCTCCCTAAATATAGCAAAATCTTACTTGTATCCAAGTCTGCAGCTGCTTACATTGTCCCTGTTTAATTAAGACCTGCCCACTGCCTGTTGACATCAGCAGAACTGGTAGCCTGATCCAATCACAATGCTTCTCCATAGGATTGGCGGAGACTGACAAAGAGGCAGATATGGGGCAGAGCCAGCACAATTCAAGCACAGCCCTGGCCAATCAGCATCTCCTCATAGAGATGAATTGAATCAATGAATCTCCATGAGGAAAGTTCAGTGTCTGCATGCAGAGGGAGTAGACACTGAATGTTTGGATGCATTTTAGGCAGCCATGACCCAGGAAGGATCTCTAACAGCCATCTACGGGGTGGCCAGTGAAGTTATCACTAGGCTGTAATGTAAACACTGCATTATCTCTGAAACAAGCAGTGTTTACAACAAAAAGCCTGAAAGTAATGAGTCTACTCACCAGAACAAATTCAATAAGCTGTAGTTGTTTTGGTGACTATAGTCTCCCTTTAAGTGAGGTCAAATTCCCAAAAACCATTGTAGCAATGCTACTCCAATTACATTGGCCAAAATGTATGCAAATAGATAATTTTCTGATAACCCACTGTTTGATTGCTACTACAAAAATTAACAGCAAACAATGGAAAGGAGGGAATGATTTTACCATTTCTCAGTTAAGTGTCCAAATATATATACATTTACCAGCTAAAAATGAAAAAGGGCTATATCAAATGCATAGAGGTGTCCTCCGATTTATGGGAGAAATGGGACACAATATTGAATAAGGTGATTAAAGATGATAAGCTAGATAGCTGATAATTGTTGGTTCCTCCTACCTTTCTCCTTTTTGGGTAAAATAATTATTGCGGATTGAGAGAGGGACTCTCGCTGACAGGACAGGGTAATGACCAACCGTAACAATGGCCTGCGGTGGCCAATGGTATGTGTGTAGGTTAAATTATGTCATTACAATATTTATATGCTATTTATGTATATTGATGTATAGTATTGTCTATTTTTTTTGTTATTTGTCAAATATACAAATAAAGAAATGTTAAAAAAAAAAAAAAGAAGAATTGAGGTTAGGCTTAATTAATTCTTAATCTTAATTTTAAATCTCACTTAAACATAATATTTCCTGATTCCTTATGCTGAAGTGTAGCTCCCAATCCTAGACCTTGCTGTAAATCTAACTTTACTTATCTTGAAGGGCGTAGCCAAGCCATGTTCTTTATTCAGTGTACATGCATTATGTAAAAAAATCGGGTTATTGATGGCCACAGTTTATCAATACTGACAATGATGTTTCAGAAAGTGCACAGCTTTCAATATTGTAATAGTAGGATGTTATCTGTTGAATTACCACATTGTTTTTTAAAGTATTTTTATTATTTTATTTCCAGGCAACAGATGAGGATTCTGGAGCATTTGGCACTATTACATATCAACTGTTGCCGGAATCTATGTAAGTAATCTAATAGGGGCATACAGGTTCTATTTATCAGTCATGTAATACACAATGAATTCCATGGTCCTGGTCACATGATTTTGTTAGTTGAAAGGATCATGATGATTCCATGATACACAATGGACTGCAGTGCAGTAATATTATAGTCAGTTATCCTAGATAATTGTTAACATCCTAAGATTTTAAAGACTGATAATAAACCTTAATATCCATTTGTCTCTCTATTAGGGTTTAGCCTAAACTTTCTGAGGAAAGTTTTATCCCAGATCTCACAGTCTGGAGGATACTTGGGTACCAATACTATATGTGTGTAATGCTTTACCACATACCATTACAATGGCAGCTGAAGTGCTTTCTTGTGCTGGAAGGTAGTAGTAATGTCTATGTTACTGCTACAGTCTACTTATCTTTGAGCTTGCTATCTGTTTACTGCATTCTTCTTGATTTAGAGGTGGGAGTATAAACCAATGTGGCATCCACTTGCCTAGATCTTGTGTTTAGGTGGACCTGCAAGTCTTCCTGTCTGGAACAGCAAATAAAGAGTAAGAGCTTGGTGGATCTGTCGCTTTAGGGAAATCTCAGGATCTTGGACATGATGCATGATAATCTTATGCTCAATCTGCCATGTACCATTACATAGATCTAATTTGTTTGTTGAAGGAAACATTATCGTTTATGTCATAATGCTGAATTAATAATTTACTATTGTATTGACTTGTGACAGGTGTGTTAACATAGGGGAGTAGGCAACAAGACTCTACCTTAGCTGTCTATCCTAATTCAACGGAACTTGTTTCCAACTGAACTTTGTAACTTCGAAAGTATGTTGCTTAATAACAGTTGTTGATTACTGGCAACATTTCGTTGCTAAAATAAAATTATATGTTGTCAATGAAGACCACATTTTCCTAGATTGCAGTGACATGCTTTTTTGTTTTTTTTTAAAAACATTTGTTTTTAACTTGTGATGTTTCACTGGATTCTTTTTGGTTAAAAACAGGGGCAGGAAGGATTAAAGTCCAGTAGCATAATCACCATAGCTTGAAAAAGACTTTCTATGGTTGAAAAGTTATCTAGGCTACTGATTGAAAATTAAAATGACTGAGTTGTGTTCACACGAAATCTGGTCGTAAATAAACTCTTGCAATACATGGAATGTTGTTCTCCTATGGAGAAAAGAAAATACTGTTCTTTTGACATAGACTGTGGTAGATCCTTAAGGAATTAAATAAAATATTAAATCCCTTGATGCTCTCCTATGAGTTTATTGGTATTGAAGACTTTACACTTGTAGCAGTATATGTTGCCTCATTCCAACTTGTATGTATTATAGATAAACATTCTAGTTAAATGCAAGCTTCTAGACTTGATCCTAGTAGACTATACTATAGTTTTTATTTTTTTTATTTCATGAGACTGGAAAATTTCCGCGTGGATTCTTCTTCTGGAGAGATCAGTGTTGTCAATGGAAACTTGTTGGATCGAGAACGTCGCTCTGTATACTACGCAACATTGCAAGCAAAAGATGGAGGCAATGCAACATCTAGCACTCTGCTTGAAATAACTATACTTGATGAGAACGATGAGATTCCAACAGCAATCGGCACATATAATATATTTGTAAATGAGAATGTTGATGATGTCAGTATCCAGATTGAGGTAAGGATTGATGCCTCAACAGCCAAGTTTGTGTACCAGAAACTTCATAAAGGTTTGTGATACAATATAATACGTCTCTTTTTTGCAGGCTGTTGATAATGATGAGCCAAACACAAATAACAGTTTCATTGAGTTCCACCTCCTGCCAAGTGAATACAGTGGAAACTTTACTGTTAATCTCACAACAGGTCTTATTACAAGTTTGACTCCTCTAGATAGAGAAGCTATTAATGTGACCCAGAATGGACGCATTGTTCTCACGGTGGAACTCAAGGACCGTGGGAAAGAACCTCTGTCTTCTGAAGTTAATATCACTATCAATGTTGAGGTAAAAGTCCTTTTGATATGTTGGAAACTTGGGATATATGCCTTTTAATTACATAGTACCCATATATGACATCATGTTATATTGTGTATGAGCTGTGACTCATTCGTATGGGAGGAAGGTGGGAGAAAAAAGCAGAAGCAAAGAGAGGAATATAGATAAGAAGATGTTCTAATAAAGAGGAAGGAAGGTAAAGAAAGAGTTGTGGCTGTCAGAGAGGGTTATAATGCACAAAACCATACTCTCAAGGAACCCCACTACTCTCAAACTATTCCATAAAATAATTTCAGCCCAGGTTTAAAAGCTATTTAAAGCTCCTTACCAACAGTTCTTTCTTGTCTAGTCCAAACATCCTTTGGGTACAGCCATGCACATTGTTTAACTATATGAATACATACAAATCTATTTTTTATATATATAACCATGCTTTCTGTCAGTTGAAAGGCGTATTTCCAATCTAAATCTATACAAACTTATTGCTCTTCAAAAGTCTTTCTGCAGTCATCATAAAATAGGGTTACAAATATAAAGTCACGTAAATATTTTTGTTACATTTTTTTTAATGTAAAATCTTTATCCTGTAATCTTTACATGTATTAGTGATTATGTAAGACTAGCAATAAAAATTTTAGACCATACAATCTGGCCAAATCAGACGCAGTGATGGAAAGATGTTGACTGTTGAGGAGACGGCAGTTGGTCAAACAGTAGACTCTTCCTCATGGTTTGGACCTGCCACTGTGAATGGCAGGTGATGTTAAATTCAGAAGCCCCTGATTAGAACAAATAAACAAATCTGTTATCTTTTATGCAGGATTTGAATGACAATGAACCATTATTCAGAGATTTCCAGTACAATTTTTCCGTTAATGAGAGCACACGAGGTAGGTTAATAGTACATTTGTCCGAAATGTATCGTAATAGTGTTTTATATTTAATTATTTAAGCCATGTATTACATCTTTAAAAAGTATGATTTTATAAGGGGAATGTCGATCACTTAGCATGATATACATAAGTATCAAATTATCATTCTCTCTTTCAGGGGCATTTGTTGGAAGCCTGCAGGCCAGTGATCATGATCAGACTGAGTTAAACAATCGAGTTAGTTTCCGTATTTCCCAAGGTGGATTCGGGAACTTTATAATCCGAGCTCAAAAAGAAGAGTTGGGTCTTTACAGAGGTGATCTTTTTGTTGACCCGGAAGTGGAACTTGACTACGAAAGGCAGAATAGCTATAATCTCACCATCGAGGCACAGGACAATGGGCTCAATGGGGTCAGTCACACGGCAAGTGCCAATGTCAGTGTCCAAGTTCTGGATCTTAATGATGAGCCACCACAAGTGGACCCTTCTACTTTGAAAGATGTATATCTTTCTGAGAATGGAACAGGGACACCAGAGCTTCTCACCATTCTGACAGCAACAGACCCTGACACTGACCATGAGCTGGAGTTCCAGGAACTATCGGTGGAGTGCTTTAAAAATGGTGCTGATGTGGGCAGTATTTGCTACAGTTGGCTCTGGCTTGCAGAAAATGGCAGCCTTTATGCAAATGACACTGGAAATGTGGATTATGAGCTCTGTGATCTGGTCACGATGCTATTTCGTGTAGAGGACAAAAATACATTCATTGGGAACAGTTTTAGCAATAATGGTGAGACTCAGTCTTGTAAATTATTCACGCATACGTATTCACTGTCCTATTTCACTTCGATGATATTTATCAATATTTCCATTTTGTAGTAGCAAAATATATATGGCATATATAGAACTGTAACAAGTTTGCTTTCCATGTTGTTGATGTTTTTTGTACAACACCAGAATAACTCTTAAAATGTCTACTATTTAAACTGTACGTTTTCAGAACTTTAGGATGTCTTGCTTGCTTGCCCATAATATACCTCAAAAAAGCTAAAATATTCATTAATTTTATGTTTACAATGTTACCTCTTACAACTCGTCTTCAATTCTTGATGTCTTTTTCTTCTAATAATATCCCAATTCCTCCCACCATGTTCCTTCCTAGCTTATATTCTCTTTAATTAGATTACTTACCAGTTTTTTTTTTGTTATGTCTCCTATCACCATTTTATGCTCCCGTACTTCTATCCTTAATTACCACATCTTCTCCCTGCCCTAATTTCCACATGGTCATCTATGAAATAATCCTGATAACATTGTCCGTCATCACCACCAAGCCATTAACTCTGTCACTAACCCTTTTAAAAAGTGTTGCTAAAAGAGAAATGGAGAGACAATTTAGGGATAAAGGAGATACCATTAAACACATACAACCCTAGGGAATTAGTAGAAACATCCAATGGTCACTTCTCTGTGTTAGGGACACTTTTTAAAATCTCTCCTTGTGGTTGCTATGTATTTTGTTATTAATATATATATAGTTGTAACAAAATACACTTAGAATGACAATTTATATATATTTAACTATATGTAAAATACAAATAACCGCAAATATATATATATATAGATAAATACATATAATTACATAAAAGATTATATTAGTATGCACGTAGAATTTTAGATACCTATAAATGCATATATATTAAAATTCTACATGTATATTTAAGTAATATTTTAACATAATTATGTGATTTGATTAATTAAAATTTGATTGACATGCCTGACAACACAGGGAGAAAGTGCAGAGAATTTAATTAGCAAGCACTATATTTGACCCTGTAACTCTCCAAGACACCATAAAACCTGTACATAGGGGGTACTGTTTTACTCGGGAGACTTCGCTGAACTCAAATATTAGTGTTTCAAACTGGTAAATTGTATTACAACGATGATATTTTAAGTAAAAGTGAAGTTTTTTGCATTTTTTTACAAACAAACTGCACTTTTATGGACTATATTATTGTTGTAATATGTTTTAATGTTTTAAAACACTAATATTTGTGTTTAGTGAAGTCTCCCGAGAATAACAGTACCCCCCATGTACAGGTTTTATGGTGTTTTGGAAAGTTGGAGAGTCACATATAAGGCTTGCATTTCATTTTTTTGACATTGAAATTTGCCAGATTGGTTATGTTGCCTTTGAGAGCGTATGGTAGCCCAGGAATGAGAATTACCCCCATAATGGCATACCATTTGCAAACGTAGACAACCCAAGGTATTGCAAGTGGGGTATGTCAAGTCTTTTTTAGTAGCCACTTAGTCACAAACACTGGCCAAATATTCGTTTTTTGCTTTTTTCACACAAAAACAAATATGAACGCTAACTTTGGCCAGTGTTTGTGACTAAGTGGCTACTAAAAAAGACTAAACATACCCCACTTTCAATACCTTGGGTTGTCTACTTTTTCAAATGATATGCCATTATGGGGGTAATTCTCGTTCCTGGGCTACCACACCGTCTCAAAGGTAACATTACTAATCTGGCAAATTTCAATTTGAAAATGGAATGTTCTATATTTGACCCTGAAACTTTCCAAAACACCATAAAACCTGTTAATGGGGGGTACTGTTGTACTAATGAGACATCGCTGATTACAAATATGTGCATCTTTTTGCAGTAAAACAGTATTATGACTTTCACAGCTAAAATGTCAGATGGAAATACAAATTTAAAAAAAAATCTTATTTTCTCACATTTTTTTAAATTTTATTCATAAGAAATTATGTTCCATATATGAATAGTTAATGATTAATTAAAGCCCTGTTTCTCCTGAACAAAATGATATATAATAAGTGTGGGTGCATTTAATATGAAAGAGGTGAATTACGGGTGAACAGACATATAGCGCAAATGCCAGTTTTTGTTTACGTTTTGTTTTGATCAGAACGTGCACTATTGACTCCGTCCTGAAGGGGTTAAGTTACCTAATATTTGTTTCTGTATTCCTAATCTTTTCTTTATTTGCCACCACACATTTAATACATTCTCTAAGACTTAACTGCTTAGTTTAGGTCTTTTATTCCTGTCATAAGAGCTATCCCAAATGGCATAATAAGGCTCCTTCGAACCCATCAGCTGTTTCTCAATTTTATACCATATTTCAGATTCTATATTTGGTTCTTGTTTCATATAGATGTGTCCTATAATATTAGCTTGATAATAATCTTTAACCATAGAAAAAACAAGGCAACCTTTTTTAATTGATAAAGTTAATCGTTTAGCCGCAATTCGTGTTTTTTTATTCCTCCAAAAAAACTTTAAAAAACTAGCATGAAGGATGTCTAACCAACTTATTGGTATCTCTGCTGGCAAAAGATATAACCATTTGGGCAGGATATAGGTCTTTATTGCATTTATCCTGCCCAACCAAGACAACATCACTTTCTTCCAGGGGTCAAGTCCTGGGGGGAAAAGTGTGGGAACTCACCCGAGATCCCCCCCCCCAAGATACACTTGTATGCATAGTTGCACGCACGCACGCTCGCTCGCACACACACGTACTGATGACATTCATGTGCACACACTCTGACAGGCTCACACACAAATACACTCACAGACAGACACACAGACAAACACACTCACAGAAAACAAACACTCACAGACAAAGATACATACACTCACAGACAAAGACACATACACACACTTACATACACACACTTACAGACACACACACTCACAGACAAACACACTAACAGCCACACGCACATAAGCTCACAGACACACACACTCCCAGAGAAAGATACATACACTCCCAGACAAAGACACATACACACACTCACACTTCCAGACACTCACAGACAAACACACACATACACTTCCAGATACACACACACAAACATACACACACAGACAAACACACTCAAACACACACACTTCCAGACACACACACACTCACAGACAAGCAAACACACTAACAGACACACACTCCCAGACACACACAAACTCACACTCCCAGACTCACACACACACATACACTCCCAGACTCACACTCACAAACATACATTTTTACAAAATGCTTTTAACAAATGTCCACCCAGCCTCCCTACCTGGAGAGCTGGCGTGGACTTGTCCCTGGGGTCCAGTGGGGCTAAATCCCGGCGGGCGGCGGTGGTGCCTGATACACGCGGCGAGGGAGCTGCTGTTCTGTCTCCTCTGCTCCCTCGCGGGCTGTCTATTAATGCCGGGAGCCGGAATATGACGTCATATTCTGGCTTCCGTAGACAGTGCGCGAGGGAGCAAAGGAGACAGACCAGCAGCTCCCTCGCCGCGTGTATCAGGCACCACAGCCGCCCGCCGGCTTTAGCCCCACTGGACCCCATAACAGGGGGAACACGGGGGCTCCTGCAGGATCAACGGGAACGGCGTTCCCGCTGTAAAAAAAGTGCAGGAATGCCGTTCCCACGCGTTCCTGCAGGACTCGAGCCCTGCTTTCTTCCATCCTTGTAATAAGTAATTAGTTTGTTTCAACAAATCCAAGAAATTGTTTCTCATTATATCTTCAATGTTAGGGGTGATCTTAATCCCCAGATAATTAATTGCTTTTTTTTGTCCATGCAAAGTTCTGTTCTCTTGATCGTATGATTTCATCTTTCTTCTTTGTCTACATACATCTTTATATTGTTTACATACAAAAGTATTTTTCATTAAGTTAACCTCTCAAATGTTCTGTTCCCATTTAGCCACTGTGCGGGTGGTGATTGAAGATATTAATGACAATGCACCAGAATTTTTGGCAGTTGATGAAACTTTTGGTAAGTTCTATTTGACATTCAGATGTTGAGAGAGTCATTACATTTCATTATTGTTAATGTCTCAATGTATTTCCACCTGTGTAGAGATAAACAAATCAGCTACCTGGATACCTTTTTTCATTAAATAGTTTTTAGGAAATACACGTTTTATTGTAATAAGTTTCAAAGAGAAGGTACAGGGAGAAGTGAATTGGAAGGACACGCAGGTCCCTGCCACTCAGGCAAGGTTTACATCGAGCAGCATTATTATGTATAGCAAGCATGAGAGAGTATCATTATCATATAACTAGAAGCTTTTCAGTGTACAAGGTATTAGCTATTGAAAGATGGAGCTTGATGACATCTAACTGGTCTTCAACCCGTGTAAGAGGGATTCGATGATCTTTTGCAATATGATCGGAAATCGGGAATGACTTTGCCGAACTGGCACCAATGGAACTCGGTCGGGCTCCATATTGGAGTGGTTACAAGAAGATATCAACTATCTCATAGAAGTGTGTGGGTAAGTATAGCCCATCACCTAGTCTCCAATCTCACCATTAGGGGGCGGGGCCGGGCCGCCGAGCAGAGCGGCAGCCATCCGCGCTAGCTCTGACCTTAAACGGCACAAAAGCTTTGAAAAAACCCAAAAAAGCCAAAGGAAATATTACCCTTTAAGAGCACCGGGAGCCGGGGCAGCATATAAGAAGAGCCCAAGCGATGAACAAGCAGCCGCTCCACACGTGGCAACCGCAAAGCCCGAATGACCGGCACAATGCCTACACACATGTGGAGGCGGCGGAGCTCGTAAGGCGATGGAGGGAGAGAGATGGGTGCCGGCCCGGTCCCGCTCCCCCCCTCGGCCGGTGGGGGTAATCCCGGCCCATGGGTCAGCAGGAGTTGGGGAGGTGCAGGGGACGAGGGGCCCGTGGACTTTTCAGGGGTGGGAGGCCGCCGGACTGCTCCCGACCCTGAGTGCCCACAACGCTGAAAGACTCTCTGATGCACAGAATGGGCAAGCCCTGGGTGGAACTGAGGGGGTCTGCTATATGTGGGACGCTGGGGGCCCAAGCGGTGAGCAACCAGCTCGAAGCGCAAAAGACCACCGAGAAGCTATATACCATGGGATGAGGGATCCCCCGCAGCGGAGCTGATAAATCACCTCCAGAGAAGGGACTCACCTTTTTTATGTCCTAGGGACCAAGCCCTGAGATGACATAACACAGATGGTCTGCTGAAATAATGCACGTATTATATTTGCTTAGTACCTTAATAATGGATCATATCACAATGCAATAGACTACCTATATCAGCTTTAAAAAAGTCAATAGGCTATTTGTGCCACAGTTTGTGTTCTAGGGACCGAGCCCTGAATGATGTAAAAACTTGCAACGCTAATCCTGCCCGAGTAACTAGCTAGATAAATGCTATTAATTGCCTATATAGGCCAACATATACAGACTTACTATAAATTGACTACAAATAAAATCTAGTGTTGGGAACAGCGCATATGCATCGGCTATGATTTAGCTACTAATCTCATTGCTACCGCACGCAGACTGACGTACACGGTACCTGCACATGTTTTAAAAATCTGCATCTGAAACTTTGACAGAGCAACTGACCAGATACCTGCCATTAATAGCCTTTAATATAGTCGTACAAGTATAAATACAACACCTAAACCCGACACGATTACGCTTGTTCTATGCCTTTGTTAACTTAAAGTCATCCTACTAAATGCTCAATCTCTATAGTTTCATACGTCAGCGCACACACGCAAAGTTAAACTGTTTAATGGTGGTCGTACGCTAACGTAATGAGCCTCTGCGTAGGCACATTTTTGAATAGCTGCTCTTATCAGCATTATGATTGCCTTAAATAATAATGTAATAGTAACAAACTGTATAAGGCTTGACTTTCACGCAGACCTGCTGCGACTACTACCTGAGCTAAGCAAACGTAAAAGTGCTATGTTTACCACCAGCATTGAAATTGTTGTTATGAGTTTAGATATGGTTATTAGGGCAACACACCATTTACAGCCTTGCGCAAACTGCGCTCTACAACTATTACTCATACGCTTATTAATGCGTTAGATATATGTAATCGCATTAGCACAGTCTCTTAATGCTTGTAAGTATATCCCTGCAAAGTTCAAATACGCCTATATGTTTTGATCAAATAGGCCTCTGCGCAGGCGATAATCTGAATTTCCCCCTATATGCTGACAATTAAGCCTCTACGTAGGCGACTGTTCACCTTAATGAATGTTACTGCTTAAGCCCCTGCATGGGCAACCACTTGCCTTATTATGAACCAGTTCGCAATATGCACTTATATTGTGAAACAATAAAAATATTCAAAACAATCTCACCATTAGTGCAAAATATGTAAATCACAGCGGGGTTGGTCTATGATGTCCCCCCATTACATTCCGCACTCCAGCATAAATTAATTTTGTAATTTTTTTTTATTATTTGTTTATGTTTCCCGTCTCCATTTCCCGACTATGTATCAAATGTGTGTAGTCATCATCATAATAAGTCCCCGTCCTCCCACCCACCTCTCTCGTTCAAGGCCTTAGTGGTTTTTAGTGTTTATAGAAGGTAGTATTTATATTTATAGAATCATAGACGGTTTGATCAAATATATCGTCAAAAGTAGCATTATTTGTATTAGTTTTGGAAAGGAAAAATGGAAGGGGGTAGAAAAAGAGTAGAAATAGGTTGGATAAGGGAAGGGGAAAAGAGAGTGAGGGAGGGGAAAGAAGAGGAGGGAGTGTAGGAGGGAGCAATTACATCTGTTGGCAGCATGCAACACATATAAATTATGCACAGAATTAATATTGGCAACCCAGAACAAAGTTCTGGGCAGTGTAATTCACATGTGCTAAGGGCGTAATCAGTGATGTGTTTGCCGCGAGGCAAACAAGGCATTTGCCTTGAGCGTCACTTTCCAGGGGGCGGCAAAAAACGCCGCCCCAAATGCCCAGGCTAATGCCTTGTTAGCCTCGTTTTAAGGGGTCTAAAAACTGGTCAGCTGGCCACCTTTGGGCCCCCCCGGGCAGTCAGCTAGTTGAGCTTCAGGCGGGCGGCTAGGAGCACTGATTTATGAGTGATGTCATATTCCGGCTCCCGGCAACACTCTGCGGCAGAGAGTTCTCACAAATCAGTGCTCCCTTGCCGCCCGCCTGGAGCTCAACTAGCTGCCTGCCTTCCTGCCCAAACAGCCAGGCTAGCAGCCCCACTGGACCCCAGTTAAAAAAAAATCCACCCAGTTGTCCCAAAGGTAGGGAGGCTGGGTGGATTTCAATAAAAATTAAAATAAAAAACAATCTGTTAGGGGGGTCAAATGTGTGTGTGTGTGGCTGTCAGTGTGTGTCTGTGAGTGTGTGTGTGTCTGTGAGTGTGTGTGGCTGTCAGTGTGTGAGTCTGTGTGTATATCTGTCAGTGTGTCTGTGAGTGAGTGTGTGTCTGTGAGTGTGTGGCTGTGAGTGTGTGTGTCTCTGTGTGTATAACTGTCAGTGTGTGTCTGTAAGTGTGTGTGTCTGTGAGTGTGAGTGTGTGTCTGCCAGTGTGTGTCTTTCTGTGTGTGTGCATCTGTCTGTCAGTGTGTGTGTCAGTGAGTCTGTGTGTGCATATCTGTCTGTGTATGACTGTCAGTGTGTGTCTGTGAGTGAGTGAGTGAGTGTGTGTGTATGTCTGTCAGTGCGTGTCTGTGAGTGAGTGAGTGAGTGAGTGTGTGTATGTCTGTCAGTGTGTGTGTGTGTGTGTGTGTGTGGGAGCCTGTGTGTCTGAGTGATTGTGTGTGTCTGGGAGTGTGGTGTCTGTATGTCTGTCAGTGTGTGCCTGTCAGGGAGCCTGTATGTCTGAGTGACGGTGTGTGTCTGTCAGTTTGTGTGTGTGTGTATGTCTGTGAATGTGTGTGTGAGGGAGCCTGTGTGTCTGAGTGATTGTGTGTGTCTGTGAGTATGGTGTCTGTATGTCTGTCAGTGTGTGCCTGTCAGGGAGCCTGTGTGTCTGAGTGACTGTGTGTGTCTGTCAGTTTGTGTGTGTGTGTATGTCTGTCAGTGAATGTGTGTGTGTGTCTGAGTGATTGTGTGTGTCTGTGAGGGAGCCTGTGTGTCTGAGTGATTGTGTGTGTGTCTGTCAGTGTGTGTCTGTGAGAGTGTGTGTATGTCTGTCAGTGTGTGTTTGTGAGGGAGCCTGTGTGTCAGTGATTGCGTGTTTCTGTCAGTGTATGTCTGTGAGTGAGTGTGTGTGTGTGTCTAAGTGATTGTGTATGTGTGCGTGTCTGTCAGTGATTGTGTGTGTCGGTGAGTTAGTCAGTGATTGTGTGTGTCTGTCAGATTGTGTCAAATCAGTGTGATTGTGTCAAATCAGTCTCTTGACTAGCAGAGAGTGTGTGTCTGCCAGTCAAAGTGTGTGTTAGTCTTTAACGGGAAGAGGTGTGGCCTTGACAGGAAGGGGTGGGGCAAATTTCAATTACGAGGTGCCCGAGTTCCATCATGCCTAGGGTAGAACAGACCCAAAATACACCAATACTGTGCACATCTGAAACCATTCAATCTGCTAAATATACAAAAACAGATCTAAAGGTTTTGGAAGGTAAAAAAGGTGTAGAGGAAATCAGGAAGGGGAAAATTAATTCACAGGATCATATATGAAAATGTACGCGGGAGGGGGACCCTGGGGCTATAGTGTCCCTTTAATTGTATAAGTTTACCATTTGTATTACTGTGGTTGTTCCAGAGTAAGAAATTTGTAATGAAGGTTTGATGAGATAAGTTAGAAATGAGAACAGCTACATACATTCGTGCAAAACTCTTAAATGTAATTGAGGTTCCGAACATTGGAAGACGCCACCTACTGGCAAATTCCGGCATTTACTATTTACAGCATTTTCAATGTTAATTCTTATGTACATAATGTGTCTATGTCTCTGCAGTGGTTGTGCCAGATGCTGCCCCATTTGACTACCAAGTAGCTCTTGTAAAGGTAATTAAACCTCTTTATGCTGTCAATTAATATACCATCAAAAATCAATAACCACGTTATCAGTTCTCTTGGTTGTGTCTGATTTGTTGGATAGCATCAGTCTATTTTGCACCTATACATCTTTTCTCTGTTTTCATGTATATTTCTTTTTTTTTTTTAAATATATAATTCTAATTAAACATATAAAAAGACAGTTATTTCAAAGAAATGACAAACTTATTACAAATTACAGCAATATTTTGTTCTCCTTTCTATGGTCCTACAAATGTGTTACATTTAAGCATTTAAGGGAAAATATTTTTTCCTCCTGACCTTATATGCAGCTGCAAATTTGCTTTCCCTCCCCCCAAAATGTCAATCTATTAGGCCAAAATTAACTATTCCCCCTACAGCACAGTAAAAGATTACTTAAAATATAAAGGTAGGCAATTATCAGCTGAACATTTTATACTTTTTATGTTACCGGACACTCTAACCAAACATCAAGGTATGTTGGGCTTCCATGTCCTTACGGTGTCGAACTTATTGATCGCTAGGAAATGGAAGTCTAAGACTGCCCCACGGAGAGACAACAGAGTGTTACGCCAAGTCACAATTAATGGCAATTACGTGAAAATGGCTTATTTGAACTCTAACAGAAGCCATGGTCTAATGGAAACCTGGAAAATCTGGGAGAATTTCATTACTAACCAATAGAGGCGCAAACATATCCTGTGTACCCATTACTTACAAGGCCCCTAACCTCCATTAGCAACCACTAGGCCTCATGGGAGGTTTTGAGAGTGAGGAAAGAGGCAGGGCTGTTACTTGGTATATTAAGAGAAAAAAAAAGAAACATTATGCCACAACGCAATGAGTGCGAAGGTTTACACAGAGACTAAATAAGGCTGAAAGCTCAGACGGAGGTAGCACACACGTCCACTTATCAGCTTGCAAGTGAACGCCCATGAGGGTCCAAACCCTCTTTCACCCTGTTCTGAGTATTGGGCTAGGGCTCTTCCAATGCAATACCCCTTTCATCTCCACTTACTGTGTGAACCTACTGCAGGGAACGTCCCTCTTACTATCTACTTTATCCCTTTTTTTTCTTTTACCTCTGGTAACAGGGATCCTGGGATCATTTGCATAATATTTGTTTCCATATTCACCCAGTTGCACCATTAGAGTTGCAGGGTTTCCATAAAACTGCCCATGTTTATTTAACACCATCACTTTCTCCACTCAGTGTGAGCATAGCCTGGCCCTGTTCTGGTCATCACTAATCTTTATTACTTTTACAGACATTGGGAATATTTATATATATTTGTGAATTCAATTCTGAAAAGCTGTTAAGTGAAATATCTAAATCTCCCCCCAAGCAAAAATGGTCCCTTTAACGAGCTGTTGATAAAGAACCACATTTGTACGCTTTGCAATAGAATGTCACTATTTTCTCAAAATACCTGATTCATTCCAAATTAAGTTTGTGAATTCCACATGTTGCCAAAGCCTTTATTACATATACTGATATACATAGGGATTGAGGGAAATACTACAGGGTGGCACAATGCTTTGTGTTTATATATAAATCTGTTTATTTATTTTTTGTCACCAGGCCACAGATAAGGACACTGGAGTGAACGCAGAAATACAATTCTCAATTACATCTTTGGTGTTTTTTTATTCCACTGGAGGAAGTACGTCATTGTCTAACATATTTAGCAATGTTACTTCTAGGGAGAACGATTACTACCTTGGCAGTATAAGGTCAGCATTCTCTTTATCAACTTAATTTACTAACATTCTTACCTGTTGTTTGAGATTTGGTCAGTTGATGGATAACGTGGTGTAGCTTATTTTATAATATGTTTGTTCCACAGGGTGGCCACTTCTCTGGATGCGGCGTTAAAGGGTCAATATCAAGTAACCGTGACGGCAACAGATCAGGGAATTCCTTCACTTCAAACTACTCATTTACTGAATGTAAGAAAACCGTTATGTCTAAAATGAACAGTTTCAGTGTTCCAGTGTTTTTTGTGTCAATCAATGTTTACTGTGATAGCATAGATATACAAAACGAAATACCATGTCAAGAAGAAAATGGTTGGATATAAGGGAGGGAAAGTGAATTATATAGATTGGAGCAAGTTTTCTATAAATACAGGATACAGAGAGTATGGAAACATCATGTAATAGTTTGGATTGCTAGTGTGACTAGATCACTTCACATATTTGTATGCTTATAAATACAGCTGTGAAAAATCATACCATTAATCAGTGCTCAGGAAAGCAGCTTAAAGGGACACTGTAGGCACCCAGACCACTTCAGCTAATTGAAGTGGTCTGGGTGCTGTGACCCTTTTGCACTCAGTGCTGCAATGTTAAACATGTTTACATTGCAGCTCTAAGTCTGCCCTCTGTGGCTGTCTAACAGAAAGCCACTGGGGGTGCTTCAGGATTCGTAACTGACTTTTGGTCCATTATGTGAAGCTGGACGTCCTCACGGACCTCCAGCGTCAGATTTTCCCCATAGAAAGCATGGAATAATGCTTTCCTATGGGGAGGTCTAATGCGCGCAGCCATTGCCGCGCATGCTCATTAGGTCTGCCCCGCCAGCTGACATCGGTGGGAGAGGAGTGTGGGCGGAGCTTTACCCAGCGCCGAGAGGTATCGGCGCTGGTTTCAGGTAAGTAGCCCCTTCAGCGACATAGGATGGGGGCACTCCAGGATTCTCTAGTGCCAGGGAAACAGGTTTGTTATCCTGGCACTGGAGAATCCCTTTAACTTTTGCAAAGACTGATTTGATTTGTTTTCAATTGTCCCGCATCAGCTTGTTAAAATTTCTCATTGGCTCACTGAATTCACTAACAGCTGAATGCAAACCAAACCGACCCAAATGAATCCCTGCTATTTTCATATTGCTGCTGAGTTCACCATTTGGTGACACTAGCCTCTGTTGAGTTCAACGGACACTTGGGCACACCAGGGACCCTCAACACAGCCCAGTGCTACCTAATACAGTAATACAAACACGGTCCAGGACCCCCAGCAGAGCTCATGCCCCGCAAGTCCTGCACTTCACTCTTCCTGATGGCTATACATGCTTATCCTGCAGGTGTTGATGCTCTTGTTTTGTTTGAAAATTAATTAAATTCCAAAGTGCCCGGATTATTCATTTTGCAGGTTGACTTCTGCTGGTTACTTCCCACTTCTAGTGTAGTTTTTTTATTGGTGCAAATTCTTGGTTAGCATGACATAGTTGTTCCTTTTTGTGGCCCCCGAACAAATAGAGTAAAAATAGACATGTATTGGACCCTGCCATTAACCTTCAGACAGCAGTGTACTGTATAAAAGGTTATGAAAATGAACCCTCATCTCCCACCCTGCACATGGTGAATTAAGGACATTAATACTGGGTTGGGTCCTGTTGTAAAGCTCCCCAGTCAGTATAAACATTTATATGTTCTTGTCGTTCTCACACAGCATTCCTTTGCACTTTGATTGATTGGTTTCATATTGCCTGTTTTTTTTTTTTACTAAACTAAGAATTCAAAGTGAATTCAATGTGAATTTTAAATTTAAAGCCACATGGGAGAAAAAAGTAATTATCCCTCTCTTCCCTTCTCACCTTAATAATAGTAAATTAATACCTGTTAAAACATTATATTTACTTACCATCATAAGTCTTCTATCTTCTAATTCTTCTTATCTTCAGCCACAAAAAAAGTGCACATAGAAATCCATTATATCACAAGTAACTAAAATTCAAAAAAAACTTGATCTATATAAAAAAGAGGTGAGACGATAAAATGAATCCACTTTCAGCTATGTAGGGCTCTGCACAGACTGAGCTCTGATAGTGGAGAAAACACTTATATGCTGGATGCATTTGGTCACTATTCTGTTTAAAATCAGAGCTTTGTGAATCCTCGGACTCCTATACTTTGCATGGTAGTTGGATGTGAAAGCACAGATTTTGATCTGTACACCAAATGCATCTCAGAAATTGCTGCAGATTTGCTTGGGCTGGCCAAATTCCGTCTGTATTCGGCTTTAGTAAATATAAAAAATGGCCATTGTTGTTGGGATTTGGTAATTTTCACCGTACTTTGCCCATCTGAACAAAAACAGGGGTATAGTGAATACATCTGTTAGTGTATATTCTGCACAAATACCTCATCTTCTGATATCATTTTATCTTATCTTATTTTATTTGCCACACACAAATAACCTTTATAGTATATTTAAATGCTTATCACTCAATCTCTGCTGTTTTTGTGACCTCTGACTTGAAGATTTTCACTGTTGATGTGTCCTATCGGGTCAGCCTGACATTCTCAAAGACACCAGAAGAGGTTCGTGAGGTCTCCAGTGAGATAATTAGGTAAGAAAGAAATGATCAAGAAAGAAATTATATTGTGGATGGTCCTAAAAGGACAATGTTACATGAGTCTCATATTATTACAGATATGTTTAATGTTATTTGTTCATTGCTACTATTTATAAATGGATGTATCATTGGATAATAGCTTGTATCCACCTGATCTGCGATTTCAATTCATTTTCTAAACAACATGTGCATTTATTTAATAGCTCATCATCTCTTAACCCCTTCACTACGAAGCTCTTTTTTGTTTGCAAACATATCAATACAATTTTTATTTTCAATTTATTCGGTCATCCTTTACAGAAAATTTGAGGGAATTAAACACTTTAGACAGTATAGCATCCCTCATTTAGTGATATTTTACACATATATAACTATAAGAGGATGCGTTACTAAATAGATAATATATAACATATCTTGCTTGTAGGTATTTGTATGGATCCTCATGGCATTACTAGCAGTACAGTATTTTTCAATACTCAGGACCCCTTAGTCCTACATTTGCACAGCCATGCATTTCTGGAACTCTGATAAGTCCTGATGAGTGATGACATCTTTTTCTAAGCTGCATTCTGTGCTAAAATTGTAGCAAAAATGTTATAGGGGAGGGCTCACCAATGTAATGTGCCTGCTGGTATTTATGGTTATCATGGTGATGGCTACACATTCAGTACTTTTTACACCACTCTTTAGAACAGAATGCATTTCTAAATAACCCCCAATGACTTTAGGACTGTAACAAGCTGAAAGTATGCTTATTTAAATTTTTTAATTTTTAATAGTGTTTTCATTAAAATTAGGATTCCCATGTGCAGGGCCGGATTAACATAGGGGCTGATGGAGCTGCAGCTCCAGGCCCAGGCCCATGGAATAGGCCCATTGGTTTAAAAAAAAAAAAAAAAAAAAAAATTTTTTTTTTTTTTTTTTACACACTACTCTTAGGGTTGCCAGGTATTTCTCATGTATTTCGTAGGGTTGCCAGGTATTTCTCAGAAGTATTTCTCAGGTATTTGAGGCTGCCTAGCCGGTGCCGGTATTGCAGTAATACCGGCAATACAAATGTCTGTCTCAGTATAAACATACATTATTCTGCAATACCAGCGCCGGCCAGTAGGGGTCGCTGTTTGTATGGAGAGAGGCAGTGATAAGAAGTTACGGCATCTCTCTCCCTGCCTCTCTCTACTCACTGATCCGCGGGGAGCAGCTGTGCACAGAGACTCCAGACAGCAGCTCCGAGGCATGGGGACGCTGAGACATTGGGACACTGGGGAACATGGGGACCCTGAGCATGGACGTCCGCAGGAATTTTTCGGGGGGGAGGGGAGGGGGCATAATTGTAATGACATCCATGCTTGGCCCCTTTTTGACAGTGTCATGAAAGGGAAGGAGCATAGTCATTTTCACATAAAGCAAGGATGAATAGCGTTTTCACAACTATGGTGTCAGGAATATATGTTTGTATTCCTGACACTATATAGTGTTCCTTTCATCAAATTACATTCTTTACATTACATTACAAACATTCTGGTCACCATAACAACTTTATCTAAATGAAAATGCTGTGATGCAAGGAGGCCCCTGGGTGCTCTTTCTTTGAAGGGGTGAAACCGCTCTCAAATGGTTTACCCCCAAAGGCTTCCTTCAGCTCCAGATCTCCAGGTCGCTCAGTGGTATTCGACTTCTGAAACAGAGTGTCAGGAAGTGCAGATTGACGTTGGGCATGGGTGCCGCTGATTGGCTAGAGTGGTCAGCTGACACTCTAAGCCAATCGCTAGTTCCCGATTCATAAAAATGTTTTACGTTTTTATGAATGGGGAGCTACTGATTGGCTTAGAGTGCTAGCAGACCTATCTAGCCAATCAGCGGCACCCCTACCCAGCGGCCCTCTGTGTTTCCTGACACTCAGTAAATAAAAGTGAACACATTAACACTGATATTGTTTGTTTTTACCTGGGGACATGAGAAGGTCCAAAGTTTCCCTGCCAGGCCCAGATACCAACGCCTTATGATGTGGTGTCCAGAATGAAGTGCTCCAATCTCATTTTCTTCTCCTTCATTTGACACAGTCTTCTTTGTCTTCTGAGGCTCCTTCTGCTCCTTTACCTTTCTGCTACTTTCTGCTTATTTTGTGCCCTTCTGCTCCTTTCTCTTTCTGATCCCTTTCTGCTCCTTGATGGCTCTTCCTGCTCCTTGATGGCCCTTCCTGCTTCTTGCAGACTCTTCCTGCTTCTTACTGCCCTTCCTGCTTCTTTCTGCCCCTTCCAGCTTCTTGCAGCCCCTTGCTGATCCTTTCTGTTCCTTCTGATTCTTCCTGCCCCTTCCTGCTCCTTGCAGACCCTTCCTGCTCCTTGCAGACCCTTCCTGCTTTTTGCAGACCCTTCCTAATCCTTTCTGCCCCTTCTTTCTCCTTGCTACCCCTTCTTTCTCCTTGCTGCCCCTTCCTACTCCTAGCAGACCCTTACTACTCCTTGCTGACCCATCCTGCCCCTTGCAGACCCTTTCTACTCCTTGCTGACCCCTCCTGCTCCTTGCTGCCTCTTCCTACTCCATGCTGCCCCTTCCTACTCCTTGCAGACCCTTCCTGCTCCTTGCAGACCCTTTCTACTCCTTGCTGACCCCTCCTGCTCCTTGCTGCCTCTTCCTACTCCATGCTTCCCCTTCCTACTCCTTGCAGACCCTTCCTGCTCCTTGCAGACCCTTTCTGCTCCCTCTTCATACTCCTTGCTGTCCCTTCCTACTCCTTGCTGCCCCTTCCTACTCCTTGATGCCCCTTCCTGCTCCTTGCTGCCCCTTCCTGCTCCTTGCTGCCCCTTCCTGCTCCTTGCTGCCTCTTCCTGCTCCTTGCTGCCTCTTCCTACTCCTTGCTGCCTCTTCCTACTCCTTGCTGACCCCTCTTGCTCCTTGCAGACCCTTCCTGCTCCTTGCTGCCTCTTCCTACTCCTTGCTGACCCCTCTTGCTCCTTGCAGACCCTTCCTACTCCTTGCAGACCGTCCCTACCCCTTCCTGCTGCCCCTTCCTATTCCTTGCTGACCCCTCCTGTCTCTTGCAGACCCTTTCTACTCCTTGCTGACCCCTCCTGCTCCTTGCTGACCCCTCCTGCTCCTTGCTGCTCCTTCTACTTTACCCTCCTGCTCCTTGAAAACCTTTCGACCCTTTCCTGCTTCTTGCTGCCCCTTTCCATTCCTTGCTGACCCCTCCTGCCCCTTGCAGAACCTTTCTGCTCCTTCTACTTTACCTTCCTCTATGCGGTCTCCCCCACCCCCCATCCCTCACTTACCTGCTCTGTAGGCTGCCTCTGTGCTGCTCCTCTGCGGTTTCAGTCATGAGAGAGAGGCAGGGATAAGCTGTAGCTTCCTGCCTTTCTCCATTCACAGCGCCACCTACTGGCCAGCGCTGGTATTGCACTGTATTCTCACACTAAAACGAAAAATAGCAGCACAAGCTGAAAAATCTGGGGGGGGAGGGAGGGCAAGTACCCCTCTTTACCCCCACATTCGAACACCCATGACCCTGAGACACTAGGGACACAGTGGCCCCATGTCTCCCAGTGGCCCCTAGTCTGTGTCCCCATGTCTCCCAGCCACTGTCCCTAGTGTCTCAGTGTCCCCATGTCTCTAAGTGTCCCCTAGTGTCCTAGTGACATCAGGACACTGGGAGACATGAGGACACAGACTCTAATGGACACTATAGACATGAGGTTACAAACACTAGGGGACACTGGGCAACATGGGGACACTGAGAGGCATGGAGACACAGGGAGACATGGGGACACTGGGCGACTTTGAGACATAGGAGACATGGCAGTGTCCCCATGTCTCCCAGCCAGTGTCCCTAGTATCTCAGTGTTCCCTAGACTCCCAAAGTCCCCTAGTCTCCCAATGTCTCTGTGTCCCCATGTCTCCTAGTGTCTCAGTGTCCACTAGTATAAAAGAAAAAATCTCAGGCACTCACTGTGATAGATTTAGGCAGGTTTATTGGACACCGCAACGTTTCGACCTGTACCCAGGTCTTTATCAAGTCTCCAATGTCCCCTATGTATCAGTGTCCCCTATGTATCAGTGTCTCAGTGCCCCATGTCTCTCAGTGCCCATAGTGTCTCTGTGCCCATAGTGTCTCAGTGTCCCCTAGTATTAAAGAAAAAAATCTCAGGCACTCACTGTGATAGCTTTAACCAGGTTTATTGGACACCGCAACATTTTGACCTGTACCCAGGTTTTTATCAAGTCTCCAGTGTCCCCTATATATCACAGTATCTCAGTGCCCCATTTCTCCCCGTGTCCCCTCGTGTCTGTCACCCAGTGTCCCCAAGAGTCTCAGATTTCCCAGGTCTCCCAGTGTTCCCTAGTATCTGTGTCCCCATGTCTCCCAGTGTCCCAATGTCTCTCAATGTCCCCTAGTGACATGGGGACCCTGGGAGACATGAGGACACAAACACTAAGGGACTGGGAGACATAGGGACACAGACATTCCCCCTTTTTGTGTATGTTCGCCCTTTCGGCCGTTCTGGTTATGGGATTTGTGTCAGTAGCCCACCCTTTTACCGCATCCATAGACTTCCTGCTTTACTGGACACTGCTGTTAGGGGGTATGGGTTTACTTGAAAGATTAAAGCATGAGATTAGCAAAGGGTATGTGTTTTCTCATAGTTGCATCCTATGAGTTTCCCTACTGCATCATCTCCATCAGATACATGACGTTTAGGAGGTAGGACTGTTTTAGTGTTTTTGGTCAATAAGATTTTGTAATTAGGCCCATCATAATTATCAGCACCAGGCCCACTGGGCTCTTAATCCGGCCCTGCCCATGTGGCAATCAATAAAAACTAGTAATCAATTTGGCTAGAAATTGCAGCAAAGTTTTACATTTATAAGCTGCGCCTAAATATAAAAACAAGTAAATGTATCTTGGAAAATGTTGTCTCAATGTGTGTCCTGAGCAAAAAAAGTTCTAGGTTGCAAATCTTATTTCTAATATGAAGCTCTGTCTGAATTATTTATTTTATTTTTTATTATTATTATTTTATTTTATTTTATGAAAGCGTGTTAACTGTGGCAACAAAAGCAACTGTGTACATGTCTGATATCAAAGAGGCTTCTTCAACAAAAATCAGTTCTCGGTGAGTCATTTAAACAATTTCTGACGTATAATTTTGTAGGACTATCAAAATATAAAGGAATTCGCTTAATTTCTAGTCAGGAATAGGCAAAGAAAAAGAAGTATGACGAGTAAGAGAAATAGTGTCATTTTTCTATTTAATCTTTTGGTAGAGGAGATAAGACCAGATTCACTCAATAATCTATCACTGTGTCTTTCAGCTTTATTTACTAATGTAACAGAACATTTTATGGCAAAAACATGTCTCGACATGCAGAGAATGTAGAAGGGGCAGCTTGAATGTATTCATTTTGATATTTAGCAATAAATATCCTGCATGTTACAAATATTTTTCTTTCTTAGAGCTTCTACTGATACCATTATGTATCTGTACTTCGTGTACAGTAACGGCACAGCTATAACACCTCAAGAGCTAGACGCGTAAGTGTACACTGATGTATTCATGTTGTGAAGGGATTTGGGAGTTACAGGGATGTGTCAAAGACAGTGAGAGAGAAAAAGATGGAGAGATAGTCTGTGTTTGTGTTTGCCTGTGGTTTTTCAGATAGCATGGTTAGTTTGTAGTTGTACATTAGCGTTTTAGCGCAATATAGTAATAAGGATGATAATATGAAAATATTTTTTAAAAAAAGTTTAACTTTTATTATAAACAAACATGAGAAAAAAAAGTGAGTACGTGAGTTTAAACACATATCAGTGTTGTGCATATTTATAAATAGGCTATAGATCAATATTCGATTGTTTTAGATCAGTGGTTCCCAACTCAGTCTTTAAGTACCACCTACCAGTCCAGGATGTAGAGATTACCCAGTTTTGTCTAAGGTGTTTTTAGAAGAAAAAAAAAAAACACTTTAGACACAACAAGGTAATCCCTAAATCCTAGACTGGTAGTGTGTACTTGAGGGGTTGACAGCCCAAGTTTTAGATGATTAGCATTTTTCTCCCATTACCTATCATACCTGCAAAAAGACTTGAAAACTTACCTCTAATCCAGTGCTGGGTGAAACTTCCTGTGCTCCTCTCCATGCCAATCAAAGACTTCTCATAGTGAAGCCTTTGATTGGACTGTTTCACCAGCTCAGAGCACATGCACATGCATGCATGTGCTCTGAGCTGGCAAGGGGAGCGAGGGAGTGTGAAGGGAGGTAGAGGAGGGGATTTATTTTTTAATGAAAAAGTAACTGGAAAGAGAAAAGAGACGGGAGGGAGGCAGATGGAACAAGAGGGAGGGAAAGCAGGTTTCATCTTGCAGATGCGCCGCCTGTAAGGCAGAATCTTCTTAAATCTGTCACCATTAGCTGTCTGTGCTGGGAACAGGCGTAAATATTGCACAAAATAGAATACAGAATATATGGGATCCAGCTGAACACCTAAGACATAAACAAAACATAGTAACACACTGTATATTTCTATATCAACGTGCCCCTGCAAAAATTGCACTCATTGTCTCCAAGAATTTCAAGTGCCTTAAGAAATCTTTCCCTTAGATGGGAAGCCAGGGCCCCTTTACGTCCTCTGTTTTCCAGATAGGAATCAGGATCCAGGTGGGTAGGTGTAAATAGATTTATATAAAATAGTTTTAACAGACATAAATTAATGTCTAAAGTTAAAATAAATAAATAGTCTCCGGTCCTATGCATTTCGTTCCAATAGGAACTTCCTCAGGGGATGAATATGGAGATATTGACACTTGGTGCACAGAGTAAGGATATTTGGGGAGTAAAAGTACTTTAGTGCTTATCAAAGTATTTAACCAGCCGGGTGCATATAGTTTTAGCTAGATGCTAAGGGGTATCTTCAATGAGCACTCAATTTACTTAATTCTACTGATTTTATTCAGTTCAATTATACCACCCTTCGTTGAAGGGATTGAATTTTCCTCATCTTAAGTAAGATTAGAGAATCCATAGAGTGGATATTCATCCAATGTATATAGCATAAGCTCCTCTGATAAAGAGAATTCCGCAGGGAATGCTGCCACAATCTTAGACGCAGGCCTTCTTGGCAAGATGGCCACAAGATCCCCAATATCTAGGAACCCTGTAGGCATGGAAGACTGCAACTTCATCTCCCTGTAATCTCAGAGTCAAAACTGTATAAACAGAGAGAATGAAATGAGAAAAAGATCATTGAGATGTGCCGTATGAGGACGGCTCACCCGACATGCGTCTTGCAAGCTTCAGTGCCAGCTTTGCCCCTCATCATTTACTCTGTATATATTGGTAATAGTTTTAATGCAGATTTTGCTTTTTATTGTATAAGTGCTTATAAGAGTGTGAGAGCACTTTTTTTTTTTTACCAATAAATTAGTACTTTTAGAAAATTTGCCATTTTCCTGTGTTATATCTATGATGTGTAATGTTGCTGAGGCTCATGTGCCACCTGAGAATTAAAGTTGTATTGTGTGTGTGCGATTAATAACAAGTTATAACTATTAACTGTTTGTTGTTGTAGAATTATCCGGAGTGATACATCATCGCTAAATCAGCTTTTACAGCTGGGACTGAAAGTTATTGTGAGTATCATTACTACAATTCAAAACTCTAACAATAAAACGTGATTGGTGGTTTTTACATGCTTGCGCTATACATACGGCACTGCAAGAGTGCACTAATTTGCCAAGCAAACATGTAACTTAAATTAAAATAAAATATAAAAAAATTAAATATATATTTTTTTAAAATAGCACAAACAATAGTTAATGTTTAGTTAGCTATTAGGAACTTTTCTATTTATCTATTAAGGGACTGTTCATCTTTCAGTTGCACACTTCTACTGATATCTGCTATAAGCAGGCACATCCAACTACAGTAGAATTTTTTAGAACTTATTAAATAAAAGTGCACACAAGGGGCGGAGCCTAGCTGTCGACCTGAATGGCCGAGTTTTCCCTGAGCTCTGTGAAGGATACCCTAACAAAGCTGTTAATCATTGAAAAACCCGCAAAACAGAAGAAAAAGAGTACTCACCCACTTGGGAAAACCGACATGGGTAGGATAAATAAGAAACCCAGATCGGACAAGGGCCTGCCAGCCCGGGATGTCAGCAAATTGTTCTGCAACTGCCAGAGGGCCACATGGGACAACATGGCGCACCTCGATGGGGGTTCCTCGTGCTCATCTGAAAATCTTCTGGACTTGGGACAGGGTAACACCCACAGCATGCAGACGGGATCCTGGCTGCCTCTGACGGAGGATAGAGACCCTGTTACTGCATCCCTACTAAAGAAGATGCTGGCGGAGCTCCAAGCTAACATAGCCGGTGATATGGCCCAATTCTAGAAAGCGGTTGACGACCTGGAGGCAAAGATTGACGACCTGGAGGCCTCCCACGGCAAATAGGACACCAGGCTTTCCAATGGAGAAGCAACTGGAGGAGCTCCACCGGCAGCAGAAAGCAACTGTGGACAGGGTGGATGCCTTGGAAGACCAGCGGAGGAGATATAACCAGTGGTGTATTTAGGATTTGTGCTGCCCTAGGCAGGACGATGCCCGGGCACCCCCCCAATTTAAATTTTTCCCAACCCTTCCTGTCAAGGCTGCACTTTGACTGACAGATGCACACTCACTGACAGACGCACACACTTACTGATAGATGCATACACTCATTGACAGACACACTCTCATATACACTGACAAACAATGACATACACACACACTCACTGATTTGACACACTGATAGACAAACACACACTACTACTCAGACACACACCGACAGACTTACACTCACTGACAGACTCACTGACAGACGCACACACTGACAGATGCACGCACTCACTGACCGACACATACACACTTTCACTCACAGACACACATACTTAGACACACACACCCACACTTACAGATACACACACACATTCACTTAGACACACACTTACAGACACACACACTTACAGACACATACACACACACACATTCACTTATACACACACACTTACAGACACACACACACATACACACTTAAAAACACACACATTCACTCACAGACAAACACACACACATTTCCCCCAACACTCACAAATTATTATTATTTTTTAAAATTTTAATTTAAACCCACTCAGCCTTCCTGGGAAAGCTGGAGTGGATTACTTACCTGCGTTCCAGTGGGGCTGCTGCGCGGGCAGCCTTGTGTCCCGGGCTTGAGTCCCCCAGGACACAAGGCAAACAAGGGATCTGCCTGGGCGTTTGGGGGCAGCTTTTTTTGCTGCCCTCTGCAAAGAGCCGCCCAAGGCAAATGCCTTGTTTGCCTCGTGATAGATACATCCCTGGAGGAGTGCCTGAGCCCCATAGACTTCATTAGAAGATTTCTGGCTGCTAAACTGCCACCTAAACAGGCCAGGGCTGTAAAACTAGATGGTGTTTTCCGCATTCCTAAGCGGCGACTGCGCCACCGACGACTCCACCGGATATCATAATCCGATTTCAGTCTCTACAAGACCAGGCCTCCTTCTGTCAGCCGTCAAGGAGAAGAACTCACTGCAGTGTGAGGGAGCTACTCTACAATTGTTCCCAGACTTAATCAGGAATACCCTGGCCTGGCGTCGATCTTTGCACCATCTCCTCCAGCTCATGCGAGCCAAGGACATTCCCTATCGCTGGGGCCTACCAAGAGCCCTGATAGTTACTGCCCAAGGAGAAACTCACTGTGTGAGCACATTGCAGCATCTGGAAGACCACCTCTGCAAGATGGGTGGAGGTGGTCACCCAGACCGCATCAGCTACAGCGGCCCTGTCTCGCCTAGATCCAGCGACGATAAAACATTTTTACCCCTCGATCCACACAGTCTTCCAGAGCAGTGACCTGAATACCTGAAAAGGACTCGGAAAGTTAGGTCACCAACACCACAGAGACTTACTCTCTTTTACCACCAGTTCTTTTGATTTCTTAGTTTACCTTATTACGTTTATGTTTTCACTCTCACACAGCTGACAGCAGTTTTTATTTATTTAAACACTACCATGTTCTCAACACCTTATGCGATAGACAGATAAGGATCCTTCACTTCTATAACGCTTCTGACACCATTATGCACACATAGGGGTTAGGCCCGGCTGGGCCTCTCACTTCGCCAGACCATTGCTTTGTACCTACCGTAAAGCTGATTTACCACTATACCTCCTCCCTCCCCTCCTTTCCCATCTCTTATGTCACTACCTACTTATCTACACACCGAAACACGGCTAAGGAGAGGGCTTCCATACTGACACTACTACAGTTTGTTTAACTGTGGACTTTACCTATATTATTGTGTTCTTCTTTGCTACCTTACTTTTACAAAATATAAAAAGGGGCAGAACATCTGGGGCATTGGTGCTACATGCAAAGCACTTGTATATCTTATTGTTAACTTTTCCTGTGTACTAACCTCAACTTTTTAATTCTGTATTGCCGAAATCTTGCCTCAATAAAAGAGAGAATTTTTGTTCTCTGACAGATAATGGGAAAAATGAATCTTCTGCACTAGGTGGCGGTGTTTGAGCATTGGGAAGAACCCTGGTTTAAAAGCCCATATCTGATTGCACCATAACCACTTCAATACATTGTAGTGGTTGTGGTATTAAATGTGTCCCTGTAACTAAAAGTTGAACATTTGAGCCACTGTCAAAAAAAAAGCTGCCATCATTATCGTTAATAAAATGTCATCTTTTCTCTGCTGTTCTCACTAATCCTGTGTACACATGAGCCAGCAGTAGTATTATGCAATGCAGACTTTGAAACCAATATTCATAGTCTGTATTGTATCATGTTATTGTCTGTTTCTCTGCAACAATTCTTATCCCTGACATTAAACCAGAATATAGTATGATGAAATCTACTAATGATTTTTGTTCTGTAGCATTTTCACATATGCAGTATCAATGTTACAAGACAATGCAATGTCATTAAATGTATGCTATGCACAGGCCTTGAACTTGCCATGTTAACGAGGGTAATACTTTGCCGCAGGAAACGTAATGGGGATTACATGTCAGCTACTCTGATCAGAAAGCCATTCGTTTTTTTTTTCAAGGATGTTAAGTTATATAATTCAGATTTTTCTTAAAAGAATCAAAAATTTTACATGGACTAACAAGTTTAAAGAGTGATTTGAAGTGGTTATGGTGCTCAATTTGAAACACAGCACATAGAAAATGAAATCAATGAAATCCGCTGCCGGAGGTGTAACTTTATAATTAGCTAACACGGAACAAAAGTTTTGTAAATATATGGCGTCGGTCATTACCGCGCATAGCATGACAGAGGCAGGACCAATGGCGGCATGCCCCCCACTCTCCCCCCCCCCCATCAATAAATTTGTTAAAAATAGTTTCCAAAAGATGTGGATGATATTGTCTGCTTGAGAACACTTTTGATATACAATCTGTACTCTATGCTTGCAAAATCCCCAGAAAATGTGAAGTTTACAAATGATAGAAAACTGAACTTTGCATCCTTACAGACCAAGAGCATCACGCTAAAATGATAGATCAGGGGAACCCTCATGAGATATTCCATAAATTACTCTGCATTTCTTTTGCTTGAAGATTTTGTTTGTAATTAATTTTCAAGCTGTTAAAAATTAGACAAATCGTTATGATTGTTTTTCAGCATTTGGCTTAGTTTTCTGTGACCAGAATGTATTCTAGTTACATGCACAAATTCTGGGACAACAGCCAAATATGAAAGTTAGTCCATATATTTTACACAAATTTTGCAGTTCAACTACAAATGTAGAGTTTAGTAAACAATACTCTAGGTAAGGATGATTAATCTCACTGCTTACTGAGCATCATGGTAAGTGTAGTTAAAGGACACTATAGTCACCGGAACAACTACAGCTTATTGCATTTGTTCTGGTGAGTAGAATCATTTCCTTCAGGCTTTTTGCAGTAAACACTGTCTTTTCAGAGAAAATGCAGTGTTTACATTACAGCCTAGGAATACCTCCACGGGCCATTCCTCAGATGGCTTCTAGAGGTGCTTCCTGGGGCAGTGCTGCAGTGTATGCAGCACTGCCATTCAGTGTCTCCACCCTCTGCATGCAGACACTGAACGTTCCTCATAGGATATACATTGATTCAATTCATCTCTATGAGGAGATGCTGATTGGCCAAGGCTGTTTGACTTCTGCTGGCTCTGCTCCTGATCTGCCTCTTTGACAGTCTCAGCCAATCCTATGGGGAAGCATTGTGATTGGCTCAGACCACCACTTCTCATGACGTCAGCAGGCAGTTCACATGCAGACAGGGGCAGAGTCTGGAGCTTCAGACTTAAATACAAGTAAGATTGTACTATATTTAGAGTGGCAAGAGTGGGTCGGAGGATGTTGAGGGGGGGGCTAGATGGTGGTTTTAACTATTTATGGTTAGAAACACATATTTGTGTTCTTGACCCTATAGTGCTCCTTTAAGACATTTCTGGGGTGCCAGTTTCAGTATCAACGCCCTAGGGGTGCATGCTTTTACCAGATATATAGGACTATTCACTAAAGTGAGAATTTCAAGTGATTCTATAGTGAATTTCAAGTTTAAGGCTAGAGTAGCTGAACTGAAATCATAGCTGACTTAGAGAGTTTTTCCATTTCAGCTACTTTTACCTTAAAGGGATACTATAGTGACAGGAATACAAGCTGTGTTCCTTGCACTATAGCTTCCTTTGCCTCCTCCCTTCCTCGCACCCCTTGCACAGTGAATAAAGTGTTAAAAAACAATTTATTTACTTACCTGATTCCAGTGCCGATGTCACTCGGAGCTGGAATGTGGCTCCACCTCCTCCGATGTCACTCCGCGAGGGTGCGCTAATGCATTGAATTAATGCTTTCCTATGGGGAAATAGCTGACGCTGGATGTCCTCATGCAGAGAATGAGGACGTCCAGTGTCAGTTACCGGACCAAAAGTCCTGTAGCTTTCAGGAAGCCCTCTAGTGGCTCTCTGATAGACAGACCCTGGAGGCAGACTTAGTGCTGCAATGTAAACAACTCCATCTTGTTATTAATGTTGCCCTTTTCTGCCACTGAACATAGTAACTAGAAGGAGAGAAACATACATTTTGTTTTTACACGTTCTTCTCTTAATTTACATTGTGTGCCTTGCCTGTGCCTGGACTGAACTGAATTGTGATGTCTTCCTAAATCTTTTTAAAAGAATATGCAGCATCTAAGGAAAAAAGGTTAGCACAAATTATATGTGATTCTCAGTGTTTAATTTCAGTGTTTAATTCTATCGTGTAATTATTTTCAGAGAAGTGATAATTCCACTTTAGGAACATTTCAGTCTGAGCAGAATAACACGAATAATGTTGAAATTGTTAAAAAAAAGTTACAGAGAGATGTGGTTCGAGACAGCAACTCATTAAGTAATATATACATGAGTCATGACCCTTGTGCAATTGCGGCCAGATCAATATATTGAATATTTCTGGTTATTTATATTGCTGTTTTGCATACTTAAATGTAACCTTTTTATTTACAGGGTGGATCTGGAGTAACCAATGCTGACAAAAAGGATGAAATCTTTTACGGTGTAATCGCTGGTTTGGCTGGCGCCATTCTCCTCATAGTAGTGATATTTATTACAGCTTTATGCTGCATGAGAAAGAGGTACATTTGTTTTCATATGTTTATTATACACCCACTTATCTCTTACATTACCATTCTTGGGAAAACTCAGCTACAGAAATAAACTGACCCACCCCCTTCCCTGATCAAGTCTGCTCCCTTTGGGTGGGGGTTTAGTTACAGTATATGAGTATACATTGCATAAACATACCACAATGACAATTCACCCCATTTTTGGCAGGTCCTACTCTAGCCACCTAATGCCTTCTCTTATGTGATGAACTCACTTACTTTGGAAATCTTTGCTCTTGGGGCTCTTTGCTATGCAAGGTTAAATAGGGCACTGTAATGAGACAGCTGTGACATGGAGTTAGCCAGGACTCCTAAATATATTTATATATTAAACCAGTGGCATAACTACCACTGTCACAGGAATTGCAGCAGTGATTGGGCCCGTCACTCCAGAGAGCCCAGCTGTCACTGGGCTTCCGGCATACCTTCAAGGCCGGTGTGCTGCTGCACTGGCCAGGGGCCCCCAGTTGCTGGGGGATCGTCACGAGGGGAGCATTGTGCTGTGATGCTCCCCTTCTGCCTCTGCGTGTAGTGTGGCTCAGTGGACCACGGCCTAGGAGGAAGTGCTCACTGAGAGAGCGCTTCCTGTCAGATCAGACCTGGTACCACAGTGAGCAGGTGCAGAAGGGGAGGGGGAAGACACATAGTAGGGCAGAGGGAGGGGAATGGGACACATGGATGGGGCTGGCAGGAGAGACTGAGACACATGGAGGGGCTGGGGGAATGAGACACATGAAGGGGCTAGAGGGGATGGAGGGAGGGAGGGAATGGGACACATTGAGGGGCTGTGAGGGAAATGAGACACATGGAGGGGTTGGTTTGGAATAAGACACATGGAGGGGCTGAGTGGATGAGACACATGAAGAGGCTGAGGGGCAGGGAATGAAACACATGGAGGGGCTGGAGTGTGAGACACACCCTTATAATATATGCATGTTTACGTGAGTGCAGCCCTCTTGGTTAAATATGTGAATTTATTTGGCCAACACACGTGGCTTTGCACACCTCCCTGTCACTGGTGTCTCATTCATATATAATAAAAATGTATTAGAATCTGAAGGAATTACAACAAGGGTTTATTTGTTTTAAAATATGAATATAGGAATCATCTTTTGACCAGAAACCATGAAAACTAATTGCACATGAATGAAACTTGCATATAGTTCATTATTCCAATATCCATTTATGGGATTTATAAAAAAAAAGTGCAGATTTTCCTTGAAATTGTCACTTTTACAAAATAAGCCTGAGGGGACATGCAGGGAATTTGAGTGTTTCTCATTGTAATCACTGGCTTAAACGTCCAAAAATACTATTTTCCATAGTATGCCAGTGACTGGTGAGGTAATAAGAAGGGCCATTTGCAGTGTCCATCCATGTTAACTCTTTAAGTTGCAGAGAAGTGCACACATCCATCATTGAAGTGCTTCATAATGTTGGAAGTCTCGAATTTCATTAATGAACCTTAGTTCTTAAAATGAAATTCAGATGAACATAATTCATTTGAACCGATATGAACAGCAAGAAGTGTTTCTTTTAAGCTGTTTGAACAAACTGAGTTTTTCTTCTTGAACCTTGTGTTCTATTACATTAAGGCAGCATTCATAGAGGCAAAACTGGGGCAAGTCCAGAATAAAATTGCTAAATGTGAAGAAAATTCTGTTAGTTTCCATGGCAATAGTTTTTTGCATCTGCCCCAGAATTGCACCTTGTTTGCCTTTATAAATATGGCCCTATGTATTCAGGTTTGAGTGGGATGTGCATGTTTCGCATCTCTCAGAAATAACTGCTTGTCTGCTTTATGCATTCTCACAATGCGGCCATGTACAAAAGAGACTCATTTCTATGGTAATAGAGATATATGAAGACAGTCAGTAATTCTCTATTGAATTTGCTATATGTCAGTGATATCAGTTCTTTGCAAACAGAGTTAAAAAGAATGAATTGCATATTCTACATTAAATGGATGAGCTAGTTGCTCATGCAAAACAAATATTTGATATAGCCAAATCATCATATCTAATTAAGCACACAATGTTCCTCAAATTGAGGCAGTTCACATAGTTGTTCCTAAAAGCATCGCATTCCCCTTTATACGTTGAGAAGGATTAAGTTCCCACGGTGCCCTAGGCAGGTTACATGTTTGGAGACCCCGTTCATTCTTCACATAGGGGTGGCTAAAGGAACACTATAGTCACTCATGTCAATGTAAAATTTGCACAGAAGCATTTGGAAAATCAGTAATATCTGCAACCGAACCGAACCGAAATTTAAAACAATGACTATAATGAAGATGTTTCACCTCCATATACCCCCACCTGCCATCAAGCAGGTGTGAGCATGTTTGCTAAAAAAGGCCCTGTAACAGATCCCTTATACTCCGACTGAGTATATCCGTTGTAATTCTCCCAAGTCCCAAATGAAGCAGTGTAGCTGATCCACCCAAACACTAGTCCAGACCGAGTGAAGGGTGTAAAGGAACTTGTTTAATATTACCAAATTGCCTGCTTATATACACAACCCCCAGCAGGGGTTCTCCACACAATACAATGCAAGCCCCTCCCAAAGATCTCTGTGCCAGGGAGATAATTGCGTTAACGATCGGTAAGCTAATTATCTCCCAAGAACAGAGAGGCAAATACAGTATAAAACATAAAAATACCCCAAAAGATCATAAAAATATATAATAAACCCACAAAATACACCCCTAACTAGCACTGATCTGAGTACTGATCTCCAAATAGTGCTCAAATCCATGCAGTGTAGGGGAAACGCCACCGTGTTAAAGTTCTGACCAGCCACACACACACGTGATTTTATGCCCAAAATAGTTCCAGGGTGTTTGGTGCTTTGGCCGGTTGGTGGTCAACGTTCGGGAGCTTCTGTGGCCGCAATACGGGTGCTCCGCCTGGGTCTCGGGTAGCGTTTGTTCCCCTTAGTCTCAGGCACCTTCCCTCCTAAAAGTCGTTCAAAACCTCGGACCAAGTTGTCCGGAAGCCACACGGTCACCTCATGTTGAAAAACAGTTCCATAACATTCGCAGCTAAGTCCTGCTGAGGTGACCGGGAACCCACATAGTTCTCATGCCGAATTTAGTTCCATAATGATCTTGGATAAGTACCGCTGAGGACAATTTGTGGATTTCTTCATGCGAATGGCCGCCAGGGAGCTAGTGTTCGGTTCCATTCAAATAAGGGAAAAATGTCAAACCAGGGGCACCCAGGGAAAGCTGCTAATGGTGGCTGGGGAGATTTAACTCCCGAACAGGATCTTTGTATATGGCCCATAGTCCTTGGGCAGGAGGCTAGCTAGTAGGTTCCTCCAGGAGCTTGTGGAATTGGCACATTTGCCACAGGCCCCACCCTGAGAAATAATAGGGGGGGCATAGTCACCCTTTGTGTCTCCACCTAGGGCATTGGGTGGGAACTAGAAAAAAACAAATCATCTTCAGCCATGCAAAGGTTGCTGCAAAATTAGCTCTGATAGCGTGGAAAATCCCTTATATAGGTATCCCCACGCTACGACCGATATTGCAAAGCATGGCACAATTTCCCCTATCTGGATTTACCAATCTGGACATTGTTGAATTCCATAGATAATGTCAGAATTTTGCAGTCAGAATGGCCCAATATGAAGCCAGATGGCTTTGCCCCATTCGGTACCAAGTCATTTGGACTTTAGTGCATAACCGTATAAGTGCCTGCATTCATAAACAATGTGACTGAATAAGACTAGCTGTGAATGTGTGAAGGTCCAGGATTTTGAGTCTGTAGCTTTAACATGTTTTACGTTCAATAAATGTCTACATTCTTTCATCCATCAATAGTATAAATCTCGCTCAGCAGTTTAAGACTCGCACTTGTGCTTAGTCCGTGTCTTACAGTCACCAGGGGCGGAACTACTGCAGAGCCCCAAGTAAGCCACCCTCCTGCACACAAAATGTACATTAACAGGAGGGAGGCTTCAAATATAAACAGTATGATATGTATGTGTTCATCTATCTATCTGTGTGTCACTGTGTGTATGTGTATCTGTGTGTCAATGTGTGTATGTTACAGTGTCTGTATCTGAGTGTGTCTGTATATGTGTGTCAAAGTGTGTCTGTGTCAGTGAATGTTTCTGTGTGAGAAGGTGTGTGTATGTGTCATTTTGTGCATCTGTATGTCAAGCAGCGGTGTATTTAAGATTCGTGCTGCCCTTGGCATGTCGAAACTTAGGCACCCCCCCTAATCTAAATTTGCCCACCCCTTCCTGTTTAGGACCAAAACGCACTTTGACTGACAGACACAAACTGATACAACCACTCAGTGACATGCACACCCTTTCAGATATACATACATACACACTCACTGATTTGACACCCATATCATCACTGATTTGATCAGTTTGATTTGAAACACACAATCACTCAGACACAAACTAACAGACACATGCACTCACTGACAGACACATGCACATACTAATAGACACTCACTCACAGACATACACTAGACACAAATACACTAACAGACAAACTCACATATACACACACACATTCACTCACAGATATTCACTGACAGACACATACTCACAGAAAGACACTCGCACTCACAGACAGACACTCGCACTCACAGACAGACACTCGCACTCACAGACAGACACTCGCACTCACAGACAGACACTCGCACTCACTGACAGACACACGCACTCAACAGACAAACATGGGCACTCACTGACAGACACGCGCACTCACTGACAGACACATATGCTCACAGACATACACTGATTACACATACTCAGACATACACTGACAGACAAACATTTACACACATACACACACTCTCACTAACAGAGACACACACATTCACTAACAGACACATACTGACACACACCCTGATACTGACACACTCACATACATTGCCTCACACACTCACAAATCGTTATTTTTTTAAATTAAAATCCACCCAGCCTCCCTACATTTGGGAGAGCTGGAGTGAATTCTTTACCTGGGGCTCTAGAGGGGCTGATGTCCCTGGGATCCAGTGAATGTGCTGGGCTGTATGGCCGGCTGTGCAGGCTCCTGTGCTCCGAAGTGGTTGGGCGAGCATGGGTCCGGTCAATGTTGGCGGTGAGGGAGCTGTGAGCTTCCTGCTCAGCTCCCTCGCGCACTGCTTAGTGATGCCGGAAGCCGGAATAACGTCATATTCCAACTCCCGCATCACTGCGGGTTGCACGACGGAGCTGAGCAGTAAGAGCTTAGAGGACAGCGCTCCCTCTCCGCTCGCCTGTAATATTGGCAGCTGCCCGCCTCAGGGTTGCCCCAAGCGGACCAGGAAGCCCGCTCTTCCCCCCTATGAAAGATGCTGACAGTGTGTGTATTTGTGTGTCTGGGTCAAATGTCAGTGTGTGTATCTCTGTATCAAGGTGTGTGTATATGTTGGTGTGTGTATCTAAGTGTGTTAGTATGTTTCACTGTTTGTATCTATGTGTGTCAGTGTGTGTGTATGTGTCAGTGTGCATTTGAATATTTGTGTGTATGTGTCCATGTGTTTATATTTGTGTATCTGTGTGTGTTAATGTGTACAGATATATATCTGTGTAAGAATGTATGTATGTATATATATATATATATATATATATATATATATATACATGTGTGTGTAAAATGTATGTATGTGGCAGTGTATGTGTGTATATGCATACATCCCAGCAATCAAACATCAACACAACATGCAAACACACCCCTGTAACCAGACACAATCAAACATTACATACAAATACAAAATATTTCTTGCACCAGGGCTCTCTCTACATTAATTCTACCACTGACTGTCTTCTTTAAAGATGTCACTGAAATAATTAAAGGACTCTAATACATTGTTTATTACAGCCATAACAGAAAGCTACGTGCCATCAAAGCTTCAAAGATCGCAAAGACATTACCTGGAGAGGTTGTGCAAGGTGCGGAAGTCATACCTGGAACCAATATGTTTAATTCTGAAAGGTGAGACTTTACAATGTGTGAGGGTGTGGCTTCAGGCCATTGCGATGTTTATATATCAATAATATCCTACCAATATTCTCATCATTTTTCTAAGAGTTATTTTCATGGTGCCAGGAATGGAAAAACTATTTCCAGATTCCTCTAATTTATTTTCTTTGGCAGCATGCCTTGATTTGGCATTAATATCACAGGTAACTTTCAAAGAGGGATTTGTGTAGAGCAACTCTATTATAATGCTTGCCTTCAGCTAATTGTCTTATAAGGCACACCAAGCACGTTTCTGAGAGCACTTCAAAAACGGAGCTCTATATTATGGTAACTCATTAGGAATAAGAATTAAATTAAAATTTTAAGCAAAGCAGCCAACCTGAAAACATATCTGACACTGATTTTTTTCCCATTATGGCACCATGTCTAATTTGGCCTAAAATTTTACATCCATTTTGAATTCATCCTGAATATTTGACAATTCAGACTTTAGTTAAAAGTGGCTTCATGTTAGTTCTGGAAATTTGGTCCTGTACATACAACTCGCACATTATATACACAGTCCACCCCCTACATCATTGGGATGCCTAAAAAGAATAAAAAATGTGTGGCTACTAGACCTGAAAACAGAGCACTGCATGTTCCCAGAACAGGAACCAGTCATCATCACCAACAACAGGGAGCCCACATGAAGAGTTGGTCAACCCAGGACCTGACATAATCCACACATACTGGATAAAGAAACTAACAATGCTGTGTCAATGCCTAGCAGCACAATATAACCTGTTACTAGCAACAGGGTCCCACCCTGACTGGCTAACTCAAGGCAAAACAATATTGGTCATGAAGGACCCTCACCATCTAATTACCGACCAATCACTTGCATCTCCACAACATGCAAAGTCCTGTCAGGCATCATAGCCTCCACAATTGATGGGCATATGAGTCAGTACATGAGCAATAGTCAAAAGAGGATTGGAAACACCAGAGGATCAAAACACCAACTGCTTGTAGACCAAGCAGTCACACAGAATTCTAAGACCAGACAGTCCAATCTGTGCACAGCCTGGATTGACTACAAGAAAGCCTATGCCACACATATATACTGAAATGCTTGGCTCTGTACAAGGTGAGCCTTAACCAATAACTTTATGGGGAAGTGGAAAAGAACTCTAAAAGCCAATTCCAGGACAATAATAATAACATAAAGTGTCGCATATACCAAGGTAAGGCGCTATCTCCAATAATTTTTTGCATAGGCCTTAACCCCCTAAATCATGGAGTGGAAATGGATACAGGTAGTTCCCTACTTTACAAACTAATTGGTTTCGAAGATTAGTTCATAAAGTGAGAGCTAATTTCCCATAAACCACAATGTAATAAACATGGGTTCCGTTCCTGACCAAAATAATTTTCTATTGAAAACCTAAATTATGAAGTACAAATACAAGATGAAAGCATAGCAAATACAAATACATATGTTGTAGGAACATGTACCATATTGAAATCTTCATCAAATCATAATCAGTCATCTTCCTCCACAATGACATGTTGCACTTCTTCGTTTGAGACACTCTTTCGCTCTCATTCACCCCACCAGCCCCTCCATGTGACTCATTTCCCCCCAGACCCCTCAATGTGTCTCATTACCCCCAGCCCCTCCCAGTGTCTCATTGCCCCCTCCCAGCCCCTCCAGATGTCTCATCCCCCCTCCCAGCCCCACCATGCTTCTCATCCCCGCCTCCAAGTGTCTCATATCCCCAAGCCCCCCCCATATGTCTCATTCCCCTCTCCCAGCTCATCCATGTGTCTCATTCCTTCCTCCCAGGCTCATCCATGTGTCCCAATGTCCCCTCCTCCTGTACCTGTCCATGTGTCTCTCCTCTCTCCCCTCCTGTACCTGTCCATGTGTCTCTCCTCTCTCCCCTCCTGTACCTGTCCAGGTGTCTCTTCCTTCTCCCCTCTTGTATCTGCCCATCTGTCTCTTCCTTCTTCCCTCCTGAATCTGCCCATGTGTCTCTCCCCCTACCTTCCTGTACCTGCCCATGTGTCTCTCCCTTCTCCTCTCCTGTATCTGCCCATGTTTATCTCCCTTCTTCCCTCCTGTACCTGCCCATGTGTCTCTACCTTCTCCCCTCCTGGCCAACGTGTCTCTCCCCCCCCTCCTGTACCTGTTCATGGGCATCTCCTCCCTCTACTCCAAAATATTGACATGTACTTGACCTATACCACAACAAAATAGTGAAGTGTTTAGTGTACCACAACAAAATAGTGAAGTGTTTCAATGTCCAAATAACTGATACAATTCTTTGTGTGATACACATTTGTTTTTATAAGGAAATCTTGCATTTTTCCCACAGTGGAAAATGTGATCAAATGTTACTTTTTGTGAAAAAATTCTAATTGTTGGAGTCGGACTTTGCCAATGATGAACATTCCACTGGTGCATGCAAATTATAGCTGTAAAGGTTTATGCTTTGTTTAGACTTTTGAAAGGTCTAATTATTCCTAAATGCCATGGTGAGTCTATTGTGTTGCTCCCAGCAGTAAATACACACTGTTCCTTGTAAGCAAATATGGGCACTGTGAAAATAATAAGCTGCACAATTGCTCTATGATAGATTAAAATGAAATGGTAACACGCTGGATTCTATTTTACATTCATAGTTTGTTTTCTATTGATATTTGAGATGGAACTTTTAATGTATGATGAACTCAACACATTCGGGTCAACTGAGTGATGTATTGGATGGATTCATATTAAAAACAACTGTATGTTTTAAAAGCAAATAATAACAGCACATGTAGAAAACTGCAGGTTTCCACAAACAAGCACACGCTTTTTAGGAGAAAAGGACCACAGGAATATTGGATGGCAACCAAATGGATGCTACTTTGGCATACGACCTCAAGCTGTGCATCACTCTGGATTCAGTTTCAATGTGGACCACTCCACTCCTTGGCATCTGATACCTCCCTGCACCTGCGTCATTCTAGCAACGCAGCTAACTCACATTTCATCTCTGACACTAGTTAATGGCATTGATATTAGACTTTTTAAGATGATGACCCGGTTTGTTCATTGCCCTGTTGTGTGTAACCATGTACTTCAATCACGGTAATTTGTCTTTATGACATTTATACATGATAACTTTTTAACATAATATTAAAACTATGTTCAAAAAAAATTGTCATAAATAATACTCATATGAAAGTTTTCTTATGGCTAAAATGTTTTTCTATTCTCATTTTATTTTAGAGCCAACCCTATACTGAATGTGGATCTGGGCCCCATCATAGATCTTGGCTTTGACGAGAACAGTTCCATAAGTGACAGTATCAGGTTAGTCTAAAATGTACTATTTAACTTTTTACACATTCATTCATGTACAAAATCCTTGTACAGTCAAAAGAAAAGCCGAGCTTAAAATATTGCATGGTTCCTAATGTGTTGTGTGAGCACTGCAAAGCTCGGTAGAACATGAGTGTATTTGCAAAGACCTTTCTGTATTATAGGACAACACTCAACTAAAGCTCAACAAAATTGTAAACCTTAGTAACAGTAAAATTTAGATAGCTGGGTGAATGAGACTGCTTTTACCATTGTGAGGTTTTCAGCTTAAAAAAAAAATAAAACAGGGACCGTTACTACTTTGGATATTACAATGAATAAAACATTGGAAATCATCCGTCACATGCTTTTCATGTGATGCTCTGTTTTATTTTTAATGTATATTAAAACTTTACCATTCGGTTCAGAAGGAGCCAGTACAGAGATTTTTAGTTTCAGGATAAAGCTAAATTCAGGAGTGTGGATTTCAACAGTTACATTTCAGACCTGAAAACACAGGTTTGTTAATACAGGGGATAAGTCAACATTTTAGTAATACTTCTCCTTAAAACCTAAGATATTTTGTGTGAAATCTACCTTCTGCTATCTGTTTAACTGCTTTTCTTTTCCAGTGTGGATTCTCTTTATCACCACATACAAAATAAAGGTGACTCGTCCATGCCCCAGGTGAGGAGTTTCTATAGTTTTATTATTATTGTTATTATTATTCATTAACGGTGGCTGGCCAGCGCTTACTAACCTGTTGCCACATCAAAAACCAAAAAAAATAAAATAAACAATGGGGCTAAATAAGATCCCCATATTGCTATAATGGAGGTTGTAAGCCTCAATTTGCCCCTTCTGAACATTAAAAACTAGCCACTGGGCAGCATCCTGTGAGGAAATGGGGGGGGGGGGGGACATAAACTTTCAATTTTAAGGGGGAAACTTGTGTCCCCTCCCCTAGTCACCAACCATGCTGTCTATTGTTCCTTGCAATTTCCCACACCTTTGCGAGATGAGTAATTATTTGTAATAAAGGAGGGAACCAATTGTCCATGTCCCAGGTCCCCACACATGGGTGGAGGCCCTAATTAATTATAAAATAAGAGGGGTAGACATGTCACTGTCAATCACCCGAAACAAAAGTCACCCACCCCGGTTGGCTAGGTGTTCCTAGCCAACTTAGCCACCCTTAAAATAAAGTTTCTACCTACCACCCTCACTCCTATAATAGTTAGGAGGGGACCCAAAAAATCTAAAACCTGTAAAAAAAAATTATAAGTCTTCTTTAGCCCAATGTCATAAATTAAAATAAAAAAAGGCCTGATTGCAAAAAAAAACCACTGGAAAATATAAAAAACCCTGCAGTATGAGCGCTCATGGCAGGAAATGCTCTTTTATAGGCTTTCTCACCCTATGACAGCTCTCACAAAGCATCTCTCTAATTGGTTGGCCATTAAACCAACCAGTCAGAGTACTCTGACACACAAGTCTCAAGAGAAGTGAGATTTTAGCTGTCAGGCTGCATTAGTTTTGGCTGAAATCTTGAACAAATTCAGGCCCATTAGAGGCCTGACGTACAAAATCTAATTATGATGAATTCCATCATCAATGTGCATATTTTGCAGTCCAAATGGCCCCGTACAGCAGCAAATGATTTTGCCCCATTCAGTTCGGGGACATTCTGACTTCAGTGAATAATCCTGTATCTTTACATTATATTTTTAGACTAGGATTAGTGTTAGGGTTGGTGCTAAAAATAGAATTACTTGTAGGGTTAGACCTACTTTTAGATAGTGTGCTAGGGTAGTGTAAGTCAGTGGTCCCCAACCCAGTCCTCATGGGCCACCAACAGGCCAAGATTTATGTATTTCCCTTTTTTATTCAAATAGAGATACTGACAAAACCTGGACGGTTCACGGGATTGGGGACCACTGGTGTAAGCATTAAGGGAAGGAGCTCAGTGCCCTGATGCTTCTTTAGATTAGACACTCCTGGGCAGTAACTATGACATTGACTGCCATTGATTTAGATTTAGAACTAAAATAATAGCAGCCTCCACTCAGTACAACTTCTGCTAATGTGTTATGCACTATTCATTGCACCATACCTATTCTGTAACATGATATACTATTGAAATAACGGGCACATCATGTAGTACAATCAAGAGTAGCTGAGTGACTGCATAAGCATACGTATGGTCACCTTAACATGGCACCTGCCTTTATGTACTACTTTGGTTTATTGGTTTATTTTTTATTTCTGCATTATCACAGCTGGTACATGACTCAGAATACGCTTTGCCCGGTCTCCAGTTAGTGAGCCAAAAAATTGTTCTTCCCTTTCTTTGTTTTTCTATAATGTTAAGATCGCTGTGACGTTACTGATTTTTTTTTTCACTTTAGATTCATGCCTTACTTGTTGTTCTGATTCCCCCCCCCCCCCCCCCCCCCCACATTTCTTGTACTTCTCAGGAAAGCCAGGAAGCAGCCATTGCACCTGAGGTCTCAAATGACACGCTAAATGGGAAGGAACCTTTGGCGCTCGCTCTTACTGATAGGATCAACAAGGCTTATGACAACGTAGCCCTGGACACCACAGATTTATAGCTGTCTGAAATACTTTGATTATCCAATCACATTAAATGGACCTGTTGCCTACACAGTTTTAAAACGTTTCTCCAAACACCATGGCCACTTCAGTATGTGCAGAGATTGGATATTAAATGCTGCAGATACTGAGATATTTTTGTTCCTGCCTGACAGGGCTGTCTTAACAGCATTATAGGCCCCTCGGCAAAGCAGTGCACTGGGAAAAATTTAAATTGTGGATACAATGAAGCTTATATTTATTGGTACCTCAACAAAATCAATGTTTAAACATTAAAAAACATGCTGTACAGGAGAGATTAATCCACACAAATGTTTTGATAATATTACATGAGCCTTGAAATTGCAAAACCTGAAATTCTACCTAAAAATGGTACTCATTTAGTAAAATATACAGATGGAGATAGCACAGTACGAAATTACTATGAATTATTTATTATTAATCAAGTGTTCGGCACAAACATTTGTGAGATTTCTTTGGAGAGAATTGCGTTATAATTGGCTTGAAGCCAATGGTCTTCAGGATGTCATTTTCCTTACATGAGTGAAAGCCAGTTAAAACGATGCTGTCCCAGTGAGTGCAATTTCAAAATTTTAATCAAATAAACATTTTAATAATGAGGGTTTGAAGGTTCTGAATAAATCTTCTGCTATAATATACTAAAAAGTTGGCAAGCCTATCGGGCCCCTATGCTCGTAGGGCCCCTGGGCATCTGCCCAGCGTGCCCATGTGTTAAGATGGTCCTACTGCCAGAGGTACAAAGAGTGTCATTCATAGGCTGAGAGTTTTCATCTGAAACCGGTATCTGCCTTACAGGGAAATGGACCCATGGTTCTCATGGCAAGGTGACCACTACAGTGAGCTCCAGTGCTTTTGATGCATGGAGTAATTTCTTTAAGTATCACTAAAGGGACATTGAGTAACTCTCAGAAACTGTTTTATAAAGATCTGGGGTAGCGCCCAGAAACTCTTGGCAGCATAAACACTATTCTGAGCTGTAGTGGATGTATTGCTTTGAGTGGCCGTTTAAATCTGTTTGCATACATTAGTGCTGGGTACTCAACAAGAACCAAACAATGTACTGGACGTCTTCCCAATAAAAAATTAAATATCGAAAATATACATTACTCTGTCTGCTTTGTATTGGGTTGTCTTCCAGTTCCTCAAAGGTATTTGACATATATTATGTATACATGTAGGTATTACACAGGTTTATTACATATAGTGAAAGTGAATTATAGGTTCTAAAGTCGACATGTCCACAGTATGTTTAACAAAGCAATGTTGCATTAATACTACAATACAACATTATGGCACTTTTGTGAGAAAAACATTAAATTATTATTTTCATGATGTATGCATATAAAGTGTCACTGCTTGCCTTTCCTCCATCTCTGACTGGATGTCCTCCCACTTTCTAAAACTCAATCTCTCTAAAACTGAACTTCTTGTCTTTCCTCCTCCCAATACTGAGCCTCTTCTTTAGCTCTCCCTTCAAGTCAGTGGTATCCACATCAGTTCATCCTTGCAAGCACGCTGTCTTGGTGTCATGTTTGATTCTAGCCTCAACTTTGAGCCTCACATCCAGGATGTTACCAAATCCTGTAGATTTGATATTAAAAATAAAGCCCGCATCTGCCCCTTTCTTACGCAAGATGCTACCAAAGAGCTTGTCCATGCTCTAGTAATTGCCGCATGGATTATTCCCAAAAATTGTATTGCCCCGCTACAGTCTGTAATGAATGCTGCAGCCAGACTGATTTTCCTCTCTAGTCGGTCCTCTCACACCTCACCCCTCTGTCAGTCCTTACATTGGCTTCCTGTATCCTATAGGAGTCAAGTAAAAATGCTAACCCATAACTACAAAGCACTGACCAATTCTAGCCCCTCTTATATCTCTTCACAGATCCATAGGTATTCCCCTTCTCGGTCTTTCCGCTCTGCCGTGAACTTCTCCTTCCGCTGCTCGCACCCGTACGGCCAACTCACGCTTGCAGAACTTCTCGCGGGTGACTCCCTTCCTATGGAAAAGCCTGCCTACCGCCATCAGACTCTCCCCTAGTCTTCAATCGTTTAAGAAGTGCAAACCCATCTTTTTAGGAAAGCTTATGGCCTCTCAGATTATCCTCTACAGAAGTCCACTGTGACTTTTATCTTTAACACCAATATTTTGGGCATACATCGGTCAGTACATCATAGTGTTTTTAGTACTATACAATCAAACCTCTTCTTAAATTGCAAAGCAAGAGTCGCATGTATAAATATAACCTTTGGAGTATTTACACTGTGAAAAAATAGTTACTGTCAACCTTTGTCAGTCCTTCAATATCTTAAGAGGAAAAATTATCCTGGTACGTTTAGTTAAAAAGAAAAGTAATCATAAGCAAAAACATGATTTTTGGGGGGATAAAAATTGTAATGTTTTTGTGATCTTACTTTTTTTTTTTCTAAAAAAATCAAACAAGTGTAAAAGGCAGTTTTCAAAGTAGTCCAGTCTATGCAGCTGTCATTCCAAGTGTGGCAAGCCTCCAACTTGTAATTTATTAAAGAAAACATCTTTAATTTAGTAACTAATGAACTATATTGAACTGAAGCATTCATTCATCAATAAAATCAGACGATAAAATAAAAAGGAAAAATGTTGCAACCTATGGCTAGGCCTAGGGGGCAGGTTGGAAATGTCCCTCCAGGTTGGTTTGAACATGGACTGCACCAAGTTCAATGCTTTGACATCAGGTTTCGTTGTTCAACATGAGCTGTGCGTGTGAATATTAGGGAGGTGAGCAGCCTGGCACAGAAAGTGGACAACCTCAAAGTATGCTGCTTGGGGAAGAGCTGCCACATCAAAATGGGGGGCTGGTGATGAGAGACATGGAGGAGTGTTAAAAGGTCTTAAGCAAAGGGAAAATGACTAATGGGGAAGAACACAAAGAGGTGATAAGAAGAGACAGGGTGATAAGGAAAAACACAAGTGAAGGTGGTGATAGTAAAGTGTGGGACATGTGGGAGGTTGAGCACCACTTATGTACTACCTCGTACCATTCAAAGTAATAAAGGTTGACGTATGATGGTGCAAAAATGCTACCCATTGCATTTTCACACCTTTTGAACAGGCATTAGAATGGAAACGCATCATGGGAGTTATATTTTTATAAAACCTAGTGTTTTGCCTTATACCATCCTAAAGCATAGTTTTGGCCAAAAAAACAAATGCAGGGACCCTGTCTTACTAAACTATCTCCTGATAATGACCACACTCTGACCAGTAGTACTATGTCTGGGGTCAGAACCTCACATTGACCTCTTATAACTTGTATAGGGGTACTTCCCTCCCTTCTAAAACACTCTGCAAACCTAGCATTACTCTACCTATACAACCTGGGCAATAAAAATGTTCAGCCTTGGGTGTAGTGGTTATGATTGTTTCAGTATCCTGGCCTCATTTCTCTGGAACTTCTCTGGGTCCCTGCCAGGTGATTAGTGTCCTCTATGGCCGCACTGATTACGTTGTGCTGATATAAAGGATATTTAATTACAGCAATTTGAATTGTTAAACAGCTTATGGGGGGCTGCATTCTTTGTATTCCTAACACTATAGTACCCCTCTGTCATTAGCTAAAGGTCCCCCAAGCAATGTTGAAAGAGGTAACACTTCCCACTTTCCAGCGACGAGGTCCTATTTTCCTCTGACATCACTGTGATGGAGATAACCTAGTGCATATGTGTGGTGAGCGCTGTATGGATTAGGGATTCCCCATGCTTTAAACGAGGGATTTGAAGACACTGGGTGTCCTTAGGGGCGGACTGACCACTCGGGCAAATCGGTCATGAACCGAGGGCCCGAGGCAGTCAGGGGCCCGGTTGGCTGCACAACCATGCTCTGCTGTAATAATTGTAGATATTCCAGCGATACGTTGCTCCTGCAACCTATCGCACGCTTAGTATTCCCACTCTGCCTCCCCTCCACCCCCACCTTCTGAGTGAGACCTGGCAGTGATCCTCCATGTCATGCTGTGTGGAGCTCCATGTGAGGGGAAGAGACGGGCCTGGTAGAGGGGAAGTTACTTCACTTCCTGCCCTCTCCTGCAGAATCTGCTAAAGCCTGGCAGACAGCAGGTATATTAACACTTTTTTAGGCTACTATCCCAACGTTTCTCATCCCAGACCCTATGCCCCTTTCACCCATACAAGCCACCTATGCCCCCACTTTACCCATCCCAGCCTATATGCATCCTTCAAACATCCCAGACCCTATGCCCCCAATTACCTATCCCAGACTCTATGCCCCTTTCACCCATACCAGCCATCTATGCCCCCATTACCTATCCCAGCCCCTATGCCCACCCATACAGCTCCTATACCCCTTTTCATCAGCCCAGACCCTATGCCCCCCTCTACCCATCCCAGCCATATGTCCCACTTTACTCATCAAAGCCCTTATGCCCCTTCACCCATCCCAGCCACGGTGCCCCCATTTACCCATTTTAGCCCCTATACATCCTTCATCCATCCCAGCACCCTATGTCTCCTTCACCCATCCCAGCCCCTATGCCCCCTCTACCCACCCCAGCCCCTGTGCCCCTTTATTCACCCCAGCCCCTACCCCCACTTAACCCATCCCATACGCTATGCCTTCTTCACCCACCACAGATCCTATGCCCTCTTTACCCATTCCAGCACCTAAACCTCTTTTACCCATCCCAGACCATATGCCCTCTTTCACCCATCCAATACTCTATGCCTCCTTGCATCCACCACAGCCCCTATGTCCCTTCTTTACCCATCCCAGACCATAGGCCCAATTTCTTCACCTATGCCCCCTTTCAGCCATCCCCATGCCCCCTGTATCCATCCCATTCCCTATGCCCCTTCACCTATCACAGCCCCTATGCCCCCTTTACCCACCACAACCACTATGCCCCCTTTATCCATCTGAGCCCCTATGCCCCCCTTCACCCACCACTTTCCCTATGTCCCCTTCAACCACCACAGCCCATATGCCCCCTTTACCCATTCCAGACCCCATGACCCCCTTCACTCATCACAGGTTCTATGCCCTGCTGCACCCACCACAGCCCCTATGACTGCCTGCAGACATCCCAGACCCTATACTCCCCTTTACCCATCCATCCCAAAGGCTATGCCCCCCTTCACCCACTACAGCCTTATCCCTCTCACTCCTATCTCTCCCTGTACCCACCACAGCCTCTATGTATTCTTGCACACTCCTCAGACTCTTCATGTACCCACCTCACACCTATGCCCTCCTGCACCCACTACAGCCCTCATCTCTCTCATCCCTATTCCACCCTATACCCACTACAGACCCTATGCATTTATGCACCCACTACAGCCTACATCCCTCATATCTCTATCCCTCCCTGCACTCACTACAGCCCCTATCTCTCATTGGACCCACTACATCACCTATACCTCCCAGCACCCAATTCCACCCCTACCACTACTGTACCCAGGGACGTTTTAGCCGCGAGGCAAACAAGGCATTTGCCTTGGGCGGCATTTTCCAGGGGGCGGCAAAAAACGCCGCCCCCAAATGCCCAGGGCAAATGCCTTGTTAGCCTTGAAGCTAACTGACATGCTGGGCGGGCGTGCAGGCTGCTGTGTGCTGGCGGGCGGACGGCTGGCGAGGGAGCACTTCCTCTGAGCTGTCTGCTCAGCTCCCTTGCGCGTCACATATTGAGGCTGTCAGGCGGAGCCGGAATATGATGTCACATTCCGGCTCCGCCTCCCAGCCTCACTCTGCGGCGGCGCCTAGGGCAGCACAAAACCAGGATACACCACTGACTGTACCCACTACAGCCACTATGCCCCCATGCACATACTACCGTCCCTTAGCCCCCCTGCACCTACTACTATCTCTATGCTCCTCTGCATCTACTACAGCCCATAAGCCCGCTCATGCACTGCAGCCACTATCCACACACATACTGGAGCCTCTGTATCCCCCCACAAAGTAGAGCCTTTAGTATCCATACAAACACACACTACAACCCCAGTATCCCCTGTATGCCTACTATATAAATCCCCTATCCCACACACATACAACAGCCCTTTATCCACACACACTTAGCAACACGGCCAGCCCGCTCCTCTCACATACAACACTGCAAATAGCTCCATCCACACACCCACACTCACAAAGAACCTCAGTGTATGCACATAATCCAAGCAGCATTTCCACACATGCAATACTACAAGCAGCCTCCCTACACACACATCACAAGAGGCATCCCCATCATTGCAATACTGCATACAGCCTTATACACACAAACACAATATTACAATTTCTTATATAGCACCAACAAATTCTGCAGCGCAATACAATAGGTAAAACAAGACCAACGATTAATTCTAACTCAACACGTTGACATACAGGAACACAACATCACAAGCAACATCCCACACACACAACCACGCAAGTAACATCCAAACACATGTGTTTTGAGGCTACTTGTATGGTTAAAAATGTTGGAGACGCTGTTTGTGATGTCACCAAAAAACACAGAGGTAGGGTGTAATTAAATTTGCCTTATTTCTTTATTTTATTGAGGGATGTAAAGCATGCCAGTAAGGGTTACTCCACTCAAAAACAATGTTTTATTAAAACACTGTTTTTGGTTAGATTAACCACTTAAAGTATATTTGAACCTGTTTGGGGGGCCCTACCTCTCACACAGCTCTTCTGTTTGCTCGGTAGCACAATATCATAATATCTGTGTCAGAGCTGCCCAAAGACTTTGCACCAGGAGGGGGGCCCCTGATCTCCTATTGACTGAGGGCCCTGTGAGTTGTCAGTCTGCTCCTGGATGTCCTCATGCAAAAAGTGAGGCTGTCCAGTTAAACTCCCTGAGGCACCAGGAAGCAGGGCCGGACTGGCCCACCGGGATACCGGGAAATTTCCCGGTGGGCCGCGGCACCTGGGGCCGGTCTGACAGCCCTGATAATCCTAAGTAATTTTATTTAAATAATTTTCCCCTCGGACTGTGCCAGGTTGTGTCAGTCCAAGGGGAGTAAAGAGGGACTAGCTGGGGGCTGGTACAGCCGCAAGGAGGCTGCCCGCGGCCGGAGGGAGACCTGTCAGTCTCCCAGCACAATTTACCTTAATTTCGTCCGCATGCTCCACCTCCGCACACAAGCCCCGCCTCCTAAACATAGCCCCGCCTTCCTCGCGTAAACCCCGCCCCCACACACGTTGATTGCTGGAAGGAAGAGGCTACAAAATGGAAACTTCACCTACCAGTACCAGGTAAATTTCAGCCATGACAGTGATTGTGTGTGTGTGCCTGCTAGTGAGTGAGCTTGTCTGTGTGTGTGTGTGTGTGTGTGTGCCTGCTAGTGAGTGAGCTTGTCTGTGTGTGTGTTTGCCTGCTAGTGAGTGAGCTTGTCTGTGTGTGTGTGTGTGCCTGCTAGCGAGTGAGCTTGTCTGTGTGTGTGCGCCTGCTAGTGAGTGAGCTTGTCTCTGTGTGTGAGAGGGGTTTTGGATACATACCCTCAGTACTATGCAACCTGAGGGTATGAACATAGATTTTGATATGGTCTGTTTTTTATGAATTTGCATTTTTTATGAATTTGCATGTTTATTCAGAGTAGGATTGTGAATTTTTATACCAGATTATGTATGATTTTTACGTTTTTCAAAGTACGTTTTTATGGTCCTTTTTTATTATATAATATACAGCATCTGCTTTTTATTGTATTAAAGTTTTATTAATTCTAGTATTTTATGACTGTAAACTTTCCCGGTTGTATCAATTTTGTTCTTACACTAACTTTGTCTTTTATCCCCCTTTTTTCCGTATAAATTTTTTTGCTGCTCACATCCTCCGGGAGACCACTCCCACTTAAGCGTTGGAACGCATTTGCGTTCCACCGATGTGTGAGAAGGTTGGTCTCTCGCGAGAGGTGAGAGATATCACTTTACAGAGCAACCTATTGGTTGAGCAGACGGACTTTCCGATAGGCGCTGACACGAGTGCGGAACTTATTCTCATTGGTGGATAGAAAGGACTTCCCCTTTGGCGGGATATTTAAAAGACCGGGAGAACACAGAGTGTATCACACCAGCCGGATGCCCCTGACGAAGTCGTAGGACGAAACGCGTAGGGCGGCAAAGAACACTTTATTTACGGACTTTTGACTTTATTTGAATTCTTATTTATTTTGTTCGTGTTTTCTTCAATTTGGTTTCCTGCATTTCCGACTGGGAGATCTACCAAGAAGTTCACAACATTATCTGATGGGCTTTTAACCTTCTTGCATGTTGTAAGTGCAGACAATAAAGTGTTTTACTATATTTTAAAGTGGTACACTATGTTCTTTTATCTTCTTTCCCTTAAAGTCAATATGCTGGGATAAAGAAGACCACACTGATCCTCCTGTCTACATCCAACGTATATATATGGGGAGATTTTTCTATTATATTTTGTGTTCATCCTGAAGATACAGAGGAATCTTCATACTCCCACATATTTTTGGGTATTTATTTTTATTCATTTGTTTATATATACCCACTCAAGTTTTATCCACTGGTTTTTGTGTAAAAGGTGTATATTTTGTCTTTATATATTGTATTTCCTCACCTTTCACCTTGCACTAAATGGCACAAAAAAGGAGCATGTTCTCAGAGCTACAACAATCTCGAGAAGCTAGATTTAATTCTCTATTTGGTACAGATAATACTGAAAAACACGTAAACCAACCACCTAATTGCGATGAATATTTCTTTAAATTGGAAAAGATCGCCATCAAAGAAACTAAAAAATGGTGGGAAATAAGGTTTCTTGAAACATATATAAGAGAGAACCTTATCCCTAGGGGTTTACGCCTAAAGACCCAGCTAATGGCTTAGAGTATTCCCCGTATGCTCTCAGATGGGATTCGGCTCTTGAGAAGTGCTCCTTTACCCTTATGGAAATCATTATAGATTTTGAAAAGGACAATTTACAAAAATTGTCAACGGATATGGAAAAATTGGAAAATGATTTTCCCCTTGATAAAGAACATGAGGTCTTTAAAAACAAAGAAGGGGTGTTACTTGAAAAAGTTAACAGAATAGATGAAAGAATAGCGGAGACTAAGAACAAAAAATACATGAGAGATAGAAATGATATAGTTTCCAATATCCATTCCATTACTAATAAATCCAATAAGGTTCCGTTCAAACACAATGGATACAACCAGAATAGTCGAAATTCTTTTAGAAATAGTTTTAAAAATAGTTCCAAGACATACGTAAAGAAAGGAAGGTCTGTTATTTCTAATAGACGCAATAGTAACAGTAAAGAAAATCAGTTTGGAAAGGAGGAATCCCCCTCAAAAAATCTTAAAACAAGGCAAGGGAATAGCCCGTGGAAAATACCCCAGAAAAGAGCTAACAAATCTTATTTCCCCAGAGGGAAAATTAGCTCTCCTGCAACAAAGAGTCCACAGGAAGACCAAGATGATTTTTTAGAAAAGGGGCCAAACCCAAACAAAAGACGTCAAATAAACCAATTTTTCTCACCAAAGAGACCCAAAATAGACCTTACAAACAAATTTGCCCCTCTGGGGGAGTGGAACATCCCAGAGAAGAAAAGACGTTTGGAAAACGAGAGGATCCAAATGAATTAATAAAAATTGCTCGCTCTAAAGGCATTTTTTTAATACCTGATGCTGTTTTAAATCTTAATGAAATTTGTATTTTAGAGAAAGGACTAAAATTTTCTCCCAATAGTGCTGCAAATCCTTTTGATGTTTTTATTGACTTAAATAAATTTGTACGAAAAATGTCATTAAAAAGATTTTTCAAAAAGAAAGAGTTAGAGAACCCAACACCTAAAACAGAATACATGGACCACAAATATTCAAGATTTAGACCCAAGTCCACTTTTTTCCCGAATGATAAGGGTCATCAGTTGGAGGCTTTCAATAGAATGGTTCTTAAAGATTTAAAGGGTTTAGATTATAAACTTAAAGATTTTAATCTAACCAAACAAGAAAACGCTATTTTAAAGTCCATTAAGAACCGAAAAGATATTATCATTAAGAGTGCTGATAAGGGAGGAGGGATTGTGGTGATGCCAATCGATTTTTATCTGAAAGAATCTGATAGAATTTTAAATGACACTTCTACCTACCAGAAATTAAACTACAACCCCAATTCCCGTTTTAATAAAGAACTAGAGGATCTGTTGACTTTAGGTAAAGAAAAAGAGATCATCGATAGCAAAATTTTTTCATATCTATTTTTAAAGGCTCCTAGAATCCCTACATTTTATTTCCTCCCCAAAGTCCACAAATCAGCTACTCATCCACCAGGGAGACCCATTATAAGTGGGATCAATTCGGTAACATCTAAACTTTCTGAATTTATCGACTTCCACCTACAGAAATACGCTCAAGCGGCTAAATCATATCTTAAGGATACTAAGAGTTTGATTCAGGAGTTAGAAAGTGTGGAGTGGAAAGACGGATATATGTGGGCAACAGTGGATGTCACGTCTCTCTACACCATAATTGAACACGAGCTGGGCCTGCAAGCAGTGAAAAAAGTGTTGGAAACCGATTCAGAACTTCCAGCAGATTTGGGTCTCTTTTTATTAGAAAGTATTAAGTTTATTCTCACCCATAATTTCTTTCTTTTTAATGAAGAATTTTACTTACAACGCAAAGGAACAGCCATGGGCACCAAGTTCGCGCCGAGTTACGCCAATATCTTTCTTGACTTTTGGGAAAACTTATTCATCTGGAACAACAATCCATTCGGCGCGAATTTGGTGCTATGGAGAAGATATATAGATGACGTTTTAATTATTTGGGATGGCACTGTTCCATCTTTAGAAAAGTTTTTTACGTACATCAATACCAATCAATTCTCTCTGATTTTTACCCCCAATTTTAGTCGAAATGAAGTTAATTTTTTAGATCTTATTATTTTTATTGAAGATCTACAGATCAAAACCAAAACCTTTTTTAAACCCACAGACGCCAATAGTTTTATTAATACAATAAGTGGCCACCATCCATCTTGGTTGAAAAGCGTCCCACGCAGTCAATTTTCCCGACTGCGGAGGAACTGCACTGATCAGCAAATTTTTTTAAACCAGGCACAAACCCTTAAAGAAAAATTTTTGGAAAAAGGTTATACGGGAAATTTTATTGATAAAGAGATCACAAAGATATACCATTCCAAAAGGGAAGATTTTTTACGCAATAAACCTATCTGTGCCACAGGCAATCAGTTTGCTTTTTCTTTTAACACTCAATTTAATACCCACGCCAAGAAAATCAAAAATATTTTAAAGAAACATTGGCCGTTGCTACTGGAAGATGAATTTTTGAAAACGGAACTTCCCCGGGCTCCACAAGTGATTTTTAAGAAGGGCAAGAATTTTAAGAACATCTTAGCACCCAGCACTTTCAAGAACCAAGATAAACCGGTTCAACAAAACGAGGGTTTTTTTACATGCGGTGCGTGCAAAAGCTGTGAAAAAATCTCAAAAAGAACCTTGAATTTTACAAGTACAGTGACCGGCCAAACTTTTAAAATTAGAGGACATATTACTTGTAACACCAACAACATAGTTTATCTTTTAAAGTGTGGATGTGGTGTTCAATATGTGGGTAGAACCACTAGACCCGTCAAAGTTCGATTTTTAGAACACAAGAACAACATTAAGAAAAAAATCACCACCCATTCAGTTCCCTTACATTGTAATAGGTGCCCTCTTTTTAGTTTCCACAATTTTTCTTGTATACCCATTGAAAAAGTGTCAGGGTACCTGAGGTCTCTACCTCTAAAAGAGGTAGAGACTTAGTAGTTTATCCGTCCAAACGAGCTGTTTCCTTCGTTCCTCGCGGTTCATCCAGTCACTTAAACACCGACCGCGAGGAATCCACATCCTTTTCTAGCGGGACGCTCAATACGTGACGTCATGACGCTATCACGAGCGACCTGTCACTCAAGTGTCCGATATCCAATCGGTACTTGTCAGAGGCGTGATTACCATCCAGAGCCAGGGTATTTAAGCTTACTTCTCACTTCAGCTCATTGCCCTGTCGTGGTTCTAGCTTGTCTAGTCACTCAGTGTTCTGGTATTCTAGTTTGCTCTATTGGTTTTGACTCGGCTTGTTGTACTACCCTGCTTATCTCTGTTATCCCTTGACCCGGCTTGCCTCTCGCTTATCTGTCTTCTCGTTCCCTCGACCTCGGCTTGTCTCTGACTATTCTCTATTACTCTCGGTACGTTAGTCCGGCCATTCTAAGGCCCGGTATACGTACCTTTCCACTCTTTGTACTCTGCGTGTTGGATCCCTGTCCCGATCCTGACATTACGACAGGGCCAATGGATCCTGCAGGTACAAACAGTCAGCTTGGTTCTTCTGATCCCAGGTTTGACGCCATGGAGCATAGGATGGATCAGATGGCTCTAGCACTACAGGCACTTTTGTCTCGTGCTAGTAACCCACCTGAGGAGACACGTACTCCTTCTATTTCTCCTGCAGTCTCAGGTCTAGAGGTAGCCACTGTAGGTGCTTCTTCCCGTATTACCCCACCAGTACGTTATGGCGGGTCACCGGAGAAGTGTCGTGGCTTTCTGAACCAGATTAGCATCCATTTCGAATTACAACCCCGCTCTTATCCTACAGATAGAGCGAAGGTTGGATTTGTTATTACTTTACTCATTGAGAAAGCTCTGAGATGGGCCAATCCTTTATGGGAGAATGATAATCCACTAGTCTATAATTATAATGCCTTTGTAGCTGCGTTTAGAAGAACTTTTGACCCTCCTGGTAGAAAGGTCAATGCAGCTAGATTACTGTTGCGCCTTAGACAGGACGATCGAACACTTGTGGATTATGCACTAGAGTTCAGGTCCTTGGCGGCAGAAGTTAAGTGGAACGAACAGGCTTATATAGATGTGTTTCTGAATGGGCTATCAGATGTAATTCTTGACGAAGTCGCTACTAGAGAACTCCCTGAGAATTTGGAGGATTTAATTTCTTTTATATCTCGTATTGATGAACGCCTAAGAGAGAGGCAGAACACTCGAGATAGGACCCGTAGACCCTCCTTTAAACTAGCGCCTACCTTTCAAAATTCTGAGTTCGAGGACTTACGTATTTCTGAACCTATGCAGATAGGCAGTACTCATCTCACAGAGAGGGAGAGACAGTACAGAAGAAGGGAGGGTTTATGTATGTATTGTGGAGTCAGAGGTCATTTACGCCTAAATTGTCCTAATCGTTCGGGAAACGCTCGCACCTAAGTTTCTCTAGAGGACAGGCCTTGGGTGTTTCTACTTTGTCCTCTATTCACAACTACAAAGAGTTCAGGCTTCTGTTACCCGTTTCTTTAAAGTGGGAAAAGGGAGTAGTCAAGACTATGGCACTAATCGATTCTGGAGCTGCTGAGAGTTTTATAGATCAGGGTTTTGCTGCCAAGCATGCTATTCCATCCCAGTTAAAAGAGACACCACTGGCTGTTGAGGCCATCGATGGTAGACCGTTACTTGAGCCTGTCATTTTCCGTGAGACCATACCGATTAACTTAACTGCTGGCATCCTACATAGAGAGGACATATCCTTACTGCTCATTTCGTCTCCGTCTATTCCCATAGTCCTGGGGTACTCCTGGTTGAGGAGACATAACCCTATTATTAATTGGGAGTCAGGGGAGATAGTTTCATGGGGACAGAATTGTCAAGAGAAATGCTTGCGGAAGGTCTTACCTCTCTGCTTAACCAACACCGCGACTAACTCTGACAATCCTACAGAGACACAAATTCCGTCTCAGTATCTAGATTTAAAGGCAGTGTTTGACAAAAAGAAAGCCGATACCTTACCTCCACACAGGTCCTTTGATTGCAAAATTAACCTACTCCCTGGTACCATGCCGCCCAGAGGTCATGTATACCCGTTATCTACGAAAGAGAACTCAGTTCTAGAGGAGTATATTCACGAAAATTTAGACAAGGGATTCATTAGGGGGTCCTCCTCTCCTGCCGGGGCTGGATTTTTTTTTGTTAAAAAGAAGGATGGTTCTTTAAGACCTTGTATTGATTATCGAGGCCTAAATAAGATAACCATTAAGAATGCCTACCCGATTCCCTTGATCACCGAACTCTTCGATCGTTTGAAGGGTTCTACAATTTTCACCAAGTTAGATCTCAGAGGGGCATATAACTTGGTGAGAATCCAGCAGGGACATGAGTGGATGACGGCATTCAATACTCGATATGGCCACTATGAATATACTGTCATGCCTTTTGGGTTATGCAATGCACCAGCTGTATTCCAGGATCTGATAAATGAGATTCTTAGGGAATTTCAGCAAGATTGCGTCATTGTATACCTAGATGATATACTCATACATTCTAGTGAGATTGAGACTCATCACAAGCAAGTCAGGAGGGTTTTGCACAAGCTTCTCCAGCATGGCTTATACTGCAAGTTGGAGAAATGTAGCTTTGATCAAACCCAGGTAACCTTTCTCGGCTATGTGATCTCGGGGGAGGGATTTAAGATGGATCCGGATAAGCTCCAGTCCATTCTAGAGTGGCCTTTACCCAAAGGTCTTAAAGCCGTACAGAGATTTATTGGTTTTTCTAATTATTATAGGCGCTTTATTAAGGGTTATTCTTCAATTATCGCACCTATCACCAATATGACCAAACAGGGGGCTGATACTAAGAATTGGACTACTGAAGCTCTTCTTGCGTTCAAAACTCTCAAGGAACTTTTCGCTTCCGCTCCAATTTTAGTTCACCCCGACACTTCTCTGCCTTTTCTACTTGAGGTAGACGCATCAGAGACTGGTTTAGGTGCTGTCCTATCTCAAAGGTTGGGTGTTGATAAACCATTACATCCATGTGGATTTTTCTCTAAAAAATTGTCTGGTACAGAGAGCAGATATGACATTGGTGACAGAGAATTACTAGCGGTTATCAAGGCTTTGAAAGAGTGGAGACATTTATTGGAAGGTACATTACATCCTGTTACCATTCTAACGGACCACAAAAATTTGTCTTATATCGGAGAGGCCAAGCGTTTGTCCTCCAGGCAGGCTCGTTGGTCGTTATTTCTTACCCATTTCAATTACGTTCTGACTTACAGACCTGGGTCAAAAAATTCTAAAGCCGATGCGCTATCTCGCCAATATGAGCCTTCTGCTTCAGTTGAACCACTTTTGTCCTCCATTGTACCCAAATGCAATATTATTGCTAATACCAGTCTCAAAATCCATTCTCCGCTACTTGACCAGATCTTGAAGTCACAACATCTGGCACCCGGAAACACTCCTGAGGGAAGAAACTTTGTCCCCCCTGAACTCCAACTGGAGCTCTTACAATGTTTTCACGAAAGTAAAGTAGCTGGCCATCCTGGTATTCGCAAGACATACTCTCTGATATCCAAGGATTTCTGGTGGTCTTCACTACGAAAAGATATTGAGGAGTTCGTCGCAGCTTGTGAGACTTGTGCTAAGACTAAACAACCTCATACATCTCCTTGTGGTCTGTTACACCCCTTGGACATTCCTGAGAAACCTTGGTCCTGCCTGTCCATAGACTTTATCGTGGATTTGCCTGCTTCCAAGAGACAGACTGTTATTCTCACGGTGGTGGATAGATTTACTAAGATGGCCCATTTCGTGCCATTACCTAAACTTCCGACTTCTCCTGAATTGGCAGAGATTTTTGCGAGAGAAGTTTTTCGCCTACATGGGATTCCTTCGGAGATTGTTTCTGATAGAGGTTCTCAATTTGTCTCACGTTTCTGGAGATCCTTTTGTTCTCAAATGGGAATCAAATTGAACTTCTCCTCTGCCTATCACCCTCAGTCTAACGGAGCTGCTGAACGCACCAATCAAAAGATTGAGCAGTATCTACGTTGCTTTGTTTCCGAACACCAGGACGATTGGGTCGGTTTGATTCCTTGGGCGGAGTTCGCACACAATAACCTTGTTTGTGATTCAACTCGCTCTAGCCCTTTCTTCATGAACTATGGCTTTCATCCTTCAATTTTTCCTTCGGTTTCCTCTTCTCAGGGGATACCGTCGGTTGATGATCATGTCGCCAACCTGAAGAAATTATGGGATCAGACTCGGCAAATTCTGTTACATAATTCCTCGTTGTTCAAGAGACACGCTGACAAGCATAGAAGAGCGGCTCCGGTCTTTGTTCCTGGGGATAGGGTGTGGCTGAGCACTAAGAATATTCGCCTAAAAGTTCCATCTATGAAATTTGCTCCTCGCTACATAGGTCCTTACAGGGTTCTCACTCGTATCAACCCGGTTGCGTATCGCCTTGCTCTGCCACCTGCCTTACGCATTCCTAACTCTTTTCATGTCTCCTTGTTGAAACCTCTTATTTGCAACAAATTCTCCTCTAAGGTTTCCTCACCTCGTCCTGTTCAGGTGGAGGGTCGGGAGGAGTACGAGGTCAGCTCCATCATTGATTCCAGAATTTCAAGGGGAAAATTGCAATATCTGGTCAACTGGAGGGGATATGGTCCTGAGGAGAGGAGTTGGGTACCTCAGGAGGACGTTCATGCTTCTCGCCTTCGCAGAGCATTTCACCTCCACTTCCCATCTCGTCCCGGTTCCTTCCGCCCGGTGGGCGTATCTGAGAGGGGGGGTACTGTCAGGGTACCTGAGGTCTCTACCTCTAAAAGAGGTAGAGACTTAGTAGTTTATCCGTCCAAACGAGCTGTTTCCTTCGTTCCTCGCGGTTCATCCAGTCACTTAAACACCGACCGCGAGGAATCCACATCCTTTTCTAGCGGGACGCTCAATACGTGACGTCATGACGCTATCACGAGCGACCTGTCACTCAAGTGTCCGATATCCAATCGGTACTTGTCAGAGGCGTGATTACCATCCAGAGCCAGGGTATTTAAGCTTACTTCTCACTTCAGCTCATTGCCCTGTCGTGGTTCTAGCTTGTCTAGTCACTCAGTGCTCTGGTATTCTAGTTTGCTCTATTGGTTTTGACTCGGCTTGTTGTACTACCCTGCTTATCTCTGTTATCCCTTGACCCGGCTTGCCTCTCGCTTATCTGTCTTCTCGTTCCCTCGACCTCGGCTTGTCTCTGACTATTCTCTATTACTCTCGGTACGTTAGTCCGGCCATTCTAAGGCCCGGTATACGTACCTTTCCACTCTTTGTACTCTGCGTGTTGGATCCCTGTCCCGATCCTGACAAAAAGTTACTTTAGATCAAAGAGGTGGCGACCTTCTACTGAGACTTAGACAAAGAGAGGGGTTTTGGATACATACCCTCAGTACTATGCAACCTGAGGGTATGAACATAGATTTTGATATGGTCTGTTTTTTATGAATTTGCATTTTTTATGAATTTGCATGTTTATTCAGAGTAGGATTGTGAATTTTTATACCAGATTATGTATGATTTTTACGTTTTTCAAAGTACGTTTTTATGGTCCTTTTTTATTATATAATATACAGCATCTGCTTTTTATTGTATTAAAGTTTTATTAATTCTAGTATTTTATGACTGTAAACTTTCCCGGTTGTATCAATTTTGTTCTTACACTAACTTTGTCTTTTATCCCCCTTTTTTCCGTATGAATTTTTTTGCTGCTCACATCCTCCGGGAGACCACTCCCACTTAAGCGTTGGAACGCATTTGCGTTCCACCGATGTGTGAGAAGGTTGGTCTCTCGCGAGAGGTGAGAGATATCACTTTACAGAGCAACCTATTGGTTGAGCAGACGGACTTTCCGATAGGCGCTGACACGAGTGCGGAACTTATTCTCATTGGTGGATAGAAAGGACTTCCCCTTTGGCGGGATATTTAAAAGACCGGGAGAACACAGAGTGTATCACACCAGCCGGATGCCCCTGACGAAGTCGTAGGACGAAACGCGTAGGGCGGCAAAGAACACTTTATTTACGGACTTTTGACTTTATTTGAATTCTTATTTATTTTGTTCGTGTTTTCTTCAATTTGGTTTCCTGCATTTCCGACTGGGAGATCTACCAAGAAGTTCACAACATTATCTGATGGGCTTTTAACCTTCTTGCATGTTGTAAGTGCAGACAATAAAGTGTTTTACTATATTTTAAAGTGGTACACTATGTTCTTTTATCTTCTTTCCCTTAAAGTCAATATGCTGGGATAAAGAAGACCACACTGATCCTCCTGTCTACATCCAACGTATATATATGGGGAGATTTTTCTATTATATTTTGTGTTCATCCTGAAGATACAGAGGAATCTTCATACTCCCACATATTTTTGGGTATTTATTTTTATTCATTTGTTTATATATACCCACTCAAGTTTTATCCACTGGTTTTTGTGTAAAAGGTGTATATTTTGTCTTTATGTCTCTGTGTGTGTGCCTGCTTGTGTGTGTGTGTGTGAGTGAGCTTTTGTGTGTGTGCCTGCTAGTGAGTGAGATTGTCTGTGTGCAGGGCCGGTGCAAGGATTTCTGTCGTGCTAGGCAAAGATTCATTTTGCTGCCCCTTCATGTCACTCACTGACAGACACACACACGCTGACACAGATACACTCACTTACTGACACACACACACAGAAACCCACTGACAGACATACACTCAATCACTGACAGACACACACACACACACAGACACTCACTGACAGACATACACACAGACTCACTAACAGACATACACACTCACTCACTGACACACACACACACACTCACTGACAGACATACACTCACGCAATGACAAACACACACACACACACTGACAGGCATATACTCACTCACTGACAAACACACACACACACACACAGACACTTACTGAGAGACATGAAGATACACACTCACGGACAGACATACACTCACTCACTGACACACACACACAGAAATTCACTGACAGACATTCACTCACTGACATACACACTCACACAGACACTCACGGACAGACATACACTCACCCACTGACACACACACACAGAAATTCACTGACAGACATTCACTCACTGACATACACACTCACACAGACACTCACTGACAGACATACACTCACTCACTGACAGATATACACTCACTCAGTGACAGACAGGCAGACACACTCACTGACAGACACATACACATTCACTGACAGACATATACTCACTCACTGACTGACACACACACACTCACTGACAGACATATACTCACTCACTGAGAGACAGACACACACACAGACAGACACTCACTGACAGACATACACTCACTCACTGACAGACACAGACACTCACTGACAGACACAGGCACTCACTGACACACACACAGGCAGACACTCACTGACACACACACACACTCAGTGCCAAACACTTAAACACTCACCTCCCTAGGATCCAGTGTGGGGCAGCTCCTTACTCCTCCCGTCCGCTGTTTAGTATGCCGGGGCCTGAATTATGCCATATTCCGGCTCACGGCATCACAGAGGGCGCGTGAGGGAGGAGTGAGAGGCTGCAAGAACAGCCTCCCTCACTGCTTTTTCCTGGATTTGATGGCAGAGCAGGCACCTGTTATCAAGGTAAGAAGGTGCCTGCTCTGCCATACTGTGACAGGGTTCCTCTGGGTGCCCCCACCTTCGGGTGCCTGGAGGATCGGCCCGGTGCTGAGGGGGGGCGGCTCTAGAGCCGCTCGCCCTGCGCTGCGGCCCAAGACAGGGTGAGCCCACCAGGAAATTTCTCAATGGGCGCCCCCAGCAGGCCGGCGAATGTCTAGCTCACCCAATGGTGGCGCCGGCCCTGTCTGTGTGTGTGTGCCTGCTAGTGAGTGAGCTTGTCTGTGTGTGTGTGTGCCTGCTAGTGAGTGAGCTTGTCTGTGTGTGTGTGTGTGTGTGCCTGCTAGTGAGTGAGCTTGTCTGTGTGTGTATGTGTGTGTGCCTGCTAGTGAGTGAGCTTGTGTGTGTGCCTGCTAGTGAGAGAGCTTGTGTGTGCCTGCTAGTGAGAGAGCTTGTGTGTGTGTGTGTGTGTGTGTCTGCTAGTGAGTGAGCTTGTGTGTGTGCCTGCTAGTGAAAGAGCTTGTGTATGTGTGCCTGCTTGTGAGAGAGCTTGTGTGTGCCTGTTTGTGAGTGAGCTTTTGTGTGTGTGTGTGTGTGTGTGCCTGCTAGTGAGTGAGCTTGTCTGTGTGTGTGTGTGTCTGCTAGTGAGAGAGCGTGTGTGTGTGTGTGTGCCTGCTAGTGAGTGAACTTTTCTGTGTGTGTGTGTGTGTCTGCTAGTGAGTGAGCTTGTGTGTGTGTGTGTGTGTGTGTGTGTGCATTCTAGTGAGTGAGCTTGTGTGTGTGTGTGAGTTTGTCTGTAGTAAGCTTGTGCGTGTCAGAGCTTGTCTATAGTAAGCTTGTGCGTGTCAGAGTTTGTCTGTACTACATTTGTGTGTGCATGCCAATAAGCTTGTCTGTGCATGTCAGTGAGATTGTCTGTCAGTGAGCCTATCTGTGTGCATCTGTCAGCTTGTGTATTTATGTCAATGAGCTTATGTATATCAGTGAGATTGTTTGTCTATGACTCTGTGTATCAATGAGCTTGCGTATGTCAGTGAGATTGTCTGTGTCTGCATGTGAGTATGCTTACTGTATAATTAAATGTTTTACTCTGAAAGGACCAATATTTTATATTAGAAAAAATAAATATATATATTGACCAATAATATGTAAGGGGCTATGTCTTGCCACCCCAGATGATTGAGTCATATGTCATATATAAATACATATATTTATATATGACTCAATCATCTGGGGTGGCAAGACATAGCCGTACGTATTACATGTGACAATACATGGCGCAATGACTTCTGGGGCTGACATAGATTTTTTTTCCAGTGCTGCTTTGTATCCCCAGTCCGGCCCTGCCAGGAAGTGTCTCTGGTGACTGTCTGGTTAAAGGGACAGGGACACGCCACCAAAATCATTTCAATGAGATAAAGATCTGTGTGCCTATAGTGTCCCTTTAATTAGTAATAACTTGGATCTTCCATTGGCTGAATGATGTGCCACTGTATTAACTTTCCAATATTTTTAACGAAACTGCTGCAAATACAATAAAAATTAAATACCAGCGGAAGAACACAGTTATTATATAGAACAGTTGTTTTATTATTACTATAACATTCTATGTAGATTGTTGTTGTAATGCACTAATCTCTGTCTGATTATTAAAGAGACATTGCTCCAAGACGACTTCATTGAGATAAGTAGTCTGGGTGCCTATATTGCCCCTTTAACAGTCATTTGTACTTTTTATTCTGTCTGGGAGTATAAAATATGAAACAGATCCCTTCTTCTACTCTGAATATTTAAAGGAGCATTATAGGATCAGGAACACAAACATGTATTCCTGACCCTATTGGGTTAAAACCACCATCTAGCCACTGTGGTCCCCTCATGCCTCCCTAAATATAGTACAATCTTACCTATATTCAAGTCTGCAGCTGCTTACTTAGTCCCTTTTTCCTTTAGACCTGCCCACTGACTGCTGACATGAGCAAAAGTGGTAGCCTAATCCAATCACAATGCTTCCCCATAGGATTGTCTGAGACTGACAAAGAGACAGATCAGGGGCAGAGCATGATTCAAACACAGCCCTGGCCAATCAGCATCTCCTCATAGAGATTAATTGAATCAATGAATCTCTATGAGGAAAGTTCAGTGTCATGCAGACAGTGGTGTATCCTGGTTTTGTGCTCTCCTTAGCAGGACAAAACTCAGGCGCCCCCCTCCAACTCCCCCCCCCCCCGCGCCACCCCCACCCAACCCTTCCCCCCGCCTCACACATTCACTGACAGATACGCATACACTAACAGAAACACACACTCACTAACAGACACACACACACACACTAACAGACACACACACACACTAACAGACACACACACTAACAGACACACACACACACACACACTAACAGACACACACATTAACAGACACACACACTCACACACTGACACACACACTAACAGCCACACACACACACACACACACACACACTAACAGACACACACACACACTAACAGACACACACACACTAACAGACACACACACTAACAGACACACACACACTCATACACTAACAGACACACACACTAACAGACACACACACACTCACACACTAACAGACACACACTAACAGACACACACACACTAACAGACACACACACACTCACTCACATTAACACTTTTTTACTTTAACCCCCCCAGCCTTCTTACCTTTGGGAATGCTGGGGGGTATCTTTCTCCCTGGTGGTCCAGTGGCTGCTGGGCGGTCGGGGGGCGCTGACGGGTGGCTGGCGAGGGAGCACTTCCTCTAAGCACTCTGCTCAGCTCCCTCGCGCGCCACAGTGAGGCTGGGAGCCGGAATATGATGTCATATTCCGGCTCCCAGCCTCACTCTGCGGCGCGCGAGGGAGCTGAGCAGACAGCTCAGAGGAAGTGCTCCCTCGCCAGCGCCGCCTGACCGCCCAGCAGCCCGCCGGTATGTCTGTTAGCCACAAGGCTAACAAGACATTTGTCTTGGGCATTTGGGGGCGCCTTTTTTTGCCATCCCCTGGAAAATGCCGCCCAAGGCAAATGCCTTGTTTGCCTCGCGGCTAAAACGTCCCTGCATGCAGAGGGAGGAGACACTGAATGTTTGGATCCATTTTAGGCAGCCATGACCATCTAAGGAGTGGCTAGTGAAGTTCTCACTAGGCTGTAATGTAAACACTGCATTTTCTCTGAAAAGCCTGAAGGTAATGATTCTACTCACCAGAACAAATTCAATAAGCTGTAGTTGTTTTGGTGACTTTAGTGTCCCTTTAACAGAAACATTATTTGGCATGTTTATTTTCTGTTTCCTTGATCAAGACAGATAATTAGGACTCGGTGAAGATTTTCTTTGCCGCATTTGAAAGTGACCAAATGGCATATTGATCAACCATCTGTTTGAGTAGCAACTGTCAAATAGGATAAAGCTGTTACATTTATAAAATGATTTAATTACAAACGTACTCTATAGAAATTGATGTCTCAAAGACTAATTGAATCCTCACTCAGATGTCGAGTAAATGCCATTTAAATGTCATTACAGATGCTACAAAAAAAGATAATAGAGATATGTTCTAACTTTCATTTGAATTAATGTCATAGTCAAGTATTTTTCAGTGACTCACAGTTCTTAAAACATAGATAATACATAAAAATCAAGCAAAATGGTCCATGGTTTGGCAGCCATCTTGAGTAGCACCATTGCATGAGTGCACTATCTAGCTGGGCATACATTTGTAGCTGAGTGGGCTATGGTAACAAGTTTTTTATGTCTACTTGGAATGTTTGCCCTTCTAACCTAACAGACAGTATTGGATTAAAGAGGGAAAATTGAAGATTATTGTAACGGACCGTTTCACTCACCAGAGGATAAAAACCGCTTAGGCGATAATCCCCTTTCAGATAGACCAGTAGCTACTGCAATCGCCAACCTCCCGAACTCTAAACTGCACGAATCCCCCAACTCCCGAACAGGAAACACACGAACCCTGGAAGCAGCCGAACAGGAAAAGCCCTACGAACAGCTTACATTCCTGGCAATCGGCATACAGTCAAATTCCCCCCCAAGAATGAGACGACACTTCACTTTGAGGGTTAAGTAGGAACTCCTTTACTGGGGCTAACTGCCCTGCTTTTATGCAGATTTCCCACCTGGTGGACACTCCCCTACGGGACCAGATGGGGAACTGGGAAACATATTGGCCACGGACCAATCACAGACATACAACTTTTAACAATCCCACAATGCATCACAATCCCTCCCCTCTGGCCTGGAGATAATTGGGGAAGTAATCCAATTATCTCCAAGGACAGAGGCAAAACTCCATTACCCACATGGCAGACAAAAAGACAGTAAAAGACACAAAATTACCTATTGAGGCATTTAGTACATAAAACATACACATTCTACATATCCCCAGATAGCTTAGATCTGAGCGCACATTACTACCGAATGGCGCTCAGATCACATACATACAGTTTAAATGCCATGGAGCCAAAGTCTTTCACATAGTCTTTCGTTACACGAATGGGCTCCATGGCTTAGCTATCTGGGTTAACATATTCACATATCCCAAAGTACCGACTGAACCGGTGTTCGACACCAAGGGCACGAATAGGAACCAGGGGGCGGACGGCTCAGCTGTGTTTGCGCAAGTAAGTGTCCGTTTTCAGTTCCACAGTGTTAGTGCTGAACACCGCTGGCCTTTCGGGACTTAAAGTGGCAGCTGCCACGTGTTTGGCAAACGAACAAAGGCCACCCAGCGTTCATCAATTAAGCTGCGGTTAACCGCAGCTTCTGGGCGGTCAATTGGCGGCACACTCCAGCTCTCCGGTGGTCCCCCGTTCGGTAGTTGGAATCTACCGAACACCTCGGCAGAAAGGCACGAATAAGCCTTTCTGCAGGGAAAATAAATGATTTAACCTGCAGGGCCATAGTCCAAAGGGAGCAGGCGAGCAACCAGGCTCCTCCAGTGAACAGTGGCGAGGTTGGTTTCGCCACAATTATGCTAGCTTTACATAGTTACATAGCTGAAAAGAGACTTGCGTCCATTAAGTTCAGCCTTCCTCACATATGTTGTTGCTGTTGATCCAAAAGAAGGCAAAAAACCTAGTCTGAAGCGCTTCCAATTTTGCCACAAACTAGGAAAAAATTCCCTATTTAGTGTATTAATAATCTTAATTTTAATAATTGCAGGAGGCTTAATCTTTTGAATAATCTTCCTTTACTACTCCATAGCAGCAAAGATATATAGAGAAAAAAAGGAACCAATCAGAGACAGGTAGAGAGTATAAGATACGCCTTCCACGGAGTTACTTTGCAGCTCAATCACAAATCAGGTTAGAATATTGTGTGTCTACACTTTGTTGATAGAAATAGGAAGTAGGAATGCAAAACAAGAGATGAACACTTCTAAGGTGCCAATATAAAAAATATATATACAACCTTATAATAACGAAGTGGGCGATATCTATATAAGAATAAATAAATTGCACATAGTGTAATACAGAACAACAATATTAAGACACGCAGGATGATTATATGGAACTCACAGGATAATAGTGAAAATCAGGCCCATCATCCTCAGTCCGAAGGAATCTTCAGAATGTATGGAGCACTTACAAAAGGATCCAAGTAAAACAGCATGTAATCCACTCTAAGGTGGTATCAACAGCATCAAAAGTAAGTCCCCCAAGTGATGTAATACTTTCGATGCTGTTGATACCACCTTAGAGTGGATTACATGCTGTTTTACTTGGATCCTTTTGTAAGTGCATTGGTATAATAAATCTTTTCTAATTCAATTTCTATCTGCACTATCATTTGGTTTCTTTTAATTTCCAAATCCAAAAGAAGAGTTTTGCTCCATACATTCTGAAGATTCCTTCGGACTGAGGATGATGGGCCTGATTTTCACTATTATCCTGTGAGTTCCATATAATCATCCTGCGTGTCTTAATATTGTTGTTCTGTATTACACTATGTGCGATTTATTTATTCTTATATAGATATCGCCCACTTTGTTATTATAAGGTTGTATATATATTTTTTATATTGGCACCTTAGAAGTGTTCATCTCTTGTTTTGCATTCCTACTTCCTATTTCTATTTACATTACTGTTTTGGTGTTTGTAGAGGGCACACTATTTAGTAGGTTTGCTGTTTGCTGGTCTTTAGTGGTTGGGTATCTTTTTTGCCTTATCTATACTTTGTTGGCTTTTCTTGTTGCATTTACTTAATTTTACTTATTTACTTGATTGATTTCTTTCATTTCTTACTGTATGTGTATTTTTGTAGGGTTTTATCTCACAGTGGAGATGCTGGTTTTGTTTTGTATGGTATAGACTTGGGATGTCTGTGTACCTACTTTATCCCCTTTTATTCCGTTAGTTTTTTGTTTATCTTGCAGTTTGTCAGTACATAATACTGATTTCATTATTAGAGGGTGAGCCCCTCTCATAAACTCAGCCCAATGCTGATATCTATACTGCTTTCTGTCAGTTTTTTGTTTATTTTACAGTTTAGAGATGCAAACCCACCTGAATGGGATAAATTCAATAAGGGGAGGGGGGAGGGGGGGCAATACTCGCATCCTGTCATTATTAAAATTAAGATAATTAGTACACTAAAGCTAGCATAATCTTCAATTTTATCCTGACAGGAGCCTTCATATTTTGTATTTTTAACGCTAAGGTAATAGAGAGAAAGCGGCAATGGAGGACAAGCAAGAGTAAAACGTCCGAAAGGTGGCTTCTCGTCACCAGTCTGCCGAGAGCAATATATCTGATAAGGAGGCCCCCGCTGTGAAGGCTGAAGAGGCCACCACACCCTGAACCGAGTGCGCGCCGAAGGAAGGGTCAATCCCGGCAAGAGATAAAAGCCATCGTACTTGACCCAGTGGGTCAAGATGGTAACCGAGATTTGCCCATGTGGCTTAACGTAGGACACCAAAAATTGTCGGTAAGAGGTAATTGTAGCATGGCCGTAGCAGTACTTAGGTGTGCAGTGTCTGGACCATGTAAAGTTGGGTTCCGATGGAAAAAAAACGATGTTGAGTCCGTCTTGTACTTCAAGACACCAGAAGAGTGACACCTTCCAGAGAAAACGAGAAGGCGTCCACGTGGATTGCTTGAATGTCTGGAATCCGACCAATTGACCTGTGAATTCCAAGCTGAGAGGTAACACTTCCTCATTCCAGGAGCCCATAAGTCCCAGAGTATATCTCTAGCGGTTGACGATAAGTCATCAGTGCATCAAACACCCCCGAAAGACTCCAGGCCACTAAAGAGAGATGTCCTTCTTGTAGCATGGGATGAGGATTCCCCATGGAATCCGTGAGTATCATCTGATAGTCTGTTAATAGCGGAGTGGCCTGGTATGACAGTGTGAGGAGATCTGGGGACCAAGGTTTTCTCTGCCACCGGGGCATCACCAGGGGGCTTGCCACTTCCAGCGATCTGATGTGGTGAACCACTCTCGCGATCATTGCAAAGGGTGGAAATGCGTAAGCCCCTTCGATCAGCTATGCCTGCAGGAATGCGTCTACCGCTGCACCCTCCAGGTCTGGTAATCATCTGTAGAAAATCGGTAGTTGGCGGTTGGTGCTAGATGCGAAAGGTCGATCGTGAGTGGATAGTAAGTTTAGACACCTGAACCAGAGGCGGCTCTCTAATTAGGTGGTTTAGGGGACCGCCTAAGGTCTTGCGCTGTCTGGGCCTCGCGGCTGCCTAAACCACCTTAGGGCAGACTGTATCAGATCCTCGGTGAGTGACCGAGGACCCGACACCAGGAGGGGGCCTGTCGGCTTGCTCAGCTTGCCACCGGGTGCGAGGCCCCTCTGTGTGATCAGCCTGGGAGGAGAGCGCCCGTGGCTGCTGGTCTGCAGCTCTGCAGTGTTGTGCAGTCAGTCTGTCTGTGTATGGGTCAGTCTCTGTGTGTGGGGGTCAATCTGTTTGTGTACATGGGTCAATCTGTTTGTGTAAATGGGTCAGTCTGTGTGGAGGGGTCAGTCTGTGTGTTTGTATTAGTCAGTCTGTGTGTGTGGGGGTAGTCTGTGTGTGTGTATGGGTCAGTCTGTGTGGAGAGGTGAGTCTGTGTGTGCGGGGGATAGTCTGTGTGTGTGTGTATTAGTCAGTCTGTGTGTGGGGGTAGTCTGTGTGTGTATGGGTCAGTCTGTTTGTGGGGGGCAGTCTGTGTGTGTGTATGTGTGTGTGTGTGGAGGGCAGTCTGTGTGTGTATGGGTCAGTCTGGGGGGGCAGTCTGTGTGTGTGTATTGGTCAGTCTGGGTGTGCAGTCAGATTTAATACAGCACTAACAAATATATACAATTTAACCAGACATTTCTTTAAATGCATTTCTTAATTCCTGTGTTGGTTTGGGTATCTAAGTCATGTACGCGGATGATTTCCCCCGCCCTAGTGATTTTATGATATGCACTGGTATGTTAGCGCTGGAGGCTGTGGAGGCCGCCCCCATACGAAAGGAGTGATCTGAGTAGGTAGAAGGGTTAAAGCCTAGCATGGTTAACAGGGATCTGATGTATTTCATAAAAGTAGTGGGAGTGAGTACAGAGCCTTGTAGTGCGAATAAAGGTTGTGATGGTAATGATGTGGTATGTAGAAGGTAGGAATCTAGAGCCGCCACTGGACACCATCTGTTGTGGGTAGGATAATAAGTGGTTTCCACTGGAGGTGCGTGTTGACTTGTTTTGGACTGAGGTAGTGTTAGTGTGTAGTGGTCCATATGTTTGCGTAGGTGTGTCCAGTGGTGTATCCTGGTTTTGTGCCGCCCCCTGGAAAATTCCGCCCAAGGCAAATGCCTTGCTTGCCTCGCGGCTAAAACGTCCCTGGGTGTGTCCATAAAGACATCTGTCGGTCTGAGTGGTGGTGATAATCGTGAATTCTCTTGGTCTGAGGAAACCGTAGAAGGCTATGTACTTAGCTGCTTTGATGACTGAATTGGTGGTAGAATGGAAAGGTTTCGAGTGTAATAGGTTAGATAGTGATTGGAAAAGTGTATCTTCTATAGATAATCTCTGCGGGGGACGTGGAGGAACGGATTTCTGAATACCTCTGAGTATGGTCTTTATCTGATATGATGATATGAAGCTATGTGTGTTAGGCCAGAGTGTTAGCATGTGAATGCCTGTAAGATATAATTTAATTGTGTTGTAAGATAAGTGTAATTTAAGGTGGCAAAAAGAAGTGAAGGCTTTGATAGATGTCATGGCAAAAAGTTGGGATATCTCGTGGTCCGATAGAAATCTTGTAAAAAGCGTGAAGGCTCTGTTGTATGTTTTGCGAGTGTTGGATGATAGTGCTAGTTTGGACAGATCCCTGCTGTTGCATAATTAATTCTAATCCATGATTAGCTATTGGAACAAAGGGGTGGCTGTGGCTGCTTGAGCGGCTGAAGGAAGTGCTTGACGAAAAGCCTGAAAATTGAAACGAGACAGACTGTCAGCTGCTACAAATGTTACAAATGCCTGGTACATGTAAGCAAACCAAGAAGAAATTGTGACATGCTACCAACCAAGTAAGTTTCCTGAGAAATCTCATGATTGTTAGAGATGATGAGCGGCCTTTGTTAATGATGTGACATGTGGCCTGGTTGTCTGAGTAGCAACGAACTGACAATCCTGACCATGAATGCCCCCTTGCCACAGCAGCCACTACGATGAGGTAGATCTCAAAAAGAGCTGAGGTTGTAAAAAAGCCTTCCAAGTCTTGGACTTCTTCAGGCCACCTACCCCAAAGCCATTCATTCCCCAAAATTGCTGCGAAACCCATGGTAGACGCCGCGTCTGACCATATGGGTGGTGACATGTCAGACAACCCTGGGAGGAACAAGCTTTTACCATTCCAGGTGGTTAAGAATTCCTTCCACATGTGCAGGCCACAATATCCATTGATAGTCTATGTTAGTCGTGTCGAAAATGTGGAAAAAAGACAAAGAAATCTGGATATGAAAGCCCGACCTTGTGGAATGATGCGCATGGCAAAGTTTAAAGAACCTATGAGAGATTGAAGTTCCTTGCGGTTGCAAGTACCCAGCATGATGTAGTGATTGATGCTGTTGAGAATGTTTGTTATTTTCTCTTGAGGTAAGCTTGCTTGCTTGCATGGATGCTGAGTCAAGTAGTATGCCCAGGAATGTAATCATCGTGTCTAGGCCTTCAGTTTTCTTAGGGGATACTGGGACACCCAAGTGGTTTAACAGAATAATGGTTTCTTTCAGACTACTGGGGGGAAAGGTGTTTTCTTCAACCAGCAGAAAGTCATCTAGATAATGTATGACTGTGGGGCACCTGGAGATGTTTAGTAACAGCCAACAAAGTGTTTCTGCAAATGTGTTGAAGATTTGGGGGCTACTTTTTGACCCAAATGTTAAGTGGGAGAAGAAATAGTATTTGTTTGCCCACTTGATGCCAGTGCCAAAGTGTAGGGTGGATTGGTAGTAGTTTGAAGGCATTTGTGATGTCTGTCTTACTTAACCATGCTCCGACCCCTGCTTGGGTTATGGCTGTAATGGCATGATCTATGATGGCATATTGAAGGGAAAACTCTTCGGAGGGAATGAGGGAGTTGAGACTTGGCGTAGTAGAGGTATGAGGGGCTGATAAATCTATGATTAGTCTCTGTTTAAGGGAAGATTTCTCTGTAACAATCCCAATGGGATTTGTGCGCCATGCAGTAAATGGTGTGGTTTTGAAAGGCCGAACAAAAACCCTTCTGCTAGTTCTTGGGCTATGAGTGCGTTTACAGCCATTGGGTTCTGTTGTGCTGATTGTAAGTTAGGGGATTCTAGATGTCCTGTGGGCATATGTATGATGCCTGTATGGAACCCTTCTGAAAATCCAGATACGAGAAAATCTACCAAGTGTCTGGAAGGATGGTTAGTCATTAGTGCTGAGAAAGCATGAATGTTAACAGAATGTTAGGTACGGTTTTGGGTACATTTTATTTGGGCACATGGTTTTTGCATGTGCCCTGAACCATTCTGAACATATATGCAATAATCTACAAGCACTAAAGCTACACATTCCCACATTGAAATTATTGCAAATCTGTGACTTGCCAAAAAAATATGATGGGACGACCCAGTTTGTCTCTGGTGGTTCTCTCAGTTCTACCAGCGTTGCTAGTGCTAGGTGACTGATTGTGGTCGTCTGCCGTGCTTGAACAAGTTTGGGTAGTAGAGGAGCAGGATATACAAGCCGATGTTTTGAGACCTGTGAAGTGTTTACAGAAAATTTCTGTATCTAATCTGCTCCAGTTGATACGGGTACCATACTGGGAGAGAGCGCCAGACACTTTGGTGGAAAATGACCTATGTTAGTCGTAAAAGGCTGAACCACCATATTTGTTTCCCAGGTCTACCAGCTTGTGCATGTGTAAGTCAAATGCTTCCCTTCTGTTAGGGTACACTTCACAGATGACATCTCTATAAATACCAAATGCCAACACAAACTCAGGAATGGTCAGTTTCCGGTTTAACCTGGAGTCCCTGGATCTGACCACCACAGATAATTCATCATACATGTAAGTCTTGTTTTCCACAACATCGTGGGAGGCAATTAGTAGAGACGCTAAGTTGACATATTTACCTTCCAGGATATCTCTTTTAATGTGTGCTGGGAACATGTGAGCAGGGTTAACATCCTGAGTATCGGAAGAGTTGATAGTACTAGTGAACCGGGGTAGGAGCATAGCCTGGATGTCACCCGAGTTGGTGTTGCTGGGGCCTTCCCCCGCCTCCGTGTTGTTCGTTGATGTGCGGAGGAGCTTGAACTCTGCTTTTCTTGCCGTGGCAGGGTAGGGGATTTGTCGCCTCATTAGCTCGGTGGTAATGCGTGGGATCGTCCAGTATCTGATTGATGCTTGACTGGCAACATCTCCTCTAAGTGAAGGTGTGTCGATTCTAGCCGGGGTGCTAGGAAGAGATAATTCTTCGCCACCTTCGTGAGACATACTTAAATAATAATAAAGATTTGAAATTGTTATTTGTAGCCCAGGGGTTTTGTACTGGCTTGCTAGCTAAGCCGTATGGCGAAACAATTATGCTTTATTTTTGGTGACTGGTGAGTCCCTGCTAGTTGCCAAGTGGCTTGAGAGGCTCTATCTATGCGTCGGCGCGAGGGGATTTTTGTGGCCACCAAACGTAGTGGCAGGATGTTGGTCTCTCGGTGACAGTAACCAGAAAAAAGGAAAGGGAGTGACAGGTGAGGCCCTCTCTATAGTACAATGCGAGGCGGCTAACTCACGAGTGGCCCGAGGGGTGTATGCCTCTGAGTGTGAGGCAGGGTGTTGGCCTCGCAGGACCATTAATCCTAAGCGTAGTGCAGAAAGAAAGGGTAATACCTATTGGCCCCTATAACCCTAATTGCCAGTACGCTATTACTATTCCGGGGGAGATAAGATATGGACATACTGTGTAAGCAGGTGTACGTATCTAGAAGTATGGTTTTGAAACCTGACAATCCGTATAGGTTTTAGTAGTACCTGTAACCTAAATAGATAGAGATTGTATGAAATAATGGAATATGGCACAAACCAATTTTACCTTACTTATATATACAGTATGTGATGCAGTAGGGTACTTTAACGTGTGCAATATTCAACAATGTAGGCAAAATCGTATGAATATGTACAAAGTTTTAACCCCTTGTGTGTAATATGCATAAGTGAACACATTTTCTATCCCCTCCTTGTCTGTGTACGTTATGTTGTTTAGGGGGATGTATTGTTGATAAGCAGCCGTATAGTATGTATATGTATATATACTAGATTACTTGGTACATATGTGCAAAATTGACTGGATACTGATAATATATATATGTGTATCGGATAGCATGTTGATTGGTATGTGAAAATTGTTGTTTGGCTGTTGACCTGGAGGGGTCGATGATCATGGTGTTTGTAAAAATCCCATGAAAATGTCGATGTATTTAAATGACCTGTAGGTGGCAGTGTTGGTAGGAACACTGTCGGTCGTGATGTGTGTGAATTGGTAGTATGAACAACATTTTGAGCCCATTTGGGAGTTTAATGATACGAATAATAAAGTGTAGCCTGTGAAAGTAACAGGCATTGTAGTGACCAGTGATCCCGCGATGAACCGAATGTAGAATATAAGTATAACACCAAGGCTTTTCCATTTGTGCGGTTTGAAACACACGAACGATCATTGCCTAATATGCAAAGAATACATAGACAGTTCCCATTCGGGAGTATGCGAATGCCCGAGCGGGCAAGATACAAATAGAGACGAACATTGTAAAAAACCTTCGGTTGTACGTACATGTCTATGCAGAAAATAGCAACACATAGATTCCGTTTGTGAGGTTGAATGCACGAACGGAGGAGTTATGCGTACAATGTAGTGTTGTAGAGTGGTTTCCCATTCAGGAGTATGCGAATGACCGAGTGGGCCAGATACATATAAGCATGCATGTGAATGAGCGGCTGTATAACCGAACGGCCATGTATTCGGATGGTTTGAATAGACAGTCAGAGTGTAGCAGCGAAGAAACAAATGTAGCCATAAAGTGAGGACCTGGCCCGTGAATGATGCCGTGGGACTGTTGCCTGGCGTAACAGGTAGGTCAACTTACGGTTTGCGAGTCACTTGAGCTTTATCTGTTTCCCCGGCACACAAGCTCTGCCGCTGCATGGAAGATCGTCTCCCTGTACACAAGCTCTGCCCCCACATGGAAGCTCCACCCCCAGTCTGTAGCAGAGCACCTTGCTGCAAGAAGAGGCCTGAAAATGGCCTCCCAGTTCTCCCACAGCCACAGCCTCCAGTGCCAGGTAGGCTTCCAATACTTAGCATGACAGAGGGATCTTATCAGATAGAGTATATGTGTATGTGCCTGCTAGTGAGTGAGCTGGTGTGTGTCAGTGAGCTTGTCTGTAGTGAGCATGTGTGTGTGTGTCAGTGAGCTTGTCTGTAGTGAGCTTGAGTGTGTCATTGAGCTTGCCTGTAGTGAGCATGGGTGTCAGTGAGCTTATCTATAGTGAGCATGTGTGTCAGTAAGGTTGTCAGTAGTGGGAATGTGTGTTAGTGAGCTTGTCTGTAGTGAACCTGTGTGTGTCAGTGAGCTTGTCTGTAGTGAGCTTGTGTGTGCATCAGTTAGATTGTCTGTAGTGAGCTTGTGTGTGTGTCAGTGAGCTTGTTTGTAGTGAGCTTGTGTGTGTCAGTGAGCTTGTCTGTAGTGAGTGTGTGAGTATCAGTGAGCTTGTTCACCCTGCGCTCCCCGCAGCAGCCGGCTTCAATGTTTACTGAGCGGCTTAGTAAAGGGCTGACAAAGCCCAGGCACCAGGGCAAAATTTCTAGTCCCATGGCAATCTGGTGCCTGTTTTTTTTTTTCGAGCCCTGTGCATGTATGTGTCTGTGTGTGTGTATATATATATATATATATATATTTATATATATTTATATAAATACACACATATATATATTATTCAAGTAGAGATTGTAGCCATATTAGTCCAATAAAAAAGATATTACAAGACACAAATTTGATCTGTTTTTTACATATATATACACCGTATATACTCGAGTATAAGACGAGTTTTTCAGCACATTTGTTGTGCTGAAAACCCCCCACTCGTCTTATACTCGAGTCAATGTCTGTATTATGGCAACTTACATTGCCATAATACAGACCAGGACCGTCGGGCTCATTACAAGCCCGGCGGTCCTGTTGGGGGCTGGAAGCGAGCTGTAATTTACCTTTCTGTAGCTCCTGTCAGCTCCCTTCTCCTCCGTTCCGGTCAGCTCCCCTGTCAGCTCCACTGTAAATCTCGCAAGAGCCGCGGAGTCAGAGCGTTGCCACGGTAACCGCTCCGCGCGGCACTCAGACCGCAAGACTTACAGCGGAGGAGAAGGGAGCTGACCGGAACGGAGGAGAAGGGAGCTGACAGGAGCTGCAGGAAAGGTAAGTTACAGCTTTCTGCCAGGCCCCCTCCTGCACAGCCCATTCACTGGACCACAAGGGAATGAGAGCCCCCCTCCCTGGCCAGCTAACAAGCAGGGAGGGGGAACGAAAAAATATAAATACAAATTTAAATAATAATAAAATAAAAATATTAATAATATTAAAAAAAAGTAATAATAATAATAATAATAATTTTAAAAAATAATAAAAATGCCCACCCCCACCAAGGCTCTGCATCACATACACACACTGCATTCATACACACACACACACACACACTGCATTTATACACACACACACACTGCATTTATACACACACTGCATTCATACACACACACACTGCATTTATACACACACACACTGCATTCATACACACACACTGCATTCATACACACACACACATACACTGCATTCATACACACACACTGCATTCATACACACACACACACTGCATTCATACACACACTGCATTCATACAAACACACAGCATTATATACACACACACACTGCATTCATTATATACACACACTGTAAATAAATATTCAATTAATATAATTTTTGGGGGATCTAATTTTATTTAGAAATTTACCAGTAGCTGCTGCACAGCCCATTCACTGGACCACAAGGGAATGAGAGCCCCCCTCCCTGGCCAGCTAACAAGCAGGGAGGGGGAACGAAAAAATATAAATACAAATTTAAATAATAATAAAATAAAAATATTAATAATATTAAAAAAAGTAATAATAATAATAATAATTTTTAAAAATAATAAAAATGCCCACCCCCACCAAGGCTCTGCATCACATACACACACTGCATTCATACACACACACACACACACTGCATTTATACACACACACACTGCATTTATACACACACACTGCATTCATACACACACACACTGCATTTACACACACACACACTGCATTCATACACACACACTGCATTCATACACACACACACACTGCATTTATACACACACACTGCATTCATACACACACACACTGCATTTATACACACACACTGCATTCATACACACACACTGCATTCATACACACACACACACATACACTGCATTCATACACACACACTGCATTCATACACACACACACACTGCATTCATACAATCACTGCATTCATACAAACACACGGCATTATATACACACACACACTGCATTCATTATATACACACACTGTAAATAAATATTCAATTAATATAATTTTTGGGGGATCTAATTTTATTTAGAAATTTACCAGTAGCTGCTGCATTTCCCACCCTAGTCTTATACTCGAGTCAATAAGTTTTGCTAGTTTTTTTGGGTAAAATTAGGGGTCTCGACTTATACTCGAGTATATAGGGTAATACACAATCCAGCGCACTCGCTTATTCACTAAACAATTATTTACAGATTGTAGTAGTTTTATTTAAAAACACCTCACCTAGGCAAAAAATAATAGGGGTTTAGTTATATTATATGATCATATATTGCATAAACCTGCCACAACGTCAATGTAAGCTGCTAGAGTAGGACCTGCCAAGAATGGGGTACATTGACGCTGTGGCAGGCTTATGCAATATATGATCATATAATGTAACTAAACCCCTATTATTTTTTGCCTAGGTGAGGTGTTTTTAAATAAAACAATTACAATCTGTGACATTTGAAATCATTGTTTAGTTAATAAGCGGGTGCGCTGGATTCTGTATTTTCTATATTTTGGCCCCAGCAGCACCCTATAATGTATGCATGTTCAGGTGAGTGCAGCCATCTTGGTTTTATATATATATATATATATATATATATATATATATATATATATATACACACACACAAACACACATGTACACATTTTATAACTGCCACCCTACTTTTGACTCTGGTCCCTTATGTGCCCCCCCTATGGATATGAATCCTGGAGATGCCACTGCACATAATATAACTGCAAATACACATACAGCCTTTCATTAAATATTTACCTTATATAAAATTAAAAATAAATATAGGGAAATAATTTCCAGGTGCACGCCCTAATGAAATATTCTGCATATGCCTATGATTAATGTATTTCAAAGTAACAGGTTTATAAGAGACACAACTTCAAACATATCTCCTGTTCTGTGCTTTCTACATTAAGGATAAGGCATCCACTCTCTCTGAGATGGGTGGAATAACATTTAATCATCATGTAAGACGTTGGAAAACACGTTCTGATTAGCCACTTGACATGCTGACCCAGGATTCATTGCGTGAATTAAGCTTGGTTAATTGTTAAACTTACCAGGAAAGATATCTCTGTTAATAACTGTAAGTCAACCCAATGTTTAAAAAACACTGCTAAATAATGAATATCAATTTCTATATGATGTTGTGATAATTTAAACATGAACACATACCAAAAAGAAAATTGGAGGTTGCAAAAACAAAACATATAGAAAAAGTGGAATACTGAAAAGTAGGTATCAGTTATTCGTTAAAACATCACTTTTAATAAATCATAAATGTAAAATGTCCAAAAATAGACAAAATGTCTAAGTAATTCATCTTGTCTGTTGTGACAAATTACTTAGACATTTCGTCCTCGACCAAACGAGCTCCAGAGGGTAATTAGGGAACAATACCATATTTGTTTCGACAACAGTGCTTTTTTAGCTATTTACCATTATATATATTTAGTTCTGTCTAATGACCGATTATATAAATTGTTGTTCGTTTTTGTAACTGTACCAGTCCACTATGTTTGGATATTTTAAAGTTATAATTTATTATAAGTGATGTTTTAACTAATTATTGATACCTACTTTTCATGATTCCACTTTTTCTATACGTTTTGTTTTTGCAACCTCCAATTTTCTTTTTGGTCTGTGTTCAAATTAATAGGGGTTATCCCCCAGCTAGGAGGTATTTGCAAATTTTGGCTCCAATGTTTAACATTTTCTCCCCTTTTCTCTAATCGCATGATAATTTAAACATGATAGCTCCGAAATCAGTAGTACCCGTTTATGTGCCACCTAGCAAATTTATTTTAAATGTCATAGTAAAAAATAAACAAAGTACTTACACACACATACGTAATTACGTAAATGTACCTGTAACAACGTGACACAACTCAGGTTTTTCATCTTTTTTTTATTTATTTTTATTAACAAACATTTCAGTTCTACAACTATTACCCAAAACAAACATGATAAGAAAAAAAAAAGACAAGAGCACATCATTTCACCATATCACATTAAATATAAAAACCCTATGGCACATGTTAGAAAGGTCACATTATAACCAGAACAGCAAAATAAGAAGGAGGAAAGACCAAGTTCTTAATCCACAGGGACATCACGAGGTGCGACAGCTCTCCAGCTGGTACCGGTCAGTCACTGGGGTTAAGGCATATCAGGAAGAGGCATGGAGGGATAGCCAGGTTGCCAAATGGATGTCACCTCATGGGAGACACAAAGAGACTTGTGAATTTAAGCAACCATGCAAAACACTAATACTTTTATGCTACACCACTTTGTGCCACCAAGCTATGCTTGCTAACACCCCTTTGTGTACAAGCATGGAATTAATCTATTGTGCTCAGAACTGAATTATCAGCAAAAGTATATTTTTTCTTCTCTTTCTATACAAATCAGCATGCATTGTCATTGTAGTCATGGTTTAAAAAAAATGATTAACCATAATCTTCGGTTTTTAAGAACCAAATTAAGCACAGGAAACATCAACGCCAACCCCCCAAAAATAACAACAAGCAATTAGTTCTGTTTATTCCGCTGTAATATAAGAGCACTTCACATTTTCCGATGGAAAAAAAAGGTAAACTTGTAGCCATTTGCCTTACCGAATTTGTAATGCAAAGTAGCACACTGGAGTTTATGCACACTCCTGATTGTCATTTGATATAGTAGCCATAACCACCACCATGTAAAACAAAAGAAACCAATAAATAAGAGAAACACCCAGCCCATTTACCCCAGAAAATATTGATCACGTGTCTCTGCAATGGAATGCTGCAAAGTTAGTCATTAGTAAGGTATCAAAACATTCAAAATATGTTGTAGTAAAGGAGTATGAATTTACACTGGGCTAGTAACACAATGCCATAAAAATGTTTAGTTTAGTCTCCCACTGATCTAGGTCCTCAAGGTCTCAAACTTGAGTGTCTTAACTAGGGGGACCATTAGAGCTTTGACCAAGTTCCATAACTATAAATTAACAAAAAAAAGCAGAAGAGTGAGTTGTAGTAAAAAAGAAAAGACAGGAGGATAGACATAGTTTAGAAACATTTAGAGTCTAGACCAAGAAACATCCCTCTGGGGTCAACTGTTATTTACAGAAGACAAGCACAGCAACACTAAACCAACTCAAAATCTTCCAATGAAAACCCTGCATTTTCTGCAAATCATTGCTTACGCCGAGAGAACAGTGAATATCGACATTATTTTTCTGCAGAATGAATTATTTCAATTGGCGCAAATCGGGGGAAGCCATTGTGAAATCATGAGGTAAACACTCTGCACAAATATTTTCAGAATTTATCTGATTTATGCATTTACACAAAATATTTTGTTCACTAAAAATAAAATACCCTCTCCATTTTCTGCAGAAAGTTAGCAAGACAGAACACTTATTTGGCAGTTAGTTCAATGACGAGTCAATTCTGGGCTATTTACATCAATTGTGTACTTTGTGAACAAAATTTTTTATTTGCTGTCTCCTGTTGTTTTTCTTGTCCCAAGTCTGAAGACATCATGTTTCCTGAAGTATAAAACAAAATGGCCTCCAATTTCAGTTGACGGCACATGAATGTTCTGTGGAACAGTTTTTGTAACTTTATTTTCACAAAACATAATTAGATATCCTGACTCATTTAAATCTATCATTCACTGAGAAAGTCTGTCCATACCTGAAACCACATTTAATATGTTGTAAGACAATCTCATACTGCCCCACCCACTCCTATTAATATTCCATGCAGTTTGCAAATATTCTTTTTCTTATTTTCTGTATTATAGATAATGGGTGCATAATAATGGTCTTTATCATTTCATTGACTTTTGCCATACTCCTGACATGTCATTGGTCTTGATAGTGTTAAACTTGTGACCACAGAATAATTTGTCTTTGATTAAATGAATATTGTCTTCACTTGTATAAGCTCCTTCAAACAGATTTGTCCATTTTCCAACAATGCTAACTGGGTAGACAGAAACTCATTACTTTTGCCATCTATCTATCTATCTATCGATCGATCGATCTATCTATCTATCTATCGATCTATTGCCAATACACTGTAAGAAAGCTACAAGCTAAACAAACTGCAGTATAAGATTTACTTTTTTGTTTTACATTTTTTCTTGGATGGAACAAGCTCTCAGGGCCTGGATAAAAAATAGGGTAACAGTAGAATGGTGATACAGTGGCCATAGTGCCAAGAAATATAGTGATTGGAGTAATAAATATATATAAACCATAATCACTATTAACATCTACAGTTGACTTCATTAAAAGGTTCTATGTGTACCCTGCCCAAAGCATTTGTGACCTTTATACTGGTTACTAAAATTACTTTTAGATTCTATATATATCTATGTATACAATTTGTGTTGTGTTCTTTTTATTTTTATAGCAAGTCATGAGGTACCTCTGCTAAATATAGAATTTAAAAGAAACCTATACACTGTGAATTCCACTTTAAGTGGGGGGCGGGGGGGAATCAACCAGTTTTTAGTACTATATATTTTGGTATAGGTCTGTAATATCATGCTGCACCTTAGTGAATAAGTTATTGTTATGTTGTTCCTATGTTTATGGAATGTAAAGGTTTGGATTCAAAGAAGATGGCCTTTTCTTGAGGAACTGGAGGCTAAACAGGAAATAATTGCTGAAAGGTCAAAGGGATATCTTATTTGGGCAGTAAGACATTTTTATTTGAACCTGTAATAATGTGGGTGGACACACGGGTGAGGTTATGTCAGCAAGGAAGCATCCATAAAGCTTAACATGCTTCATGACTCATAAGCATTGTTTAATATTTTGGAGAGAAGTACACCATTATGTTCTCCACCTCCTTTATGACCATTTTGTTGGGTTTTGCACCAAATGAGCAACCAGAAATCTTTATTTTTGTCATCCTAAACTTGGCTAGCATCCGGACCTCACTCCTTTCTGAGTTCTCCTACCACGGGTCCTAGTGATCGCCAAGAACTAAAGTAAATCATCAATAAGTCCTATAGCTACATGAACCTTACATTTTAATTTGTAGGGAAGAGTTGCCAGCGGGTGAATACCTCTACACTGAGTTCAAGAAGTATGCCCTGTTATCTAGCAGAGATGTTCTCAGAGTTATTCACTAAAGTGTGAATTCTCAAGCACATTCAAAGTTTAAGATTGAAAATAGCTCAACTGGAAATATTCTTCATGTCCATTATGTTTTTGGTTCAGCTATTTTGACCTAAAATTAGAAATTATCTTTAAGATCCTGTGACATACACACTTTACTGAGTAACCCTGTCCGATTTTTTTGTCAGAACTCATTCCTCATCTGCGTTCTCTTTATCTTCCTCACACTGTTATATTACTAAATTCAAACTTTCCTCAATTCTCAGACCCATTTAATTCCCATTAGAGTTGCTCTAAAAGGAGTTCATTATTTTATTCACGTTGAAAACTCAGAAAATGAATTAAAGTGGTTCCTCCTGTGAAGAGCCATTCTCAAGTGTCAGTCTTTATATAGGTATCCCTGCAATATGAATGAGGTGGTAATGGGGGCCTTTCTTCACACACCTCAAAGAAGAAAATAGGTCTCTTTTTTGAGGTGATAAATTATTACTTCTGCTCTACTGCCATCAAAGTCTGTTAGTACCTGATTGTCTTAAAGGCCACTTTAATAGCATGCAATCTTCCTCACGAGTATCTGCATCCCAGCTTTCTTCAGCAATATTTGTAAGTCATCTATCTGGTCAACATCATTATTTGACATTACAGACTATGGTGTTTTGTCTTCTCTGGAAGGTGTGTTTGGTCAAATTATCCACCTGGAGCACATTTAAAATAAGCCTTTTAATTCTGAACATTTTTAAAATTCTATCACTCCTTGGTTCACCTTGATCTATTTGTTTATTCTTTAGTAATGGTGCCAAGAATATTGAAAATGTCTTCATGTTTACGGATGTTTTCTCTTCGTGGTAAACAACACCTGCCAGTATCGCTGCTCATTCTCTATATTTGATTTTAATCCGTTTCATTCACTTTAGTATTAGCCACGAAAAAGAAAATTATAGACGATATGAAGGCATGTTCTATAATCTATATTTAGCTCAGTAAGATTGTGGTGAGAAGCAACACATATTTTCGGGAAGGTTTCTATAAAATAAATGGCCGTTTAATAATCTGAGGAAAACATTAGCTATATTTTAATGTCCTGACTGTTTGTCTAAATCTTGACATGTGAATTAAATATCGATATATCTTTGGATCCAGCCAAATTAAAACCTAAAAGTCCTGGTATAATTCCTGTTCTGGAAAAAAGTAATTTGCATGTCCATCTTCAGTCCTCTGCAGTAAACGTGTTCAGTAAAGTTAACCTACATATTTAATACAAATAAACGTGAAACATAAACCCAGCCAAGTCTTTAATAGTCACTCCTGACACATCCTATGCTCCACAGGCCATAATATACAACACAAGGAAACAAGCCACTCAGGAAATATTAAGCCATAACTTTAAACTCAACCCATCCAAAGCTTCATCTTACAGAAGCAATGCAAACACCAGAACAACACCTTTAAATTAAGAAAAATATATATTACTCATTACTATATTTATAACCCAAAATCCTACTGCATTTTTTTTCTGTCGATTTTGGAACACCTCCCTCTTTGTAAAAAAACAACAACTGAAGAACAGATCCTGAAGTAATTGAATTAAGAGGCTAGAACAGGGGTAGGCAACCTTTTAGCAGCACTGTGCCGATATAGGATTGTGATGTCCCGTAGCGTGCCGGTCCTATTTTTTTTTAAATTGAGGTGTGTATGCTGCCGGATTCTGCTTGTGTTATTTATACTGTGTTACGGTACACCCTGGTATAAGAGGGGTTAATACCGCTGAGGACATTCCCTTTACGAATGAAGAAGCAGCTAACAGCAGTTCCAATTAACGGAACCATACGAAATCCTTCACGAAGCAAACAGCCGAACAAGTAAATCATATGAATCCAATACCCCCAAGTACGAGACCAAGCTCCGTATTGAGGTAACCCTCAATAAGCAGAGATCTGATTTATTGAGGGATACCTGCCCGGTATTTATGCAGGTCTCCCACCTGGTGGACACTCCCCTAGGGGACCAGATGGAAGACTGGGACAATGTGGATACAGTAGCCAATCACAGTGGCACAAGCATAAACACTCTCCTTTGATGTAGATAAACCCTCCTCTCTATCCTGGAGATAATTGGGAAATAATCCAATTATCTCCATGGATAGAAGCTAAACTCCATTTTGTACCTGAACATAAAAAATACAATAAAATCAATAACTTTACATTACACGAACAGAATCCCCACATTCAACATATCCCCAGATAGCTGGGATCTGAGCACACATTATTACCGAATGCCGCTCAGATCCTATGCATACAGTTCATGGAGCCAAAGTCTTTCACATTGTCTTTCGTTATATGAATGGGCTGCATGGGATGGCTATCTGGGCTGCATCTATTCATGCCGGAAAGTACTGAACGGACCGACGTTTGTGTGTTGGATGGCAAAGAAGGGAGGTCGGCAGCTTCAGCGGTGTCCGTGCAAAATAGTGTCCGTTTTCAGTTCCATAGTTTGGGTGCCGAACACCGCTGGCCGTTCGGGACTTTAAAATGGCCGCCACCACATTGGAGTAACATGAACAGCAAACTCCCAACGTTCACCAATTAAGCTGCGGTTAACCGAAGGATAGACGAAGGCAACGGAATAGAGCATAGTTCCAAGACAGAGGGGTCTGTCACATACTGTAATTGCTTTGTATTGTTGTATTTGTGCGTATATGAGCTATTATATTGTATATGTTCAGGAGTTTGTGGTATTGTGTATGATACATATGAATGTGGGCTGTGTATGGGGGCTGCTTGTGGAATTGTGTGTGTGGGTGGATATGTCACATTGTGTGTTTGGTAGTGTGTGTATGTGTGGGGCTCTTTGGGGTATTGCATGTGGGGTTATGTGCATGTATGTGGATTGTTAGCCGGTTACTTTTGTGTGGATTGTATATATGTTTGTTTGTGGGCTGTTAGTATTGTTTGTATGAGGGGAGGGTTCTTGTGCATTTCTGTGTAAATCTAGCAGTGTAGGTGGCTTCCCTGGGTTCCAGTGGGGACCAAGCTGGCCAGGTACAGGTCAAGGACAGGAGCTGCAACAGCAGCTGCAGGCTGCTCTACTACATTGTGGATTCCCATTCACAAGTGTTGGGAGGAAGTGATCTGCAATGCATAAATTGAGGATTGTCCTTCACCACCTTTTCGTATTAGCAGATATCTGAAGTTTCACTGGGACTCCTGATAGCCAGAGCCTGTTTGGCTCTAGCAGCCTTGAGTGCCGTGCAAAGACACCTGGAGTGCCGTGCATGGCACTAGTGCCGTAGGTTGCCTACCCCTGGGCTAGAAGAATGTTCAGAGCATCGTTGTAATAAGGGGATTAAAACTGTGCAGTTACTTCAACCCATTTAGTAGTTTGATTAGGTTCTTACTATAACAATATGTTATCATGGTTTAATGTAAACGGCAAAAACAAGATTTTATTATTATTGCCTGTCTTGTAGAATTGATTTGCCATAGCCTCACATATTGTTGGAAATGATAATCACTTGAATCTTCAGAGATGTCTTATGGTAACACTAATTGCACAGATATTTTGGACCAACATTGTAGGACTATTTTGTCTTGTGAACCAGATGATGATTTATAAGAAAATGTGGCATACCAGCCGCATCTTGATATTTTATAGCAGCAGCCTTCATTCACAATGACAGATGGGTACAGACATCTAGGGTGCAGTGGGATTCTTCTTGGAACTCATCCTAATTATTCAAGAGTACACCAGTGACATAACTTCTGACAGATGATGCTGCCAGGAGCTAAATAGAGAACTGAACTGGTAGGGGCCTTTGCCATGGAGAACCGAATACGTATATGTCCCTTAGCCCTCTCTCCCCTAGAGTGCTGTCATGCAAGTGGACATGTCCCATTGGGAGGCCTTTGCTAAAAATACAAAAACTCCACATGGATGTGACATTGTTCTGACAGCATGGATCCTCATTGTTCCTTAGGAGGTTAATGTATTAACACATACAAATTGATACATTAATTTATTTTAAGATACTGCTCTGCGTGGGAGTCATATAATTTACCAGCAGTAAGTATTAATCAACTGCAGGTCCTGCAGTTATGATCTTTAGTTTACTGCATGCATATTTCTTATGTCTGACGATAAACTACATAAAACTCAGAGAGATCATATACAATATTAATACATACTTAAGTATTTTTTTTTTTTTTTTTTATTATAACAAATGTTAGAATAAATAGAAATGTCTCATCCCACCCACTTTGGTAGCAAGTACGTATTATTAATTTGTATTTATATTCATTAATGTTAATTTTAACACCCACTCACGCAATAACGGATTGGGGGTGGCATTAATTTGTTGCAAAATCTGTTATGTTAAATTCTACTTCCTGAAATTGTGTTACCATTGTTTGTGAGTTTTTTTTGATCAGATGAAAAAATGAACAGCTCGGGTTCATTTTTTTATGTTTTGCTTTTCTTCATTAACCCCTTAATGGCAAGGAGCAAGGCATACTCCTTCATGTCATAGTAAGCCTTGCATCCCGTTAATCCTTAAAGGGTTGTTGTCAGATATTACACTGTTGAAGAAGTAGGGCAGAACGGCTTACTTCCTTGAGGGCAAGAGCATTTAGAGGACGATAAAATCGCCGCATGTCTAAGCACACTTATCTCTATACAAGCTGCGTGAAGGGACTCGGCCATTTATTTCCGAAGCAATTATGAATGCGTTCATGATAACAAGATTATTAGGCTATATTTACATAGTCCCATTCATGTCAGACTGTTGGGCAAGATGTAATATGAAGGCAAATAAAAAAATCAGCAAACCACAATATTTTACCCAACTCAAATAGCGCCTAAATAATTTGATAAACAATCACCTCTGTCTTTTTGAAGAATAAGAGCTATTTTTAAAATTCATTAAAATGTCAATTTAATTGTCTCTTCATTTGAAACTAACAGGATTATTTACTTAAAGTAGAATTCAAGTTGAATTGAAAGTGAATTTCAAAGTTTAGGTCACAAGAGTTAAAACGGAAAAATTCTCTAAGTTGGCTATACATTCCAATCAGCTACTCTGGTCTTAAATTTGAAATTCACGTTGAACTCACCTTTAATTCTTACTTTAGTAAATAACCTGGTAAATCATTATCACTAAGGTTAGAACTGTCAGGAATTCAAAATGAATTTCAAATATTAGGTCAAAAAAAGGGAAAACAAGTGAAAACATGGGAAAATTTGAAATTCACTTAGAATTCCAAGAAAGTCTCACTTTAGTGAATTATCCTTCTGCAACTTACTTTACAAGTAATAACTGAACTCAAACAGGATTATTTCAAATGCACCTGGATAACTTTCAGACTGGCTGTGGCCTATTTTGGATTTTTATGAATTCAGCAGTGCAGGCATATAAGGAAAGACTTCGACCATGAAGCAAGGTAGAATTTAAAGGAACATTATAAGTACTCAGACCACTTTATCTTAAGGAAGCGGTCTGGACGCGATGTACCCTCTTTTAACTCTGCAGTTGAAAACATTGTTCTGCATTAATAACAATGTTTACATTGCAAGGTTAACATGCCTCTAGTCCAGCGATGCTTCTGTAAAACTCTGCTATTTTAGTCAGATGGTCTCAGGATCCAGGGCTGCCATCAGAAATTTTGGGGCCCCTGACACAGTTCAAAGTGTGGGCCCCCCTGGGCCCGCCCCCGAGTCTGCCCCCAGGGGCCCATTCTGAGTCCACGCACAAGGATGGCCTGTGTGGTGTGTAAAATGGATACAGATTGCACATTTGTATAATGAATGTAGTTTTGTGTGTTTTAGATAAAGTGTGTGTTTGTGTAGTGAATGCAGAGTGTTTGTGTTGTGGTTTTAGAGTGTGTATGGTGAATGCTGTGTGTGTTTGTGTTGTGGTTTTAGTGTTTGTATGGTGAATGCAGTGTGTGTGTTGTAGTTTTAGTGTGTGTATGGTGAATGCAGTGTGTGTTTGTGTTGTGGTTTTAGTGTGTGTATGGTGAATGCAGTGTGTGTGTTGTAGTTTTAGTGTGTGTATGGTGAATGCAGTGCGTGTTTGTGTTGTGGCTTTAGTGTGTGTATGGTGAATACAGTGTGTGTGTTGTAGTTTTAGTGTGTGTATGGTGAATGCAGTGTGTGTTTGTGTTGTAGTTTTAGTGTGTGTATGGTGAATGCAGTGTGTGTGTTGTGGTTTTAGTGTGTGTATGGTGAATGCAGTGTGTGTGTTGTGGTTTTAGTGTGTGTATGGTGAATGCAGTGTGTGTTGTGGTTTTAGTGTGTGTATGGTGTATGCAGTGTGTGTTTGTGTTGTGGTTTTAGTGTGTGTATGCAGTGTGTGTTTGTGTTGTGGTTTTAGTGTGTGTATGCAGTGTGTGTTGTGGTTTAAGTGTGTGTATGGTGAATGCAGTGCGTGTTTGTGTTGTGGTTTTAGTGTGTGTATGGGGAATGCAGTGCATATTTGTGTTGTGCTTTTAGTGTGTGTATGCAGTGTGTGTTTGTGCTGTGGTTTTAGTGTGTGTATGCATTGTGTGTGTGTGTGTTGTCGTTTTAGTGTGTGTATGGTGTATGCAGTGTGTGTGTGTTGTGGTTTTAGTGTATGTATGGTGAATGCAGTGTGTGTGTGTTGTGGTTTTAGTGTGTGTATGGTGAATGCAGTGTGTGTGTGTGTTGTGGTTTTAGTGTGTGTATGGTGAATGCAGTGTGTGTGTGTGTTGTGGTTTTAGTGTGTGTATGCAGTGTGTGTGTTGTGGTTTTAGTGTGTGTATGCAGTGTGTGTGTTGTGGTTTTAGTGTATGTAAAATAGGGGGCTGCATAGAGGGGCGGGGGGGTGGGAAGGGAGCCTTTTTGGTAGTATTGACATTTTATTCCCCCCTCCCTGTTTCTCACCTGGCCAGGGAGGGGGGAGATTGCATCCCTGGTGGTCCGGTGGTCTGCTGGAGGATGCCAGCCGATGTAGAATGCAAGCGGGGACCAGCCAGCAAATCTTAACACTCCAGCAGCTCCTGCCTGTAAGTCTTGCAAGCTGTGCCTGTTTGCCGCGCGGAGCGTTGCCATGGTAACCCGTGACAACGCTCTGCGGGCTGCGGAGCTCGCGAGACTTACAGGCAGGAGCTGCTGGGGAGTTAAGATGTGCTGGCTGGTCCCCGTCTGCATTCTACAGGTAGCCAGGATCCGCAGGTGAACATATAGATAGCGATAATCGCTATCTATGTGTGCACAATTGGAATGTGGGGCCCAGGACTCCCAGAGCAGTCCAGGCCCCCCAGGACCGCCGGGCCCATGACAACCGTTATGGTTGTCATGCCCTGATGGTGGCCCTGTCAGGATCCATCTGATTGGTGCAGCATGGCGTTTTGCAGTACATGCACATTAGCCTCCCAGTGCTTTCCTATGGCAAAGCATTGGATTGGCTATGATCATCAACATTGATGATCTCAGCCAATAAAGAGGAGGAGCTACATGGAGAAGACTGGTGCTGTGAGGGCTGAGAGGTAAGTAAATTACCTTTTTTAACCATAACAGTGCTGGCCCAGTCACTTAAATAGTGACTAGAGCACTATAGTGTTAGGAATACATATTTTATTCTGAACTCTATAGAACTCCTTTAAATAAAATCTGTAAAAGCTCATCAAATTTATATCTGATTAAAGGGATGTCATGGGTGATTATTTACGACCCATGCACTACACCCCAACAAGTTTCATATTTTGGGACAAAACAAACAATCTTATTTAAAGCTAAGTTTTACTACACTGTGAAGTTAAAGGGAAACTGGTCTGATACAGTGTAGAACAGGGGTACCCAAAATGTAGATCCCAAGATGTATTAAAACTACCGCGTCAATGATGCTTTGTCATTCTAAAGCATCATGGGAGTTGTAGTTCTACAATATCTGGGGATATACGGGCTCTTATTCATTAAGGCGGACTAGGCCCCATGCCTCCCCTGACGGCAAGTGTTTACTCTGCTGAATGGGAGAGTAGGGACAGGAGGCAGAAGTCAGGCAGCGAGGGAGCACTGATATTCTTCCAGTTCCTCACAGCTCCCTCGCGTGCCCTGTGTGGTGATGCCAGGAGCTAGAATATGACATCACTCCAGCCCTAGCATTACTAAACACTCTGCGAGGGAGCTGTGAATAACTGGAAGAGCAAAGGAGCCACTGGACCTCAGGGAGAAGATCCATTCCCCCCTGGATCCCAGGGAGAAGACCAATTTTACACTGAACCCAAGAGAAAAGATTCTAACTGGACCCCAGGATGCGGTAGGCAAGTTGCAGCTAAGGTGATGATGCTGCTCATGAGGACACAAACGAGGACATTTTGCCTCCTGTAGTAAGCTCAGACCCTCCCACCCTAATTTAGGCAATCAACTGCCAGGTTAGCTCTCTTAGTCACTCTCTTGGATGATAATTAGCTAAATAGAGATACCCACCTAGTTTTACCACCAAAGACATGGGAGGCCCCCAGATAACATATCTGTAGGACCATTGGACTTCGATTAAGGAATATTAAGGGGGATTTCACACACATTTTCTAATGCGCTCGATACTATACAAGTTCTAATTACATACATGATTGCATAACATGTTGTACTTCACTGTTGAAGTCGGCTAACAGACACCTTCCTAGAAGGTATTGGTGCATCCTTTGTACTTCCTGATGGGCCCTGCTCCCTTTTGTATAATATTTTCCAGACAGGGGCAGGACTCTCCTAGGCTGCCGTGTTTAGAATATTAGTTTATCACTACACATTTTCTCTTTACCCATACACCCATGATTCAAGCTGCTTTTCCTTTCCAACCTCCCCTACAATACCTTTTACTATCGCACCCTGTATGGTGCAAATTTGGGTCAAGGCAGATGTACAGGTTTGGTTGATAAACCTACCAGAAAAGTGCACGCGGCTTCTACGGGTAATATGGGCAGACTGGGTGTCCACCGTGATGGTGCAGGAGACGCATTTCAGAGAGAATACCTCTCCTGTGTTGAGGGATCACAGATATCCAATGGTCCGGAGTAGCAATATGGTACCTTTTCAGCTACTTGATCTGAGGGCAGACTCAGATGGACGCATTTATTCTTGAAGTGCAGTATTAATTCCCAGATGTATACTTTTTCCACGGTTTATGCACCAAATTGTAAACAGCACGCCTTCATCAGGCAGTACTGGAATAATTTCAAGAGGCATTGATTCTAGGGGGGCATCTTCATGTTGCGCTTCAACCAACCGTTCATACCTTAAGGTGAGATAGCACAGTTTCCCATATACGCTTGCGCCTCTTTCGTAAGGTATTTGCAGGACTTCGCCTGGTGGATTGCTGGAGGGCGTTGCGTGCAGAGGTCGGGAATTTACATACTACTCGGTAGTGCATAAGACTCCATAGACTACATCTTCTTTTAGCTGAGGCATTCCTAGACACACTGAGGGGCGCTTCCATCGGCGCGGCTACGTGGTCTGATTACATCGGTAAATTTAACACTCCCGCCCTTTTAGTCCTAAAGAGCTCATCTGGAGACTCAATTAGTCTATCCTTTTATATCAGGAAATAGTCAAGCAGATTTCCATTACATTAACACAATATTTTACCAAAAATTATACACCAGAAATCTCAGTAGTTACACTCTGGGAGGAACTCAAGGTTTTTTGATCTTTCTGTGCATAGGATGCCAACGACTTCAATCAGATGAACTCCAGATGCCAGTGGCACAAATTATAACTCTGGAGGCCCAGCATAAGCGAACACTGATAGACGAGGCATATGGAAACCTTTTGATGGCTTGGCAACAATTGGCCGCGCTTCTGACCCATAAGAATTTTCTGACCTTGCAGAAGTCCAAAAGTATATTTTATGAAAATTCAAACAAATGCAGGTGACACCTAGCATATATGCAGAGAAAACAACATTAAAGGTTCCACATACACAAACAAAAGATGAGCCCAACTGCGACCACACAATTCCTGGCAGATAGACTCTGCTATTCACGGATACTACACTTCGCTGTACAATATTTGCCACCAGGGGGATGCTGGGTAAGAAAGGGAAAGGCTCATACAGATAGATAAATCTATCTCACTATCATATTACAACTAAACTGTCTCCTGAACAGGATGCACTAGAAGATGAGATTTCTATTGAGGAACTAAGAAATACAGACAAATGGGGTTGTCCCCCATATACTACAAACATATTGCACCATTGTTTCTCCTTTCTGTCTCTTTACATGTGAAGTACCTTTTTAAATGACAAAGTAACCAACTAAGAAATCTAGGGGTCAAGGTCCCACTAACATCTAACCAAGACACACATTTGACCTGATTGGCTGAATGGCATATCCACACCTCCCCTAAACTATGTAACACGCTAGACATTAGCGTGGCATAAAGCAGAATAGCAGAAGCAGTGTGACCGGATAATGGAGGGATCCTGAACTTGTACCACTATTTTGGAGCTACATTGTATATCTGGCATTTGGCGTGCAGGCAAAAATCCCTTTCTACGCTGTCTGGTCCGATGTACCCAATCACTAACAATCTTGCATTCTCAGTGGGAATGGAAAAGTATGTCAATGACTTCCTAGGGAGGTCTCGACTCTATTTGTACACAACATTACCCTGACGGTAAGCTCCGACCCTTGTCAAACTTAGTGATGAATAAACAACCTGTCCTGATGGAGAGATTTAAATATCACCAACTTTTTCATTTTTACCCATCAATAACTCCAAGACAATTGCTACATAGGAATATTACCCTCTTTGAGGAGATCTGTTCCTGGAGGGAGCCTCTAGCTAAGGGTATTACACAATTTATCAACTGATACTACTTAGTATTGACATAGCTCCACCCAGGTTTCATTCCTACGAGAAAGAGGCCCTGAACACGGCATTTACCGAACAACAATAGTCCAACTTACATATTCTGTCACATCATGGTTCAATTTGCTCAAAAAATCAAGAAAGCAATTATAAGATTCTAACTACCTGGTACAACACACCTCAGAGGGTGCACAGGCCGTTCCAGAGCCGCCCCTCTTATGCTGGAGGTGCTGGTATGTGGTTGGTTCCATGCTGTACATATTTAGGGAATGCTCAATAGTAGAATCATTTTGGAGGCAGGTGTATGGCATGAGCACCCAGGTCACAGACAAGGGAGTAGCTTTCCACCCTTCAGATATGTTATTGTACTATACTAAACTGCCCATCTCCACATATAAAAAAAATACTTTACAAGCACTTGCTGCTAGTGGCAAGAACACTGTTTCCTGTCTTCTGGATGCGGCCCATGGCCCCTTCAATTACTAACTGGCTAGACAGAGTTGAGGGGATTAGGATAATAGAGGAACAAACAGCTAGGCAATAAGCAGGATAGAGTGATACCAAGAGACATGGATGATCTGACTCTCCTACCTATCGCGAAATGAAAGATAAGTTCCTCCTCAACTTACCCACAGCAGGAGCACACATCGTCTAGGAAGTAGAAAGACCAGCATGGGGAGTCGAGAGGGGCTCCTCTATGGACCAAGTCTTTCCCCCCACCCATACCTGTCCTTACCCACCACCCTTCCCTTTTAGCCTCTCTCCACTAAACACTTGTTATATCTCTAAATAATTATCTCGCACACCTTAGTTGTCACTCTCTTTTCTAATGTCTACCTCCTGCAGTCAACTATTGAAAAATGTGACATGTTGGCTGTACTATACTTTAATTTTTATTTATTTATACTCCTCCTTCTAAAATATGTTCATTGTACTACAATAATTATTTGGTCAGAATGGTCAGAAAAAAGAAAAGAAATATGAAATATGGAACAGGACAACACATATTACCCTATAGTTTTGTTGGATTCCAGGGAAGTTCAATCTCCTTCCACTCTTCTTAACCCCTGCATAACATCATCAAACATCTCATAAAAAAAATGAAAAAATAAAACATGTTTACTGAACTCAGCAAACAAAACATTACTGCATATATAATAACTTAAAACAGGAATTACCACTACATGAGCAAAGCATTATAGGAGCATCTTTCATTGCCCGTTGCCAATCATCGTCCAAATCACATAAATTGTTGTAATCAAATGTGCTTTCACAGTGGGTGGTGTAAATCATGGCCAACGGGTAAGATGAAATTAAAACCATACCCATACAAATTCTAAATGTGAATCAACTAAGAAATAGAAACGAACCATTTGAACAAATTGAATCTTACGGTTATAGATGGAAACAATAAATAAAAATATAAAGAGAAACCCAACACCAAATTCGGCATAACAACCTGTATTCATGAGAAACATGGAGTGTAGTGAAACACCAGAAATAGCTAAAATGTAACTTTTAATGAAATCTAATTAAAAAAACAAAAAACTATCCACTAAGCGGATGTATAAATATAACGATATAATACTCTGTAATAGAGAAGAAAATATCAATACAGATAAAAAAAACAGTGACCAAACAAAAAATGGGTGCATCAAACTAAAGAGTACAAGTAAACAAAAAGAGAATCAAATAAAATAACTTATCTGGTGACAAAACAAAAAAGAGTGTGTGTGTTTTTTTTGTCACCAGACAAGTTATTTTATTTCATTCTCTTTTTGTTTACTTGTACTCTTTAGTTTGATGCACCCCTTTTTTGTTTGGTCACTGTTTTTTTTTTTTATCTGTATTGCTATTTTCTTCTCTATTACAGAGTACTATATCGTTATATTTATACATCCACTTAGTGGATAGTTTTTTTTATTAGATTTCATTAAAAGTTATATTGCCAAATTTAGCTGTAAATTGCTCTCACTTGGTTATTCATAAAAGACAATTATAACTTTTAGCTGAATTTACATATCTATTTGGCTGTTCTTCAAATAGCTGTGGAAATCGGCCAAATCACTATGTAAGTTTGTTGATTTGGTTATTTACACACAGCCGCATTTCAATCAAGTCCACTTCATTTATATTATTTAGATCCCCTGATAGAGAACAGGGCAATTGCTCTTGTAAGCCTACATCTATCCGTATAACCTAAATCATCCTAAATCTATATGCTTCCCACTACCCATATAAGTACACATACCATTTTGACATGCTTCATAGCAAGGGGTTTTGGGAGTTGTAGTTCAGTTGTCAGTTTTCTACAGCAGAAAATTGACAAGTAATATAGAAATATAGAAATATAGAATGTGACGGCAGATAAGAACCATTCGGCCCATCTAGTCTGCCCAATTTTCTAAATTCTTTCATTAGTCTCTGGCCTTATCTTATAGTTAGGATAGCCTTATGCCTATCCCACGCATGCTTAAAGGGACACTATAGTCACCTGAACAACTTTAGCTTAATGAAGCAGTTTTGGTGTATAGAACATGCCCCTGCAGCCTCACTGCTCAATCCTCTGCCATTTAGGAGTTAAATCCCTTTGTTTATGAACCCTAGTCACACCTCCCTGCATGTGACTTGCACAGTCTTCCATAAACACTTCCTGTAAAGAGAGCCCTATTTAGGCTTTCTTTATTGCAAGTTCTGTTTAATTAAGATTTTCTTATCCCCTGCTATGTTAATAGCTTGCTAGACCCTGCAAGAGCCTCCTGTATGTGATTAAAGTTCAATTTAGAGATTGAAATACAATTATTTGAGGTAAATTACATCTGTTTGAAAGTGAAACCAGCTTTTTTTTTCCCATGCAGGCTCTGTCAATCATAGCCAGGGGAGGTGTGGCTAGGGCTGCATAAACAGAAACAAAGTGATTTAAATCCTAAATGACAGTGAATTGAGCAGTGAAATTGCAGGGGAATGATCTATACACTAAAACTGCTTTATTTAGCTAAAGTAATTTAGGTGACTATAGTGTTCCTTTAAACTCCTTTACTGTGTTAACCTCTACCACTTCAGCTGGAAGGCTATTCCATGCATCCACTACCCTCTCAGTAAAGTAATACTTCCTGGTATTATTTTTAAACCTTTGTCCCTCTAATTTAAGACTATGTCCTCTTGTTGTGGTAGTTTTTCTTCTTTTAAATATAGTCTCCTCCTTTACTGTGTTGATTCCCTTTATGTATTTAAATGTTTCTATCATATCCCCCCTGTCTCATCTTTCCTCTAAGCTATACATGTTAAGATCCTTTAACCTTTCCTGGTAAGTTTTATCCTGCATTCCATGAACCAGTTTAGTAGCCCTTCTCTGAACTCTCTCTAAGGTATCAATATCCTTCTGAAGATACGGTCTCCAGTACTGCGTACAATACTCCAAGTGAGGTCTCACCAGTGTTCTGTACAATGGCATGAGCACTTCCCTCTTTCTACTGCTAATACCTCTCCCTATACAACCAAGCATTCTGCTAGCATTTCCTGCTGCTCTGTTACATTGTATGCCTACCTTTAAGTCATCACAAATAATCACCCCTAAATCCCTTTCCTCAGATGTTGAGGTTAGGACTCTATCAAATATTCTGTACTCTGCCCTTGGGTTTTTACGTCCAAGATGCATTATCTTGCATTTATCCACATTAAATGTCAGTTGCCACAACTCTGACCATTTTTCTAGTTTACCTAAATCATTAGCCATTTGGCTTATCCCTCCTGGAACATCAACCCTGTTACATATCTTAGTATCATCAGCAAAAAGACATACCTTACCATCAAGACCTTCTGCAATATCACTAATAAAAATATTAAAGAGAATAGGTCCAAGTACAGATCCCTGAGGTACCCCACTGGTGACAAGCCCAAGCTTCGAATATACTCCATTGACTACAACCCTCTGTTGCCTGTCACTCAGCCACTGCCTCACCCATTCAACAATATTGGAATCCAAACTTAAAGATTGCAGTTTATTGATAAGCCTTCTATGTGAAACAGTGTCAAAAGCCTTACTGAAATCTAGGTAAGCAATGTCTACTGCACCACCCTGATCTATCATTTTAGTTACCCAATCAAAAAAATCAATAAGATTAGTTTGGCATGATCTCCCTGAAGTAAACCCATGTTGTTTCTGATCTTGAAATCCATGTGTTTTTAGATGTTCAACAATCCTATCCTTTAACATTGTTTCCATCACTTTCCCCACTACTGAAGTAAGGCTTACTGGCCTATAGTTGCCCGACTCCTCCCTACTACCTTTCTTGTGAATGGGCACAACATTCGCCAACTTCCAATCTTCTGGGACTACTCCTGTTATCAATGATTTTTTAAATAAATCTGTTAATGGTTTTGCTAGTACACCACTAAGCTCTTTTAATAGCTTTGGGTGTATTCCATCAGGTCCCATTGACTTATTTGTCTTTACTTTTGACAGTTGAAATAGAACCTCTTCCTCTGTAAACTCACGTGTAATAAATAACTAATTTATATTTTTTCTTAACTGAGGTCCCTCTCCTTCATTTTCATCTGTACATATTGAACAAAAATATTCATTGAGGCAGTCAGCTAGACCTTTATCCTCTTCTACATACCTTCCTTAATTTGTTTTTAATCTAACTAATCCTTGGTTTACTTTTCTTTTCTCATTTATGTATCTAAAAAAGTTTTGTCCCCCTTTTTTACTGACTGTGCTATTTTCTCTTCTGTGTGTGATTTGGAAGCTCTTGTAACTTGCTTAGCCTATTTCTGCCTAATCTTATAGATCATTCTGTCTTCCTCAGAAGAGATAATTACTAATTAATTAATAATTACTGAATGCTAACTTTTAGTTTTTTACTATTTTGTAAATTAGAAGTTCGTGAAATGTGGGAGAACTGTTTTGGATTCTTTTTACTACATTTTTGTTTATATATTATAAATATTATATATACATTTATATAACACATTAAAATGATTGGGTTGACTTCATTCTAATTGTCCCTTGCAGACAGAGCCACTTTGGTTTATTTCACTTTCGCCAGTTCCAAAAATAAGATGTAGGATTTATTTACTTAACACTAACAAGGTTATTCACTAGCAAGGATTATCAGAAATTCAAAGTTAATTTCAAATTTAAAGGGATACTATAGGCAACAAAACAACTTATGTGTAATGAAGCAGTTTTAGTACATAGATCATGCCCCTGCACACTGATCATGCCCCTACAGTATAACTGCTCACTTCTCTGCCATTTAGGAGTTAAACCACATTGTTTATGAAGCCCTGTTCACACCAACCTGCATGTGACTTGCACAACCTTCCTAAACACTTCCTGTAAAGAGGAATCTAATGTTTGAACTTTCTTTTTAGCACAGTATGTTTAATTTTGAATTTCTTATTTACAGAGCAGAATAAACAATTTTAAAGTAAATGAATAGCTGATTCAAAATGAAACCATGTTATTCATGAAGGCTGTGTGCATCATAGCCAAGGGAGGTGTGCCTAGGGCTTTATAAACAGAAACAGAAACAAAAGTGACTTAACTCCTTAATGGCAGATAAATAAGCAGTGATACTGTAGGGGCATTGTCTATACACTAAAACTGCTTCATTAAGCTAAAGTAGTTTTGATGCCTATGGTGTCCCTTTAAGTCTAAAAGAGTCAAAATGGAAATATTCTCCAAGTCAGCTTTGCTTCCAGTTTGGCTACTTTGGCCTTAAGTTCTTGGAATTCGCAACAATACTCACTTCAGTAAATAACCCTGTAAATTAAACTGACTTGTGATAAATTAGAGAATGTTTCCAGCTCTGCCATTTTCTTTAATTTTTGGACAATTATTCGGCACGAACAGACATCACTTTTCAGGTTTCCAACTCACATTTATAGCCTTCCATAAGAGGGGCTCACTATTTTAATACATTCTATTCCAGTGCATGGGTAATGATCCAAACGGACCAATGAAAACCACTGGCTGCACAATGTCGTCATTTAGGAACTGCAGCTCTGTGCTGCTGTAGTGGAAAAAAATTCTGACATCCAATAGCTAAGCAATATTAATACAAGTTAAATTATCTGTGCGTACAATGTGTAGAGTAGGAAAAAAGTCACCTCTTGGATATGGCAATGGTCCAATAGGTTTCCCAACTAAAATACTGTTTTAAACTGTCACAGCGAAAATGAAGAGCGACATAGTATCTCAAACAATTATACAGAATATGCATCGATGTGTCTTCCCCATAACCAAGTATATAAATGGAGGATTATGGCATTTATCACTTGAACATATTGCAAATGTTTGAATCATATCAAAATCTCTGAACTTCTAACCTACCGATCAAACCAATAAGGTCTTAATCTGGCAAAATCCTAATACCCTAATCTTGTAAAAAATGGTATCAAATACATCAAACTGGAAAGACAACACAGGTACAACAAGAGAACTGTTACCACTTAATTAAGAACAATACTCGTGGGTCAGCTTAGCATACAGGTCCAATATACAATATTGTTTTGTCTGATAAACTGGTTGCTGTACAGATCTGTGCTTCGAAAACTTTAGATGACATATTTTAAATCTCACCAAGCAGCAAATTTTACATTCTTACTGTCTTATTCGCTTCCCCCAGTTTTAAATAAGACACTGTTAACTTCGTCTGCTTGTCTTGGTATAGCCTTTTTCACTGTTTTTACTTAAAGTGTTTGGCTCATTTGGCAGAATGTCACATCAGTCCTTAGAACGAGGTCCCTTCGCAGTTCCAGAATGGTCTTCCAAGTTGCATCTTTGATGTCCAATGTTTCTTCTTTCTCTTGTCAACTCAGTCAACTGAGATTTAACATAACAGCTGTGGGAGACACATTAAGACTTTCTGTTTTCTCAAAATATTTATATTTTTCCATTTTTTTTTTATTTTTTTGCTTTTGCGTCTTTTTTTTAGTTACTCCACTGCAGGGGCAGATCGTGAACAGCAGCGAGGCTTTCTGTGCGAAAAGCATGAGCGAAAAGCATTGGGTTGCCTTTTGGTCTCACTTTTTACTGTGGTTCCTCGAACTGAGCTCCCTCTTGTGTTTTGAGGGGTCATCACTTTCTGCCTGCCATGTTCTTCAATCTGCTTTTCCAGATGTTTCTGTATTGCCATCCCCAAAACTTCTACTTCCATGGATGCTCCATACACTTCCCAAGTCATCCCTTTCTCGTCCCAACTAACCTCTCGTACCGGTTCTGGGTGATCTCCTTTGGGATCTTTTACACGGACTTCAGGATAAGAAGTGTGGGGAGACTTGCCAGTGGGTGTCATTGGGTCAGTAGCGACAGATTTGGTTTCAACTCTAATAGATACTTGCATTTCTGCATCCTTTAAGCTAGGCTTTACATTGGAACATCCTAAACTTGAAGCACCTTGATTTATCGCCTCAGTTTGAAATATGAAAGAGCAAGACCCATCTAAGGGTACAAACGGACTAACAGCTACTGATGTGCACAGTACACTTATGTCAACCTGAACTCCAACATCCTGACTCTGAGGTTTAAGCTGAAGTGACTTAGCCTCTGGAAGTGCACTTGATTCTGGATCAGTCTGTTTTGTTTGGAATGTGAAAGTAGAGGACTCCTGTGGCAGAACAAATGGGCTTACAGCAACAGACACACATTCGACTTTGTTAGCTTGAGTGCCAATGTCCTGACTTGGTGGTGTTATCTCAACTGAGCATGTTTTGGGCAACATGTTTTGTTTTTCTGTTTGGAAAGTAAAAGAAGATTCACCAGGTGGAACAATAGGACTTACAGCCACAGATCGGTATTCCACCTTTTTACCTGTCCGAGCATCCTCATCAGGAGGTGTGAGCTCAAACGAGTAAGTCTTAGAAAGGTTATCTATGTCTTTAGTATCTTTTTCTGTGTGGAACGTAAAAGAAGAAGCTCCATCTGGAGGAACAATAGGACTGACTGCCACAGAGACACATTGGGCTCTGGTGCGAATGGTCTGGTTCTGCATTTCAGTGGTTCCTTTCTGATGCTGTAGATTTGTAGCTGAGGAAATAGACTCATTTTCTCCTGCTTTGCCTGCAATGTTCATGCCAATTTCCTGATGCTTTTGTTCTGATTGAAAAATAAAAGAAGGTGATCCATCTGGAGGAATAATTGGGCTAACTGCTACTGAAACACATTCTACTCTGTTGTCTGCCTGTGTCCCTACATCTTGATTAATTGGAGTCAACTCAGAAGAGTATGTTTTTGAGAGTACATTACTACTTTGTTTGTTCTGTGCACCTGGTGTAACATTAGAGGTGCTTTTTAATGTTTGGAATGTAAATGAAGTTCCATCTGGTGGGATAATGGGACTCACGGCTACAGATTTACACTCCACTCTGGTCTCAGTTCCAACATCTAAACTTGGAGGTGTTAGTTCAAATGAACATGTTTTTGGAAAACTATCAACACATGTTTTGTCTGTTCTCTGATCTGTGCCAAAACCATGTTGAGATATAGTGGATTGGGAGCTGGGTTCTGGTTGAAATGTAAATGATTCTGACCCATCTGGTGGAATAATGGGACTTACTGCTATAGACCTAAATTGCACTGTTGTATCTGCACTGACTTCCTGACTGGGAGGAGTGAGCTCAAACGAATATGTTTTAGGTAGCTGCTCCTTATGATTAGCTGTCCCGACATTATGAGAATTTGTATCAGATGAAGTCCCTATAGTTTCCACTCCAGAATGAAATGTAAAAGATGTTCCACTCCCTGGAGGAATAATGGGGCTTACAGCAATAGATCTGTACTCCACCTTGTTGGACTGTGCGCTAATGTTGTTCCTGGGAGTCACCTGCTCGCAATACTGTGTTTTTGTACTATTGTCCCAACCGGCAGTCTCCTTACAGCCTTTGTTTCCATCTGATGAGGTTTCGTGTTTTTTTTCATTGCTGATATTCTCTTTGTCTTGCTTTGGTGTGTCTGATAAGGTTCCATCTAAAGGATTTTGACCTTCTGATCCAGAGACTTTGCATGTATTCATAGTGGTACCTGCATTTGAATTTGCACAAGAATTGTTAGAATGTTCCTTTCTTTCACCAGAGTGTGGGGGTAACTGGGGAGTGGCTTTTGCGGGTTCCACTGAAGAAGAAACGTTTGAAGGTGAAATGCTGGTGTCCGGTGCAGAAGGCATGCAAGATTCATATCCAGTCTCATTTGTGTGAGATGTTTTGTTTTTTGATATCCTTGTTTCAGTACTAAGCTCTGTTTTCAATTCACTCGAAGGTTCAACCACAATATGTAAACGTTCTCCTTCTGGCACAGATTCACAGTGGGTTTTCTCACCGGTAACCTTGCTGCCATATATTATACTTTCACAGGAGATCCCTGCTGTTTTAATGCTGTCCTGTTTAATGTCTGTACATTCTAGGACATCTTTTGAGGTTTTAAAGTCTGTTTGTGCTATTTCTTTATCCCGGGAGGGAGTGAATGCGCACTCTGCCAAGGATCTCCCAGACCTGCTCAAATCCGTGCTACAATCATGTTGTTTTAATGACATTTGCTCTTCCTGAACTTCCAAAACTGTATCCACAGAATTGTCCCTTTGTGCTGCTAGAAAGCTCTCTCCTTCAGTATCAAAGCTAAAACTTCCTTCCATAAAATCATTATCACCGTGTACGCTGGCACAGAAATTTCTCATGCTTACATCCTCTCCAGTGAACCCTAAATGGCGTGTAGGATCTTCTGCCTGCCAGATCCTGGATGATATGGGTGATCGAAGGGAAATGCTTTCGCTGCCAACATCTGGTTTTGACAGCTGTAATCTCTGTAGTTCTTTAGGACTGCCCATCTCTGGACCAAGTTTCTTCCATAATATTCCAAGTCTTCCCTAGGAATGTTCTGAAACATGAGACAGAAAGACAAACAAAAATTAGGATCCAAGGAAAAAAAAGTCTACATATGAAATAAACATGTCATTATACCACTAACAGACATTATTGACCCTGGTTGTTGGTGGACTACAGCCCTCATTAGCCTCAGCCAACCAGATTACAGCAACATTCCATCAACAGCTGATTCAATTGTTTCTATCCCTTGTAGGTGTGTTTTAAATATCTAATTATTCTGCGATGCTATGTGAATGTTATCAGGTGTAATGTAAGGGTAAGGCATGCATTTATTGTTGATAACATCTGCTCTTTAAAGCAAGAGAATTCTCAGCGAAGACAAAGGAAATGACTGTACCACAAATGATTACGTTCACAGGCCCTTTACATTTGTTTGCAGAAACCTATTCATTTATCTGCTCTGTTTATCTATTTGTAATGCACTGCAAATATATGTAACCCGTGTCTCAAAGTCAACGGCATCTGTATCTCCATTATCCCTTATATTATATTATCCATTCCATATTCTTCAATAATTCTGATTAGATGGTTGCAATGCTCCCCGACCTCCACACCCTCCCGCACCCTGATGTCACCTTTATGGTAAAATTAAATTCTTTTGAGAGAGCCTTGTGTCAGTGTTTAACAGTCTCTGTCTGTCAAGCACTGCGGGGATAGGGTGAGTAAATTGGCAGTATGGGACAGCTTTAATTTTCAAGCACTGCAGGGGAAGAGAGAGCAAATTGTCAGTCTCTAACAGTTTTCATCCATCTTGTCAATATGGCATTGGGAATCATTTAAACTTCAGCCTGGATTTCCATATAATGAACTAACCTGCATTTTCTATAAAGTGCAAGAGTCTTAAAGAATTGCAGATAACTCAAGGGTCCAGCACACTTTCAGGGTATTTCACTGAAGTGAGAATTAAAAGTGAATTTCAAATTTAAGGCCAAAGTAGCCGAATTGGAAGCAAAGCTGACATAGAGAATGTTTCCAGCTTAGCAAATCACACCTCCATAGTGAAATTTACTTTGAATTCTCACTTTAGTGACTGACTAGCCCTGTTTAATTCCTGCCACACGGCACCCACCCATCCCTTGGCATACACATAGTTATAATTATTTTCATTGTTAACCCTTCATTCTCACTCAGCCGATTCTTATTTCACGTATCTTTTTCCTCATTACCTTTTCTCTGTGCAGAACTGCAATACGTCTCCATCTTCATTTAGAATGTTGTCCTTTTAACTCTCCTCTTGTCTCTTTTTGTGTAATATGCCCTGCTCACATGGTCTACATTGCTACCTCAGAATTTCCTTCCTCCCTTCTCTTAAAGCAGCTCTGTTACCACATATAAAATGTATCTTATCTGCTAGCTTCCTGTGTCTGTACCTCTTTTTATTGTTTTTTTTTTTTTTTAATTCTTTATTTTTCTTGTGCATAGTTTGACATCAAGCGTGCAGAGCCACGACACCATCTACAAGCATTTCCATGACATATCAAGGTGTGACAGTTTATACGGCACATTTTTATATTACATGAAGACATCAGACTATTAGACATCGTTTTTGTGGTATAACATGCATTGAACAAAACTAGTTGCGCTTAAGGTGATAGGTGTGTAGTTTGGGTGTATTGTGACATATAGGAACTAGATGTGAAGCTAGCAGAGGTAACAGCGTATTATGTGAAGCAGACTAGTTGTTTAAATGTATGCCTATATTACGCATTAAAAATAATAATAAAATAAAATTAAATGTTAAACGATATGCTTGACATCAGCATTTTGTAATACAACATGCTAGGCTATAAGGGCACAGAACAATGCTTTGTTGAGGAGGAGAGCGTGGGAATAGACCAACCGTGTTATTGCTGGTTGTATAACAAGCTTAATTTGCCACTTTAGATAGGACCAGCTAGTAAAATAATACGGTGCAGGTAAACGCATGTAGGCAACAACGCTAAAAACTCTGCAAGGGGTGAAATGGTGGCAGTTCAAAGATTAAGTAATATAATCAATTGCGGTCTAGCTCGTGGGTAATCTCATGGGCAGTCCGATTAGAGTTCCATGTGAGTGTTGAGGCTCACTACCGGAGGCGTCGGTGAGCTGGCCTTATTGTCTGGTGAGTCGGTGGTCAGCCGATGCCTATACTGGGCAGGGAGGTGCCTGGCGTCTGAAGTGTCTGTACGGCTTCTGCAGGCCCGGCTCCCCCAGCGGCTCTGTGTGGTGTGTCTGTTACCCTTGCCACAGCGCGCAGCTCGGTTTCAGCCCTGGGTCGCCGCGTGGGAGCTTGCTGGTCCGTGGTGTTGTGCTTTGGCATGTTGTTGGGGCCTTGGGGGTACCCGGCCCTCACCATACCCCGTTTGTGGAGGTGGGTGTGTATGCCCAGGTCTGCGAGGTTTGTTTCCCGCCCTGTCATGGGTCGACGCCTGCGTGGCCGGACTGCCTCCCCGAAGGTCCGCAGTGGGTCTCCATATCGGCGTCGGCGGATCTCCGGACGGATCCACGAGGCCACTGCCCGTGCCGCCTGAGGGTAGGGCACTCCCCTGTCACACAGTATCCCACAGAAGGCTGAGCAGAGTCGGTCTAGGGCCACCAGAGGGTGAGGGTGCTCCTGTTTTTTTTGTTTCCGTTATTTGTCGGTGGGCGGCCATCTTGGACACACTCTGGCTGACTCGTGCTTTTGCCGGTTGCCAAGCTTGTCTCTCTTGCTTTCGTCGTTAGCCTGTTTATCTTGTGGGGACCGGGATAACCCCCACCGGCCCAGAGGGGGGGGCGGTTAGGAGGTCAGTAGTGCTTTCTGGGGTGTCCGGTGTCGGAGAGAGCGGCCGCCTCTCCCCGGCTCCAACTCCTGCAGGCCTCAATTTGCGTTGCGTTCTATGTGCCCCTACAGGTTCCAAAAGGGTATCCCCCGATTCTTTGGAGCTCCCCCGACATGGGTAGAGCACTCTGGTAGGTCTTTGGGCTACACAACTGCTGATATCGCCTTATTTTGTGCTCGCCCGCTGGGAGCTCCTTCCCCACGCGTCTGTACAGCTTGGCGGTCAGACTCCGCCCCCTCTTTTTATTGTTTTTTACCCGAGCACTCTAGTTTTCATAAAATACATAAGGTTTTGACTACAGACAACTTTTCCTAATGTATAGCAGCCAGGTTGAAAAAAACTGGACAATGGGTGAAGCTTACACAGGACTCTGTCTCTGTTTTCCAATCAAATTTACCCACAATCCAGCAGTAAGAAGGGGGCAATCGACAGGACTTCACAAATAGTGTGTTGCCTAGGCAACCCTCCGCTTGGCCTGATGTGGATCTTGCCATCTAAGCCCGCCTCCATATGCTTATTGGTCCTATATTTAGTCTGTGACAGCTTGGTTTACATGCCACAGTCACGCTTTTAGAGAGGGGAACTTGAGTCTGATGCACTGTAGGGAGGATTAGAGGTATAAGAGGTGTTATACTACGACTTTGCCTTGTCTGGCGCATTCAGGGTTAATGAGCCCAGTGATAAACACACCCCTTCTTTATTTTATCCATTTCTCCACTCAGGGAGACTCGAAAGTTTGAGCCCGCCCTCTTTGAGTTGATTGACACATAGTCTTAATCAATCTGTCTCTTAACCGTCTGTCTATATGGAAGGCGTGGCTTATCTGTGGCCACATGTTTGATGTTTGGCCGGCACTGTTGGTAGCTCCCCCTGGATCATACCTTGTTGCACCAATTGGCTTCCTAATTAACGATGAACCCATTATTGGGTTAGACACACATGGCTAATTAGTGGTATTTAACTCACCTCATGGCTTTGCTTATTCTGCCCCTGACAACGGCGTATGTACATGCCGAAGCGTGCATCAGGCGTTTCTTTAATTTCACATTTTTGGTCTTTGGTTTAGGTAGGTACTAGTCTTGTGCGGTGCCGAGGTAATCAGGGACAGTATCTAGCTTATATACTTTATGCTTGTTTGCTGCTTTTATTTTATTTTTCTTCTGGACTCCAGTGGTTATGGTAGATAGACATTTAGTCCATGTGCCCCCCCTTTTCTTTCACTTTTTTCCGTACCTAGGCTTTGGTTCTAACTTATGCATATATGAGGGAAGCATGGACGTTTTGATTCCCATTCTCCTTACCTGTATTTAGGTTATTTCTATAGGGATTTACCCTCTCTCGATAATCCAGCTCTGTCCTGTACCTAATTGTTTGGTGGATACCATCTACCTCCCCATCTTTTCCTGTACCTTTACCTCTACTCTCACCTTTTTCGGCCAGACCCCGTGTGGTGGGTTTCTGGTTTTCTTTTTGGTCTCAGTAATTATGATCTAGTTATTAATAAAGGTTAATTTTTTTCTCTTTTAGATTGTATAGTCTGAGCTCACCATTCCACTACCTGCCCTCTGAGCTCAGCGGATGAGTAGTTGGGATTCTGTCGTTCTTTTGTACATAGAAGTGCAGCAGACAGACAGTGCGCCCAGATAATTAATATAAATAAAGAGATGGGGTTGTATAATCAATAAAATACAGGAAACATACGGTAAGGAAAAATAAAAAAAAAAAGAAACCATGACAGTGCCGGTTTGACCAAAGAGCTATTTTCATATCTCTGCACTGGTGCTCTCTGCCTCTTCCAAGCAACAGACATTACGTCACACATTATTGTTAATTCCATTCACACCCATTTTTGCTGCCCAGCTTTCTGCTTTTAGCTGGGGGAAATGTCTTCTCAAATCATATTCCTTCCCTTCTACATTTTTATCCGTATTTAAATGTTTAACCCCTTAAGGACACATGACATGTGTGACATGTCATGATTACCTTTTATTCCAGAAGTTTGGTCCTTAAGGGGCTAAGGGGTTAAATAGACACTATAGTCACCAGAACAACTACAGCCTATTGTATTTGTTCTGCTGAGTAGAATCATTCCATTCAGGCTTTTTGCAGTAAACACTGTCTTTTCAGAGAAAAGGCAGTGTTTTCATTACAGCCTAGTGATAACTCCACTGACCACTCATCAGATGGCTACTAGAGGTGCTTCATGGGGCAGTGCTGTTTGTGTTCCTGACCCTATAGTATTCTTTTATGTTTTCATCACATCATACATAGTGACATATTCGCAATTAAAAGAACACTTGCAACAGACAGGTGTAGATACTCATTCATCGTTAAATAGCAACAAACAAAATACCGTATGTACTATCATAGTTTTAGCTGGGCCCTGTATCATGTCTGGGAACATTTCAAGTAAATAAACTTCAGCAAGAAGTGGGAGTGTTTCGGATGCTTTGGTGTCTTTGTTGTAAGCGGGGGCAACTCCAAGAATATGGATTAGGGCGTCATCTTCCATCAGACATCGCCAGAAAGTTGGGAAAGAGTCTGGAAACAGGTAGGCAAGCTTCTGTTGTGTAAGGTCATTAAGAGATTTTCGGGGATTCCCAAAGATCTAAACATCTGATGGCTCGATGTATATGTGATATTGTATTTTTCCAGGCGTCTATGATGAAAGTCTTGTGTAGTTTTTTTTCTCCTAATTTATCATATATGGAAATTTGAGATGTTTCACTTGGTGAACGTCGCATGAGATACGCTAAGTTAGGTTTAGGTGCTCCGTGAATAGACAGAGTGCAGCAGCGGAGCACAGTGCAACAGCGATAGGTTACGGACTAAATAGGGTACTTTAGTTGACCAGATCTTCAGTGAGTGTGTTGTGGTGGTCAGGGCATGAGAAGGCATTTGGGTCGTTGCTCTCTGACGTGCTAAAGGTGCTGGAGGGAGAATGGTTCCTGACAGGAGTTTTCTAGATTGAGCAAAAGCCATATGAAGGCACTTGTGCTCAGCGAGAGAAGTTGAGCGAGTGTGTAGCATTGTAGTAGTTGTTTCTAATGTTGGGGATACCTAATTCTCCCGTTGCCTGCATGTTTTACTGTAGATTCAAGGGGGGGCATTTTTTCCATATGTATGAGGATAAGACAGTTTGAAAGTCCTTCAACACTTTATCATGAATTTGGATAGGCAACGTGCAGAAAAGGTATAGAATTGTAGGCAATATAGACATTTTTCATCCTGGTTTCCTGGCCATCCACTAAAGCTTGTTTTTGTCCCTTGCTTCAACTGTTGTCTTGGTCTTCTGCAATATAATTTGTTTTGATTTTGCAAATCTCACACATAGGTATGTTTTAAAGTCTATTCTCCAATCGAACTGGTAATTCTCTTTTAGTAGCTGTACTTGAGTGCTTCGAATTCCGATAGGGAAGGCTTGTGTTTTCTCCACATTTTAAAACTGCACTGTATCTTGTAAGTGTCTTGATAAGCAACGGCAGGGATATTAAAGGGTTAGTAAGGCAATGCAGGATGTCATTCTCAAACAAGGACATATTTTTTCACTAATAGGTTCTAGGTTTAATGGAGAAAGGGGGCATCCTTGGCGAGTTCCATTCAAAATGGAAAAGGTGTTAGATAGAAAACTTCAATTCATAATTCTTGCGGAGGAGGCTGTATAAAGGGCTAGTATTGCTTTAAAAAAATGCCAGAGACATTCCAATTTCTATAGGACAGCAGATTAAGGTGATCAAAAGCCATTTCTGCATCTAAACTAGGAGAAAGCAGGTTACACTTGAAATGGGCATGTTCTATCTTATTTAATATGGATCTGGTTTTGACTGTGGCATGTCTTGCAGGGACAAAGCTAGACTGATCCTTAGATACTAATTCCAGTAGGATTTTATTGAGTCTAGTGGCTATGACGTTCGCATACAGTTTTGGATCTCAGTTAAGTAAAGATAGAGGGCAAAAATTGGCGCACGTTTTGCCAGGTATATGTAGAATCACACTTGTTGTAGATAGCATCTCAGGGGGGATATTTCCAAAGGCCATAATTTAATGAAATAAGTCTATTAAATCGGGCCCTAGTAGGTCAAAGAACATACGGTAGTAACTGTTAGTAAGAGGGAGGGCTTTAATAGCCTTCGGTACTTTCTGCTTTGCAATAGGGGAAGCCAGGTCTCTGTTCTGTTAAGCTGAGACTTGAGACAGAGTGATTTCCTCCAAATATTCAAAGGTTTCTTGGGCTGATGGTTAAGGAGCATTAATGTCAGCGTGTAAGTTATTCAATGAGTGGTAGTAAGAGGCTAGTTCATTTACAATGTGAAGGATTTGTTAGTTTAACTCCATCATCAGTGCAGAAGAATGGGATTTTTGTTATTGAAATTTTTACGTTTCAGTTTATTGATGAGTAATGTACCTGCTTTGTTGCCCTGTGAGTAATATGGATGGGCCAGTCTGCGTAGATGATGCCCCATTGCTTATATCTTGTCTCTTTTAGCTTCTGTTTGGTTTGGCAGATGCGTTGTAGATGTTGAGCTGAGGGCTGGGCCGATAGTTGCTTATAATTCTTGGTGAGACCCTTTTCCTTCAGGCTCTTTGCTGGATAAAGATTCCACAGATGGTTGGTTTGTGTGCTAGTCATATTATTTCAGCAGTTGATTGAAGTTAGCTTGAAAAAAATCACTGTTCTTACTTTTTGAGTAATTTGAGGTTCTTCCATCAGGTCCTCATTGAGTCGCCACTTGCCAGGTCCCCTATTGGGGTGAAAAGTTGCTATAGAGATGGAGACCGGGCCATGACCTGACCAGTTATTGGTTTCTATTGTGGCTTTTGTAATCATTTGTAAGACCTTCCTGGTAAAATATTTTACAAGTAAAATAAATAAATTTAGCCATCTACACAGATCCTCGATTATTTTTGGAGCACAGCAGAATAGAATGTATAATCTTCCTTGAATGGGTTCAGCACCTTCCATGCATCATGGAGATTGTACTTCACACAGGACAAGTTTGTTGATCCGCATTCATGGTGAATCCCCAAAAATACATCAGGAAGAAATTATAGAAAAATGCACATTTATTGAAGTCAAAACAGAAGATACATATGGCAAGATACTAGAAAAACAGTCCTCATGTATGCTGTATTGGTCCAAGTGAAAAGCATGTGAAAAATGAAAAAAAAAGTTGTGAGTGAAGAAAGTATAAAAAGTCCAAAACTCTAGCATAGGAACAACCACAGCTGCTGTAGAGGGGGAAGACCACCAAAGAAGTCAACCCTAAAGAAAGATTAGAGAAGCCCTGGATGCATTTCGCACCACTCCAGGTGCTTTCTAAACATGAAGTACCATTTGATTACTGGGGATTCCAGCACCGAGAAGGTAACCCTGTTATTTCACCTACTGAACTATAAGTATGATGAAAACCAGTATATCCATGCTTATTTAATTTTGGAGTTGAGGCTGCATGTTTTTTGGGAGTGAGGGATTTTCTTCACTTACTTTTCTGCCTTTTTATCATGGAGATTGTGTTGTAGGACTGGGCGGTGTAAACCAGAGCTCAGTTTCTGTTGTATTAGGGAAGGCAGTTACAATCTCAGTTAAAATCTTTACATATTACAACTTTACCCTCTTTCAGGGACTCTATTTTATCAAAGAACTTCTCCAAGAAGCTAACTCTGCGTTTATATCAACAACAAACATGAATAATACATTCAATACATAAGTGACACTAGAATAGTGGGTTGAGAATTATCAGTACAGACTATCTGGCTCTAAGCCCTGAAGTGCGTGGGAGCTCATCCTACCATCAGGGGGCATGACTATATGTGGTAATAACATGAAGAATTGGAAGCCATGTGAAAGCGTGGGCGAAAACGTGACGCCACACGAACGTTCACGTCACTAGTGACGTCATTGTGGGTGGCGTTAATAATTAGCGCCGCCTTGCAGAAGCCGGCGTCCTTCCTAACACTGGACCCGGCCGCCAAATTACAAACTGTAAACTAGAGGGAGAGGCTCTGGAGGTAAGGGGAGTAATATCTCCGTCCTTTAGTGTGACCGCACCGATCAGATGCGGTCATCGTGGTGCCAATCGGGCAATGCGATAGTGTGACTGCACCGATCTGATGGTGCCGATGAGGCACCGTGACAGATGTAAAACATGGCCAACATAGTCAGGCTCTGCGACACTGGGGTATTCTCCACAATAGGTCAGAAATTAGCCTTGAAGTGAGAAGTCAGGTCCGAGATGGAACCTTTTTCCAGTCCACTGGAACTTTGCTTGATGCCAAAGACTTGCACTTTTCTGTGTTGGATCCATAGTCACTATTACATGTGTGTAGCACTTTCACGCCATCTTCTGGTGAGGTGATTACCCTGCTGCTCCATTTATCCACACCATGAGAGGGCGGGAAGACCCATCTCTAAGCTATATTATGAGACCGTAATAGACTGGTAACTTGCGAAAATTCCCTTGTTTTGACCATTGTGGCTGCTGAGAGGTCAGTAAAGAGTGATTGTCCAGCATAAGGTTCTGGAAAGGACTTGACAACAGACATCAGAGTGTTCTTAGTGTGAATAGTGTAGTCTTACAATGGTATCTCTGGGTGTGAAGGCTGGTAGCCTTTGGATTTAGGTAAACTGTGTGCCATATTTTTAGTTACAATCTTTATTTGTAAAGAATTTTGCAATTACAAATAGTAGGAAAAAGACTAATAACAAGTCCAGTTTACAGCCCGGAATCAGACTCATACTTACTTGTATAAAGATTTGTGGACATAAAACAACCAGAATGAACCTCCTGTGGGTCTTAAACATCTGCAACAAGAGCAATCGTATGTATCAGACGTTTATGACGGGACAGCAAAAGGGGCTTATGTCCCATATCAGATAAGAGGTGATAGAGAGGGTAGGACAAGATTGAGTAAGAATTAGTAAAAAAATAAAAAAAAAATAAGATATGGGGCAAAAAGGGGGTAGAGGGGGTGGTAATGAAAAGTATGTGTCAATGAAAAAGAATGGGCAGAGCAGCCAAGAGCAGAAAGGTCGCTCAATGCGCAAAACCTTGAATCCCCCCCCACTACAGGACCACCTACGAGTTGGAACATATGGAGAACTACCAGGTTCTCCACATCTCCTTGTATTGCCCAAGTTGGCTCTCCTCACAGCGGCGTACACTGGGGCCCCAGTGCAAAAACGGATCCGTACCTCCCCCCCCCCCGGCACTTACACTTCGCGGGCCAGGGCCGCAACACATGGCGCCGGGCACCTGGTTGCAGGGCTGCAACCCCTGCGACCACTGTATGTATGCCAGTATATGCAGATACACATACACTTAAAGGACCACTACAGGCACCCAGACCACTTCAGCTCAATGAAGTGGTCTGGGTGCCAGGTCCCTCTAGGTTTAACCCTGCAGCTGAAAACATAGCAGTTTCAGAGAAACTGCTATGTTTCACAGAGGGTTAATCCAGCCTCTAGTAGCTGTCTCACTGACAGCTGATAAAGGCGCTTCCGCAATTCTCACTGTGAAAATTACAGTGAGAAGACGCTGGCCGTTCATAGGAAAGCATTGAGTAATGCTTTCCTATGGTCGGTTTGAATGCGCGCGCAGCTCTTCGGAGCTGAGAGGCGTATCGGGGTGGAGAGATCCTCAGCGCCAAGGGAGTCCGGCGCTGGAGAAAGGTAAGTGCTGAAGGAGTTTTAATTCCTTCAGCCCAGTGGGAGGGGGGCCACAAGGGTGGGAAGGACGAGTTTGTTTTCCTGGCACTTTAGTGGTCCTTTTATGACAAACATTCAGATACACATACAGACAAACAGATACCCATGCAGACCAAGAGATACACATACAGACCCACACACACACATGCAGACACACACATACACATACAGACACACACTAATAGTGACAGACCCACATACACACTCACTGACAAACACATATACACTCTCACTAACAAACACACGCTCACAAACAGACAAGCATACACACACACACTCACTAACAGACATACACTCTCACGAACAGACGCATACACACTAACAGACACACAAATTTACTGACAGACACACCACACTCAGTGAAAGACATACATACACACTCACTGACAGACACACACATACACACTCACTTACAAAACATACACTCTCACTGACAAACACACACTCACTAACAGACAGCAAACAGACTCACTAACAGACACACACTCAATAACAGACACACACAAACACAACTAACACACTCAGTAACACACACACACACACACACAGTAACACACTCACTGACTCACACACACACGCTCACATTTTTTTTTTTTTTAATCCCCCAGCCTCCCTACTTTTGGGAGTGCTGAGGGGATTCCAGCTTTCCTTGGGGTCCAGTGGGGCTGCTGGGTGGCCGGTCACTGCAGGCGGCTGTTCAGCTCCCTTGCGCGCCGCTTACTGATGCCGGAGCCGGAGTGACGTCATATTCCGGCTCCGGTATCACTGCGGTGCGTGCGAGGGAGTTGGGCAGAGAGAGCTCAGGGAAGAATGCTCCCTCGCGCGCCTGCAAAGTGATGCCACTGCCAGCCTCGGGGGGGCCTGAGGTGGCCAGCTCCTGGGCCCCCCCAGGAGAAGAGGCTGGCAAAATGCGGCCGTGGCGTGGAGGGCCGGGTCCGGTAGCAGCTGCGACCGCGGTATGTACGCCAGTGCTTCCACTCTTTCCATATAGGCATTAAAGGATGGGGGGGGGGGCGGGATCTGGTCGTATCTAGTGTGCTGGGATTAAGGAACAGGCTACTGTTAATAGATGTTTAGACAGTGTTTTTTAAAAAAATTTGGACACCAAGAGTTTTAGTGGTTTTAAAGCATGTCTGCTGGGTTAAGACGTAACCCTTCATCCGCCACTGTCGTTACGGAAAAGATTGCTAATTATTCATTCAAAACGCTGTAAAAAAGAGTTTTTTAAAAGGCACACATTTTTAACCATCTTTTATTTCCTATAGAGTCTTGTTTAGTAGAGAGCTTCCCTAAATTTGGAGCCCTTACATGTAATAGTCTATTTAAAGGTTACTAAATTAGGGCACTGTTTAGTATATACTCTTATCTGTGATTGCCCTATTTAGAATATCATATTAGAGTAGTGCTTAGTATATAGCTACCCTAAGTTGGTACCCTTATGTGGGGTTGGCCTACTTAGGATACCAAATCGGGCATTGTTTAGCATATAGCTTCCCAAATTTAGTACCTTTATGTGGGATTGTCCTATTTAGGATACTAAATTAGTGAGCAACACTACACACATAGGTACACTGCTCAGCAACATTAAAACCACTAGGGATGAAAAATATTCGGTTCGGCATTCCGAAATTCAACACTTCGGGACTTCAGCACTTCGGAGACTTCGGGACTTGGGGTAAGTGTAGGGATAAGTTAGGGGTAGGGTTATGGTAGAGTTAAGGGTAGGGGTAGGGTTAGGGTAGGGCTAGTGGTAGGATTAGGGGTAGGGTTATGGTTGGGTTAGGGGTAGGGTTGCGTTAGGAGCAGGGTTAGGGTTAGGAGTAGGGTTATGGTAGGGTTAGGGGTAAGGTTAGGGTTAGCATAGGGTGAGGGGTAGGGTTAGGAATAGGGTTACCCTACCCTAACCCTACCCCTACTCCAACCACTAACCCTACCCCTAACCCTACTCCAACTACTAATCCTAAGGCTTGTGTTTCAGTTTTTTCACATTGAAATTGGTTACATTGCTTTTGAGACCGTGTGGTAGCCCAGGAATGAGAATTACCCCCATAATGGCATACCATTTGCAAAAGTAGACAACCTAAGGTATTGCAAATGGGGTATGTCCAGTCTTTTTTAGTAGCCACTTAGTCACAAACACTGGCCAAAATTGGTGTTCAAATTTGTTTTATGCATTTTTTACACACAAACAAATATTAACGCTAACTTTGGCCAATGTTTGTGAGTGGCTACTAAAAAAGACTGGACATACCCCATTTGCAATACCTTGGGTTGTCTACTATTGGAAATGGTATACCATCATGAGGGGAAATTCTCATTCCTGGGCAACCATACGGTCTCAAAGTCAACGTAACCAATCTGGCGAATTTCAATGTGAAAAAAATGAAAAAAGTATACTTGACCCTGTAACTTCCCAAAACACCATAAAATCTGTACATAGTGGCGTACTGTTTTACACGTAAGACATCGCTAAATACAAATATGTGTATTTTATTGCAGTAAAAGGAAACAGTATTATGACATTCCCAATTAAAATGTCATGCAGAATAAAAAAAAACATTTCTTCATTTATCACATTTATTTACATTTTATTCACATTAAATTATGTTTCATAGCTAAATATTTGATGTTAAATGAAAGCCCTGTTTCCCCTAAATAAAAGGATATTTAACACGTTTTGGTGCACTTAATATGAAAGAGGTGAATTACGATTGAACAGACATATAGTCAAATTCCAAGTTTTGCTTACGTTTTATTTTTATCAAAACGTGTACATTTGGCTCAGTCCTTAAGGGGTTAAAAAATGCCCGGGCCGAATTTTCTTCACACTCCAGCCCTGTGTGCATGTATGGGTAAATGATAGAGAGCATAACTGTGCGCGTGTAGATAAATAAATGTGCACACATGGATAAATTAATGTGTATATGACAGTGTAGTTGTATGGGGAAATGACAGTGTATGTGACAGTGTGCCCTACTAAACAGCACCCTAATTTGGTATTCTAAATAAGGCAATCCCACGTAAGGGTACAAAATTAGGGAGCCAACTACTAAACAGTGTCCTAATTTGGCATCCTTAAATAGGGCAATTCCACATAAGGGTTCAAAATCTGGGAGCCGTCTACTAAATAGCTGAAATAGCAAAAATAAAAGAAACCCTTTTCCTTAAATTAGCTTTTTTAGTTGATTAGTAGATAAGTCCCTACTTTGGTACCCTTAATCATGGCAATCCCTCGTAGGGATAGGATACCAAATTAGAGAGCTATATACTAAATAGCTGAATTTAAAAAAAAAAAAAAAGTTATTTTTCTTTAAATTTGCTGTTTCAATTGCTTAGTAGATAAGTCCCTAACTTGGCATCCTTAATTATGGCAATCCCATGTAAAAATACCAAATTAGGGCATCTACTAAACAGCTGAAAGAGGAAAATTAAAGGGATCCTATAGTGCCAGGAAAACAAAGCCGCTTTCCTGGCATTATAGGGTTTATATGTTCCCTCCGTCGCACCCCCCTTCCCGCGGGGCTAAAGGGGTTAAAACCCCTTCAGCCACTTACCTGAATCCAGCGCCAATGTCCCTCGGTATTGGGTAAGGCTCCGCCCACTCTCCTACCCCGCCAACATCAGCCGGCGGGGGACCTAATGCGCATGTGCGGCAATGGCCGCGCGTGCATTAGACCTCCCCATAGGAAAGCATTATTCAATGCTATCATATGGGGAAAATCTGACGCTGGAGTCCCATGAGCTGATATACAGCCCCTGTGGGCAGACTTAGAGCTGCAATGTAAACATTGCAGTTCTCTGGAACTGCACTGTTTGACATTGTAGCACTAAGTGCAAAAGGGTCACAGCACCAAGACTACCTCAATTAGCTGAAGTGGTCTGGGTGCCTACAGTTTCCCTTTAAGAATAAAAAAAGAAAAGGCTGTTTTCTTAATTTTGCTGTTTAAATTGCTTTTAAAAGGACCACTATAGTGTCAGAAAAACAAACTTGTTTTCCTGGCACTATATAATCCTCAGGGACCCCCTCCCACTTGGCTGAAGGGGTTAAAATCCCTTTAGCCACTTACCTTTATCCAGCGCCGGGCTCCCTTGGCGCTGGTGAACTCTCCTTCCCTTCCGAAGTCAGCTCCCGAATGGAGCCGAATGCGCATGCAGGGCCAGAGCCGCGCGTTCTGCATCGGGGAGCGTTGGGGAAGCGCCTCTAGCGGCTGTCAGGAAGACAGCCACTAGAGGCTGGATTAACCCTGCAATGTAAACATAGCAGTTTCTATGAAACTGCTATGTTTACATCTAAAGGGTTAAACCCTGGGGGAACTGGCACCCAGACCACTTCATTAAGCTGTAGTGGTCTGGGCGACTATAGTGGTCCTTTAATATTAGTCCCTAATTTGCTATCCTTTATGAAAGTGAACAGAATCAAAACACTTTGAATCCATTTGTTACGAAAATTTGCAAATTGTTGCATTTCCAATTCTGCAAAATGTTGGCAAAATTCGTACAAAATAGGATTCATAATGAAATGAAACAAATGCACACAAATGAAACATCCACTGGCAATTTTTTCAACTGTGCCAATATGGCACATGCAGACTAGATGAATATTTTTGCAAAATGCATTTTTTTTTTTAAATACTCTTCAATTCCAGCCTAAACTAATTTTTGTGTTTAAATGTTTACATAAAGTATCACATGGAACACAAGTTCAATATAAATATAACCTGCTTTTCTGTAAAATCTGAGAAAGTGGTCAAGGGACTGAATATTTTTGCAAGACATACATTTGCTGGTGTTACATGCTAATAATCATCATCATAATTATACTAAATCTGTCCAAATTTATTTTTTCTCGATCATTTTCTCTTGTGGACAGCAATTTGTGTGTAATTCCCCTTCCTCCGCTCATTGAGAGCAATACAATGAAATAATGGCGTAATCCTATTTATTCTTTACTGCCGTGGCGATCTACACATTCTTTCAGGGTTTGGTTTGATGATTATACGCGCCACACACACATAGTAATGAAAGTAATGGAACACAGTTATGTACAGACTGCAGAGAGCAACATTACAATGTTTAATTCTAAATAAACTGCATTTACTATGTTGCACTGGGGCCAAGAGGAAATAAAGCAGAAAGCAAATTAGCGAGAGGTAGATTTAAAAAAAAGTACTCCCACACAAAAGTAATCTCAGTTTCAAGGCTGTTTCTATAGGAACCGTTTCACAGACAGGAGCAGAGCTGTGATTTTCAGAGCTAAGACCTGTGATGCGATCATACAATTCAGGCCGAAGCACTCTTCACTATGCCAGCCTCTTTCCGCCTCTCAACTTTGTGCCCTGAATTAGCCCTATAACTGGCTGTTTTGTTGAATGATCTCTCGTTAAAACGCAGTTACAAAGTTCCATGCTGTCAGGCCTATCTTATCATCACAAGTACGCCCTAGGCAGCATTTGGCAAGTAACTACCTGTGTATAGAGTGCTGTGTTTCCTGAAGAAAGAAAATTACTTATAAGAGCCATTACGTGACGAAGGTGCTGTAAGCATTCTTCACTGTAGCTTGTTCAGAGAGGTCGAGATGCCATTGATGCCACGGCTTCTCACAGGTCATTTGTCCAGTATTGAAAATAAAAGCAGAGATTGATAACTGTTCAAAATGAAGCATTTCAACACTGAAAAGTATATTATTATTTTTTTTCTAAAGAGGCGGCAACCGCTGAAGATTAAAAATTATACACCCTACAACAGGCTATCAACCTTTCATGATTTTATTTGGGACCGTGGACCCCAGTCTGAAAAGAACCAGATTTACTCTTTCTGCTGCCCCAAGGCCAGTTACCTCAACTTGCCCAACCTCAGCTGTCTATGTGCCCTCCTATTAGCAACCGAAATAGACTGGAGCACAGGCCTGTGTTACTCTACACTCTGAATTCATACCACACCAGGCAACATTCAGTTTGCTTGTGTATCTAATATCTCCATTTAATTTTTTTTTCTTAATTTAGCTCCTATCACTGTGAGTTTCCCTCTTTTTCCCAGTCTCTGTTTGTCAGTGTTCTCTAGTCCTTTTTACGCAGTACTTGCCTCCGTTCCCCATTCACCACCATCTTTGTTAACTTTTGTTGCTAATCCATCTCTATTCACTCTATTATCTGTCTCCCAGATTATTTCCCATTATCTGTGTGCCATTTGCACTTTCCCCTCTCCAACAGTAATTTTCCTCCTAACAATACCAGATTCACTTTCACTTCAGCTCCGCTACAATTTTCCACTTTATTACCACCGGCCTGTGTGTGTTTGGGTGGAATGTGTGTGCTATGATTGTTTGAAGTGAGGAGGGGGAATGGGTCAATGCTGCTAGTGGAGTGTGTGGTGGCGGTTATGAAGCCATTTGTGCTGAGTGTAGAAAATTGGGGACACTGCTAGTGTGTTGTATGTGGGGAGGATGCATGCTTTCCTTATTTACATACAATGTAAATTAGTAAGTGTACAGCCTGTATAACAGTCTAAATTTGCTGTCCCCTCAAAATAACAACACACAGCCATTAATGTCTAAACCATTGGCAACAAAAGTTAGTACACCCCTAAGTGGAAATGTCTAAATAGAGCCCAAAGTGTCAATATTTTGTGTGGCCACCATTATTTTCCAGCACTGCCTTAACCCCCATGGGCATGGGGTTCACCAGAGCTTCACAGGTTGCCACTGGAGTCCTCTTCCACTCCTTCATGACGACATCATGGAACTGGTGGATGTTAGAGACCTTGCGCTCCCCCTCCTTCTGTTTGAGGATGCCCCACAGATGCTAAATAGGGTTTAGGTCTGGAGACATGCTTGGCCAGTCCATCACCTTTACTTTCAGCTTCTTTAGCAAGGTAGTGGTTATCTTGGAGGTGTGTTTGGGGTCGTTATCATGTTGGAATACTGCCCTGCGACCCAGTCTCCGAAGGGAGGGGATCATGCTCTGCTTACGTATGTCACAGCACATGTTGGAATTCATGATTCCCTCAATAAACTAGCTCCCCAGTGCCGGCAAACTGTTTGCGGGCTTCCCTGCGACCCAGTCTCCGAAGGGAGGGGATCATGCTCTGCTTACGTATGTCACAGCACATGTTGGCATTCATGATTCCCTCAATAAACTAGCTCCCCAGTGCCGGCAAACTGTTTGCGGGCTTTCTTGTGCATCATCTTTAGAAGAGGCTTCCTTCTGGGACGACAGCCATGCAGACCAATTTGATGTAGTGTGCGGCGTATGGTCTGAGCACTGACAGGCTGACCCCTCACCCCTTCAACCTCTGCAGCAATGCTGGCAGCACTCATATGCCTTTTACCCAAAGACAACCTCTGGATATGATGCTGAACACATGCACTCAACTTCTTTGGTCGACCATGGTGAGGCCTGTTCTGAGTGGAACCTGTCCTGTGAAACCGCTGAAGGAAACTATCTTTAAAATTCCATAAAGAAATGCTCTCTCACATTCCCCTTGCATATACTTAAACAATCAATGTAGTCTTCCCTATTATCCTGATTTTAGGGTTCTGTCCTGCCATACCGGATCTGTTCTCTGGTGTCCCGTTTTTGAGCATGCGCTTGTTCTATGCTAAGGGTATTAGGAGCATGCAGAGAGCACTGAAACACAGCTCCTGCCATGGTCTGCCCTCAGTGGGCTTGTGTGATTTGAAGGCAGACTGGCTTGCATTAATGCCATGCTTACCTGCCAGTAATTCTACCCCTATTCCAAGCAGGTCTGCACCCTTTAGCAGTGCCAGTGACGGATTTGCATCACTGGTCCGCTCCCTTTTACCCTGCCCATCAGCATCCCAATTCACAGGATGCCAATGTTGGGGGCTATAATCAATGCTTTAAAAAATAAATATATATATATATATATATATATATATGTATTAAGGCCTTTTGGCCTGTAATTGTGGGAGGGGCGTATGACACACCTCTTCCCTACTTAAGGGACACCCCTTACCTGGCTCCATATCGTTCGAGGTCAGCGCTGCATCATTTCCACTTCCGGGTCATCCAGACGCCATTTTACCTGATTACTCCATGAGGTTTTTTAAGCAGAGCTGTGTCAGGAATCCAGCCACAGGCTTTTCCGGCCTACCACCTTCTTTCTTCAATCCATCGCCGTGGATGGTGTCCAAGTGACTCACAAACTGTAAGTCAACCTACCCGTTATGCCAGGCATCAGTCCCACGGCACCATGCACGGGTCAGGTCCTCACTTTACGGCTGCATTTTGTCTAAGTCTGTTCTAAAACCATTGCATGTTCATGCATATCATTCGTTTAAACCCCCGACCGGTCTTTGGGTGTACTACAGGCTTCTTAGACATTATTGCATTTCATGTACAAACCAACGAACCACTGCATTTTCGCCTACACACTGACCCCTACCGGTCATTCGGTGTACTACAGGCTTCTCAGACATTATTGCATTTCATGTACAAACCAACGAACCACTGCATTTTCGCCTACACACTGACCCCTACCGGTCATTCGGTGTACTACAGGCTTCTCAGACATTATTGCATTTCATGTACAAACCATCGAACCACTGCATTTTCGCCTACACACTGACCCCTACCGGTCATTCAGTGTACTACAGGCTTCTCAGACATTATTGCATTTCATGTAAAAACCAACCTTGCTTCATTTAAACGATTGTCATTTCGGTTTGTGTTTTCTGGTCGGCACTTATTCATAGTATATTCTATGCACGATTGCTGTTCGCATTAAAATGCATACGGTTAAGCTATTCATGCTAACTTCTGTTTCCCTTCATACTAAGATTCGGTTATTCTGCTATGTATTCACATAGATCTTTTTCGTGAGTTACATTTCATCATTTCATGTATTTACATTTGGTTAAAAAGTTGATTGGTTAAATAGACAGACCATTTTCATGCTATTTTTAAGGTATCACTTATTACATCAAGGGTATGAAACCAGCTAACATTTCTGTATAGACATTGGACTCCCACGCTTACTGGAGTTTTTTTTTATATATATAATTATCCATTTCATTACAATTAAATCAGCCTACGTTACAGGCCTCATTTCTTTGTTGTTAACCATGACACAAGGATTTAATTCCTTTTCATGCATACTCGGGTTGAATCACACGTACTGATCCAACCAATCATACGTTTCCTGCACAGTTATCGGTTAAACTTTCAAATACTTATTTTACACGATCTTAGGTTGTCTATTTTGTTTCAGTTTGCTTATTATATATATATATATATATGGTTTTAATAATAATAGTTATTTTATTTTACAATGCAGATATTACATGTATATTACTGTTATGGTTAGCCTACATTACGGCTCCTTTTTCTGTCATGCTCGTACGACATACCACGAGTTCAAGGACACGGTCCTATTTTCAAAGAGTATAATGGAGATATGATGTTATTACAACCATGTACATTACGATTACATGGCACTAACTATTCAGGCCATTTCTTATCATACTCATACGATATACCACGAGTATATAAGAACACGGTCCTACCTTCCACAGAGGGTTTCGGGTTGAATCACACGCATTGGTTCAACCACTCATACGTCACGTTACAACATTTTCTGCATAGATTGTCATTTCACATGGCATTTACAAACTCAGGCCTTTTCTTGACACACTCAGGCGACGTAACACGAGTATTCAAGAACACGGCATATACGTCTCACAAGACTTTCGGTTTTTGAATCACACGTTCTGGTTCATACATTCATACATCACTTTACAGCAACATTTATGATTCTGCATATTGTCACTTCACATTAAAAAGTCCCTTGCATTCCCAGATCAGTTTAGTGACATGCATATCATCTGATCACCTTCCATATATACACATTACACGGCCAATCCCCTGCTGCCAGGTATCGGACTCAGCGTAACGCTTGTCACCAAGCATGGGCAGTCATGTCACTATCATACTCATAGATTTTACACCTCCCACACATACTGCTAGAAGCCTATACAGATTACACAGGTCTCACAGGATACATTCTCACTCGATCCCTTTTTAGGTTTATCCAGGTTTTCATACCTGTCGAATCTCAAAACTTCATACATACTACCAGGTACGTAAGCCTGCTCACGTTGTAGTTCACATACGTTTCATTCTTCTAGGCCATAGAGTACTGGCAAGTTAGGGGTATAGGCCCAAATAGGTACCTCCCTTCTTGGCATTTCTGCCTATCGTTTAGTGGTCCGCGAGGCCAACACCCCGCCTCAACGTTTCGGAGGCAAACGCCATCGGGCCACACGTGAGTTAGCCGCCTCGCAATATTATAGAGAGGGCCTCACCTGTCACTCCCTCCCCCTGTTTTCTTTTACTATCACCGAGAGGCCTACGATTACTGCCACTACGACGGGTGGCCTCAATAACCCCTCGCGCCAACTCATAGACAGAGCCTCTCATAGCCACTTGGCAACTAGCAGGGCCTCACCTGTCACAAACAAGATTAATTTTTCGCCTTTCAGGCCTAGTTAGCCTGCCAGTATCACCCCTGGGGAATCGGTCACTACACCCCTTACCATGGCTGGGTCGGCCGCTGCGACCCCTCCAGCACTGGTTGAGTTGCAATCACTTTCTCCAGCCATCTGTTTCAGGGCACATGCTAAATCTGTGTCCAAATAAAATGTATCCCAAAACTATACTTAACATCAATAAACATTTCTGTACTTACGACATTACTGCCACATCATCCATCTAGACATTTGGTGGAATTCATTATCTCGGGTCTATCAGAAGGATTCACACAGGCCTCATACACATGCCTTCCGGAATCCTGGAATGTCCTAATTTACAATCCGCACAACAAACCCTACAGCGGTGGAGACACTCATAGCCAGGAAGTGGCAGAGGACTTCCTATGGGGGCCCTTCCAGTCCCCTCCGTTCACCACATGGCGGACAAACCCCATCGGTATTGTCACGGGGAAATCTTCTCACAAACAGAGACTTATCATTGATCTATCAACACCTCACACCTCTGCCACTCCTAGTCTGAACTCCCTCATACCCTCTGAGGAATTTTCACTGCAATATTCCACCATAGATCACGCCATTACGGCTATCATGCAGGCAGGGGCCGGAGCATGGCTCAGTAAGACTGATATCACAATGCTTTCAAGTTACTGCCTATCCACCCTACACTGTGTCACCTGCATGGTATCAAGTGGGCAGGGAACTACTATTTTGCTCACGTTTAACATTTAGGTTCCAAAGTAGTCCGGCCATTTTCGACGTATTCGCCGAAACCCTATGCTGGTTTTATTAAATATAGCCAGATGCCCTACAGTTATACATTATCTGGATGATTTCTTACTGGTCGAGGAGAATATTTCCCCTCCCAGTAGCCTAAAAGAAACCATCAGTCTATTCGAACAGGTGGGTGTCCCAGTCTCCTCCACCAAGACTGAAGGACCAGATACCTTCATCACATTCCTGGGTATCATACTAGACTCAGCCACCATGCAAGCTAGCCTGCCACGCCCAAGGTAGAAAACATTCTGATCAACATAATCTCTACATACAACTCGGTACTTGCAACCGCAAGAATTACAGTCTCTGCTTGGGTCACTGAATTTTGCCATTCGCATCATACCTCAAGGCCGGGCTTTCATCTCACAACTCCTTTACATGTTTCCCACTTTTAGACATGATGGACACAGGTCACCCCTGGATACCCAAGCCACGGCAGGCGTAATTATGTGGAGAAAATTTTTAACCACCTTGAATGGTAAAAGCATGTTCCTTCCAAAATTGTCTGACTCCTCACCTACCATTTGGTCAGACGCGGCGTCTACCACAGGTTTTACAGCAATTTTTCAGGAACGAATGGCTTTAGGGCAGCTGGCCTTCAGAAGTTCAGGACCTGGAGGGTTTTTCCACTACCTCAGCTCTGTTTGAGATATATCCCATCATGACGGTTGCCGTGGCATGGGTGCATTTATGGGCAGGTTCGTCTGTACGTTGCTACTCAGACAACCAAGTAACTTGTCACATTATAAACAAGGCCGATCCAAATCACTGACTATTATGAGATTCTTGAGGAAACTCACTTGGCTGGCTGCATGTCATAATTTTCTCTTGTTTTGTATTCATGTTCCAGGTGTATGTAACACTGCTGCTGACAATTTGTCTCGCTTTAATTTCCAGGCTTTTCGTCAAATACTCCCGTCAGCCGCACTCACAGCCATGAACACCCCACTATTCCACCATCTAGTAATGGACTAGATGCTATTATGCAACATAGCAGAACATTGTCCCAATTAGCACTGTCTACTAATACCCGGGAAACTTACGATAGAGCTTTCATTTGATTTAAAGATTCCTTTCTGAACACAACATCTTACAACCTTTCATCGTGACATCCTGGTTGGGCTTTGCTTCTTTTTGCCACCTCAAACTATCAAACAACACAATCAAACCATATCTGACAGGCATCCAACATCACATGCTAACTTTACAACCAGACAAATCAAGTGTCCTCCTACCATTTAAGAACATGCTTAGGGGTATTCAGAGATCCGAACCCCCACGTACGGCCCAGAGGCTACCCATAGATTTCCATATTTTTAAAGACTTATACAATTCACTAGATTTAAACCCTTTGCCAACAACACAAACCTCATTGTTAAAACCGCCATATACGTAGCCTTGTTTATGGTTTCTTGAGACCAAGAGAATTTACCGCCATCAGCACAACACAGTCCACTCACATCCTACTTCATTCACACTTAACAAAACACATGGACTATTATATCTTGACTCTGCCTCACTCCAAAACCAGTCAACATGCACTTTCAGTAGAGGTTAAGTACTATCCTACTCACAACAGGTGGAGCCCCGTCAAACTACTGGACTCATATACCCAGCATAACAACGAACCACTTTCAGTCTACAAGGTTCGGTACTCACTACCACCACCTTTATGACACACGTCAGGTCTTTACTTGCACAGCTGGGCCTCAAATCAGCTAACTATTCGGGCCACTCCTTCCGCATAGGAGCGGCATCCACAGCATCCAGTGCAAACATTCCAGTTCATGTTATCAAGTCACTAGGGCGCTGGAAATCATCGGCTTACTCTAGATACATACCTAACCCGGTACAAGAAGTAAGAAATGCCTTTCAATACATGTCTGGTTAAAGTATGTATATTGCTGGTATGTAATAAATTTGATTTTCTACTTTTGCCCTCTTTATTTACAGGCCTACCTCATCGTCGGTTCCGGCACACCACAACCGACTTCTTGCTCTTTTAATACCATCGTACACTTATCAGTGTTTGTATCTTCTGTACTATCATGAGCCCTTAACACAAGTATTAAGGCCTTTTGGCCTGTAATTGTGGGAGGGGCGTATGACACACCTCTTCCCTACTTAAGGGACACCCCTTACCTGGCTCCATATCGTTCGAGGTCAGCGCTGCATCACCCTCCCACCCACTCCTCATTATTAACTCCTTTTCTCTTTACATTTCTTCTTGGTGGGCCCTCTTTATTTACAGGCCTACCTCATCGTCGGTTCCGGCACACCACAACCGACTTCTTGCTCTTTTAATACCATCGTACACTTATCAGTGTTTGTATCTTCTGTACTATCATGAGCCCTTAAAACAAATATATATATATATATATATTTCATTTTTTGTTTTTTTTTATTCAGCAGTGTTTTGCAGCCATTGCTACCACCAATAAGTAGTGGGAGTCTTAACACAGCATATCTGTATGGTTTTATTTCATATGTGTCCTATTAAAGTGGCACTTTAATACCATTTGGGGTTACAGCTCCTTCTCGGCGTTGACGTTACTGCTGTAATCCCGTACATAAGCGAGAGTACAGCATTGAGGTCTATGGGGGACCCCGTGAAACTGCAGGATCCTCCAGAGACACAGCCAATTCCCCACAGCTGTATTAGGTTCTGTCTTGTGTCAAGGAAAGTGAGGTGATAGAGAAATACAGAGACTAAATAGTCCCTACCTTGTCTTTGCATATCTCTTGACTGGCTTGGAATTTCAGTAAAATTCCAACACAGTCATAATGAGTATTTCATTAAGATTCTATATTTATGAAATACTTGTTTTTTTTCAGTTGGAAGAGTTTGGCAGTGCTGCTTTAACTCCTTAAGGACACATGACATGTGTGACATGTCCTGATTCCCTTTTATTCCAGAAGTTTGGTCCTTAAGGGGTTAAGGGTTATTTATTTTGTAGGAGTTCATAAAAATACCCCTTTCTGTCTAACCAGAGATTTTGACAGAAGCAGGGTGAGTTGTTAGTTTAAGACTTACAGAAGAGGTTTGCCTTGAGGTTGCCAGCTGTGCTTACACTTTAATGAGCCCTTAAGGTACCCCTTGAGGTACCAAAACAACTTTAGGAAGTGCAGAGTTCCACTTGGCAGGGGCATTGCTGTTTGGTTGAGAGCAGTCAGATGACGCTCTCAATCACTGACTCTCCATTCGCAAAACTGGCTTGCAAAGAAACGTACCTATTGCAAGCCAGTTTTGTGAATGAGGAATCAGGTGACCGCTCTCAACCAATCAGCAGCCCCCCAAGCCTCCCGAATCTGACATTACAGAAGCTGGAAGCCGTGGTGAGGGGAGCGGTGATCTCCTCTGGAGGCAACTTGATGTTAAACCGTTGGAAAATGGTTTAATCCCTGAAAGTAAGAGTGCCTCCAGGGGACTCCTGACACCATAACCACTTCATTTAGATAAGTTGTTTTGTTGCCTGGAGTGTTCCTTTAAGCACAGTTTTATTTTATACTTTGGGTCCATCTAGCACTGCTCCCAGCCTCCTGTATTTCAAACAGGTCACTGCAATGCAAGGCTAGCTCACTGGCTGAGAGCTTCAGCGGATTATTCCCAACCAATGAGCTAAGCCTTACACAGCTGGATTTAGCTCAGATTGAGGAAGTGGTTTGACTCATTACAAAATAGGGATACTTCTGGCACCTTAAGCAAAAGGTACTATATAGGGTTGTAGTGGTTATGGGGCTTGGAGTGTTACTTTAATTGAACTGTGTGGATGCTGTCAAATAAAGTTGTTTAAAGTTACCTGCACTAAAATATCCCTGGAGTCAGCTATGGCATAGTTTTTAAGCACTTGAGCTCCTATCAGGTAGACTAATTTTTTTGTGTGCAATGTTCATGGCTCCCTATAATAGTTCTGCTCCATGTAGGGTTACGAGTTCTTATCCTGCGTCAACCTATGATGCAGTGCATCACTTAGCTTCATCCTATAGCATACAGTCTCCTGTAGTTTCAGACTGTGATACATTGCATCCTATATATACACGCCTGCACCATCATGAGCAGCAAACACCTTACATTGAGCACCTGGCCTACATAGGTCTGCGGTTTTCTATCCTATTTGCACATGTCTATATGTGAAGTGATCAGCACCATGCTGCCTGCCCTCACCTGCATTCTGACTATTCTATGCTATCTGACCTTGGTTCATTCTCAACTAAAGGGATACTTTAAGTATCATAACCACTAGAGCACACTGCAATGGTATTGTGCCAGGAGTTCACTGATGCCGTCCTGGAGTATGCTTTAATACTGTTCTCAAATGGTTTAACACTTACCTGGTTCTATTGTAGCCCATGGATCAGCGCAGCTAAGAGGAATAGGCCTTGACAAAGCCAGGAGGTAGGCATAGCAACCACAGGAAGTTAGTGACAGCTAGCATGCTGGGTAGGGTGGAGCCATAAGGGGAATATTTACACCAGCCATTATATGAAGTGGCCATTTTTTTTTTTTTTTTTAATTCTTTAATTTTTTGTGCATAGATTGACAATATACGTGTAGCGCCACGACAGCATCCACATGCGTTTCCTTAACATTTCACATCATGACAGTTTAGACAGCACATTTTTTATAATAATTGAGAGAATCAAACTATTAAACATCGTTTACATGTTTTAACAGGCTAAGCTAGACATGCATGGAACAATGCTGATTGCGCTTAAGATATGGAGCAGGCAGGTCGTTTAAATGTATGTCTTCGGAAGTGGCCATTTTAACTGAACCTAAGCTTACCTGTCAGTTGTCCCTCCCACCCTCCCTGTATTTGGTTAGGTTAGTTGATTTCCCGTTTTTTCACAGCGTTGGGGAATGGCCTGGTTAAATCGGAGGGTAGATGGAGGAGAAAGTGGGCATCCTGAGGTTTAGTGTGGATTGGGCAGTGTTGCACGTGGTTGGTAGGTTCGAGCCCGTCGGTGGCTCCGAACCTGGGGGTGTGGTGGTGACTTGGTACACCCTACACTGGAACTGGTGGTTAGCGGTGTCTTGGTACACCCCTACAATGGATATGGTGGGTAGCGGTGTCTTGGTACACCCCTACAATCGATATGGTGGGTAGCTGTGTCTCGGTACACCCCTACAATTTAACCTGGTGGAAATGTGGTCATATTGGGCGGCCAGTTTCTGTATTAACATGTTTTTTTAGATTGCTATCTATTGTTATTATTGTGGGGTCATTGCTAGGGGTATGTTATGTATATGGGGGGATGTTAACTTTAATAAGATTTGTTGGCAATGATGTAGAATTATTAAAAAGTCTTTATTGTACTTGTATTGAATTATTGCACTAACTCCATTTTAACCTGATGCTGTGACAAATCCTCCATTTTGTCCTCATAACCTGACTTCTCCATATGAAAACTACATTACATGACAGAATTGCTCAGCACATCTAACACAATAGACAAAGACTGTATTTTTCCATAAAGATATGACTAACCCAGGAACTGCTGAATTTCCCCTAACTCGCAACATAGTATAAATTGAAGGCCATGAGAACACTGTAGTAATGAAATGTTCTATTCATAAGAGACCTTGCACCTGACCACGAGATCTGACATCACCGACCGTGTAAAATGACGCTCAAGACCCCCTTGTCCCCACCCGTGTCCAAAATAATACCACCTCTTGGTGGGTGGACACGAAGCTAACCACTTAGTTTTTGATCCAATTAATAATATTGATGGGTGGACACTGATATAGTCACATAACATTTAATCCAATTAATGATGTTTATTTGTTATTATCTGATATTCAATGATGATGTCATTTTGCCTTTAAAAAGATCTGCATAACTGTTTTCCACCCAGATTGCATTAAATTTTCTGAAGTGCTTTTAACCTGAACTCCATGTGTCAGTGTGAGCTTACTTCTGCGTATACGCAATTTAATCATCTCAGATTTGGACAGGAACAGATAGACATTTAAACATATTTGTTTATTTCTAAATTAATCTACATCAATTTGGCGCTTTCCAACGTGGGGCATCGGGCTATGGCCTCTGGCCGGTGAGCCGTCCTAAGGAAGACGCTGTTGGACGGGGGAATCCTGGGGGTAGGAAAGGAGACTGATCACCTCCAGGTACACGGTAGAGACTTCTGCAGAGCCACCGGTATGTTCCGGCCCCTTTGATTGACCCGTCCACGTGTCTGTGACTGCTTCCCGGGAGGACATCAAAGACAGGTAATATCTTGCCCGGTGTCTCGTTACTCACTTGTTTACCTGCATTTTAGTCTATCTGTTGCCTGGGTGTGTTTGAATTGTTTGCCTGTTTCCCCATTTTGAGATAAAGGGGGGTGGACCTGCAGGGGATTTGCCTGGGGTTCTCTGTCTTGCTTGTTTTCCCCTTTTTGGGATAAAGGGGGGTGGACCTGAGGGGACTTGCCTGGGTCTTCAGTTTGTCAGTCTATCTGTTTGTATTTTACCCCTTTTGGGATAAGGGGGGGTGGACCTGAGGGGATTTGCCTGGGTCTTCTGTTGCCTGTTTTACAGCCTAGCTAGCTTCTTGGTAACCCACAGCTTCGGCTGGGGGGAGTCCGGTTTTGGTAACCCACAGCTTCGGCTGGGGGGAGTCCGGTTTTGGTAACCCACAGCTTCGGCTGGGGGGAGTCCGGTTTTGGTAACCCACAGCTTCGGCTGGGGGGAGTCCGGTTTTGGTAACCCACAGCTTCGGCTGGGGGGATTCCGGTTTTGGTAACCCACAGCTTCGGCTGGGGGGATTCCGGTTTTGGTAACCCGCAGCTCCGGCTGGGGGGATTCCGGTTTTCTTTGGTAACCACAACCCTGAGCGCTGGGGCTGGTGGAATTCCAGTTTTCTGTTTATTTGTGAGGGGGGCTTAGTCTTGTGGCAGGGGACTCTGTTTCCTGGGGGAATTCAAGTAGGCATTGCTTGTTTTTCGCATCACGTGGTAGTGAGACTTATAAGTGGGTTTTATAGGGGCACTACGGGAGTGAGGATAGAGGTGGCCACATTCTTGTGAGCTACTGTGCAGAGGGAGGCTGACGGAACTCGGACCGGTGTCAGTTGTTTTCCGTGGCCGCTGGTAGTGAGACTTACGAAAGTCGTTCTCCGAGCGGGGACACTACGAGGTTGAGGGAGGTGACTTTGGAGTAAGCACACGAGTAAAGGAAAGGAATTACTGTTGATTTCATTTGAACTGTGATGCATGCACTGTATTTCAATTGTATTGTTGTCTTGTTTGTTTAATTAGGAGTCTCATGAACTCCTGTGTCTGTCTCTAAGGATTTTCCTTACCTTTTTATCTTTTCAACACTTCCTATACTATTACACTATCCTCTACTATTTCTCTTGTGAGAGAAGTGATTGGTCACACACTTCTCACCCCACTCCAATCCGTGGCTACCACCTCGGGTACACGGAATTAGTGACTAGTCTGCGTTTTGGGAAGATGCACTTGGAGGGACCCACCCTTTCTGAGTGGCAGCTGACCATTGTAGATAATCTGTTTAATCTTCTTTCCCCTATATCTGGGATGCCTGTATAGGAGGGGAATGGAATGGGGTTAAGAAAGCCCAATAAGGGCTGGCTAGCGCGTGTGATCTAGTTGAAAAGATTGCTAAAGTGTGTAAAATTGCTGTGCCTTCATGTGGTAGATTGCAGCTAGAATTCAGCAGGAAGGTTGGGCTGAGGAAGAACTAGATCACAAAGGGTTAAGAATATATGTATATTATGATCATTGTTTTTGTATTTTGTGTTAGCCGTTACCCTGGTAGAGGGTGGGGGTTTTGTATTGAGTTCCACTGAGAGTATTACTATATTGTGATTGACCTGACTGGATCAGGGATTATTTCAATTATTGCTATAAGTATGGGTACCCTAGGTGTATTGTCTAAATGTTGTGTTTTTGTTTCTCTTTGCTTTTGCAATAATTGTAACGTAACTGTCTTTCCAGCACTGACATGGTTAAAATGTCATGCTTGCAGTCCCCCTCCCTTTTTGCCTTCTGTGAGACAGGGGAGGGAGGAGGAGGGGGGGCGTGTTTGGGACTCAGTGCGATTCAGATTTGCGTTCCGTAGGGTTATCCAGAACTTAGCAATGGAATTTTTTGCTAGAAAATATTCTAATTGTGTATTTTGTTATTTCAATTGAAGTTGATAGGATCGTGTGGGGGATGTAGCTCAGTGTTTATTACGAAGGTTAGGAAAGTGAATCTGATGCAGGAATAGAGAATTATTTGGACGAGTTAAAAATGTAAAGGCAAGTGTGATTTGTTGCAATACTATGCAATGTGGATAGAGGGAATATGCAAAGTTGTTACGTTAGATTGTGAAGAGGAAAAGTGAATTGGTAATTGTTTGAATCCCGTGAGTTTATTTTTTGCACCATGTTATTTCAAAGCTTCACGGGCTGTTAAATGTATAATGCTTTCATTCGTCAGCTGAAATGCCCTAAAAGAAAATGGCCCCTAGAACAAAAGAAGGTTGTCCTTAAAGAGACACGTCAGTCCTGGCTCCTGCCCTCACTCTGCCCTTAGTGAGGTCATATCCGCCCATATATATATCGTGAATCCTACTATTAATTTCCCTATATCAGGAAAGTGTCTGTGAACAAGTGTGTTTTAACTTTGTATAAAAAAATAAATAAAAATTGATAACATGATGGAAGAGGGGTTATCTTAAAGAACATTTACTAAAAGAAAGTTCTAATAAACAAAGATTTCTTGAACAAATGGTAATACAATTAGGGATTGGTTTCAAAATGTTTTGATTTAATTGAAAATGAACCAGTTAACATTCTAAGCATAACTATTAACAAATGAATAAGGTGGGAGTGTGTTCCAATCTGTTTTTTGTTTTTTTTTACTGGATAATGTTTGCCTCCAGATTAAAAGACTGACTAACATAATTTTTGTTGTAAGCCCAGATATTTTATTATTGCATATGCATAGGAATTGAGACTTTGGGCATTATAGTATATTAATTCTAGATCTGTTACTAGCAGCAAGTGCTTAGCCTTATGCCTATCCCACGCATGCTTAAACACTTCTACTGAGTTAACCTCTACCACTACAGTTGGAAGACTATTCCATGCATCCACTACCCTCTCAGTAATGTAATGCTTCCTGATATTATTTTTAAACCTTGGTCCCTCTATTTTTGAGACTATGTCCTCTTGTTATGGTAGTTTTTCCTTCTTTTAAATATAGTCTCCACTTTTACTGTGTTGTTTCCCTTTATGTATTTAAAATGCTTTTATCATATTTCCCCTGTCTCGTCTTTTCACCAAGCTATACCTGTCAAGATCCTTTCACCTTTCCTGGTGAATTTTACCCTGCAATCCATGAACCAGTTTAATAGCCCTTCTTTGAACTCTCTCTAAGGTATCCATATCCTTCTGAAGATATGGTCTCCAGTACTGTATCCAGTACTCTGCACTTCCCTCTTCCTACTGCTAATACCTCTCCCTATGCAACCAAGCATTCTGCTAGCATTCCCTGCTGCTCTATTACATTGTACATTGTCATTAACAGCCAGAAACTGGAGAACAAGAAATGTGAATTAATGTATAGCCATTTATAAGCTTAACAAAATCTCCATTATCTTTTCCATTTATTTTCCAGAAGACAATGTTATTTGTCTATTTCGTATGTTTTAAAGATACATTATCAGTGAAGAGTAGAATAAATTTTATCCCATTTGCGAGACATAAAAATTGTGATAATGTATATTTGTGATATAAGTAGGAATTACATTTTGAGATGTTAGATATAAATTATTAAATTAAGAACGAGAGTCAGGGATAGCGTTTGTCTCCGCGGGCACAAGACCCCGTGTGGAGAAGTGGTGGGCAAGCCATCATGGGCCACCCATGGGAGTGAAACGTTCGAGGCTTGTGGAGACAAGATGAGCATGTTAGCCTTTTATTATTTTTCTCTAGGGAAAGCTTAGGGCCAGTTAATAGTTGTTGTACATGGGCTATTTGCAGCCTCCATTGCATTTCTACCTAGTCTTGATTTCTGATGTATCCTCCATTGCTACATCACCTGTCTGCTCCCTTACCTGCCCACCCCCGCTTATTCCTCCCACCGATCCCTCCCCTTCATCTGCAGTCCCCCACTTTCCCCTACTGCCCCTCCCTCTACTCCTCCTTCTCCTCCTCCTACTCCTTCTTCCTGCTCTTACTCCTCCCTCCTCTTCCTACTCCTCCCTCTACTCCACTTTCTCCTCCTACTCCTTCCTCTACTCCACCTTCTCCTACTCCTTCTTCCTGCTCTTACTCCTCCCTCCTCTTCCTACTCCTCCCTCTACTCCACTTTCTCCTCCTACTCCTTCCTCTACTCCACCTTCTCCTCCTCCTACTCCTTCTTCCTGCTCTTACTCCTCCCTCCTCTTCCTACTCCTCCCTCTACTCCACTTTCTCCTCCTACTCCTCCCTCTACTCCACTTTCTCCTCCTACTCCACCTTCTCCTCCTCCTACTCCTTCTTCCTGCTCTTACTCCTCCCTCCTCTTCCTACTCCTCCCTCTACTCCACTTTCTCCTCCTACTCCTTCCTCTACTCCACCTTCTCCTCTTTCCTCCTCCTTCTCCTCTACCCCCCCTACCCCTTCCTCCTGCTCTTACTCCTCCCTCCTCTTCCTACTCCTCCCTCTATTCCTCCTTCTCCTCCTCCTACTCCTCCCTCTACTCCTCCTTCTCCTCCTCCTACTCCTCCCTCTACTCCTCCTTCTCCTCTTCCTACTCCTCCCTCTACTCCACTTTCTCCTTCTACTCCACCTTCTCCTCTCTCCTCCTACTTCTCCTCTATTCCTCCTTCTCCTCCTCCTACTCCTCCCTCTACTCCGCCTTCTCCTCCTCCTACTCCACCTTCTTCCCTCTCACTCTATCCACTACTCATTCTTCCATCTCCCCACCACCATATCTATATCCTTTATATGCTTCCTCCCTTCTTATTCCTTACCAATTTCCTCCGCTCATAGACAACTCTGCCTCTACCTGACAACATTATATTTTGAAGAAAGGTTGCTCTGGCCACTCTTCCGCCACTTCCCAGGGGGGAATACCACACTAACGAAAAATTAAAATTATTCAGACATGAAAGAACTGTTTTGGGTACTCTCAAGGAAATAGTGCGGTCCTGACCCAGATTCCCATGGAAGTAAGACACCTATAAGGGAGGTGGCTGTCCCTCATGTTTTTTCTTCACTAAGCCCCCAGAAATCTCATGAAAGGAACACATGAAACACTAACAATCAATTTGCAACTCTCTACAGATGGGGGTCAGCAAGAGAACTGTAAATAGAAAGACAAATACCCCCAATCTCACACAGAAATAGGTGAGGAAACCTCTCCTACTGCTCCTCATGGTTGCTTTGAACAGATGAAAGAAGAAACAAGACACCTTTCAACAGAGCATGCAGTAGCTTTACCAGATCCTGACTCCACTCTGTTTGCGGATAATGAGGAAAGGTACCATACTGGATTTGCTGTTGCTACAGAAGATCAGGTACGTCAAGCATCTTCACTTTCCTCACTCACATTTGCTCAAGACGCTGAACTGACAGCCTTCTCAGTGGCATACAAAATGCCTAAAGGAAGACATGCCAATACCTACACTGACTCAAGATATGCCCTGGGTGCAGCACATTATTTTGGATCAATCTGGAAGATAAGAAGCACCACTCAGCTGACTAAAAGCTGCCAACCAAGCCACAAGTGCACCAAGGGAAGTGGACAGAATGGTGTCCGCTAAAGAAACTTCTATACTCACCATGTAAATCCTACCTACAGATCTCAAGCTTCTGAAAGAATGACAAGCAGCTACTGACCCTGAAGAAATACAAAGCTGGAAAAACAGAAAGGGGCAACCCTTGAAGACGGGCTGTACTCCAACGCTCTCAAGCTCTGTTTACCCAAAAACATGTACTGGGCAGTGATCCCATGGAACTTTATACCTATCCAAGACCCTCATGAACTCTTTGATCTCTAAATACTCCTAAGCACCTAGCTAACTCTCAATATCCCTTTCAAGAATCCAGGTGACAAAGAGCTACTGGGTCAAATATGCACTAGTTATAATAGACATTTTGTCAGGATGGCCAGAAGCCTAGCCGGTCATCAATGTGACAACCAAGACCATATACCCAATAGTGCATTGTGAAAGTTGCAGAGATCACTCAGTGGATTCATTGTTCCAGATTCAAGACTCTCTCTCCCTCTCTGCAACATGAGAAGTAACATTTGTTGATTTTGACACACTTTTGACTCTAAAGAAAAAAAGATACCAACAAGTAGGTGTTTGATGGCCATAATAATGCCTGACCACCTGCCATCGATGGAAAGCCGAGGACCCCAAAAGGAGACCTCGTGAAGCTAAAGAGATCCAAACGCCAAGCTCCCTCAGGATTATTTGCCCATCCTGAGTTTGTGGTGATATTAATATTGACTAAATGATCCGAGTCCACCTACGCTGATGTAGCGTGGGACAGGTTTAATACTACACCCTAGCCAAGGTTATTATGTCAATACACATAATACATGACAAAGTACTCTTGACACACCACATTCATGCTTCAGAACATAAAAAGGAGCACCCCTCTAAAGGGAAAGTTTGATATATATATATATATATCTCATTCCAGGATCCTATTTAGCCTTGACTTGCAGAGAGTCCCAGTAAGGAAGCATTTCCCAAGTAAGTGGATTAATCTCATAAGAGCAAGCATTAGGCTGCTAGAGTAGGACCTGCCAAGAATGGGGTACTTTGATGCAGTTGGCAGGCTTATGCAATGTATGATCATATAATGTAACCAAACCCCCATTATTTGTTACCTAGGTGAGGTGTTTTTAAATAGTACTATGTAGGATTTGAAATCACTGTTTAGTTAATAAGCGAGTGCACTGGTTTGTGTATTTTGTATTTTGGTCCCAGTAGCACCCTGTAATAAATCCGTGAATAAATGCATGTTTAGGTGAGTGCAGCCCTCCTGACCTTGTTTATAATTATAGGGGTCTAGGCCAACCCCTGGGTTTTGCACCCCTCCCTGCCACAGGTGTCTCATTCCAGGATCCTATTTAGCCTTGACTTGCAGAGAGTCCCAGTAAGGAAGCATTTCCCAAGTAAGTGGATTAATCTCATAAGAGCAAGCATTAGGCTGCTAGAGTAGGACCTGCCAAGAATGGGGTACTTTGATGCAGTTGGCAGGCTTATGCAATGTATGATCATATAATGTAACCAAACCCCCATTATTTGTTACCTAGGTGAGGTGTTTTTAAATAGTACTATGTAGGATTTGAAATCACTGTTTAGTTAATAAGCGAGTGCACTGGTTTGTGTATTTTATATATATATATATATATATATATATATATATATATATATTGATGCCATAGGTGAGCCAAGGGTGGTACCAGATTTTGCAGTAAAGGGAAAGTTTGAGTCCATTTTCCCAACCGTCACTGCTAATAATAATAATATTTTGATTTGCATTTATTATATCTATTGCAACCAACAACGTTTACCTGTCACCATGACTTGTTCTGCCTATATTCCAGATAACACAGGTCCATATGGTAATGTAAGCTTGTCTATTTATGATGTCCCTCCGAAGAACTAAGAAGACTTTAAGAACCGTTACTTCATAGGGTTTTGTGCCTTTGGGCTAACCTGTCCTCTGAAACTAACCAATAAAGTTTTTATCTCTTAGAATTTAACATTTCATAGGGGGGACTGATGTAGAATTATTAAAAAGTCTTTATTGTACTTGTATTGAATTATTGCACTAACTCCATTTTAACCTGATGCTGTGACAAATCCTCCATTTTGTCCTCATAACCTGACTTCTCCATATGAAAACTACATTACAGGACAGAATTGCTCAGCACATCTAACACAATAGACAAAGACTGTATTTTTCCATAAAGATATGACTAACCCAGGAACTGCTGAATTTCCCCTAACTCGCAACATAGTATAAATTGAAGGCCATGAGAACACTGTAGTAATGAAATGTTCTATTCATAAGAGACCTTGCACCTGACCACGAGATCTGACATCACCGACCGTGTAAAATGACGCTCAAGACCCCCTTGTCCCCACCCGTGTCCAAAATAATACCACCTCTTGGTGGGTGGACACGAAGCTAACCACTTAGTTTTTGATCCAATTAATAATATTGATGGGTGGACACTGATATAGTCACATAACATTTAATCCAATTAATGATGTTTATTTGTTATTATCTGATATTCAATGATGATGTCATTTTGCCTTTAAAAAGATCTGCATAACTGTTTTCCACCCAGATTGCATTAAATTTTCTGAAGTGCTTTTAACCTGAACTCCATTTGTCAGTGTTAGCTTACTTCTGCGTATACGCAATTTAATCATCTCAGATTTGGACAGGAACAGATAGACATTTAAACATATTTGTTTATTTCTAAATTAATCTACATCAGCAATGACCCCATTTGTTATTCCTTAATTATTTTATTAATAATTTAATAAAGCTGTGGACTAATTATTTCCAACAGTATAACCTGTGTCCGTGTTTTAATGGGGGTTTGGGTAAGGTTAGCGCATATGCCGGCAAATCCGACTGTGCGCCTGTCATGCTCCTTCTGCTCTGCACAGCTATGCGAAAACAGAAGTTCACTTTAACATACCAACTTTGGACATTATTCAGTGGCATGGCCGACTGTAGTAATTATGGTCCCTTTTAAATTCTGTTTTATGTGAACATTCTAATGGTAAAATATAACTTTACCTATTTCTTCGTTAATGGGACCCAACTTTTTGAAAAAGTATACAGTTTGAATTTGCTAATGATTCAAAATCTTAAATTTTCTGTAATAATCTTTGCTATTGATATTTTGTACGACAGGACACGATGTTAAGAAAATCCCCAGAGGCCGTCTTCAGGTTAAGATCAAAACGGACTACTCAGTAAGATCCCAGTGTGGATCATTCTCTGGCTAACTGATCTTACACAACATTCTGCTCTTTCTCGATTTTACAAATTGTGTGAAAGGTTGGATCTGAACTGACATTGTTGGTGATAGACTTCTGTAAACAATTTAACATACAAACTATACTCACTTACATAACATAAACTGTCACAATAGATCATTAAAACAAAACTAGAAATAAAGAAAATTGAATCTTGCAAACAGTATGCACTTAGACCTCAATGTTTCCTATAGGGATTTCACTAATGCTGGATGTCCTCATGCAGAGTGTGAGGATGTCCAGCGTCATTTAGGGGACCTAGAGTATATTCGCATCCAGGAAGTGCCTCTAGAGGCAGTCTGATTGACTTCCACTAGATGCAGTCTTAGTCCTGGTAAGGTAATTAATGCAGATTCTCTAAAAAAAGCAATGTGGGGGCGGGGGGGGGAGTGGCCTGGCACCGCATGGAAGCAGCAGCTTAATCAGTGATCTCCGCCGACCTGTGGAGTTTACAGCATGTCACATTCTGCACACTACGATATACTTAACCAGCCACCGTGTGCACCGGGCACACAATGACAACAAAATCCGGTAAAAATTGTAAACAAAAAACGCTCTACTCTCACCTAAATAAACCTCACACAATGCACATGAGCGACCAATATGGCGCTGACGACCCAAGCTCCCCAGCATCTGAGCCTGAAGCCAGAGACAACCAAGGCAGCTCATCAAACAAAAGCACACTGCCTGCCACGGATACATCAGTGAGTACCATGCTGCAAAATTTACAGACAGCCCTACGCTCTGACTTCTTAAAAATAGCGTTGGACATTAGGGCGCACATACAGGCCTTAGGCGACAGGACGGCGAATCTTGAGGGAAAAAACAGAGGGGATGATAGACGCTCATAATGAGCTAGCAGACGCACATGCGGCATTACAAAGCAAAGTAAATTTTCTGGAGGGGACAATTGCTGACAAGGAAGATCGTGACAGGTGAAACAACATCAGGCTACGTGGAACACCTAAAACTGTAGGGCTGCAGGACCTGACGAAATTCGTCCAACACTTGTTTAAAACCCTTATTCCAACGCTAGAAGTCACAGACCTCCGCCCAACTTCTACACCCAGAGACTTCATTGCTAGAGTACATTACTTCACAGTAAAAGACTAACTAATGCAAACGTCTAGATCTACTACCACATTACCAGGCAAATTTGAAGACATAAAAATGTTCATAGATCTCTCAGCAACCGCTATGTATAAAAGAAGGACATTTGCACCATAACAACTGCCCTACACAACGCCAATATAACGTACAAGTGGGGATTTCCTGCCAAACTGCTACTCAAAAGAAATGGCGTCGACAGAGCAATTCTTACACCTTAAGAAGGCTTGAAATTACTCAAGGACTCCAAAATATCTACCTTTTAACCGACAACACAATATCGCCAAGTTCTTCGCCACCTAGAAAAATAACTTAAGAATGGCAACAAGTCCCATATAGCAGGCATATAGCAGACCCGCTGAATCATAGGACCTCAAGCTCCTGACCACCATGTCCTGATTCCACTGGACGCTGCTCAATAACCACCAGATATGTATAGACTATTGTTGTACAAAAGTTGCCTGATTGCACCCGTGGCTGACTTCACCACCAATGTGATCCACAGCCATGAGTCCACAGACGGAAACCTATTATTAAAATTGTTCTGATACCTGCTATTAACTGATTACTGAATGCTAACTTACTAACAAAATAACCACGAATACCACAAGTGGCTTACATAACAAGCCACTGTTTACCACAGTCTGTAGGAAACTACTGTGATAACCATATAGCCACTGCTACCGACTGGTTACCAAATATTTGACTGCCGAAAGAAAACCCACCACCTCACACGTACATAATAAGCCATTTTATACCCGTTCGCAGAATACTGCACCGAGTAGACGTGTGCAATTCGTTTCGGTCCTAATGTGAATTCGGATGAAGTTTGGGCAATTCGGACATTCGTGTACTTCCGAATGTCCGAATAGATGAATTGTCGAAGTCACGAAGTTCCGAAATTACTGAATTTACGAAGTACTGAAGTTGCCGAAGTTCCGAAGCACAGTATTGCCTAAGAACTAATATACTTACCCAGTGGAAGAATAATTAATGTTACACTGTATACAATTTTAAATAAAAAGTATACAAACATAGCCAGGATTCAGCTGTAAGCATTTGCAACACTTAAAACAATCAAGTAGCACACATTCATATCAAATGTAAGTTACTTAGCCAGTCAATGGAATAACAGGAATGAATAAGTAGATAACTCCCTAATTCCCACGGTATTAGGGAGCTATCTACTAAAAGACTGAAAGACCTAAATTGGTCTTTCAGACAAATTTACTTATACTAAGTAAAGATTACGTAGTATTAGTAAATTATGCCCCTACTCGCTATACCGAGAGTAGGGTCATGTCTATTAAACAGTGAGCAGCTCACTGCGTGGGAAAGTTCTTTGGAAATTTCCCACGCTGTGTAAAATGACACAGAGCACTCTGATTGGTGGATTTCAAGACAACCAATCAGAGTGCTGTGACAGGTAAATGTAGAGACTTACCTGTCAGTCTCTTCATTTACCTGTCAGAGCACTCAGATTGGATGGCTTAAACCCACCAATCAGAGTGCTCTGAGCCTAATTGCAGGGAGGGGCAAGGCTTTATAAGCCTTCCCCCGACCTGCAGAGCTCAGTCTGCGCGGAGCCCTCCATGGGTGAAGATGGATTATTTTTGATGATTTGCGCTCGTTTTTTTTTTTTAAGTGCGTCGGTTATTATGGATTTTTATTTGGCCTTTTTGTGGCTGTAAAAAGAAGATTTTAGAAGAAAGAAAACATCAAATGGTAATTTTTTTTTTTTTTTTTTTTACAGGTACTTAGTTAATGGTCCCCCCCTCATTATTTTTAGGGTGAGGGGGGTAGGTAGCGGTTAGTTTTTTTTTTTTTTGGAGGGGTGTGACTAGGGGTTTGGGGACCCCTAATCACCTGGGGGGGTAAATTGTTATTTAGGGCCCCCACCCGCCGCTCAGGGGTGGGGGCCAGGGGGAGGACAATAGGTCCCCCCTATTGGTATTTAGGGCCCCCACCCACCGCTCAGGGGTGGGGTCCAGGGGGGAGGACATTAGGTCCCCCTTATTGGTATTTAGGGCCCCCACCCACCGCTCAGAGGTTGAGGCCGGTGGGGGGACATTAGGTTCCCCCCCTTATTAGTATTTAGGGCCCCCACCCACCACCCAGGTAGGCTTAGTAGGCCTTCCTAATATTAGCCTATACTATAAAGCCTCCGCATTAGCAGCGGGCATACTACTACATTCCCCGCCGGGGAAAATTCAATGGGTGGACATGGAAAATGCAAAAATTCAGGGACGCGGTATTGTTGACTACCTATGGACATCCAGGTGCTTTAGAACACTTAGACTGATCTACTCCCAACCACATTAATTACCTTCAAATTCTGGGATGCATTCCTAGATGCAAATTCTGGGATGCATTAGGATGTAAGGGTACCTTCCACAATAGAGCACCCTTGACTGCTCTGGAGGCGGCGACGCCAGATATCCCCTTGCAATGCTGGTTGAAAGCGGGAATAATCCACATCCACCACTTATTAGACACACAGGGATAATACCATTCCCAGAACTCCAAACGAAGTGGAAACTACCATCTAACACTTTTTACTTACCTGAGACTCAAGGGGATTGTAGCCACACAAGTACAACTCCAACAAACTATCCCTAATACCAAAAGCCATATCCATTTGCTACAAAGCACGGTAACACACTTTGCCTCCACAACTACCACATTGCAAATTGAAATGGGAAACAGACTGCTCCCTCCAGCTCTCCAATGAGGACTGGATACGAGCCCTTAACGACCGGTCCAGACACACGAGATGCTACACGCATATAGAGGCCCACAGAAAACTGCTATATAGGTGGTACATGACTCCACACAAACTTCATAAAATATATCCAACGGTGTCACCACTCTTTTGGAGGTGTTCAACAGAAGAAGGCACATTCCACCATATGTGGTGGACATGCCCGAACATTCATAGCCTCTGGATAGAGGTACAAAAGACCCTGGTTGCACTCCAAGTCCCTAACCTGCCGAAAAATCCCCAGACATATCTGCTACTGATATTTCCGCCCGAACTAGACAGGGCACACAGACAGCTGAGCTCCATTACGCTTCTAGCAGCCCGAAACCTACTGGCCCTCCACTGGAAATCCACAATATGCCCAACTAAAGACCAGCTCTTGGACAAAATACAACAATACCATATCTTTGAGCACATGGCTCTGGTCAATAGCATAGAAACATGGATGTTCCAGACCACCTGGAAAACATGGGTGGAGTTCCATGGCAAACACTAAAACCAACCTTGCTATAGACCGTAAGTTATAACGGACAAAACCGCTGAGCACTAGGCTCTCTTGACCCGATCCTAGGTCCTCTGTTTAAATCTTGTATTTTAAATGTTGTTGTTGAATACATGCTGTTAAAAGGACAATGTCCTCACAGAACAATTGATGTTTGGCTATAGTGGTATGTCCCAATGTCCTAACTATAACCACACATACGCAGATGAAAGCACTGAAAACGACACACGGCCACCAATCTCACAGAAGAGGTTTCTCATAAGAGACATAGATGAAGGCACAGCGCTGCCAAACAGTTATCTTTGACCTTATTGTACGAATATTGATGTTTTAACTCACCTTTCTTCTTTATGTCCCCAGGTGCTTTTCCTATGTACAAAATCCGAACAGAGAAAATTAGAAATTAGTAACTTTTTCCTCTCCATCCTCTTTTCTGTACCCCATTTATCTGAAAACCAATAAATAAATCGATTGGGAAAAAAACAATGTAGGACTAAGTGGGACAGGGACACTACATCCAGACAACGTCAATGACAGAAAGAGAAATGAGAAAAAAAAATGTATTGGGGTATGAGCCAGTGCCCGTAAACCCCTCAGGTCTGATTAGTCACATATTCTCTCCACAGTTCCCAAACCTTGGAAAAGGTGGACACTATGTGTCTCACTATTAGCTCATCCATTATGCAATGTCCTCTATTTTAGCTAAGACCTCTCTTAGGGACGGTACCTCCATCTTTAGCCAACCTGCCACCAAAACCCTTTTGGCTGCCAAGGAAATTAAGTTTAGTAGTTTTTTGAGAATGTTTTGGCATTTCCTTAATTGGGCATGAAAGCAAAAACACCAATGGAGATAGTTCCATGGGTCTCTGTAAGACTTTTCCCTTAATCTCTTTCCAATACTCATGTAGTTTGGGACAGTCTCCCGACATGTTAGTTTTTTTAGGAAATAGACTGCTCCATAATTTGGAAATACAAACTCAATCTAAAGATATACATGGAATAATTATTTTAAAAAAAGGCGGATATATCTTCCCATCTGCCATCACTTGCAATGTTTGATGGTCATCTCATTGCACTCGAGTAAGATGATCTATATGCAGGCATAGGCCACCGTTCGTACTCCAGATCTTGTGGACTACATCGTCCATAATTTTCTTACAGCCATAATGCTAGCAAAGCACTAGTAAAGATGTAGTCCACAACATCTGGAGTGACAAAGCTTGCCTATACCTGCTCTATAGGATCTCTAGATATAACAGGCCAGGCGTCTCTTCTGCCATGACCTGGAGGCCAAAAGATGAAAGCACAAGGAAAGAGAGCTATAGATACATATATCGCCTAACTAAATTTAGAGGAACTTGTGCATTTTGCTCAGTATTACAGTTAGTGGCTAGTTATGAATTCAGGCAACCACAGTGTAGTGTAGGGCTAGCTGGAAAATGCATATAAATGTTACTTTCAGTTAGGCCTTATATGTCAGTCGTTCAGACAGTTGAACTATTTTGTTTAGCAGACTGCCTGCTGTGTTTCCCCATTTCATGTGTGAGTTTATACCTGCTTTTCCTAGCACAATGGATTAAACATACTTGGATTCTGTTAGCCTCAATGTTGAAGACAGCAGGTGAGAAGGGGTATTGAATAACACTGTACCTTAAACCATGAAATCTCAGTTGGAGTTGCTATTTTGCTGGAACCTATATTGTTAGTGAATCAACCTGATGTACATCTTTAATGCAATTACTTTGTTGCAGCTTTTCATGTTTGCTATAACTACTTGCTTAATCCAAGAGACACTAAAAATAGATCTTACGAGGTTGTATAATTTAATTTAAATAGGCTACCAGCTAAATAATTATTGAATTAAAAGAAATAATGATATATTTAACAATATTCCACTATTTTTAAAGAAACCCCCTTTTTCTCTTTGTTATATATTGTGTGATCTTCCACATAGTGTTCTCATCATAGGCGTGCGCACGGGGTGTGCCGGGTCTGCCTTGGCACACCCTAATCCCCGTGGCCCGCGCTATGTGCCTCCATGGGCCAGTGAGGGAGATCAAAGATACCACCCATAGGCAGCGAGGGAGGCAGGAGAGGACCTTCCTCAGGATAATTATGCTATTTGATCCTGAGGAAGGTCCCTGTGCGGACCGAAAAGTTGATCTACTTTTAACTTGATGGAATAAAGAATTTATACTCGGAAAGACTGTGAGTGCAGCCCATTTTCCTATTTTTGTATATTCAAACCCCAGGACTGGCACCCGGCACTTTAACCCCTTAAGGACACATGACATGTGTGACATGTCATGATTCCCTTTTATTCCAAAAGTTTGGTCCCTAAGGGGTTAAAGATTTTTAAATCTATATTTAAGCTTGAGTGCAAGGATTACCCACATTTTATATATATATATATATATATATATATATACATATATACACGCAGCGTGTGTGTTTGTGCTTTAGGGTGCACACCCTTATGCAATAGGCTGCGCACGCCTATGGTTCTCATAGCCATAAGGCATTACATACACAGACCCCATGTGAGTTTATATCCGACAACAAAGCTCAGAGATTCTCTCATCCATATTACGACTATTTATTGCAATGAGAAGAAGAGGTTTTGCACATTTTGAGAGGGTAGCCATTCCACTTAGGTCTGCATGTTATTCACTAGAATCAGAATTGTCAACAAAATTGATCAGCCGAACAATTCAGCTATTTAATAAATGCAGATTGGGTGACTATTCAATTATGGTACTAAAATTTGCAAATTCCGTTGACTGATGTTTGGGAAACTAAGTTAGAATGCTAGGAGAAATGCAGTAATTCAGCTATTTAACAATATCTGGATTATAGACGTAAATGTTGCCCAGAATCATTTAAGATAAATTGAGATTAAGTCAGAGGCAGATTATCGAACCCCTTGGGCTGTTAAAATTAAATCCCAACCATGAAATTCATGACGGGTGGATAAACCGTGTTAAGTAAATATGATAAACCAGAGTTGGCGTACACCTCTTCAAGCCATATGCAGGGTAAATGATCTTATTGGTAGTCTATGAGATCCTCCGTGAAATCAAAAGAGACATTTTTCTTCCCTCTTCCTCAAACCAGTGAGCGGAAGGTGAGCAGGGGTTCCCCAAATATCCAGTTATCCAGGGATGGATCTACAGTACAAAAGTACCCACTATTCCCTTACCCCTTATATTGGTGTTCATATATGGAAATTGAGGGGGGTCTTTTTGGTAAATGTGAGGTCCTGCACCCTTACCACACAGGGGACTCTGTCCTACACCTTGCCCCAATTATCTTGCCCTGTTTCTCAGCTGTGAGATCATTGTTCTTCATCCATTCCTTGGGTGACTTAAGTGCGATAGGATCTTACACTTATAGGATTATTCGCTAAAGTGAGAATTCAAACTGAATTTAAAGTGAATTTCAAATTTAAGAAAAAAAAAATAGCTAAACTGGAAAAATTCTCTAAACCAACTATGTTTCTGGTTTTGCTACTTTTGCCTAAAATTTAAAATTTACTTTGAACTCACTTTGAATAATTACCCTAGTGAATAACCCAGTTAAAAGGATACTATAAGTGCCAGGAATACAAAGTAAGTTGTATTCCTGGCATAATAGCTCCCTCTGCCTCCCCCCTCTCTCACGTCCACCCCCCTCCTCCACCCAATGTAAATAAAGGGTTATAAACCCTTTATTTACTTACCTTATCCCATTGCTGATGTCTTTCGGCGCTGGGTCGCGGCTCCGCTTCCTCTGACATCTCGCAACTAAGCGGCACTAATGCACATGTGCGCCAAATGCCGTGCACACATTAGGCATCCCCATAGAAAAGCATTGGGTCAACCCCAATTAATGCTCCCAGATTGCAAGAGAGGAAAGAATCTACTTTTTAGAACTCCTGTTTATTTAATTAACTTTCAACATTCCCTTATATGAGTGAGGGAGAAAGAAGACATAGATCTTAGCTGCTGGTAGGGGGTCATGAAGAATGTATCTGGGAGATCAGTTTAGGAATACCTGTAGCTTGTGAATTAATTCCATACAAAATGCTTGTGTTATATGCTCCCAGTTACTTGAAAATCACAAAATTCTGATTATTTTTTATAGTCTGCGTAATTCGCTTTTTCTCTTTGGCTGTTCATGAATACAGCGAATATCAGCTATATTATAAAAGAGGATTTTCTTACTGTACTGACTCAATATTTAGCGAATATACCCCAAACAGGATATCACAGAAAAACAACTAATGGACATCTTTACAGAGAGTAACAAGCTGTGTACAGAAGAACTGGCAAACAAAATCATGTAGAAAAATATAACAAAAGCCAAAAAAGGAGAGTGGGAGTGGGATGTGAGACTGGCCGTTTCCTTGGAAACACACATCTAGCTGCATATGGTACTAAAGAAATGGAATCCCCTCTGTTATAATGTTAGAGGAGAGTGCTGACTGCACTGACAGCTGAACTGCTACTAGTCTTTCGCTACATGAACTTGATCCTTTTCCAACGTTCCTACTAATTACTGTACCTACTCTCCCAGAAGGGTGCATGTTGGATTATAATGGTCCCTTAGATGGCACCTAGAATATTTACATTCCCAGGTGGGCTTTACTCATGTCACCTGCACCTGGCTTATAACCCCTTTTGTTTCAGCCCTGATCAGTTTTAAGATTTAACAATTTCTTTCCTGATCTAAAAGTAAAAATAAAATAAAAACAAGCAAACGTATAGGCAGGAAAAGGCAAAATTTAGAAATACTGAAATAATAATTAAGGAAAGCGCATATTGAAACATTAGAGGGTCCTGATCAATCCTTCAACCAAAAACAAATAAACAAACAACCGTGCGTATTCCCTGTCTCATAATAAAACAATCCATTCACCTAATCAGTAGACTTTTTAATCGCAAGGCATTCTCCGTATCGTGTAACGTGAGTGCGCCTAATTATCAGCTTGATCCGTTTAAAACACAATGTAATTATTAAATGTTCATCATCTACCCATCTTCATGCCCTGTTTCGTATTAACGAAACCAGTTTCCCTAACATTGCCTATTAGGACCTAATCGTCTTCATTATTGCAGGCGCATAATTACATCTGTTGCCCCTAATGCCCTTGGGATGCCAAAGTGGATGACCAGCGTGTTCGTTTACAAAGTCTCGCCAGCTCTTTGACACCGTAACGGTTAATTAAAAAGGGGATTAGCTCCGATGCCATTTCTCTTGCTTTGTTACAAACCGTTTCGCAGAATGTGTCAAGATTCTACAACTGTTAATCGTCTCCTGTTGAAAATTACAGAGCCTCGAATAAGAGATTTACATAAGAACTCAAGTGTGTGGGGAGGGGGGGGGGGGTGTGGAGGGTTAAAATAAAAACAATTTCAGGTTATTTATTAGGGTTTTAGCATAGCAAATGTATTTGTAGTTATAGTCAGATCATGACAGCCTGCCTACAGATGCATTTAGAGAAGTAAACCGCCATATAACAACCCATGCCTTTACAATTTCAACACGTGCTGCCCCCTCACAGATGGCAGAGCTAACCCTGCCACTACCAACGAAAGCCATAATTCAGCCAACAAGACCCTTTTAAAGACAAACATAGGTACCAGTGACGGGAAGAGACCATGTAAAGAATAAAGCAATAATGAATATATACATTACTTATAATATACGTTTCCAAGCATACTGTCAGAGTGTATCAAAAGGTAAGAATAAAGGGACAAGAGATAGAGGGAGGGACAGGAAGGGATACTACACCAAACTAAGGTGTGATATAGGACCAATGTAATTACCTGGATGAGTCACACAACTGAACCTCTTCTGTCTGAGGAACACTTTGCTTGCTTGCCCTTCTCCTTTCCTAGTGATACTGGAAGCTGCGTGTTGCAGTCATGCCTGCCTGTGGGAGCATGCGTGTGGGAGGAGAGAGAGAGAGAGAAACATAAGTGAATGTTTTTCTCCCATCAAATTACCCCGCGTCATACTAAGAATCAGCAAGAGAAAGAACAAATACAGGAATATTACACAACAAGGAGGGAGCAGGGAATGGAGAGAACAGGGTAGTATGTGTTCTTTTTCTGATGTTGAGAACAAAAGCAGCAAGAAGGGACGGAAATAATCAAATGATTTGTGCATGCAAAATAAAAACAAAATCACACAAAAGAGAGAGAGGAACAATTCAAAACTACATAGGCCATTAGAAATAAACAATGTTAAACAGCGTGCAGATAAATGCCTCAGAGAGAACAATAAAACGTAATCATTTGCTCCTAATACATTTGCTCCTTATATAAGTTTAACATCCACAACCTAACGGACGTCATTCAAAAGAGAAATAGTCCAAAAAAACAGAATTCCAACAAAGCATTAGCAAGAGCCAAACATTCTCAATCTACAACATCCACGTGCCATTCCACAACAACTACAACCCAACATACCCCTACATTTCACTGTGATCAAATAACTACACATATAATTGTAGATTATACTAGCTTTAGTGTAACTATAATCTTAATTTTATTAATGACAGGAGGCGAATATTTGCTTAAGTCTCTCTTTACTTGAACTCCACAGCAGCACATTAACATACAGAGATAAACACCAAAGACAAAAACATAAGGTATCTATATAAGGCTCCTCCCAAGCCACCATTTCCTCTTTCATGCTGCGACAATGCAACGTACACAACAATGGCAATAACCATAAAAAGAACAATATAACGTAACAATGAATGCCATCTGGAAATACTTCTGATAACGGCTGATCTTGATCTTCATCCTGCCAAACGGTTGATGAAACGAACTGAAGTCGAACCATTAAACTGAAACGAAATAAACAGAGTCGAAAACACTGATTAGTGAACGAAATGTACTGAGAAAACATAAATCCCACGATCCAGTACTGATAGGATAAAAACATGAGATCCATCACCAACTACCATCAATACAATCTAACGGATACTTCCCCACTACCCTCAAACATCACCCAGACTACCAGACCTAGCCCAGGAACCAAACAATTCAACAGAAATACAATAAATGCAATCCATCCATATAAGGGGGGGAGACACCAAACTGGGTGGGAAATATTCGCCTCCTGTCATTAATACAATTAAGATTATAGTTACACTAAAGCTAGTATAATCTACAATTTTATAGCATGACAGGAGGCTTCATATTTGCTGTTTTAACGCTCCGACAGCAAAGCAAAAGAAGCATGGTCCGACGGTCTAAAGTAAAATTGGCGAAAAGTCTCTTCACGGGACCAGTCCGCCGAACGCAAAATGTCCTGAAGGGCAGCACCCGCCTGTGGCGAAACCAACTTCGCCACTGTGAACTGGAGAAGCCTGGTTGCTAGCCTCCTGCCCTGCGACTATGGCCCCTGGACACATTTGGGGCATATTGTATTTTATCGTGCGACTGCTGGCCCTTTAAGTACAGTGAATGGTATTTTATTGTACTGCTGCTGGCCCTTTAAGAACTGTCTGGGGACCTATTGAGACTTTGGGTAACAATACCCTTTTAGACTATGGCCCCTGAAAACGTATGGACTTTTATTGGTGTGTATGGCCCTTTAAGAACCGTCTGGGGACATATTGTGACTTTGCTGAACAATGCCCCTTTAAGACTATGTCCCCAGACCTGTAAAATAACTTGTTCCTGGCTTTCCCACACTTGGTTCAGTAAATAGGGCTTACTGAACCAAGTACCACACAGGCGGACCACCCAGAAGTTAAAGGGTGCAGGCAATTTACCTCCCAGGCTGTGAGGTTACTGCCGGTCAATTGCACGTGGCGGCGGCCATCTTGGTTTCCTCGAATGCGGTCAGCGGTGTATGCTAAAGATTCTGTGGAACTAAAATCGGCTACACATTCTGCCGAACACCGCTGACCCTTACCTTCTCCCATACGGAACTTGCAGCTCCAGAGACTAAGTCCCGTTCGAAATGGGACTTAGTCGTTTTTTCGGCATGAAATTGACCGACCGCACAGCCCAAATCTATGGAACTGTTTTGGGCAGGAAATTGTGCTTGCGGTCGGTCATAAAGGACTTCCAGCTAACTTTTGATCCACTGGAGGGATTTGGCTGATATTTGGAAGTGTTTATGTTTGATGTATGCTGAGTCTGAATATGCAACTTTTATTGAAATTGAATGTATGGTTTTAAAGTTACAGTGTGTGTGTAAAAACTGTATTTTTATTGTATGTAATAATTGGTTTAACTGTTAATCTAAGGGGAGGAAATGTGTGGGAGGTACATCCCTGTGATTGGTTAATTTCATCCTCCCCCTGGGAGTGTCCTGTATGTACTTGTTTGTAATAAAAGCCAGACTGGGTGTCCCAGTCCTCAGTTCCTGTTTTACCCTCAACTTGAGTCCTGTGTCTTATTGGGGGAATCTGCTACAAGGGATTGCTATGCTAGGCATATTCCCTTGCTATAATCACTGAGCTCTTGTAAGAGCTTGTTCCTGCTTCGTTCTGAAGGGAGATAGCTGCAGCCTGCGGTGCTTATGGTGTCTGGTGGAGTGCTTGGAGTCCTCTGGAAGCGCTAGGAGCATCTTTCAACGGAGGTACCCAGTCGGGGTGCCAGTGGATCCGTTACACCGCCAAAAAAGCTCCGGAAGCTGCAGCGCCCCTAACCGAATGCGCTCCGAAAGTCGCATTCACGCCCGCCAGAGTCAAAAGCCATCTTATCCATCGAGCTAGTGTAGGGGACGAGACCGGTTTATGGGGCCTGACATACGAAATCAACAACTGCCCAGAATGAGAAGAGCGCAAAGGAGCGGTAACCGCAACATAACGAGCCAGTGCCCTCGCTACACAAAGCTTAGGCGAGTCCTTGAAGTAAGGGTATGATACAACCGTCGAATCCGACTTGGTACGTCTAACCACCTTGAAGGAGACCCCCTCCGGAGAAAGCGAGAAAGCGTTGACATCGAAGGCCCTGACATCCGAAACACGTCTGAACGAAACCAGACACAACAAAAGGGCAAATTTTGCCGAAAGTTGGCGAAAAGAGAGGTCCTGGTTATCAGGCCAATCTTGAAGGAACGTCAAAACCGAACGTACGTCCCAGAGGGAAGAATACTTGGGCGCCGGAGGGCGCGCCAGTCTCATTCCACGCAGGAGTCTGCAGACTAATGATCCTGGCCGATGGGAAAACCTCGAAGCGGAACATGCGCCGCCGAGATAGCCGACCTAGCCACGTTAACCGAGCGGTATGACCGACCAAGGTCAAAGAGATGAGACAAAAAATTCAATACACTAGAGACAGGACCCGTAAAGGGATCGGTATCCCGTTCCAAACACCAGCGACACCAGGAACCCCATGCTGAAAGATAACACCTCCTCGTCCCAGGAGCCCAGGAATCCCAGAGGAGGTCTCTAGCCGATTGCGATAACTCCTCGACATTCCAGGCACCCCTGAAAGAGTCCAAGCCACCAAGAGTAGGTGGCCGTCTCCCACCAGCGGGTGAGGTTTGCCCCGGGGGTCCGAGAGGAGCAGTCGAGATGACAGTAACAGGAGAGGGTCCTGACAGGAGAGATCCAGGAGCTCCGGAAACCAGTTTTTAAACAAGTATTGGTATATCTTGCAGAGAGACAGTGTACTTAAGGAGATCATTCCAAATAGACCCAAGATTATCTACAAACGAGCATCTAATCTTAAAAATAAACTGGCCCCCAGCCTTCTTCCTATACAGTCTGTACCTACCCCTAGTAGCTCTTTTCTCCAACCTCTAAAGGGCTTCTACTGTTGTGGCCACTGTTCCACATGTAAATATCAAAAAAGGAAAATAACCAGCTTTATGAGTACTCAAACTAAGAAAACTTATGTAATTAAGAAACATATTCAATGTTCCACCACTTTTGTCATTTATTTACTTCAATGTGGGTGTGGAGCCCAATATGTAGGCCGCACCACTAGAAAACTCCATATTAGACTTTTGGAGCACTTTAATAATATCAAAAAAAGTAAATTGGACCATAGCGTGTCAAAACATTGCAGTACCTGTCCCCTTTTTCAGTGGGAACAACTACAAGTGTTTGGTATAGAACACATTACATTAGGATGTAGAGGAGGAGACAAACTCCAAGAATTAATACGCCAGGAAGCGTTTTGGATTTACACCCTTAAAACACTACATTATGGTCTCAACGCTGAAATAGACTTGTCAGGTTTAATTTAATCTGATATAGTTATTATTGATGTAGTATTCTAGGTATTCCTCTTTTTTCTCTCATCTTATGTTTTTCATTTTTTATGTATTTTTTTTTAGTATTATTATTTATTTTTAATTTGTATTCATGGCCTTTTTAGGTCATCATTAATGTACCCTGGGATTGTGGTTATTGTTAATACTGGCTGGTCAACCCTGTTTTATACTTAATATATCCATATAATTATTTCAAGAATATTGTCATTTGTATGGTAATTTATCTTGACTGGGTTATTCTATGTTTTGTACTATGTTATTTTAGGAGTATTTCATCTGATATATACACCAATGTGGTGATTGGCATTGTGACATTCATTTTGGATATTGGGATTTCTATACCCCATATGTTTGTCCATTTGCTTATCCATATTCATGTATACCATTATTATATATTTTTATTTTTTATCAATTGTATTTCGCGGCGATTATTTGCCGTTTTCCGTTTGTTTTTATTCTTCATTAATCTCTTTGGCGACATTTCGCCTGTTGTATATGCATTTTTCTCTACCATTTAGATTTCCACGCATGCGCATTTAGGTGCCGGTTCTTTAAACACGTTTAGAACTCTTTCCTCGATCACGCATGCGCAATTCAGACGGATGGACGTTATAGGAAGTACAATTCTGCGTTCCAGTGTGGAACACACACTGCCGGTGAACGGCATTAAGGAAGATGGAATTGGATATAAAAGTTCCCACACATTCGAATCTACTCATATCCCTGAAGAAGTCCTCCATTTACCACGGACGAAACGCGTTGGATATTGAACTTTTTTGGACTGTTTCTTGATTTTATTTGTTTTATAGTCCTTTTATTGTTCCTGTACTCTGCCACTCCGACTGGATCTGTGTCTGGTATTTTCTACTCTGCCTTCCAGTTCCACTGAGAGTGGAGACATGCTTACTACCACTTTATGTCTGTAAGTGTAACCAATAAATTCTCTTTTGATATTTTTATACATACTTACTATGCATGGTCCTTTTTTTCCCATTTCTCTGAAGACATTCTGATATCTGGATCTACTATCAAGTCCCATACTACATATACCCTAGGGGGGTGAGAGGCCTGATTTACACTTTTGTTTGTGAGTGCATTACTTACTCCACAATTTATTATTATCATCTTACTGTGTTACGCTATGATATACACTTTTTATCATTCCAGATTTTATTACATGCTTATATAGAATATTCCAATTTTGGATATATTCCTCAGGTTGTATCTTATTATTTTTTGTGAAGGTGGTTTCCACTTTATTGCTTTCTGTTTTCTACTTTTGGTGTTAGTGAGGTTCACCTGGAACCACTTTCAATTTAGCAGTTCTATTGCTTATGGTTAGTGGGTATACTACTGTCTTGTCGCTCCGGAAACCAGGCCTGACTCTGCCACAGCGGGGTCAGCAACACCAAGGACACACGTTGACGTCGAACTTGCAGTAACACCCTGGGAATCATAGCGAACGGAGGAAACGCATACGCTCCCTGCGAAGGCCATTCCTGGAGAAAAGCGTCCACCGCTGTGCACGCCGGATCCGGGAGCCAACTGAAGTACCTCTGGGTCTGGTGATTCGTCCTGGAGGCGAATAGATCCAAAATGAACGGGCCCCTCTGGGTCTTGAGTTCGAGGAAGACTGATCGTAGGAGTTTCCAGTCGCTGGCATCCCACCAATGTCTGGAGAACCAGTCCGCCGTCAGGTTCGACTCCCCCGGGAGATACTCCGCCTGTAGGGTGATATTGCGCTGGAAACAGAAGCTGTAAATTTCCTTAGTCACCTCCGACAATGCTCGAGATCGAGCGCCCCCCAAGCGGTTGATGTATTGCACCGCCGAGATATTGTCCATCCGAAGGAGGACGCAGCAATCCGACAGGTGGTTTGCCAGGCTCCGAATCGCAAACGACCCCGCAATCAATTCCAAGCAATTGATGTGGAAGTCCGACTCCTTGTCCGACCACGGCCCTCCCGTGGACCCAGTCGCGCATGTGGCACCCCAGCCCCACAGACTCGCATCTGACTCCAGCACAAAGTCCGGGGTTGGTCCGAATATCGCCTTGCCGTTCCAGGCGGACATATGCAGGAGCCACCAGCGCAGTTCGGTCCTGACATCCGGAGACAGGGATATCATCTGGTCGTAAGAGGGTCTCCTGCGCAGAAAATGAGCCTTCAGCCGTTGCATGGCCCTGTAAGGGAGCGGACCCGGGTAAATCGCCTGTATCGAGGCCGAGAGGAGAACCACCACGCGTGACAAAGTCCGTAGGGGAATCTGGTCTTGACGTAAGATCCACCGTATCTCCTTTCGAATGGTCGCTAACTTCGCCAAGGGCAGTCGAAGAATGCACTCCTTCGCATCGACTTTGAAACCCAAGAATTCCACCGTCTGGGAAGGTTCCAATGCCGATTTCTTCAGATTGACCACAAATCCCAGATGTTCCAACAAGGAGATCGGAGAGTGAGTCTGATATCTGAGCCTGGAGGGGTCCTCGCAAAAGATCAGCAAGTCGTCCAGGTATATTATGCATCGGACACCTTCCGATCTGAATCGGGCGACCACCGGTTTTAGGAGTTTGGTGAAACACCAAGGGGCCGAGCTGAGGCCGAAGGGGAGGCATGTAAATTGGCACGGAACGCCCTTCCATCGGAAGCGAAGAAACCTGCGACAGTCCTCGTCCACCGGGACGGAGAGGTAGGCGTCCTTTAGATCCAGCCTCGTGAACCAGTCTCCCGGTCTGAGGAGGTCCCGCAGAAGATGAATTCCCTCCATTTTGAAGTGGTTGTAGACCACGAAGGCGTTCAATTCCCGTAGGTTGATCACCGGGCGGAACTCCCCGGACTTTTTTCTCACGAGGAAGATTGAGCTGAAGAAGCCCCCCGAATCCGGGGCTCGTTGGACCGCGCCTTTGGCGAACAGCGCCCGAACCTCTGTATCTATCAGGGACTGTTGTTCTCTGGCGATGACGAGGACCCTCGGGGGTCCAACCTGTGTTGAAGGGGAGTGGAAATCTATGACATATCCCCGCACAGTCTGAAGAACCCAAGCGTCTGAGGATACCTCCCGCCACCTGTCCCTGCAGTGAAACAGTCTGCATGCATGCAAAGAATGGTGAACGAAAGTGGAAGGAGGTGTACTCACCAGCAGGAAATCTCGCCCGTCCTATGGCGTGGTATCCACGACCTCTATCCGACCTCTGAGCGAAGGGGGTTCTGGGTTGGTAGGATGGGAAGGAGGACGGACCACGGGATCTGTGGCGGCCCGAGGACCAACCGCGGCTGGAGACACAACCCCACTGTCGTCCAGCCCGCCCAAAAACCCGGGAGGTCTGCGGCCGAAAAACCTTCTTTATGGAAGACGGGGCCTTGTCCAGGGAGGTAAACAGGTTGACGTGCTTCTGCAGTTCCTTAATGAACGGCTCCCCGAACAGCAGACCTTTAGCCATGGGGCCCAATTCTTTGGAGCCCAGTTCCGACAGTTTGTTGTCCATACGGAACAGAGCAGTCTTCCTGCGTTCAGTGCAGAGGGCCACGTTGGCATTGCCCAACAGGCAAATGGAGCGCAACGCCCAGTCTCGCATGGTGGCCGGATCCAGGGTCGTACCCTCCGTATAGTCTTCGTCCGCTAAGGCCAACATCCTGCATAGAGGTCCCAGCACGTCCAGCTGCTTATCCTGCGCGGACCGGAGGTTCCGCTCCACCCCTTTCTTGGGGTCTCGACCCGTCCGGGTCAAATACGTGGCCACCAAGGGGTCAAATTCCGGGGTCGTAGCCACCTTGTCTGGCAGGACGGGTCTTGGGCATTCCGCCCTCAATTTCTTGCGGGCGTCCCCGTTGAGGGGTCTGCGGACCCAGTAGTGCACAAACTGTGCCAAGTGGTCGGGCAGCAACCATTCTGAGGACCTGGGATGTCGGATGGACCGAGGATCAAACAGGGGTTCCCCCGTAGCATCCAGAAAGGAGTCGCCTTCCGGGGCCGCTGAGGGGGTCTCAGTCCTTGGCGCATCTTCGTCCTCCCAGCGCCAACTGTGGTCCTCCTCACGGTCCTCGTCCCAATCTCCATCTTCCTCCGAAGGGGACTGGTCTGCCCGCCACAACATGCCTCATCCAACACGGCCATATTAGGGGGGGGTAAGGAGGCCTCCTCCCCTGCGCCCGACCTACGACGGCGCCTGGCCGGCGAGGTTGATAACCTCGAACCCTGTCGCTTCGCCGGAGCCTTGCCCTTCCGGGAGCGTGGTTAAGGGCCTTCACCCTTCCAATAGCGCATTTGCGCACTTGCCTGCTCTCTATCCTGAAAGTCTGACTCAGCTGAGTCGTCTGCCACAAGGGGGGATCCTCTCGCGCCCCTGTCAGTATGCGGTTGAGGTAGAGCCCTCGCCAGGGCCTTCTCCACCGAGGCGGCCACCGCCGCATTAATCAGTGCCTGTAAGTTTTGCTCCTGTGTAGTAGCCTCCATGATGTTTGAGGCACGGTACGTGATACCTAAGGAGATAGAGAACAGGTATCAGTAACAGGCAGTAGGGGCAGCACCCCTAGTATGGCAGAGGCAAGCAATAACGCATGCAGGCTCAACAAACCTTGTTCCCGGGGAGGAGCCGCCAGGTCAATAGCATGCGTTATATGGCACAGACAAAGCAGGCCAATCACGGGGCACTGACAAAAGCAGGCCAATCAAGGGGCACAGACAAAGCAGGCCAATCAAGGGGTGCAGACAAAGCAGGCCAATCATAAGGGCACAGACAAAGCAGGCCAATACATGGGCACGGGCAGCACCGGCCCAGTGGTATGCAAAGCAGGAGTGTAGGTCTCTGTGGCAGGCGTGCGGGCGTATCTTGACATGCAGTGTATGTAGGGCAGAGGTGCAACTTGGCGTAATGACAGCACAGTGATGTGAAGCGGGTCCCATGCAGGAAGCTTTGTGGTGGAGCGACTATAGCCACTTATATCCCAGGGGACATGCAGTAAGGGTGACCCCAGCAAATACATGCAAATTTATAATATGCACATGCAAGGGAACAAAATTGCAGGTAGGGGCAGAGGACCCCACATAAGCAAGAGGACACCAGAAGTACCCAGTAGAACACCCAACAGATAAGAAAAATAATAAAACTGTGATATACAATAATGTAGATGCAGTAACATCAACTAAATACAATAAAAAAGATAAGGAAAATTGCATGAAGAGAAATGCCGAAAAAAATGGCACTGCGCCCTTAAGAGGCAAACGGCTTGAGCGGCAGAGGCTGAGCCGCGAGCCGCGCACCCCTGCGGTCGACCACGCGGTCACGGGGGTGAAGGGCGCCCAGCAGAGGAGGCGCCCGCGGTGAAGCAAGTTTGACACCCTGCTCTGTCCCCACGCCGCTCGGGGAGTGGAAACCAGCGAGCGGGGATGCGGGCAGGGCAGGGAGGCAAGGATAGGATTCCCGCTCGGCGGACGAAGCCGGCGGGCGGGAATCAATACGAGACACACGTGGGACCGTCGGAGTCTTACTCCGCGGTCCCGACGGCAGCACAAGAAGCGGTCGGAAAAAAAACGCTTCTCGGCGACCGCAGAGGGAGACAACAAACAAACCCTGAACAAAGGGAAAACGAACCCACAGAAAAAAGGGGGGGAAGGCAAAGGAAAAAGGGGGGGCAAACAGACAAAGAAGGGCAAGAATCAACAATAAGAGCAAAGACAGCCCCAACACCAGAACAATTGAGATCCAATGCCAAAGCCCCACTACATAAGAGAAACACAAAATACGAATAATAATAATAATAATAATGATAAACACACAGTCACCCTGAAAACAGGAGGCAGTGGTACTCTGACCTGTACTGTTCTGCGGAGCAGCAAAGAAAGAGGAACTGGTGGCTTGGGAGGAGCCTTATATAGATACCTTATGTTTTTGTCTTTGGTGTTTATCTCTCTATGTTAATGTGCTACTGTGGAGTTCAAGTAAAGAGAGACTTAAGCAAATATGAAGCCTCCTGTCATGCTATAAAATTACAGTGTACCCACAAATAAACATGATCCGTCTACAACTACCATAACACAGCACAATATTCTGTAACATATACCTCCCAACATACTTCACTTCACTATATCCGTAGTCAGCCATAAAACACCAAACTCCAATACTACTACAGACCACCATATTTCGTCTACAATATTTCCAACCCATTACATGTCATAGCACAACATCACATTGTATCCAAAATGGAATATGATCCCCCTATCTTACCCAAAACACACTATTCCACAAAATCCAGGGCCCAATACACATTTCTACAAAGTCCAAAACCCAACAAACATTATGCCCAGTGGTGTATTCTGGATTTGTGCTGCCCTAGGCATGACTAAATTTGCCCCACCAATTCGTGTAAAGGCCTTTTTTTTTACTGACAGACACACACACACACTCACTGACAGACACACACTGACAGTCCCAAACATACTCACACACAGATATTTTCTCATACACTCACCAATTATCTTTAAGAATTATCTAAAAGGACATATCTCCCTCATCGCCCAGCTAGAATATTAGTACTTTTTAACACCTAGGGGGGGCCCTAAGGTGGCAGCCAGCTATTGTACTCCCCAGGACACAAGGCAAACAAGACATTTGCCTGGGCACTTTGGGCAGTGTTTTTTGCCACCCCCTGAAAGTGCCGCCCTAGGCAAATACCTTGTTTGCCTTGTGGTAAATACAGCCCTGATTATGCCACAAAATCCCAAGACAAACTCTCATTTGTCCAATACAGCAACCAACCAGCATACTCCATCTACAACCCACCACACAGCACTTCACAAGTCTACAGCACAGCACACATTGTTCTCCACGGCCTAACATGCTCCATCTATAACATCCACATCAAAATATTAGGTACTGGTAATGGGCATTCTAAACTAAGCATTAGCTTTGCTAATCATTAGAAAATGTAAATCATTTTTTTTTTACTTCAAGCGGCTGCTTTGAGAATTAGCTGCTGTTACAATATTTGCCGCTTGCGGCACTATGACATCACAGAAGTGATGTCTCTTCCGCATCCCAGGTTATCCATGTTTTCTTGCCCTGTTGTGATTTCTGTATACTCAAGAGTCAATTATTGTCTACTGATCTGCTGTTTATCGACCTTGGCTTGTCTGACTATACTTGCTCTGCGTAATCAAAACCTTGATTTGTTACTCGCTTCTGTGTACCTCTGATACCTTCCAACTTGGCCGGTTTCTCGTGCACACTTTGTTTGCAGACATTCCGTCTATTCTAGGTACTAGCCAGGTCATGCTAAGGAACTGCTACTATGAACTGCTACTTAGAAGTGTCCTTTTAGAATTCCTGCAAGGTGCTTCAATTGATGGACACTTAAGCGGCACTGTCATGGCCGAATCCCGTTTTTTTTAACCCCCCTCCTGCCTCCACTACATCCAATTGACCCCCTAGTCACCCCCAAATGCCCCTAAGCCCCCAATATATTACATATTTTTAATCTTTATTTTCTGCCCTGATCTACGGTATATTCAGGGCGCCGCCATCTTTGTGTGGGTAGGTGAAGTCCCTGTGGGAGACGTCATCTGCCCACACTAGACAGACTGTGAGATTCCCGCACATGCCCAGTGAAACACCTGGACATGCAAACGGGAATTCCATCTATTCATTCATTCATCAGACAGACGAATGAATGAATAGAAAAATCAGACGAACAAACAAACACTGAATATCAGTGTTCGTTTGTTCGTTCAGTTTATTACAAGGAGGGAGCTACCAGCGCGCAGCTCCCTCCTTGTAATATGTACAGATAGAAGTGGCAGGGAGCAGTGCTCCCCACCACTTCCTAAACCCCCCATGTCCTCCCCCATCACTCTATGAGGGTCAATATGACCCCCATAAAAGCATAAGGGAGATTAGAATCTCCCCAATGCCCCTACTCACTATACCGCGAGGAGGGGCGTGTCCACTAAATAGTGAGCAGCCTGTGGCTACTATCCGGCCCTCACCCCTGCGCGGCGGGTCTGGGCCATAAAGATAATGAGGGGGGAGGACCTACTGTCCTCCCCCCAGCCCCCACCCCTGCGCGGTGGGTGGGGTCCATAAATCACAATGGGGGAACCTACTGTCCTCCCCCCCGCCCCCACCCGTGAACGTTGGGTGGGGGCCATAAAAAAAGGAGGGGGGGGGCCTACTGTCCTCCACCCCCAGCCCCCACCCCTGTGCGGTGGGTGGGGGCCATAAATCACAATGGGGTGACCTACTGTCTTTCCCCCCGCCCCCACCTGTGAGCGTTGTGTGGGGGCCATAAAAATAATGAGGGGGGGGACCTACTGTCCTCCTCCCCCGGCCCCCACCCCTGCGCAGTGCGTGGGGGCCATAAATCACAATGAGGGGGACCTACTGTCCTCCCCCCGCCCCCACCCATGAGCGTTGGGTGGGGGCCATAAAAATAATGAAGGGGGGGACCTACTGTCCTCCCCCCCAGCCCCCACCCCTGCGCGGTGGGTGGGGGCCATAAATCACAATGGGGGCGGACCTACTGTCCTCCCCCCGCCCCCGCCCGTGAGCGTTGGATGGAGGCCTGTTCTCCCCCCCCAGCCCCCACCCCTGGGCGGCGGGTGGGGGCCCTAAAACAAACCGCCCCCCCCCCCACAATCAAAGGTGACTAGGGGTCCCCAAGCCCCTAGTCACCCACCCCCCACCCCAAAAAAGTTACCCCCTACCTACCCCCCTCACCCTAAAAAATAGTGAGGGGGGAATAAAATAACTAACCTGTAATGAAAAATTCAACTTACCATTTGACGTCTTTTTTCTAAAATCTTCCATTTTCAGCCCCCAAAAAGGCCAAATAAAAATCCATTATACCTGTCGAACTTAAAATAAAATAAAAAACCCGAACACAAAAAAATCCAGACGAAAAATAAAAAACCCAACACTAAAAAAATTAATCCATCTTCACCCATGGAGGGCTCCGCGCAGACTGAGCTCTGCAGGGCGGGGCAAGGCTTATAAAGCCTTGCCCCGCCCTGCAATTAGGCTAAGAACACTCTAATTGGCTGGTTTAAGCCAATCAGAGTGCTCTTTGTCATTTTACACAGCGTGGGAAAATTCCAAAGAACTTTCCCACGCTGTGTAAAATTACACAGAGCATTGTGATTGGGTGGCTTGAAATCCATCCAAGAGCACTCTGATTGGTGGGCTTGGAATCTAACCAATCACAGTGCTCTGTGTCATTTTACACAGCGTGGGAAAGTTATTTGGAATTTTCCCACGCTGTGTAAAATTACACAGAGCACTGTGATTGGATGGATTTCAAGCCACCCAATCAGAGTGCTCTGTGTCATTTGACACAGCGTGGGAAAGTTCTTTGGAATTTTGGTCGGGTTTTTTCTTTTTCGTCTGGATTTTTTTTGCGCTCAGGTTTTTATTTTATTTTAAATTCGACTGGTATGATGGCTTTTTATTTGGCCTTTGTTGGGGCTGAAAAATGAAGATTTTAGAAAAAAGACGTCAAATGGTAAGTTGAATTTTTACAGGTTAGTTATTTTATTCCCCCCCTCACTATTTTTAGGGTGAGGGGGCTAGGTAGGGGATAGTTTTATTTGGATGGGGGGGTGACTAGGGGCTTGGGACCCCTAGTCACCTTGATTGGGGGGGGGGGATTTTTTTTGTTTAGGGCCCCCACCCACCGCTCAGGGGTGGGGGCCGGGGGGGAGGACAGTAGGTCCCCCCCCCCTTATTGTTTTTTAGGGCCCCCACGCACCGCTCAGGGGTGGGGGCCAGAGGGGGAGGACAGTAGGTCCCCCCCCTTATTTTTTTTTAGGGCCCCCACCCTCCGCTCAGGGGTGGGGGCCAGGGGGGAGGACAGTAGGTCCCCCCCTGCCATTCTTATATAGGGCCCCCACCCACCGCTCAGGGGTGGGGCCGGGGGGGAGGACAGTAGGTCCCCCCCCCTTATTGGTTTTTAGGGCCCCGACCCACCGCTCAGGGGTGGGGGCCGGGGGGAGGACAGTAGGTCCCCCCCCTTATCCTTATTTAGGGCCCCCACCTGCCACGCAGGGGTGGGGGCAGGGGGTGGACAATAGGTCCCCCCCATTGTGATTTATATCCCCACCGCGCAGGGGTGGGGGCAGGACAGTAGGTCCCCACGATTGTAATTTATGGCCCCCACCCGTCGCACAGGGGTGGGGCCAATAGGTTTTGTTTTTGTGTGTGTGTGTGTGTGTGTGTGTTTTTTTACAGTGAGCAGCCACAGGCTGCTCACTGCTTACTAGACATGCCCCTACTCTCGGTATAGCGAGTAGGGGCATATTATTTACTAATACTAAGTAATCTTCTGTCTAAGTGACAGGAAGCATTGTGGGAACAGGGAGGAAAGCTAAGGATCATGGGAAAATTGCTATGACCACCGGAAACGAAGCACACTTTGCTCCTCCGCTGGTCACCGCTGGTCACTGCGTAGGAAACCTCCAGAAGAGAAATAGTCCCTACTTTTTCTTATGTTTTAAAGAAAACTATAGCAGATAGGAAGAAAAGAAGAACAGATCCTGAGAGAGGGAGAGAAGATGAATCGATTGGGGAAAGGTAAGTTCGGCATGACAGTGCCGCTTTATTACAGTCAATAATTTGTGCAACATCACACAGATTTTCTGACATCAAATCTCTGACTTAATCCAACCAGAGACCAGTCAGCACTACTGTAAAAGATTGTTTATAGAGGCAGGTGGAGCAGCACCGACCATCCCAGTTTCAAATCTTTTGGCATGGCAAGACTAATAATAAGAGTGTATTATAAAAAAAAACATTATCTTGAAACAGAGTCCTTTTGGATTAAATGCTGAGTTCAACTTTAATAACGTTTTAAAATATTTTTTTATGTATTTTTCTCACCGTATAGTTTATTATTACTATGTTTTTTACCTGGTCCACCTCAGCTTTTGTGTGTTCTTTGTGGATACATTCTATTCTTTCTTTCATTGTTCCATTTTATCTTTAATATATTTATATGACAAGTCCCTGGCTTTATATTAATTCTTGTCTAATAACATATTTGCCCATCTGTCCCTATATATATATATATATATATATATATAGCCAAAGAAAATCAGCACTCCCAGGATTTGTATCAAAAAATAAAAATAAATCTTTATTCCAACGGTCAACGTTTCAGTTCCGCTAGGGAACTTTCATCAGGACAGAATACACACATTTAAAAAATGGACATTGTTTAAATAAGGAAGGTAATCAGTGAAACTCACAGTTCAGGTGTGCAGGGGGCTAATCATCCTTCCAAACGAGCGTCTGGGCGAGTGCAGGAGGCAAATGTCTCTCTATACGCGCGCTCAGGTTACTTCCTGGTTGCTCGCGTCCTCCATCACCATGGAGACGTCGGGCACATGCGCAATAGGTATATCTGCTCTCTCTGCAGTCACCCCTCGATCGGAAGTTAGGATTTATACATTGTAACAACTGAATTTGTGCATTGTATCATTGAAACTCACAGTTCTGATGTGCAGGGGGCTAATCATCCTTCCAAACGAGCGTCAGGGCGAGTGTAGGAGGCAAATATCTCTCAGATCATGCACTCAGGTTACTTCCTGGTTGCTCGCGTCCTCCATCACCATGGAGACGTCGGGCACATGCGCAATAGGTATATCTGCTCTCGCTGCAGTCCCCCCTCGCTCGGAAGTTAGGATTTGTGCATTATATCAACTGAAACATTGTTTCAAAACCCTCAAACTGCCGGACAAGGTTATATACTCATTTAGTTAATCGCATACAAAGAAACACCACTATTACATATAGATAAATGTGCTTACAGAAATTTTTTTTTAAAACGTGCTAATGTATATGGATGCCATGTTCCATGGCCCATTATTCAATATATCCAGTATATATATATAAATGAAGAATTATAATTGCGTGAACCAGTCTAGGTGTAACTAAATGTATATTAGTTTTAAATGTTTAGTCATTATTATTATGTAAAAAAGGAGTTAACTATCAAACAAACTAGTACGGTGCAAATGGAAAAAAAATGTTAGTGCCTAACAAGTGCTATTATTACAAAGATACTCCAAAGATTCCCTGATACATAAATATCAGGGTGTTTAAGAAAAAAAATTTTTAAGAAAAAATTAATAAAAATTTAATAAAAATTTTGAATAATGTGACATAATCTGTGCCGAATCTGTGCATAAGTTCCTGTTCTGTTCCTGTTCCTGTTCTTGTTAGGCACTAACATTTTGTCTCTATACTATAGAATAGGATACAACCTTAAGTTGTTCTGTTCAAAGTGTACAACCCAGATAGCTCACTTTGGAATGGGCTCACTAGCTACTACAGTATGGTCCCCGATGTGACACACACGGGAAATAGTTAAATTTAAGCCTAGAAGCATTCTCTAATATACAGTAAGTAAAATTGAGATAAAAATAGGTCCAGATCCATAAAGCATTAAGGTTAACATTTATGTGGGAGACAATTGTACATTGTCTTATGAACACAATAGATTTAGCCATAATATTATGTTATGCCTCTAGCTTAAGGCCCACTACATGCTATAAGAATAATCATTAGTCTTATTGATTAGACGTTGGTATACACAACACAACGCAATTTTATAGTTTACTAAATACTTTGTATTTTAGCCCGATCCCCATATGTACAGATAGTCTATGTATATTGCTTATACACTGTAAGTTTTCACTCCGATGTTTTTTTCCACACAATTTTTCACTTCACGTTCTCTATACACGGACATAGATGTACTTGTGCAGATTCTGGGGAGATGGGCTCAGCTCTTGCTGTATATACATGTCTGTGGACTGATATAGCCTTTGTTTCCTCCGGTTCTCCCTTTACCGGGTGTATGTTTGTATTTTCTGAACGTAGTTCCCTAGCAACTACGCTACCTGTTTGATACGTAACACGTAACACGTCACACGCACGACGACACGTGGTGGTTCTCACTTCCGGGTTTTCAGTCTATCGGCTGTCCGATCATCTTACTGGTAAGCTCATTACACGATTATGTATAAATTGTTAGTAACTTTCATTTGTCACTGTGATCTTGATAAAGACCCAGCAGGGTCGAAACGTTGATTGTTTTGTATAACACAGAGATGTATTCCTTGGAATGCAGTAAATAACTTTGCACTACTACGAAGACCTAGTGTGCTCCCTTCATTTCTTTTTTCTCTATATATAACGCGGGATTGCACCTAGGCCCATATATACAATTGAAAGTTTTTTGTAAAGGAGGAGTGCCTGGCTCTTGGATTTTTTCTATATATATATATATATATAAATCGAGATATGCCCATAATCAAGATGGCACCAGTTTGTATCTATGAACTAACAATACGTTACTTCCAGGTGACATCTATACCACCTTTGAACGGATTAACGATGCATCACTTTCAGGTGACGCAGATGCAGTAAGAGGATTCCGAGACATCATCAGTGAGAGCCTCAAGACCCGCCAGATACCGGAACACCTGCTCATAATCAGAAATAAGAATTGGGCAATTTAAACAGACCCTGTAGAAGATAAGAGCATGTATTGAAAAAGTTCCATAGCAAAATGTGTTAGTCAAAGAATGGTATTTTCCACACTGTTCCAGTTTCTGTGTCCTGGAGTGTCCATAGTGGGACCATACCACCCAAGCCTACTATTCCTGAGCAAGCTGGTGCTCTCTAATACATATATAATTGTAATATATTGAAGCCTAATATATGACCAAATATTCCAGCTATAGTAGCATTGTTTTTTTTTATATTTCTGCTTTTTTTTTTGCTCACTTGTGCCTTTACAGAGAGAACATATACCATTTACATATCAGGCTGATCCCATTCATAAGGGCAGTCTAGATCCATAATGCCAGTAGGTTCCCTCTGCATGAGAGATACAGCAACCCTAGACAATAGTTTTAGCTTTTTTTTGGCCTCGTCAGCATGGTGAAACTGATACCCCAGTGTCAGGATTCCTACATGTAATTCCGTTATGCCGCCATATTGTTTTCACTCTCATCGGCATAACCCGTCTGACTTCTGGGTTTAGCCGATCCATTCATGCCCATGTGTCTGACATCACTGATCTCCCTTTAAAAAGGAACCCGCAACTACAGCTGATGGCTCAATCAATGTGTGTGGGTTTGAGTCTCAATCTGTTGTTTGCTTGGAGCCGCTCACAACTCTGAAACTCTGTTTCAACTTGACTCACGGAGCTGCGATACTGTATTCCTCTGTACCGAACCTCTGGCTTTGATCCGGACAACTCTCTTCTCTTCACTCCCTGTAAAGAACAGACTTCACCTTGGATCCCTGCACTCTCCTCATACTTCAAGGAACCAAAATCCACATTATCCAGGAAGGACTCTCAAGCTCATTCTCCAGCAACATAAATTCTCCTGTACTGGGATTTGTAATCAGTTCATTATCTTTAGTTAATTGGAAGTAAGGGGTGCTAAAGTCTGCCTCTGGGATTTCATTTTCATTTTATTAAGAACTTTCATTTATTTTTTTCTCATACAAGTTATTTCTTATATTGGAGTCTAAGTGATTATATCCTTTCCTATCGTCAAGATCAACTTATACCTTCATTTACTGCTGTAAGGATTGTGTTCCTTGCTATAACAGATTTCACCTGTTCCATATTCTCCTATTGAAAAGTATTGCGGACTGTGTTGCTAATTACGCTGGACTTATTAATTTTCCTTTTAACGTTACAATCTTGTGAAGCACTACTGTCATTATTGCATTTTTACTTCAAGACCTTTTTAGCTACAAAAGTCTGCTAAGGTGAATTTATTTTATTTTAATAAATTATGTTTCCTTAAGTGACAGTATCGCATTTTATCATTAACCTGCAGTTGAGTTCCAAATAATTAAATTTTCAATAAGAACATTACACGGTTACACCTAGAGACCAACAAGTTGGATGCAGCAGTACCTCAAGATCTTTACGTTTTACAAGACCCCACTGAAGTATTATATAAATGATGTATGCGTAGCAAAAAAAACAAGGGTTGGGAGTAACATTTTCCTTTATCAGACTTTTATAATATAATTTCCAAAGTAATAACATATGTATGTATAAGCAGCATGTTGCTCTAGGAAGATATTTTGCAACACCTGTAAACTTTGAAGCTGCTTAATAACAACTATCACCCAAGTATATAAAACCTCCCTTTCCAAACATTCTTTCTCTTCCATATTAGATTAAATAATTTACTTTTAACTTTCTATACATGGGAGAGCACACTTACTTTTCCTGTAGACTCCAGCAGAATCTTCTGTAGACCCATAGAAAGATGGATACTATGGGTCATGTGACCAACAATGTTTGGCCTATAACAGTCAGGGTGTAGCATACTTTCCACTTTTTAGCCACATACAGGTCCTGTAGGACAAGTCCAAAATGACCATTAAACCAGCACCTGTCTTGGAGTATTCCATACTTCCCAATATTTCAAATGGATAAAAAGGGACAGTTTAGTTTTCAGGGTGTGAATGGGGGTGTGGCCTGGGGTGGGCTGTTCTAAGAAATTTCAGTGACTTACGAATAACAATTTAAACAACTAAAATGTAACTTAGAAAAAGAGCAATGTGTCTTATTTACTTCCTGGTTTCTATATTGTAGTTTAAAGACACTTTACTGTGAGTAGTATTGCTGTGGACCACTGTTATACACTCAGACACACCAACAATATGGAGCTTTTAGAAAAGTGGTACATTAGGATACAAAAGAGGAACAGAGGGATTTGGGCCCAAAATAGGGACTGCCCCTCTTAAATCGGGACATTTGAGAGGTATTTATTACAGTGTGGTTATTTAGATTGCAGTGATTTGAAAACTAAATGGAAAAAATTAGGCCACATTGACTGATCTGTAAAAATCATTCATCTCCAAAGTAGCAACAGTGCTTTGCAACATGAAACACACAATACAATGATGTTTGGTATTTTTAACAAGTCAAAAAAAAAAAAAAAACTTGGCCTCTTTGGACTTCCATTCATAAAAACAAACAAATACTTGAAGTTAAACTGCTGAACCTACAGCTAATCAGCCATAAACAAGCTGAAGGCTTTTATACTATATTCAAAACAGATCCATTCGCTATAACAAGACTTTTGCTCATACAAGTTGAACAGATCTTTGATCCTTTGATATCACTGACCCAGAGGACTTATAGCTTCAGCAATTTTGGCAAATTAAAGCAGTTATAAACCACACTACGCAGGGAGACTGTGGCTTGCAGTGACCATTTAATGAAGTCCACCATAATGTGTTTGATTGAATATTATTCAGAATAACGGACTGGCCGCCAAGTTCTGTTTCATCCATAATATAATAAAAAAAAAATAACAGGGGGAAACAAGGGTTTTTCATGCATACTGTCGGCATCCAACATGATGGTCTACACGGTGCAACCTTGTCCTCAAAGATTTCACTGTACTTAATTTTCTGAGAGAGCCGGTCACTTTCTTTCTGGGTTGTTACAAAATGTCTGAATGGTTTTGGGAAAACTACAATACCAAATAGTTTTGTGGATAGATACATTAGATTTGTTTTTCATTTACAATGGCCATAAAACGTTTTTTTTTTTCTTACTCACGCTATTATTCAGTGTTAACTTGTGCCTGCTGTTTTTTTTTTTTTGTGTATATTATTTTAAACTTTTTGTTACCGTAAAAAAAAAAATGTTTGCTTTGATGGGACTCCAGGCTAAAGTTAATATACATTTTATTTTATTATATAGAGCAAAGACATAATATTAAAAAGAAAGAGGAGGAAAAACACAATATAAACTTATTTTCACATGTGCTTAAAGGAGCATTGCACTCACTATAACAACTTTATCTTAATGAAGTTGTTATAGAAACTTCAGTAGTTCCCACCCATCTTTATTGCCCCCAAATCACTGTATTTTACTAAATGGAAGGCATGAAAGCGTAGCTCCAAGCCATGCCTCAAAGCTCCCTGGGTAGAAGAGACGGGACTCTACTTTATGTATGCCTCCAGGATGACATCAGGCAAGGAGGAGGCCGCGGCACCATCAAAGTAGACTCAGCAATGAAGAGAAGATGGAAATTTATTATTTTTTGTTTTATTTCATTTTTTTCATTGAATTACATTTTTTAAACGCTCATGGTGGGGCTAATGCACACGGGACATTAAAGGGACACTATACTCACCAGCAGCTTAATGTAGTTGTTCTGGTGAGTATAGTATGTCCCTGTAGGCATTTTTATGTAATCACTGCCTTTTCACCTCTAGTTGCATTCACTCAGATGGCCACTAGAGGTGCTTCCTGGGTCAGTGCTGCACACTCTGCAAGGAGGCACTGAACGTTCCTCATAGAGATGCTGATTGACGCAGTTCATGCGCAATAGTTTCCCAATGCTGTCCTATGGGAAAAGGGGCTAGACACCTAGACTGTATTTCTCACACCTATAGTGTCATGAATACATGTTTGTGTTTCTGACACTATAGTGTACTTTTAAGACTGTTAGAAATACCACCGGGATAGGGGACGCTGACAGCCCATGCACTGCATCAACTACTGCCATATTGTCCGAAAAGAATACAACCTTCTTATCCCTCAACTGTGGACTCCATAGTAACAGTGCTACGACTAACGGGAACAACTCCAGGAACGCCAAGTTGCGGATCAGCGGGCTGACCCTCCACGCCTCTGGCCAAATCCCCGCACATCATTGACCCGAGAAGTAAGCACCGAAACCGACACTACCCGAAGCTTCTGAGAACAGCTCCAGCTCCTGTGAAGAAGCTGCCGGCTCCCGAAAGAACACTTTCCCATTAAAATCCCGTAAGAAATACCCCCAGACGTCCAGATCGGCCTTCATAGCCGCCGAGATCCGAATAAGGTGGTGCGGGAACACCACCCCCCCGTCGCCCTGACTAGGAACCTGTTAAAGACCCTTCCAACCGGAATCACCCGGCAGGCGAAGTTTAGCCGACCCAGCAGTGACTGAAGCGCCTGGAGCGTGACCTTCTTAGCTCCCCGTACCTCCGCACTGCCTGCCGCAGAGCCAGCAACTTGTCCTGCAGCAGCCAACACTCCCCTTTGATCGAGTCGATCTCCAAGCCCAAGAAACTCAAGCACGTTGTAGGTCCCACCGTTTTGTCACCCGCCAGGGGGACTCCGATAACGTGCGCCACCCATTCCAATGTCCTCAATCCCCTGCGGCATTCCTCCGATCCGGGAGGCCCGACACATAAGAAGTCATCCAGATAATGGACTACCATCCTAGTGCCCGCTTCCAGCTTCACCACCCATTCCAGAAACGTCCTAAACTTCTCGAAGTATGCGCACGATATAGCGCACCCCATGGGCAAACATAAATCCTCATTGTACTCCCCCTCGAAGTGACAACCCAGCAAGTGATGGCACTTCGGGTGAATCGGTAAAAGGCGAAAAGCCGCCTCCACGTCCGCCTTAGCCAACAACGCCCCCCGTCCTGCTCGTTGCACCAGACTCACCGCCTGGTCGAATGAAGCGTACGACACCGAACAAAGGGCCTTGTCGATGTCGTCATTAACGGACGACCCCTTGGGGTAGGACAGGTGATGAATCAGGCAGTACTTGCCGGGCTCCTTCTTGGGTACCACCCCAACGGTGATACTCTCAAGTTAGGTAAGGGGGGCTCCCTAAAAGGCCCCGCCACCCTGCCCAACTGAACCTCCTTAAGCAACTTTTCCCTGACCACCCCTGGAAATTCCCCGGCCGACTTCATGTTGCAAAGCCGATGAGCCACCTTCCGGTCCCGAAACGGTATCACAAACCCTTTGGTAAACCCCTCCTCAAGCAACCCAGCATTTTCCCGGTTAGCGTAGTGGTTTAGCCAAGGCAGCATCGCGCCGACCTTCACTGGCGTTGCCCCCAGTGGCAGGGGTAGTGGCCGAACCTCCGGGCCCCCCCGCTGCAGAGGCTGACTTCCCCTTCTTAAAGCACCTGTGGAGTCCATGAGTGCCTCCGCACCCAGAGCACTCGCGTTTGAAGCGACAAGTGGCCCCCCACTTGCACTGCACCTCATTATATAGCCAACAATAGCCTCGTTTCTGGTTGGCCGACACAGCGGTAGAAACGTCCGTGCCGGCCCCCGTCTGAAAGGGAGACACTTTTTGCGCCATCATCAGTTTTATCCAGAGCTGTAGGTCCATCTGGTCCCACCGCATCCCCGGATTAGCGGGCAGTCGCTGACGAAATAGTTTGTCGTACTGCCACCATGTCAGACCCCCATACGTCTGATACGCATCCCAAACCCTGTCCAGGTAACAGAAGAGCTGCGAACAGCGCTCCACCGCCTTCACGCCCATCACGCTGGCCAAGATGCAGAACGCCCTTAGCCAGTTCCCAAACGTTTTGGGGATCTTCCTATACCGCCGTTTCTTTTCCTCCTCCTCCTTTTTTGCGTAATTTTTATGCTCCTCCTTGAGGTCAATGTATTCCTCAAGGGGGAGAAGCGAAAAGAGCTCCACGAACTCCCCTTTCCAGATCCTCTCCTTCACCTCAAGCTTGAGATGACAGCCCAACGGGCCTCCGAAAGAAACATGCACGTTATGTCGCGCGGCCTCCGGGACACCCCCAAGCAAATTCTCGCTCTCGCTCGCCAATCCGGGCATCTCTACCGCGGGGGTCGCGCCCCCGTCCCCAACTGCGCTGCCCCCGGCCCCAGAAACCACCACTGGACTAGACCCAGAGACCTCTCCTTGCGGAGCCCAAACCTGGCTACAGTCCCCGTCCTTCCTTTTTCCCACCCCCCAGGAATCAATTAACTGCCTGATGCCCTCTAACAGCTCCCCCGACTGTTGTAATGACAGTGTCTCACCTTCCGCACCCTTTGCCGCCGAAGGCCGTGGGGTAGCCGTCCGACTGTGGATGTCCTGCCCAAAGCATTCTATTGCTCCGGGCCGTAGTCCCGTGGCGCTGGGTCTCAGCCGATCCGCGGGCAACCTTGACGACTCCTGTCCTGCAGCCGGGTCCGCCTTGCCTGCCGGCGACCGTCCTGATGTCCTTACCGCGTGGGATCGCTCCCTCCCGGAGGGTGACCGTCTTTGAGACCTGCAAGGAGAAGACATCCTGGGTAGGCTGGCCGTGGAAACCCTGCCCTGTCCCCTCTCGTCCTGGGAACTGTAACCCATCTCCCCTCTAGCTGTCCGCCCTCGAGGGGCAAGAGCCTGCGCAGCAGCCCGCCTTCCCTCCGGGGAACTCCCGCTTATGGAACTATTGTCCCGCTGCCTCCATCCCCTTGTCCTGACAGGGGGCACACTATGCCGCCCCGGGTGTGGTCAACCCTGCAGGGGTCCCTGTCGTCTCTGTCCATCCCCCTCCAGTGGCTGCTCCGTGACCGGTGTCTCCTAGCTCTTTGCTAGAGCCTTGCGTGCTATCCCCTTGGAGGGTGCCGACCTCCTGCGCTGTTCCTCGCTGGCGGTCCCTTCCGATCTGTCCCCGACTACCTGACCAGCCTGTCGTCGTCCCCGGCCTAGTCGTATGGGAGACCCTGGAGAAGCGCTGTGCTCCCGCACGCTGACTGGGGACACTCTATGGCGTCTCGTGTTGTTAAACCCTTCAGGTCCCCTCCGTGCCCTAGCAGTCCCCTGCCTGCCACCTGCCACCCTGTCGTCACCAACCATGCCAACACCGGGACCCACCCCCGGGGTGACACGTGGGCCAGCAACTGAAGGGGCAGTAGCATCAGAGGGCGACTCACTCGGGCGATGCGCAGCAGTTGTTCCTGTTCCACCAACAGCACTTCCAGTGTTCCCAGGACCTGTTGCCAAGCCTGCCGTACCGCTCCTCCTTCTTCCGCTGGCCCGTTCAGCCACTTCTCCTTCCTTTCCTGCAAAAGAGGACACAAGAACCAAACGTTCGGCAGTTTTGCTGCCTCCACGTTTGTCAGCCAAACGGCCGGCAGAATGGCTACCTCCCCGTCCAACTCCCGAACGTTCAGCAGTATTTTTACCTCCCCGTCCGGGAAACGAACGGTCGGCAGTAGTATTACCTCCACATTTGTTTCCCGAACGTTCGGCAGTTTCCGCCCATTCGCCAGATTTCCTACCTCCACGTTCATCACCTGAACGTTCAGCAGTTTCCGTCCATTCGCCGATACTCCTACCTCCACGTTCGCTCCCCAAACGTTCGGCAGTGTCAGATTCGGTTCCCGAACCAGCAGCCTGTAGCTCCAGCCTCGCCTGACGGCGTGTTCGTGCAGCCACACTGCGACGCCGCCCGCGACCTCCTCCACTTGCCGCCTTCCTGCCAGCAGCATCACGGCCTCTGCGGGGGCCTCGTCCTCCTGACCGGCCTCTGACCCTGAGAGCCTCCTGATCCGGATGGCAGAGCATCTCCAAGACTTTCCCTCAGCTACTCGACACCCCTCTCCTGCACAGCAGCCAACTCATTCCAGCCAATCTTCCATCTCGCTGACAACCTGCAGAGGAGACAAAAGAAAAAACAAAGCCACACAAATCCTGCTACAACAACAGGTAAGTGCAACTTTAGATTAAAGTGATCCTTAGATCTAAAATGGCCACTACTTATACTTATAACTCCACCCCCTCCATATCCTTAGGCCCATCCCTAACCACTGACCCTTAGATGGCCTGTCTCCTGGCAATGTCAAGGCCCACTCCCCTTAGCTATGCTGCTCCATGGGCTACATTACTGTAAGCATTTATCACATAGGTGTCATTATGCTGGGGCTTAGGACAAATGCTGCCAAATGATGTCAATGTGTTAGGACTGCCTAGCCACAGATTTAGCAGAGTGCCTGTGCTTGCACCTGAACTGACCTTTGATCTCTCAACTAGAAAGGAGACACTGTCAGACAACATGCTCAGCTTAAGCAACCATCCCAGTTATATCCCCCACAGCTATGCCTCTGGCTCAGTCAGCTAGGCTTTGTGATTTTTGCTGCAGCCTCTCACTGAATAAATAAACAGGTACTGAAGTTCATGGATATAAAGAACATATTTACAAAAAAAAAAAAAGTTTGGAGATCATCTGATGCAGAGGTATCATTCAAAATATCATTAATTTTTTGGGGGAATTAGACACATCACAAATGAGCTTGACTAAAGACTGCAATGTTCAAGTCACGAGAGAGCTTCCTGACACTGCATATCTTTACACCAAATTTATAATGTGTGTTCCCTGGATAAAAATACATGTAATTAGCATTTCCTTGAAATTTTGGCCAAACAATGATTTATTTTCCATTTTTAGCATATTTATATAAGATGTATCTATAGAAAGATATTCATTGGGCATTACAGACAGTGGGGTGCATTGATCAAGAACTAATATAATTTGCCTCTTCTGTTTCTACCCCCTCTCAGGCAGAGACAGTATTGTTCTTCGTTTGAAAAATAGTAATTGCTAGTTATTTGTAGTTGCTATGGTAATTTCGTAAGTATTAGGACATGTAAAATACTGTTTTCTCTGATAAACAATTCGTCATCGCATCTTCTATTGCACAATCCCTGTTCACACCTGCATCAGAAAACTGGACCTCATTTCCTAGAAATCCCACATGTGCTATGTCCTGCTCTTCATTGTTGTTTAAAGGCATATCATAAGTGCCAGGAATACAAAGCTGGCACTATAGCTCCTTCAGCATCCCCCTCCCTCGTGCGCCCCCCTCCCCAGTGAATGAAGGAAAAAAAAACCTTAATTTACGTACCTTACCCCAGCATCAATGTCCCTGGGTGCTGGGTTGCGGCTCCTCCTCCTTTGTCCCGTGACAAGGGGGGGAGTTAATGTACATGTGCGGCAAATGCGTACGCATATTAGACTTCTCCATAGGAAAATCTGAATCTGGATGTCCTCATGCAGAGTTTGAGGATGTCCAGTGTCAGTTACCGGACCAAAGGTAAGTTTGGATGGAGGAAGAGTCTCCAGTGGCTGTCTGGTAGACAGCCACTGGAGCTAGACTTAGTGCTGCAATGTAAACTTTGCAGTTTCTCTGTAACTGCAGTGTTCTACATTGGAGCTCTAGCTGCAATAGGGACACTGCGCCCAGACCGTTTCAATGAGCTGATGTTGTCTGGGTGCAATTATGTCACTGACATCTAATCAGTTGGAAACAACAAAGTTGTGGTTTGCAGCAACTAATATTCTGGTTGTATTCATGAATCCAGTGAGTGCAACACTTAAAGGGATACTCCAACCACTATGACCTCTACTTGGGTACATTTTGCCTATGAAAGGTATGAATATATAGAAATAGCTATTCAATAGACTTGAGTATTCGGTTTCAAATGAGTTGCGAAATGCCATATGCAACTCAGAAACACCATATGAACGTATCACGAAAACAAACAAAATGGTCAATGGACGACTGGCTCGTTTGTTTCATAATTCTGCGTTCGGTACACTGTGGGGTTTGATGTGCCTAACCAGTAGCAACTTTGATTCACTACTTTAGAGTTATTTTACTGATTTGTGTGTTTCTTTTTAATGTCTAGGCAATATTGTAACTGTATTTGCATTGCAGTACACTTTAATAGGCGCTTTTTCATGCAATTTCGATTAGTCCGAATAATTTTTCCTAAATTCTTTGCATTGATGACATTTTTCTAAACCAAAATGTCACATGAATGAAACTCATGGACGAAACTTTCGGGTGAATTGATTCAAACAATCGAAAAAGTTTTTATTGATACTGTTTAAGCTAGGCTATAGCTTTCATGAGGAGTAATTCAAATTTCTAACCATGTGCATGCCTTCTGTTTATAATATTCTAATGTAATTCCTTTTTAAAAGGTACAAGAGTCCTCTATATGCCAATAACCTAATGGTTAAAGGATCATTTGACTCAACCCTACAGACACAGTGAGGGGAAAAAAAAGTATTTGATCCTCTGCTGATTTTGAAAATTTTCCCACTGACAATGAAATGATCAGTCTATAATTTTGGTAGGTGTACTTTAACAGTGACAGACAAAATAACAAAAAAAAAATTAAGAAAAACGCATGTCAAAAAAGTTATACATTGATTTGCATGTCAATGAGTGAAATAAGTATTTGACCCCTTCGATTTAGTACTTGGTGGCAAAACACTTGTTGCCAATCACAGAAGTCAGACATTTCTTGTAGCTGGCCACCAGGTTTGCACACACCTCAGGTGGGATTTTGTCCCACTCCTCTTCAAGTCATTGAGGTTTCGAGGCTGACGTTTGGCAACTCGAACCTTCAGCTCTCGCCACAGATTTCTTTATGGGCTAGGACCTTAATGTGCTTCTTGAGCCACTTCTTTGTTGACTTGGCTGTTTTTGTTTTTTTATTCATTGTCATGCTGGAATACCCATCCACGACCCATTTTCACCGGCTGAGGGAAGGAGGTTCTCACCCAAGATTTGATGCAGTGCAGTTGTCCTGTTCCCTTAACAGAAAAGAAAACCCAAAGCATAATGTTTCCACCTCCATGTTTGATGGTGGGGATTGTGTTCTTGGGGCAGCATTCCTCCTCCTCCAAACACGGCAAGTTGAGTTGATGCCAAAGAGCTCGATTTTGGTCTTATCTGACCACAACACTTTCACCCAGTTCTCCTCTGAACCATTCAGATGTTCATTGGCAAACTTCAGATGGGCCTGTCATGTGCTTTCTTGAACAGGGGGACCTTGTGGGTGCTACAGGATTTCAGTCCTTCACGGAGTAGTGTGTTACCAATTGTTTTTCGGCTGCCTTGAGATCATTAACAAGATCCTCCTGTGTAGTTTTGGGCTGATTCCTCACCGTTCTCATGATCATTGAAACTCCAAGAGCTGAGATCTTGCATGGAGCACCAGACAGAGGGAGACTGACAGTTATTTTGTGTTTCTTCCATTTGCAAATAATCGCACCAACTGTTTCCACCTTCTCACCAACCTGTTTGGCGATGGTCTTGTAGCCCATTCCAGCCTTATGTAGGTCAACAATCTTGTCCCTGACATCCTTGGACAGCTCTTTGGTCTTGGCCATGGTGGAGAGTTTGGAATCTGATTGATTAATTGCTTCTGTGGACAGGTGTTTTTTATACAGGTAACGCAGGGCTCGAGTCCTGCAGGAATAAGTGGGAACGGCGTTCCTGCACTTTTTTTTACAGCGGGAACACCGTTCCCGTTGCTCCTGCAGGAACCCCCGTGTTCCCCCTGTTATGGGGTCCAGTGGGGCTAAAGCCCGGCGGGCGGCTGTGGAGGCTGATACATGCGGCGAGGCAGCTGCTGGTCTGTCTCCTCTGCTCCCTCGCGCGCTGTCTACGGAAGCCGGAATATGACGTCATATTCCGGCTCCCGGCATTAATAGACAGCCCGCGAGGGAGCAGAGGAGACAGACCAGCAGCTGCCTCGCCGCGTGTATCAGCCTCGACAACTGCCCGCCGGGCTTTAGCCCCACTGGATCCCAGGGACAAGTCCACGCCAGCTCTCCAGGTAGGGAGGCTGGGTGGACATTTAAGCATTTTGTAAAAATGTATGTTTGTGAGTGTCTGGGAGTGTATTTGTTTGTGAGTGTGTGTCTGGGAGTGTGTGTGTGGCTGTTAGTGTGTTTGTCTGTGAGTGTGTGTGTCTAGAAGTGTGTGTGTGTGTGTTTGTATGTGAGTGTCTGGAAGTGTGAGTGTGTGTATGTGTCTTTGTCTGTGAGTGTGTGTATCTTTCTCTGGGAGTGTGTGTGTCTGTGAGTGCGAGCTTATGTGTCTGTGTGGCTGTTAGTGTGTTTGTCTGTGAGTGTGTGTGTCTAGAAGTGTGTGCGTGTGTGTTTGTATGTGAGTGTCTGGAAGTGTGAGTGTGTGTATGTGTCTTTGTCTGTGAGTGTGTGTATCTTTCTCTGGGAGTGTGTGTGTCTGTGAGTGCGAGCTTATGTGTGTGTGTGGCTGTTAGTGTGTTTGTCTGTAAGTGTGTGTGTCTGGAAGTGTTTGTCTGGAAGTGTGTGTGTGTCTGTGAGTGTGTGTATGTGTCTTTGTCTGTGAGTGTGTGTTTGTCTGTGAGTGTGTTTGTCTGTGTGTTTGTGTGTATTTGTCTGTGAGTGTATTTGTGTGTGAGCCTGTCAGAGTGTGTGCGCATGAATGTCATCAGTATGTGTGTGTGCGTGCGCGCGTGCGTGCGTCTATCCATACAAGTGTATCTTTGGGGGGGGGGGGATCTCGGGTGAGTTCCCACACTTTTCCCCCCAGGACTTGACCCCTGAGGTAACGAGCTGAGATTAGGAGCACTCCCTTTATGCTCCTAATCTCAGCTCGTTACCTGTATAAAAGACACCTGGAAACCAGAAATCTTGCTCATTGATATGGGATCTAATACTTATTTCACTCATTGACATGCAAATCAATTTATAACTTTTTTGACATGCGTTTGTCTGGATTTTCTTTTTATTATTCTGTCTCTCACTGTTAAAATACATCTATCATTAAAATTATAGACTGATCATTTTTTTGTCAGTGGACAAATGTTCAAAATCAGCAGGGGATCAAATGTTTTTTTTTTCCCTTAGTGTACAACCACTAAATGCAAACCATTAAATAGTAAAATCTGCAAGCTTCTTATTCTTGTAACTGTGTCTGTGGTTATGGATTATACTGGACAGGGCCGCCCCCTCCCCCCGTCATCTATGTATGATGTAATGTTTGTGTTGTCTGTGTATGTGATAGGTGTGATGACTGTGTGTGATATGTATGCTATGTCTTGGCTGTGTGTGATATTTGTAATAGGTGTATTAACAGTGTGTGATATGCGTGTATTGGTTGTATGTGATATTTGTGCTGGGTTTATTGGCTGTGTGTGATGGTTATTTAATTCAGATAAAAACATGCATTTACTCCTGTGTGTGAATGCAGGTGTATAGTTTTGCAGCGTTATGTGCACACAGTCCCACAGTCAGATGCACACAGGTATACATATACACTGTCAAATCCACCACACGCACATAGTCGCAGGCAGATAGTCACATACACAGGATCAGGCAGAAAAACACAGGTACAGGCAGTAACACAGATATACTGTTACAGGTAGATAAACACACTTACACACAATTACAGGCAGACAACTACACCACACAGGCAGACAGCCACACACACACACACACATACTTACATGCAGACAGTCACACACACATACACACACAGACAGAGACAGTTGCACACACACAGCCACACACACACACACACACACACACACACATACACAGACAGTCACACTTACACTGACAATCACACATAGTTACCTCTGTTCATTGTGGAGGCAGACAGGCAGTGCAGCTCCTGGAGACTGTTTGCAGCAGTTATCCGGCACTTTTAGCTCCGCCCCCACCGTACAGGAAACTCCGCCTTTTTAAAAAAAACATCCCGGCCGGCCATGTGTGAACTCATTTCTATTTAGTGGGGTAATAGCTGCTTGATCCAAGGAGACATCTGACTGCTGTTTTGGGGTCAAGAAGGAATTTATTCCTAGTTTGTTGCAAAATTGGAAGTGCTTCAAACTAGGTTTTTTTTTGCCGTCTTTTGGATCAACAGCAAAAACATATGTGAGAAAGGCTGAACTTGATGGACACAAGTCTCTTTTCAGCTATGTAACTAAGCAACTATGTAACATAATCCCACCCACCATATTAGCACATTAACTTTCCAGGACATACTCTGAAATTATTTCTCCGGTGTCCAGAATGTTGGAGAGGAGTATAATGGAACGAGGTAAGGAGAGTAAGTGGTGACACATTAGCAGGGCTATTTACTAAATAGAAATTCAAAGTTAATTTTAAATTTAAGGCCAAAGTACCTGAACTGGAAGCCAGGTTTTTCCAGGTTGGCTATTTTGACCTTAAATTTGATATTCACTTTGAATTCTCACTGTAGTGAATAGCCTAGTAGGTATTTCAATAATCTATTATGCAGCCAGTGGCTAAGGCACAGAGTGGGGCTTATAACTGTATAACATTTTGTAAACAGATGAAATTAAAGGCCACAGATTGCAGGGAGCCATGGACAGGAGAGCTCTGTTCACCATAACCTGTCCTGTATAATGAGCCTATGATGTCATAGAGCCTGAATTGCCCCCTGAATGCAGGTACACATGAATGAAGCACCTCGACGCCGCCTCTTTGTACAACACAGCTTTCTTGGCATGGCAGTGCAGGCCTGTACGCTGCTACATTGTACTGACACATGCTGCAATTTTGCAGACCTGCTGTATTGCCATGGCAACATGCTCATTCATAAAGAAGCATTGTATCAATCTGAGAATAAGACACCCATTGGAAATCAAGCCGGACATCTACATTCACCGTGTGACATACATAGTCACCAGAGCCACTACAGCTGAAAGGAGCACTCCACCGCCGACAAGAAAATAAAATAAAATCACTGTTTAGTAGATATACCTCCTGATTTTTCATGCATGTATTCATTGTGGGTGTATCTTAAAAGTGATACCGGAGAAACTGACGGAAGCCAAGCACAGAGAGATGGACACAGGTTTCTTCAGGAAGGAAGAGATTCTTTATTGGATCACCGATCGGGACTCAGAGGGACTTATGTCACCAAAATACAGCAAAGTCTGAGTACTGAATACATAGAGTACATTCCTTATATAGCACTGTAGCTCCTCCCACAATTAACTACACCCACACATACCCTTAACCTATTTAATGAATAGAGTCTAAACTCATCCATCCGGTCTAACCACGTGGCTCATCTGATACAAAGGAGAGGGACGCGTAATTCCAGTTCTTACATTCCTGCACCTGGTCAGTACAGTGATGACAGTATCTTAGCTACGTGTAATTAACTAACTGATACTACAAACACATATACATACATATGCCTTGTGGCAATCTTAGCCTGCTAAACTTGTATTTTACTGGAATTACATCACAAAAGAGCTTAAAGATCTTATGAACTGCAGCCTTAGTAAGCTCTCCCCTTTTTCCCAAGAAGAGACTTTCAGTCTCTTTACAGGGAAATAACCAATCAGAGGGTTCTCATTGAGAATCCTCTAATTTGGACACACATGCATGCGCCCACAATGGTTCATGCACAGTTGCAGGCATGCGTACAAGCTGGTCTGAGGTCTGTGAGGGGGAGACAGGCACGCTCAAGTAAAGCGTGTATGCCACTTTCATTAGCTCATGGGAGCTTACCAAAGGAGGAGGCAAACCTCCCTGGCTGTTTGATTGCTCATAGAAATCGGCACTTTTATAAACTGGGGTTAAACCAAGCTACTCCTCACCCATAAATGCTTTTGGAGTGGGAAGTGGTCCTTTAATGTAGATGTTCTGGTGAATATAGTCAGTCACTGTAGGCTTTTCAATGTAATCAGTGCTTTTTCAGAGAAAAGGCAGTGTTTACATTGCTGCCTAGGGACACCTCCAAGTGGCAGTTACTCAGATGGCCATTAGAGGTGCTTTCTAGTCCAGCACTGGCATTCAGCATCTCCGCGCTTTGCAAGGAGGTGCTGAACATTCCCCATAGAGATGCATTGATTCAATGCATATCTGCTGTAGCAAGACTGGCACAGCGTAGCAAGACCGGCACAGCATGGGAGAATAGGTGAGTAAAACCACAATTTTACTGCGATCTAAGGAGGGGGACCTAAATAGTTAGTTTAGCACTATGGTGTCAGGAATACATGTTTGTATTCCTGACACTATAATCTTCCTTTAAGCAAATTTACTTCCTGTTATCAAAAAAAGAAGGCCACCATTTTATTCTCTACTTATGCTAAGAAAAATATTGTGTAAATGCTTTAAAAAAAAGAACGCTCCAAGCAACCATAACAATGTGGACAGCGCCAGGTCTCTCCACTACAGCAGGCTATAAACGGCATGTTGCTTGTAGTGTTCCTGTAAATTACTTGTGGTCAAATATTCCCATTATATAATTCTAAAACACAGAGGAATAGGTTGTCGCTTTATAAATGTTAATAATAACAATAATAATCTTATCTTTTTTTTTTTTTTTTTTTAAATAGCATGAATTGCTTACCATATTTTTCGCTCTATAAGACACACTTTCCCCCCCCCCCCCCCCCCCCCCCCCTCAAAAGTAAGTGGAAATGCCTGTGTGTCTTATAGAGCGAATGTGTAAGTTTACTTACCTGTATTGTAGCGTGGGCTGGCAGAACAGCGTGCACCGCGGTACAGGAACTTAAATTTCAGTTTCCGGTTGGAGGGAAGGGGGGGGGGGGAAGATCACTATGGGACAAGGGGTGGGGGTGGGGGACTATGGGATGAGAGGAGGGGGGGGAGAACACTATGGGACAAGGGGAGGGGGGAAGAACACTATTGGACAAGGGGAGGGGGAGAACATTATGGGACAAGGGGAGGGGGGTTAAAGATCACTATGTGACAGGGGAGGTTAAAGATCACTATGTGACAGGGGAGGTTAAAGATCACGATGGGACAGGGGAGGGGGGGTTAAAGATCACTATGGGACAGGGGAGGGGAGGTTAAAGATCACTATGGGACAAGGGGAGGGGGGTTAAAGATCACTATGGGGCAGGGGAGGGGAGGTTAAAGATCACTATGGGACAGGGGAGGGAGGGTGTTAAGAAAAACTATGGGACAGTTTGTTCAGAATATTTTTTTCTGGGTTTCCTCCTCAAAACTAGTTGCGTCTTATGGTGTGGTGCGTCTTATGGAGCTAAAAAAACGGCAATTTGTACTGTGATAGCAATATTTCCTATAACCTGTCACTACTATAGCCTGTCACTATAACAAATATTTTAAAACAGTACGTTTTTGGGGGGTGTGGAAGGTACACAGTTTTTTTTTTTTTTTTTTTTTTAAATTCTTTATTTTTATTGTGCATTTGATTACATACATATTTACTCACAGTGCCACGACAGCGACCATGAGCAGTTCCATAACAATCAGTGGCATAGCAGAGAGATTGCACTTTTAATATTTTTAGATGTAACAGGCTAACAATCGTTAAGTTTCCTACTTAAGGTAAGTACACATGTTGCAGTAGGATATTACTGTTAGCTGTATTGTGACTAATGTGTACTAAAGGTATGTTCCTGACAGTGGCTTTGGAGTAGCTTTGTGGTACCTGGTATGTGTAAAGCTCGTTGGCGCTATCTGCACTGCGGGCATGTGGGCAATGGGATTAACCCCCCTATGGTTTCATGAGCTAGTCTGAGAGGTGTTGAGCTGAGTGATGCAATGTAGTGAGCAGCAATGCTCTCTTCCCTCCATTGACATTACAGAAAAGCGTATGTTGGGAGTCATCTAGGTACCAGGTATGTTACACCCAGTCTGTTAGCCATTTAGGGTGAATTGCCGTTTTGTTTCCATTTGGGACAGACGGGGTGGGGGGGGGAGAAAGTGAGGTGAGTAGCCTGATGTGCAGCTTTCTTGTGTGCCAGACTGGTGTACTGCTATTATCTTGTACTGGTGTATAGACATATTGAAACACAAAATTAAGTAAACTGAAGTAATAGTAGGCAAATTGAACAAAACATTCGAATAAACAGGAGAATTGTAAGGAGATAGTTCCATAGTGGTGAGATCAAACAGTCCCGGCCAAACTCTTGTTGCGGTTTACGCAGCCCTTAGAGCTATCATGTCGGGTTGTCGACCGGGAAGCTGTGTCCGGCCCGTTGCGGAACAAACGTTTTCGACCTCTCCGGGTCCCACCTGTGCCGTGGTTTGGTGGCTTCGCTGGATGTCGTGAGCCGCATGGTGTCTGTGGGCAAGTTCAGCGTGGGAAGCAAGTCCTGCGCTCCCTGCAGGTTGTAGATCTCATGGGTGTTCCCGCCGTGTGTCACCTGCAGGGAACGATTGAGGCGCCAACGGTATGTTATGCCGTGTTGCTGAAGCAGTGTGGTAATTGGCTTAAATGACCGTCTCCAGGCCAAGGTGCTGCCTGGCAGATCTGTGAAGAAGGAGAGGGACATGGCTTCGAAGGAGTACTGGGGAAGATTCTTAACCGCTGCCATAGTCGCGGCCCTGTCCTCCTTGCGCTGGAAGCGGAGTATGGTGTCCCTTGAAGCTGCTGGTGGGGCCTTGGTCGGTTTGGGGACTCTGTGGACTCCGTCCAGGCTTATTGCTTTTGCTTGCCGTGGTGGGAGCAACGCTGCCAGGAGCCTCCGCGCGAAGTGCGGCAATTCCTCCGCCGGCATGTCATCAGGTACTCCCCGTACTTTTATGTTGGTCGATCGGCGTGTGTCTTCCAGTGTGGCGAACCTCCGTTCAAAAGCTTCCATTTTGTTCTTCAGGCCCCCAATCTCCAATTGCATAGAGGCAATGTGAGTGGCTGTGGTAGCGGAGGTGCCCTCCAGGGTGCAAAGTCTGCCGGTTATTCCCCGGAGGTCTGCGCGGAGACCTGCCATGTCTGTTTGGATCGTGGTCTGCAGACCTGCCAGCAAAGTCTTGAGCACCGCTGTAGTGACTGGCGCATTTTTGGGGTCTGGTGGTGTGGCTTTAATTACCAGTGGGCTGGGAGGGTGATGTGTGCCCTCACCTTGAGTGGAGTCGTCCGACATGTCGGAGTAAGTCTCTGGGTTTTCGGCCATCTTGGGCCTATCCGCTCCGTGGGCCTGTCGCCACATGGCTCCGATGTCGAGGCCAAGTCTGGGTTGGTCGGGCTTTTGTTTTTTGGTCTTCCGTCCCATATCAACTCCACTGTTATTGCCTAGTATTTGTGGTTGTTTTGGTTGGTTTTTTCGTTTGTTTGATGTTGTTTTTTGCAGTATTTCGCAGGAGCTATAGTGCCATGCGACTTCTCCGCTCTGCAGCTTGGCCTACACAGTTTTTTTTAATCATACTTCTTTAGGAAATCATAGCAATTAAACTGTTAATAGCTTTTTATCCTCACACCTTGGTAACCCTCCGTGCTTTCTCTCCTGCAATTGTGTCATCCAATAAACTAACCGTATAATTGTAAACTATTCCAGTAACCTACTTTTTTTCACGTAAATGAAATACAGCCTATACTTACCTCTTGTGCCTCCTTACCCCACTCCCTCTCGAATGTCAGCTCGCTTGAGCAGTGCCCTCAATAACCTCTGTTTCTGTGCGTCCAGCTCGTCTTTTTGCAAATACATGTCTGTTAGTTGGTTCGAGCTCTCTGAAGAAGTGAGTGCAAGTGAGGAGCAAACAATCCCAGCAATATTGTCATTTGGACCCTGTGAGTATCCATACTAAGGTCTACCAGTATGGTACAGTGCGTAACCAGAAGGACACCGAGACAGATTCCTGATAGCCACGCAGACTAGGAGCAAGGAGTGTAATCGATGAGCCCTACAGATCCAGTCCCAAACGGATTTTAAGGACTTCAACAAGGAGATCACTATATGTCTGTTTGCCCCCTCGATCCTGTGAGTTCACTGTATCAGGGGGGTGGGGGGAAGTCTTTTTATGTGATTTATTTGATCAATATTATTCGTATTTGTGTTATTTGAAATTTGAATTATGTTTTTGCATGCTGTTTAGGATATATGGTCTTTAATAGTAGCCCTTTTTTCCATTTGTGTTTTTTTGAGTTTTTATTTACTAAACCTTTTTTTTATGGTTGTACTGCCATATTAGCATACTTCAACTAGTTGTCTTTTTTGAGCTCTTTAGGCTTATTGACTAAATTGTTAGTCCACCTATTGTACAGCGCTATGGAATTTGTTGGCGCTTTATAAATAATGATTATAATAAAACTTTAGGAACTTTACTGCAACAATATAACTTATATTTACCAAAGCACTGTACAGAATGTGCCTCAACATTCTTTGGTTATATCTACTTGACTGAAGTAGGGAATATGAAAATTATATAGATAGTTTTTTTGGTGCAAATACATTTCATATTCCATTACTATATTGCACATTCAGTTGATCATTAATGTAGTCACATTTATTTGTCCAATAAAACTTGTATGCCATGCATTGGACATGCTGCATTATTTGTTATCTTAATTCTATTCCCTTCCCGTTTCTTTTTCTCCTTTTTGCTTACTTTGCATCCCACACTAATTTCCATGCTTTCTTGTACTTTTCACACTCTCTCTTGATGTGTGTGTACCATCCTTCGTGTTCATCCTGCTGCCTGATCCAATCGGTATTCACGTTGCAACTGGCTGCTTAGCAACAACAGACGTACGTAGGAGTACCTGCTGCTTCCAGTAAAGAGTAGGGAGGGTGGCGAAGGGGGAAATAATGCTAAAAATAGGGGATGAGAAAACATAATGAACATTATAAAATAAGATTGTGTTAGTCCACACACTGTGAACTACGTCTGAAATCAGAGATCCGTCCTGTTACTAGCCCGTGTTACATTATTGCTCAATGTTGTTTGTTTGTGTCTTACATGAAGGTAAAGGCGTAACTTAGCAAGCATTCATGATGGGGTACTAAAGTATTAGACTTGGAATTAAAGGAACACTCCAATGACCATAACCACTACAGCCCACTGTAGCATTTATGGTGCCATTAGTGCTGCCATTAGAACCAATTTGCAGTCCCATGGTAAGTAGTCAAATCTTTTTAGTGCAATTTGACAACTTACCTGGGTTCCCGCACTGCATTCGGTCTTCTGCAGGAGAAGCTAAATGTCACTGCAGAGTTAAATCAGGTTGATGCTCTCAGCCAATGAATGCGGTCTTAGGTTAACTGAACAAAACTCTACAGTGACATCTGACTAATCCCGAAGGTGATGACTGGAAGTAGATGCTTACTGTGGTTATAATGGTTATGGTACTTGGAGTGTCCATTTAAGCACACAAAATATATAGCTTCAAGGACTTTTCTTCTTGATTTTGGCATATATGGACAACACAGCATATGGGCCAATTGGCAAAGAGTTGACATTTTTACCAACATTCAATCAGTTAGAATACAAAGCAATGTCTCTTAGAATCACACAGCCAGTTGACCTGCAAAATGTCCACAACTGATTAAAGGACCACTAAAGTCACGCAGACCACCAAGACCTGTAGTGTTAACATTGCAATCTTAAACATTTCTCTGTAATGACCAAGTTTTACTCTTTCGTGTGACGATCACCATTATCAAATGTAGCTTATAGAATTCAATGCTTTCCTATGAAAAGCATTTGGGCATTTGGTTGGACATGAGCAGATCAATCAAACCTCGTCCCCAATGCTTCTCTATAAGGAGCAATGTAGTGGAAATCATGGAATCAACACCTACAGGATAACGTAAGATCAGAAGGAGCGGGCAGCAGCCCCGAGTGAGTCTTGATGCTGGAAAAAAAGTAAATAAAGCCTATCTTTTTAAAATATTTTTATGACAAACAGGGAGGCCCAGAACCTTACTAGGAACTAGAACACTACAGTGTTAGGAAAACATGTCTGTAATCCTTTAACTAACCATGGCTGTGTGTCAGGTTACCTGTGACTTTTAGCAACATTTCTCCATGTCTGCGTGATTCTGGCATCAATTTTGAAATTGGCCACTGCCTTTCTTCATGTCTGAGTCATTCTGGTGGCAATTTTATTTTACGTGAGCCATTGCTTGGCTCTATGCCTCTGTCATTTTGGTATCAATTTTGACAATGGTCACTACCTGTCTCCATGCCCATCCTCCGGGCATCAATTTTGACGCAAGCTGCTGCTTGTTTCCAATTTATACGCTTGATGCTCTAGTCTAGACCCACAGGCATTTATACATTTCATACCATGCCTTAAAATGCAGGATGCTCTACGTCATTCTAGTGACAACTTGCATGCAGGATGCTCATCTCATGCTAATCACTACTTCTGGTACCAATGTCACTATATAAACCCATTTAGCCCTGGAGTACATTGCCCTGTTGTGGTTTCTTAGTGATCACACAGCACATTTTTTTCTGGGTTTTTGATGCTGCTCACCCAGCTTGGCTTATTGTTCTGCCTATTCCTTGATATCACTTCACTTTTGCCTGTCTTTTGGTTACTCACTCGATATATACCTCTTAGGGTTAAGTCCAGCCATTCTAAGGACCAGGAATATGATCAATCTTTTTTTTTATACTGTGCTGGGAATTGTGGGAACCGCGATGGAGCATGGTAGAGAGACATGCTCCCTCCTCCTTCAGTCCTCAGCATTAGAAGTGCCGCCGGACCGGCGAGGCTGTCACCCGGCCCGGCAGCTCCAGTGTGGAAGGCGGCCGGCCCCCTGACTCCTCTCAGGTAAATGGGGAGGATGGGGGGTGGGAAAGGTAATATAGAGACACAAGGGGAGGGGGAAAATAAAGCAGAGAGAGTGTGAATAGATAGACGCAGGAAAGAAAGAGACAGTGGGAGAACAGAGAGTGACTGAGAGGGAGGGAGAGTGCCACAGGGAAAGGGGGGAGAAAGAGACAGAGGGGGGAGAGTGAGACACAAGGGGAGAAAGAGGGGGAATAGAGAGATGGTAGAGGGGGGGAGAAAGACACAGGGAAAGGGGGGAGAAAGAGACAGAGAGGAAAGAGTGAGATACTAGGGGAGAAAGAGGGGGAATATAGAGATGGTATGGGGGGGAGAAAGACACAGGGAAATGGGGGAGAAAGAGACAGAGAGGAAATAGTGAGATACTAGGGGAGAAAGAGGGGGAATAGAGAGATGGTAGAGGGGGAGAGAAAGACACAGGGAAAGGGGGAGAAAGAGACAGAGAGGAAATAGTGAGATACTAGGGGAGAAAGAGGGGGAATAGAGAGATGGTATGGGGGAGAAAGACACAGGGAAAGGGGGGAGAAAGAGACAGAGAGGAAAGAGTGAGATACTAGGGGAGAAAGAGGGGGAATAGAGAGATGGTAGAGGGGGAGAGAGAGACACAGGGAAAGGGGGGAGAAAGAGACAGAGGGGAAGAGAGAGACACAGAGGGAGAAACAAGAGAGACACACAAGGGGAGGGGGAGAAAGAGGCAGAGGGGGAGAGAGAGACTGGGAAGGAGAGGGGAGACATGGACACAGAGGAGCAGTGAGGGGGAGAAAGACACATACAGAGGGACTGGGGGGAGATAAAAAGGCACACAGAGGGGCTGTATTTATCACTGGTGGATCCAGGGGGGCAAACAAGCAATTGCCCCCCCCCCCCCCCCAGAGGCTCTCCCTTGCTGGCCAATGCAGGGCTGGCAATGTCCAAGCGCCATGTGCCTTCACGGACCGGAGGGGAGATCAGAGATCTCTCTCCCTGTTCCGCAGGCACCGTGCAGGCAGCCGTCAGGGGAGAGAGGAAGAGAGGACCCGGGAGCTCAGCCTGCAGCTCCTCCTGGTCCTTCTTGTGTGAGTACAGAGCATTGCCGCGGCAATGCTCCGGCTCTCGCGAGAGTGAACTCTAGCCCTGGAGCTACGGGCTAGAGTTCACTCTCATCACTGCGACCACCAGGGATTCCTGGTGGTCGCAGTGGTGAGAGTGAACTCTTGCCCCATACACACACTGCCCCCACATACACCATACACATTCACACACTGCCCCCCCCCACACACACAGACCCCCACACAGACACACAGACACCCATACACACATTGCACCAAACACCATACACACTGAACCTTTCACACAAACTGCACCCCTCTCACATTGCATCACTGGTCCTATACCCTACTACAGCCCCATATCCCAGCAGACCCCAGGTAAGTTGTCAAACTGTTCTTAAACGGTTTGACTACTTATTCTGGGAGCGGGTCCCGGCACTCCTGGCACCATAACCACTACACAGAGCAGTAGTGGTTATTGTGCGTGGATTATTTCTTTAAATAATCTATAAGTGCCCTTCCCGAGATCAGGCTCTGGATCTGCCACTGGTATATATATATATATAATTATACCTATTATATTTACACATATATTAATGTACATGTATATATGCATAATACACAGAGAAATGTCATTGATATGTACCATATGTAATGAGCAGATATTGTCCCAGTCTTATTGCTAGGTGCATACTCCAGCACAATAACATATTTAAAGTGAAGAGCGCACCCACAGGAAAATAAACAAGATAACGTAATTTTTTACAGTTGTGCCCTACATACATTCACCATTTCAGTTCCATTACCAAGCTTTCCTTAATATGTCATGGTAGTTGGACTGAAACATTGGTTATATGCAAAGGCACGTCTGCTTGAAATAAATCTGCACTCTTGTTTTTTTTTAAGCCTATATGTGCTTTTTTTTCACGTTGGAGTAATAATTTTTAATTTTAAGTAATCTTTTCTAACTCTGTATCTGCACACTATGCTGGCGCAACGCATTATGGGGCTGGTAAATAATTTTTTTCCAGGGCTGCTTTTAATTCCCAGTCCGGCCCTGTATACAGTACAGTACTATGTGCTATGTAGTTAATAGTTCTACACATATAACCAGAATCAGAACATAGGGCAACACAGGAAAGAGGCATGTGAACAGCTAGAAAAAGTCGAATGTGCACATCATTTATTCAGATGGCATGGAATGGTATGCATTTAAAATGTCACCATTAAAACTGTTTAAATGCTGTGCATTTTTAGAGTAAAATTGAAATGTTGCTGTGCTGATTATGGGCAAGAGACTTAGGGTTAAGCTAATATGATTTCTGTGTGATCAATGTTGGAAGGGCTTAGGATCATGATAAATAATAGGAGTTACTGACCACATCATGGTGAAGACCACCACCTAATCCTAAATTAGTCTTAACTCTAACTGTAAGTCCTTGTAAAACTACTACATGTGGTGCACTGCAGTACGTTGCATCATTACAGCGCTGGTTACAACAATATCACCCACACTGTAATTACACTTATTCTAAATGTGTGCTATATATAGTCATAAATGTGCTATTATCAATGCAATGACATTATAGTTTTGCTAAGACGCTTCAAGATAATACTTTTATACCTAAAACAGCAAATGCAAAATAATGAAGTATGTATATTACTATTGGACTAATAACATTTTGGAATAACAAGCTTTCGGGAGTTGCTCCCTGTATAAAGTCTAATGCATTCTTAAACAAAACTAAATATGCATATAAACATGAGCAAAAAGATAATGGATAAATGAATAATAATAATAGCACAGAGCAGGATCTGTGACGGCTGCAGATGGCTAAACTAAATTTTGGCTGAGTACATGGGAAATTTAGTTCTCAAATATCTGGGGTGCCAAGGTTCCATATCAATAATCTATGCCATAAAAAGACACGAGTCAAAAGGGCTAAACATTTTGAATGGGATGACAGCAATTAAAAAAAGGTGGGTAAGAAAGGCAGCAATCAACAGGGCAGAACTAAAAGAGAAATTTAAATACATAAGTACATGCACACACACACATGCAAATACAAACACACACAAAAATGTTCACACAAAAAACACCCAGACATATACATTGCCCTATTTTTTATTCTAATTCCTGCATCGACGTTTACTTGAATGTTTCCTTTATTTAAAAAAAAAAAAAAAATATATATATATATATATATATACAAAATATAGATTAAGGGAACAGAGGACACACAAATTACAGCAATCCGACCCCTTGGAGGTGACCACAGGAAAGCATACATTTGTATATAGTCAAAGGGCACAGTTCAAACAGGAAGTATTACAGTTAACATGTTAAACTTAGTGTAGGACCCACTGATAATGGGGTACCATGTTGCACTGGTGGGTTTAACACGGAATTTCCATATGGGTTGAGCATTAGACTTGGGAATCTGGATACCAACTAACGAATGGAAAGCCGAAATAAAGAGCAAACTAATGGGTGCCTAATGAATGCATGACATGCGCATTGTCGTCTCTTTGGCCTATTCCAGTTATAACCAATTAACCTCCAATAACACAGACACAAGGATTATTTGGCAAAAATATTCCACGGCTTTATTAATTACATAAATATATATAAAATAAGATATAAAATTTAAGAGGTCATTGTCACCAACATTTGACAAGACATTCCCTCAATTAACATAACTAAATACCCAGACAATGACCTCAAACATATTCACATAATACCATATAACAATGTAACATATCATAAATAACATAAACAATTAACACAGCCACCCAGGGCAACCATTTCCAATTGTAGGGGCATACCAAGACACCCCTACACCATTATCATAGCCACCAAGGGCATCCCATTTCACAGTAGGGGCATACCAAGACACCCCTACACCATAACATAGCCACCAAGGGCATCCCTTTCCACTGTAGGGGCATACCAAGACACCCCTACACCATTGTCCCAGCCACCAAGGGCATCCATTTCCAGTGTAGGGGCATACCGAGACACCCCTACACCCCCAGGTTCGTAGCTACCGCCGAGCTCGAACCTACCACCAAATCTAAAGGTAAGTATTCCTCTTGACCTATCCCACTTACCAAAAACCGACCTACCCCCAATTAAACTAAACCATCCCCCGCCACAGCACAGAGCTTGACCCCTCAAGCCTCCTGGGCGCCCCCACCCCGAATAAACAAAGCCTGCCTCAAACCATCTTGAAAGCCCAAATTAAGAAAATCCAAACCCACCTCAGACAAATGAACCCCATCACGCCGGAAGTATCCCGGTAACATATCTTCCAGCTCCCTGTGCCGCACTACTACCCCCCCAGATCTCTTAATAAAAATTGCCAACAACTTATTGAACTTCCGTCTATATCTTGCCATCGCTGCGAAATCCCTCGCATGACGCCAATGGAAACGCGGTACAGTTTCCGACCAAACAATAACAACCCCGGGGATCAAAGACCTCAACTTATCCAAGTCCCTTTTAATCCCACAAACTAATTCCCTTTGCGGGACCAACCCAAAATCATTCCCCCCTGTGTGGAACAATATGAAATCGGGGACTTCCCCCTGCCCTATCCTCCGAAATCCAAACACGTATCTCTCCAACCATAACCCCGATAACCAAACCACAACACACGTAACACATCCAACGGAAAGCCGAGCTGCGTGCCTTGTCTCCGAACTGCAGCCCTCCGTTCAGCCCAGTAGACATATGAGTGGCCTACTATCCAAGCGACTCCACCTGAAATGAAAAGAAATAACTTACAACCACAGGGCCAACTTAAATTGTACCGCCATAACATCAACTTGGTTTATATTAAAAGATCAGGGCGTACATATGAGCGGAACCTAAGCGATTCCCATCTCCCAATTTTCTTAACCAACTCGTCCCCCAAGCCCAATCTCGCCGCCTCCGTAGCAGCCCCGATCCTGAACGAGTGGGTGCCAAATTGCGTGGGATCCATGCCCAAACGCTCCAAACCCAACTTAAAGACCCTGGTGAATTGGAATTTCGACAACGCCGAGCCGTCCGCATGGCGAAAGAATGAACCCCGCCCCTTTGGGCGGATTTCCACATATCGCTTAGCACAGCCCACCGGGCAAGCCTCCACCTGAGGTATAGCAGACAGCTTAATCGTCCGACCTCTCCCAGAGACATCAGTCTTCGAGCGCCGTAGCCGAATAGCTACTTCTGTTACCCCCAAGGCCACGTCCTCGAACTGAAGACCCCCTTGCCTAAGCTTACTCCCACTTACAATCTCACTCACCCGAAATGCCCCGAAAAAGGCCCATACAAAAACCACTTTAAATAGCAAGACCTCGAACAGCGAGAAACACAAACTTGGCAGGACCCCCAGTAGCTGTAGAAGCATCGTGAAAGACACCGGCCTCCTACTGTCAGGGACTGACTTCTCCTTGCGATAACCCTTAACTGCCTGCCGCACAATAAACGACTTTGTCAAATCCTCCCACCCACGGAGCTTGAAGAGAAACGCCAATGCTGCCAAGTTCCGGCCAACCACTGCCGGGGAAGCCCCACCTGCAAACAGCTGGCAGACCAACCACAATAAAGTCTCGAGACGTACCTTTGCCGATACCACGTCCCCTGTACAGCCTACTGCTTCGTCCCACCTTCCCCACACTTTACTATACGCCGCCAACGTGCCCGGAGCCAACGAATCTCTGATCAGTCTTCCAAGCAAGAGGTCCCGAGCTGCCACATCTGATCCGGACATGGCAGACCCTCCCTTTGCGCGTTCGGAGCTTCCGCCCGAATTTTTTCCCACTGAAAGCGAGAAAGAGCATCAGCAATTACGTTTAAGAAACCAGGGACATGACGTGCACGAAAAACAATATTCAACTGCATGCAATATAAAACAAACCGACGAAGCAAGCGGACCACTGGGACCGATGACGCTGACAGATTGTTCACAGCCTCCACAACAGCCATGTTGTCTGTAAAGAAAACCACTCACCTATTGCGTAAGACCTGGCCCCACAAGGAGAGTGCTACCACCAACGGGAACAGCTCGAGAAAGGCCAAATTCCGAATCAGCGGGCTGACTGCCCACCTTTCGGGCCATTTTTCCGCACACCACTGACCCGCAAAGTAGGCCCCGAAACCTACACTCCCTGAAGCATCGGTAAAGAATTCCAACTCGGGTGACTCGATACACTTTAACCTGAAAAAGACCTTCCCATTGAAGTCCTTCAGGAAGGTCTCCCATACACCCAAGTCCTCCTTGATCGGAGCGGTGACTCTAATAAAATGATGAGGTGACCGCACTCCCGCCGTGGCTTTGGCTAGGAACCGGTTAAACACCCTCCCCACCGGAATAATGCGACAAGCGAAATTCAACCGTCCCAACAACGATTGTATAGCCCGCAGTGTCGCCTTCCTTGCCCCACGCAACTCCGAAATAGCGACGTGTAGAGACTCCAACTTATCCGCCGGTAACCTACATTCCCCGGCGACCGTGTCAATTTCAAGTCCTAGAAAACTAAGGCAAGTAACAGGCCCCACGGTCTTGTCGCGAGCCAGAGGTATCCCAAAAACCTGGCACACCCATTCAAGACACCGTAACCTGAAACGGCAAGCGTCCGAGCCGGCCGGCCCGACACACAAGAAATCGTCCAAATAATGGACCACAAACTTGGTGCCCGCCTCCTTTTTCACTACCCATTCCACGAATGTACTAAATTTCTCAAAGTCCGCACATGAGTTGGATACTCCCATGGGCAAACACAAGTCCACAAAATAGTTATCATCAATAAAACAACCTAGTAAGTGGTGACACATTGGGTGGATGGGCAAAAGGCGGAAAGCCGCTTCTATATCCGCCTTAGCCAACAACGCTCCGCGTCCTGCCTCCCTTACCAGCTCGACCGCCTGGTCGAATGATGCGTAGGAAACAGAACAGAGAGCCCCGTCAATATCATCATTGACTGATGACCCTTTCGGGTATGACAAGTGGTGGATAAGGCGAAATTTTCCAGCCTCCTTCTTTGGCACTAAGCCTAGAGGGGGAACCCTGAGGTCAGGCAGCGGAGGCTCCTTATACAGTCCCGCCATCCGGCCCAGGCGAACCTCATGAAGCAATTTCTCACACACTACATCATGATGTTCGCCTACTGAGTGCAGATTACGGAAACGAGGTGCCACCACCCGGTCCCGGAAGGGAATGATAAAACCCTTCGTAAATCCCTCAAACAACAAACGAGCGTCCTCTCGTTTACCGTAGCTGTTTAGCCACGGTAGCATCGCGTCTACCTTCACTGGTGACCGACCCAGCGGCAGCGGATGGTGCTGAAGCACCTCCGGCCGAGCTAGTTGTTGTGGGCTTACCCCGCTTGAAACACTGGTTGTAACCGTGCCCCCCACCGCACCCGGAGCATTCATGCTTAAATCGGCAGGAGGCACCCCACTTACATTGGCCCTCATTAAAGAGCCAGCAAAATCCCTTCCTTTGCGCAGCCGACGAGGTGGAAGAGGCACCGCCGCCAGCCCCCCCTTGAAAGGGAGCCGCCTTCTGGGACATCATCAGCTTCATCCATAACGGCAGGTCCATCTGATCCCACCTCATTCCTGGATTAACCGATAGCCTCTGGCGAAACTGTTCGTCGTACCGCCACCAGGCTAGCCCCCCATAAGTGTGGTAAGACTCCCACACCCCATCTAAGTAACAAAATAATTGCGAACATTTTTCAGGGGCCTTTTCCCCCAGCACACTCACCAGTATGCAAAAGGCTCGTAGCCAATTCCCGAAAGTTTTCGGGATTTTCCTGTACCTACTCCGCTTCTCTTCCTCCTCTTTCTTAGCGTCCTTTTTGTCCTCTTCCTTCAAATCTAGGTACTCATCTAAAGGCAGAAGGGAGAAGATCTCCACAAATTCACCTTTCCACAACCTTTCCTTAACCTCCACCTTAAGGTGACACCCTAGCGGACCCGCAAACGACACATGTACATTCTGCCGTGCTGCATCCGGAATCTCCCCCACTAGCATGTCCCTCTCCGCCGCCACTTCTGTGGCTACTGACCCCGCTGACGCTGCTGCCAACTCACCTGCCCTGCTCCCCATCCGCTCGGAGACCGGATTCACCCCCGACCCCAAACCCGACGACCCTGGCAACCAAGCCCTGCCAAAGGAAGCCCCCTTATCCAGACCTGAACTCCAAGATGTAAGGAAAGATTTTAAACCCTCTAATAAATCTCCAGAGTGTGGTGTACTGTGCAACTCACCGACCAAACCCCGTGGTGTTGCTGATCCTGGGGCTGCATCCCGAACTCCGCCATGCGATGGTCCTGGCGATGCTGCTGTAAAATCTCTGCCGTCCCGAGGCCTCCTGCGGCCCGCTGACCCGACTTCCAATGACCTGTGAACGAAAGAAGCACAACTGGGGAGGCCGTCATCAGAACCCAAGTCCTCCCTAACCTCAACCCTTGCGCTTCTATGCGTACTGCTACTCCTGGCCCGCCGGCCCTTGCGGCCACACCTGTCCCCGGAAGAACTCCTGTCTCGCCTGTCTGGAGAGCCCCCGCTCGCTGACCTAGATGCACTCCCCCGCGAGACAGGCCCCCGAACGGGTGAGCCGCGGTAACGCCCAACCGAAGACTCCCCGCTGCTACTGCGCTGCCTGCTCCGCCGGTTACTCCTGGAGCGGTGGCGAGATCCCCTATCACCCCCCCTGTCTCTGCGCCAACTAACGGGGCTGTCCGACCTCTTCGGAGTGCGGCCTTCCCTGCCCACCCGCTGATCTGTCAGCCTACAGCGCCCCATCTCTGTGCCAGTTCCGGAGGGGGCCATGCCACTGCCTGCTGTGACCCCGCCACCCGTCACCAGCGCCCTATGAGCAGTCCTTTTCCTGTCACCTGCGGCCGCTGCGCTAATGGAAGGGGTGCTTGCGGCCTAGCCCTTGCTTGCTGCAACCTGCTGCGTGCTCTGGGTGCCTCCCTACCTGCCCTGGAATGGGTGGCAGGTGCTGACTGTCCCCTGTCGTCCAAGCCCTTACTGGCTGCCCCATCATCAGCGGAACCTGACCGAGTTAAGAGGGCCTCATTCACCAACCCCTGTTTTTTACCCCTTTTTCCCCTAACTGCCCCAGGGGGCGACTCACCGCGATTACTCCGTCCTGCAAGCTGCTCCTTGCTCCCAACGGGGCCCGCTGCTGTTAACGAGCCCGCTGCCTCTGTGTTCCTTGGCGCCATCTTGTCCTGACCGCACACCTCAGATGCTGCTTGCCGACCTTGGTGCGTGGTCGCCCCCGGGCTGCTACCTCCGCGGATCCTAGCCGGCCGCCACTTCCCCTGTTGCAGGACCCTGTCATGCCTGCTGACGGGCTGCGACTCCTAACCGCGCCAGCACCGGCATCAGGGCTCAAGCGTTGTGGAGGCCTGGTCCGGCGCAAGTCCTACGCGCCGGCTCCGCCGACGGACCCGCCATGCTCAGTGCTGCCCCCAGCTGCTGCCCCATCCAGGCTGTGCCATGCTGCCGGATTGCTGCCTTCACGCCCTCGAGGATCGCTGCCATATCACTCTCAGCCACGGAATCCATCTGTAAGACAAAAAAGAAAAAATCCCCACCAGAAGCCAGCAACAGCTAACAACAGGTAAAGATTTCAAATTAAAATGGAACCCAGTTTTAAAATGGCGAATATTTATATGACTAAGCCACTCCCCTTTTACCAATTGACCAATCAAGTGACACTCCTCCATAGGCCTGCCTCCTAGCTCTGTCAAGGCCCATTCCACCTAGCTTTGCTTATTCCATGGGCTTCATTCTTTCAGTGCTCATTCGTTAGTTCAGCTCACTGCTATCAGATATGATAAGAGTGAGCAGAATTAACAAATGGCTCAACAAAAGAATGAGCCATTCATGCATTCAGATGAATGTATAGGGCAATCTATTGTTTCCCTCCCCCCCCAGCCCAATTCCAATGCTGGAGGGTTGGGGCCCTAAGTAATAAAAGAGAGGAACCTAATGTTCCCCTTCCCAGCCCCCAGTGATTGCCAGTGGGTGGGGTTCCTAAGTAATAATGGGGGGAACATATTTCTCCACCCTAGGCCCTATCCATTGCTGGCGCGTGGGGGCCCTATATAATAATGAGGGGGAGAACTTATTGTTCCCCCTCCAGCCTCAACCCATTAGCAGCAGGTGGGGGCTCATAGTAAAAATAACTCCCCACCCAGTGACTAGAGATCCCCAAGCCCCTAGCCAGCCCACCCAATAAATAAATACCCTGCTGTGACAAAACCCCCTGCTTATTCACGTGTTTTTCCCTTGTATTATGTGTTCCCACTTGCAGGGCCAGATTGAGAGCCCAGTGGGCCTGGTGCTGACAATTCTGATGGGGCCTTATTAAAGAATCTTATTGACCAAAAACACTAAAACAGTCATACCTCTCAAGTGTCATGTATGTGATGGAGTTGGTGTTAGAGGGAAACTCAAAGGATGCAGCTATAAGAAAACACATACTCTATGCTAATCTCGTTATCTAATTTATGCTTAAATCCATACCTCCTAACAGCAGTGTTCAGTGAAGCAGGAAGTAAATGGGCGGGGTAAAAGGGTGGGCCACTGATGCGAATCACGTGACCAGAACTGCCAAAAGGGGCGAACATGCCCAAAAAGGGGGCATGTCTGTTCAAAGAATTGGTAGGCCAGCTGGCATCAGTGTCCCTATGTATCACAGTGTCAATGTCCCCATGTCGCCCAGTCCCCTAGTCTCCCAGTGTCCCCATGTCTCAGTGTGTCCCGTGTCACTAGGATACTTGGGGACATGGGGACACTGAGACATTTGGGTACACTGGGAGAAATGGGGTCACAGACACTAGGGACACAGACACTGGGAGACATAGGGACACAGACATTTGGGGAAACTAAGACACTAGGGACACTGAGAGACATGGGAACACATACACTAGGAGACTTGGGGACACTGGGAGACATGTGGACACAGACACTAGGGGCACTAGCTGGGAGGCATGGGGAAACAGACACTTGGGGACACTAGGAGACATGGGGGCACTTTGGACATATACATGGGGACACTGAGACACATGGGGACACTAGGGACACAGATACATGGGAACACAGACACTGGAAGACATGGGGACACTGAGGCACTAGGGACACTGGCTGGGAGACATAGGGACACTGAGACACATGTGGACACTGGGAGACATGGGGACACAGACATTTGGGGACATTCAGAGACATGGGGACACTGAGACATGGGGACACAGACACTGGGAGACATGGGGGCACTTGTGGATACAGACATGGAGACACTGAGAGACATGGGGACACTGGGAGACATGGGGGCACTGAGACATATGGGGACACTAGGAGACATGGGGGCACTTGTGGATACAGACATGGAGACACTGGGAGACATGGGGACACTGAGACATTTGGGTACACTGGGAGAAATGGAGTCACAGACACTAGGGACACAGACACTGGGAGACATAGGGACACATACATTTGGGGAACCTAAGACACCAGGGACACTGAGAGACATGGGAACACATACACTAGGAGACTTGGGACACTGGGAGACATGGGGACACAGACACTAGGGACACTAGCTGCTTGTTGTAAGGGTTCCTGAACAGCTGAAGGAAGGGAAATAGCGGAGGTAACCGGTCGGGTTACCCATGGTCCGCTACACCTACCTATCACCCTCACCCTAATAATAGTGATGGGGACAATAAACTAAATGTCACAATACCTTATGTAGCCCAGGCTGGGGTGGTCCAGGAAGGGGAGAAGGATCCTTCCCACGGTCCCTCTCATGTCTACAGAGGTTCTGCCGCTATAGCCCCGCCCCTTTTAATAACGCAGCGCATGCGCACCAATGACAACACAGCCCTCCAAAACATTCATATTTGACCATTTTGGGGGCATGGATATAAATTAAAGGCATAGGGTATAAAAGTAACACTCAGAGTCTTGGTTATTGCCCTGTGGTGTCTGTTATCAGTTCCCAAAAGGGCATTGTATTTCTGTGTCTACTTCGGTATTTTGATCTTGACTTTCTCCTGACTACTCTCCGTTCTCTTCTCCTTGACTCGGCTATTAGTTTTCTCACTTCCCTGATGTCTGGCTTCCCTGACTCTGCTTGTCTTTGACTATTCTTTCTCTAACAACGTATAAGCCATTCTAAGGACCGGTAAATGTTGTCAATATATTGTCATATTATTACTGCGTATTGGGTCACTAGGTATCGTGACATTACAACAGGGACAATGGACCCTGCAGATGCTAGCCCTCAAGGGGCTAAATATGATAATAGGTTCGAAGAGATAGACCACCACATGGATCAAATCGCCCTTGTCTTAACACGTCCATAAACTTTGCCTATTGAAGGACAAAATGCCCAAACCATTCCTGTGTACACTGGATTAGAGGTGACTCCTTACGGCGCCACTACACATGTAACTTCACCATTACGCTATGGTGGAGCTCCTGATGCTTGCCGTGTTTTTTTAACCCAAGTAAGCATCTTGTTCGGGCTACAACCCAGAGCCTATCCCACAGATAGAGCCAAGATAGGATATATCATAACTGTACTTATAGATAAGGCCTTGACATGGGCTAACCCCTTGTGGGAAAATGATAATCTTATAGTATCTAACTACGCTGCCTTTCTCAAAGCCTTTAGGAGAACATTGATCCTCCAGGTAGAAGGGCTAATGCAGCATGAACTCTTTTACGTCTAAAACAAGGGACTCTAGTAGAATACGCACTTGAATTCAGATCCCTAGCTTCAGAGGTGGGTTGGAATAACCAGGCTTATGTGGATGTGTTTCTCAACAGTCTTTTTGATAGTCTTCCTAATGAAGTAGCTACCAGAGAGCTACCTATAAACCTAGAAGAACTTATCACTTACATGTCTAGTATAGATGAAAGGTTGAGACATATAATTAATACCAGAGAGAGACTTGGAAGGGCAGCCATGAAGACCCTCTTTTAACTCTGCTGATTCTATGGCATTCTATGGGAGTGAGTGCAGTTCCACATATACTATTCAAGATTCTATGGCATTAGCAATACCCAAACCCATGCAATTAGGGGTAACCAGACTTTCAGAGGCTGAAAGGCAATACAGGAGATGACAAGGCCTGTGTATGTATTGTGGTAGGAAAGGGCATCTACGCTTGTTCTGTTCTAGCAGGCTGGAAAGTCCCTCTGGAGGATAGGCCTTGGGTGTTCTTCTTCCCATCACTTTAACCTGTGGAAAGAATGTGTTACATACCTTGGCGTTATTAGCTTCTGGGGCAGCCGAGAGTTTCATCGATCAGACATATGCCAATAACCATTCCATTCCGTCAAGGTTAAGGAATATATCCTTGGCCGTTGAGGTAGACCGCTTCAGAGCCCTATGATTAATCACAAAGCCGAACCCCTACTTACTGTAGGGACTCTACACTATGAAATGATAGTATTGCAGATCATTTCATCTCCCTCGTTCCCAGTAGTCCTGGGATATCCATGGTTCAGAAAACACAATTCTTGCATTGATTGGGAGAAAGGTGAAATCACTTCTGGGAATAAATAATGTATTCAGGGATGCGTTAAACAGGTTAAACCCTTGTTACTCATAAATGTTCCTACTATGCTTCCCTTGTCCACTATGGTTCCTGAGTCTTACCTAGATATCAAAGAAGACTTTGATAAAGGAAGGGCCAAGTCACTACCTCCTCATGGAGCGTACAACTGTACTATTGACCTGTTGCCAGGCACGATGCCACCTAGAGGTAGGTGGATCCCCTTTCTGCTAAGGAGAACACCGTTTTGGAAGAATATATAAAGGATAACATTAAGAGTTTATTAGGAAGTCTTCATCACCAGCATGGGCAGGGTTTTTCTTTGTCTCCAAAAAGGAAGGTGATTTGAGGCCTTGTGTGTTGGGAAATACAGCAGCATGTAGTGCATAACATGTATATAATTAGCCCTTGAGCTGTAGATGGCGCTGTGCAGAATACGGCTCATATATGATATGAACTTGTTGGTACTAACAGGAAGGAAGTTCTTTGTTTTTTTACTTGCTCTTTGTCTCTTATTCTTTTACCTTTCACTCTGCTGGCTGCTGTTTTAAGTAAATGATATGTAAAAAATGTTTGCTGTTTATCCATACAAGTAAAGCCTAATATGCTTCTTCACAATCTGCCAGTGTCTCTTTTTGATGCATAACCAACAGGTTATGGGCCCAGACATTGAAGGAAAACCACAAATATGTAAGTGTTGCATCTATGATCCCAGTAAATACTGAGTGAGGAAACAAGAGCAGCATCCAATTTACTGAAAGATAGCAAGTGGTTCAGATGTGAAGTTTGCAATAGCATAGTTTAACAATACCAACTACCAGCTGGGGAAATTCAAGCTTGAAATGCTATTATCCAAAGATGACTTGTGGCAAGTGCTGGATACAAACAGACCCACTGACAACCCTGAAGAATGACACACAAAGAACAGGCAAGCAAAAGCGGTTATAAGCCTGTTAGTGGAGGATGATCAACTCACTAATATAAGAGAAGAAAACACGGCTAAAGGTGTGTGGACTGCATTACAAAAACTGCATGAGTGTTCAAACTTAAACAGTAAACTATATCTGCTGCGCAAACTGTATAAGATGAGCCTGGATAAAGGCCAGGACATACGCAAACATGTGAATGCTATACTATAGATTGCTGAACAGCTTCGTGCAATAGGTGAAGAAATGAAAGGCAATCATGTAGTAGCATTATTACTATGCAGCCTTCCAGAGTCATAAATGCTCTAGAAACTAGACCAGAGCAGGAACTAACACTAGAATATGCTAAAGGAAAATTAATTAATACAACAGAAGATCATATACAGCAGAAATATCCATATGGAAGAGAATAGGAGATCAGAGGTAGCGCTAGAGGTGCATGAAGACATAAGACAAAGCAAAGAAACCTCGATGCAAAAAGGCCAGGCACCTGAAAAAGAACTGCTCAATCTTGAAAGCTGAGCAGCGAAGGAAAGAGCCACCCACAAGAGAAAGAGTTAAAACAGCCACAAAGCACTAAGAAAAACTAAGAACATTGCAGCCACACCTCTTACCCACCACAAAACTCACTGTCCAGTTTTGGACGGCATACTTGTAGACCGTAGGGGGAAAGCACACATTCCACAATAGGGCCCCACTGACAGTCTTAAAAACCATCTCACCAGACATACATCTTCAGAAATGGGAGCGGGCAGGAATAACTCACATACACCAACTACTCCAACCCCAAGGAGTGATGCCATTCCCCGAAGTACAACAAAGATGGGACCTACTCAACAATACTATCTTCACATACTTACAAATTAAGGGGATCGTCGCTACACATGTACACAACCGACACGCAAACCCTAACAACATGTCACCACCAACAAAGGCAATAATGGAAAGGTGTTGGAACCATCCCACAAAACCAAAAACCATCTCCATGTGCTACAAAGCGTGGGTTCCTGAATTGTGTCACACTGTCAGGGAGTAAGCAAAGTATCCTCGTAAAGAATGTTCAGTATGTTTCAAGCATAGAAGGAAGCCTCCTATCAGTGAAAACCCTTGCTAAAAATGGACTCACAGTCCAGTTCCGAGGCAATGAATGCTCAATCTGAAACAGAAAAGAAATCCTAGCAAAAGGAAGGTTGAATGAACACTTGTACAAACTCATCACTGCAAGCGAACAAGCCAGAGCAACAACTCATAATGTACATAATGTACATGACAATAATGTACATAATGTACATGACAAGTGTATCCACCTGTGGAACAGCAGATTGGGGCTTTAAAACCCAGAAGCCATAAAGGATTTTGCAAATAAACAGATATTTACTGACCTTCATTGACGATTATTACAGATACAAAACAACATATCTGCTGAAGCACAAAAGCGAGACATCAGAGAGACTTCAGGAATTTGTAGCTATGACCAGCACCAAATTCCAAAGGAAACCAGGAATAAATTGCACTGAAAATGGAGGGGAATATATGGGAAAAGATGTGGAATCATACCTAAATAATCAAGCTATTATACACCAAACTAGCAAATTAAAAGGCAACTTAATAGATAAACGCCAGTATCCACTGGTGAATAACCCTTTACGTTTAAGTAATGAGACCGGATATGTATACCATAACCACTGTGTCACTGCAGGAATAACCGCCACCTACGGTTAAGGGTATAAATGCAGGGTATCTATTGAAAATCAATAGTGATTTGCAGGACTCTGTGGAGATGGTTGCAATATAGTTTCCAGAGATAACAAGATAACCAAATTGTATAACAAATGTTTCAGCTGTTTGTATCTTTTCTTCCCATATGAGGGCAAGAAAGACAAATAAAATCAGCTGAATATAGATAATCTAGTAGAGGTTCCACAATATGTGTTAACCAATACACTTGTAGATAAATAAATTAGGGAAAAATGTATGTAATCCCACTGTAGTAGAAAACGGATTATGCCAATTATACTGTGCAGCCGACAGATTGGTTAAAATATGCACGATTTTATTTAACAACAATTAACTGTCAAGGACTAACACATAAAATATAAAAGACAATAAAAGTTCATGGAAGTTCCCAAATATGGAGAGCAACTGCTGTCTGATTAAAATTACGAGTGTCCAAAGAGATGAAAAAATCTTTCTCACCGGCCGGATGAAGTCAGATGTGGACCTCCTCGTGTTGTGGACAGGCTTGCTGACAGGTTTGCGTTCCAGCTTGCTCTCCTGGGACTCAGAATTGAATGCCGCCTTACGCGTTTCGTGATTCAGGGATCACTTCATCAGAGGATGGCATTCTCGGTTTTCTCGTCTATTAAATACATTCTGGTCTAATTGTTTCATTGAAACTTTAACTATTTCTCTGCTGGAGCATATTTCGTTTCAATATCGAATTAATACTACATAAATCTTTTAACATTCTTTATAAAGTTGTCATTGTAGCATTAATTCTTTCTCTGCTGGAGCATGTTTCATTTCAAAATCGAATTTCTACTACAAAAATAATTTTTTTACATTCATTATAAAATCCATACACTTAGATACTTGTCATTATCGGTAAAATAAAATAAAATAAAATAAATCACTTTGTTTTTTCAATGAAGCAAATGTCAATCAGCCCATAATTATTGTAATTAAAATCGAAAATTTTGTTGATTAGATGTTAGCATTGCTTGAGCATATCCCATTATAAACCAAATGTAGTAATGCTTGGAAGATTATGCATTGGACAACAGTTTATATAAATAAGTAAAAAGCAGTGAAGTGCAAGAAATAGAGATAATTAGGATAAAATTGGAGTTGAATATGGAAATACAGATGAAGATGTGAAAATGCAAATACAAATAAAGATAAAAAATAAATAAATAAAAATATAAGTAAAAAATGGAAAAAATGAAAAAATGAAAAAATGAAAAAATAAAATAAAATAGATATAGACTAAAAAATGAGTAATACAGATTGTAAACTAACGAAAAAATGGTAGTAATAATAATGACAAAAATCTTATTACAAAAATTTATGAAAAATAATGAAAACAAAAATTATGAAAAAAATAATTCTTTTAATAAAAAATAATAATAATAAAAAAGAATAATAATAAAAAAAGAATAATAATAAAAAAGAATATAATGAAAAAGATGAAAAAATAATGAAAAAATATAATAATAAAAAATATAATAATAAAGAAAACAAAGAAAAAATAATAATAAAAAAAATTGGTGAAAAAATAATAAAAAAATGAAAATGAGGTGAAAAAGTAAATAAATAAATATAAAATAAATTAAAATAAAAAAATAAATAAAAAATAAATAAATAAATAAAAAAATATAAAAATAAAAAATAAATAAATAAAAAATAAAAAAGGGGGAAATAAAGAAAAAGAAAAAATAGATAAATGGATAATAAAGAAAAAAACATATATATATGGATAAAAATGAAAAACATGATAAAAGTAGATAAAGATAGAAATGAAAATAAAAAAATTATAATAGTAAAAAATAATAAAAATAAAGATAAAAAAAATACAAAAATAAAAATAAATATGAAGATAAAGGTAAGAATAAAATGAAATAAAGATAAAAATAAAAATAGACTAGAATAATGAACTATAAAAATATGTTATGCTTGAAAAATGTAATCTAAAATTGTCTACTCGTTAAAAAATAAATGTGGTCATAGCTTTAACCTAAAAGGTCATTACAGGTATACTAATAAAAAAATAGGAATACTTTTGACATAATGGCTGGTTCTCCTTTAGATGGTTTTCTGAAAAACATAAAAATTACTCGTTATTGTTCTATCCTATCACAAAGGGATATAGTAATACTACAAAGTATACATATTCATATAAAAGATGGTGAGACATATTAGAGAAATGCATTCAATTCAAAATCGATATTAAGGCCTAATGGTTCCAGACTGTTAAGTTTAAAAATCCATTTAGCCTCAGTTCTATCCAGGGCTTTCTCTGGATCTCCTCCTCTCCAATGTACGTTGACTTTATCAATAGCTAAAAATTTGAGACCTTCTGGATTATTCGAATGGAAGTTGGAGAAATGTCTTGAGAGGTTGTGGGTGCTTAATCCTTTCTTAATATTCCGTATATGTTCACCCAACCTTGTTTTAAATTTTCTTTTGGTCCGTCCCACATAGTGTCTTCCACAGGGGCATATCAAAAGATAAATTACACCACTCGTATTGCAGCTCAGAGTTGTTCTGATTTTAAAGTCCTCATCTTGTTTCATGTTTTGAAATAGTTTAATTATTGGTGCCTGAGTCGGGTTATTCTTGCAACCCAAACATTTGCCACATTTGTGGAAACCCACGTTATCCAAATTTCCACTCTTTTGTTTAATATCTTTGAGTGTTGGGGCTAGCATGTTTTTGAGATTGGGTGCACGTGAGTAGATGACTCTAGGTTTTACATCCAAAGTAGTACCTAATACGTTATCCCCCTTCAGAACTTTCCAGTGTTTATCCAGAATTTTCTTTATTGCTCCTGCTTGGTTGCTGAATTGGGTTATGAAAGCTGGGGTTTCACTATCAATTCTCCGTGATTCTTTCCTAGTTTCTAAAGTTTCTTGTCTCGGCAATTCCAGGGCTTTCTCCATAGCACTAGTTAATTTTCTTTCATCATATCCTTTGTTCCGGAATTGTGTTTTCATCTTCTCCATTTGGATTTTACAGACATCCAATTCTGTACAGTTGCGTCTAATACGTCTAAACTGTCCATAGGGTATATTGTCAAGCCATGTCCTTTTGTGGTGGCTGTTTGAGGGGATGAAGCTATTGCAATCGACGGGTTTGCTAAAGGTTTTGGTACAAAGCATCTCTTCTTTAACATATATCTCCAAATCCAGGAATTCGACTGAGGTTTTCGAATGATTAAAAGAAAATTTCAAATTATAGGGGTTAAAATTTAAATATTCCTTAAAATCTTCCAATGACGAGAGGCTTCCTTCCCAGATGAATATGCAGTCATCAATATAGCGTCGCCATAGGACCAGGTTTGTGCCGAATGGGGAATTATTCCAAATGAACTCCTCTTCCCATTTTCCCATAAAGAGATTGGCATAGCTCGGCGCAAACCTGGTTCCCATGGCGATGCCCTCTATCTGTAGAAAGAATCTTTGTTGTGCCCAAAATGAGTTATGACTTAAGATAAAAGCAATAGACTGGACAAGAAAGCTAATCTGATCATTTTGTAATTCTGAGTACTTGGCGAAAGAATGTTGAATGGCCTCGCACCCTTGAAGATGTTGAATCACTGTATATAAGGACGTCACATCTGCAGTGACTAGGATGTATTCCTTTTTCCATTTTATAGTTGACAGCGTATTGATTACTTGTGTTGTATCTCTCAAGTATGACTGTAATTGGATCACCATAGGTTGGAGAAATTGGTCTACATATTGGGACAGATTTGACGTGAGTGAATTTATTCCTGAGATAATAGGTCTCCCAGGGGGTTTATCGAGGGTTTTATGGATCTTTGGCAGATGGTAGAAAATTGCCATTCTTGGATATTTGCAGTATATAAAATCATATTCTCTTTTGCTCAGAATACCTCTGTCCTTCCCTTCATCTATTAGTTCAAGGAATTCTCTCATAAATTGTTTTTCAGGGTTTTCTGTCAGAGGTAGATAAGTCTCCTGATCATTTAGTAGCCTTGCAGTTTCTGCCTCGTAGTCTGTAATATTCATAATTACCACTCCGCCTCCCTTATCTGCAGATCTGAGGATTATCTCGGGATTTTCCATTAGTGACTTTAACACTTGTCTTTCTTTCCGAGTCAAATTATCTTTGTCCTTCTTACCCCTATTTAGATTCCTCAAATCTTTTTCGACCAATCTTTCAAATACCTTGATATTATCACTCTTCACGTGTTGTGGGTAAAATATCGATTGGGGATGGAGGTTTGTATGGGTATACCCTTCATGTTAATTTGTTTTAGTATATTTGTTCTCCAAAAAAATTTTTTTTACTGTTCATTTTCTGATAAATTTGTGAAGATCAATGAAGGTGTTGAACTGTGAACTCTTAGCATTGGGGGCAAACTTAAGACCCTTCTTTAATAGAGCCATTTCTTCATTACTCAAATTATAATTGGATAGGTTAAATACACTTGTAGTTTCATCTTCATCTTCTGTATTGATTAATTTTGGTTCGATTCTTCTTCGTCTTCTTCTCTTCTTATTCTTTTCCTTTGTATCGGTGATCTTGGTGGATCCCTCCTTTCTCTCCAAGTCTTTTTCAGTGCTGTTCTTGTTTCCTCTCGTTTCTCTAAAAAATCTCCTAAAAAATCTCTGTTTGCTGATGAGTTGGTAGATGATTCCACATGTTGTTTTGCTTTAGGAGATTTAAAGTGAATTTCTCTTTTTTCTCCTTTATCTTTCTCCAGCTTTCTCTCACCATGTGGAATTTTCATTTCACATCTCTCATTATATGTATTTCTGTTCCAGGACCGAGTTCTCTCTCTTCTTGGGGAATGATGCGGATTTCGATAATGATACTGATTCTGATAATGATGTGATCTTTCTTTATCTTTCCTAGGATACTCTGTTCTTTCTTTTCTCACTGTTCTTCCTTGATTCCAACCTGAATTGGGTTCTTCATATTTCTGATATTTTGTTTGTATGGGATTTCTTTTCACTTGTTTCCTCCAATTTCTCTGTATTCCTCTATCATAATCTTCTTTATCCCTCATGATTTTTTTCTTTTTACCATCTCTTATTCTATTATCCAGATCCTTTACTCTTCTTTCAATCTTGTCCAAGAGTTCTGCATACTGGCCGTCTCGTATTTCTGGGGATATTTCTTTTTTAATTTGTTCAATTTCGCCAAGTACTCAGAATTACAAAATGATCAGATTAGCTTTCTTGTCCAGTCTATTGCTTTTATCTTAAGTCATAACTCATTTTGGGCACAACAAAGATTCTTTCTACAGATAGAGGGCATCGCCATGGGAACCAGGTTTGCGCCGAGCTATGCCAATCTCTTTATGGGAAAATGGGAAGAGGAGTTCATTTGGAATAATTCCCCATTCGGCACAAACCTGGTCCTATGGCGACGCTATATTGATGACTGCATATTCATCTGGGAAGGAAGCCTCTCGTCATTGGAAGATTTTAAGGAATATTTAAATTTTAACCCCTATAATTTGAAATTTTCTTTTAATCATTCGAAAACCTCAGTCGAATTCCTGGATTTGGAGATATATGTTAAAGAAGAGATGCTTTGTACCAAAACCTTTAGCAAACCCGTCGATTGCAATAGCTTCATCCCCTCAAACAGCCACCACAAAAGGACATGGCTTGACAATATACCCTATGGACAGTTTAGACGTATTAGACGCAACTGTACAGAATTGGATGTCTGTAAAATCCAAATGGAGAAGATGAAAACACAATTCCGGGGGGCGGAGCCTGACCTCCGAGCGAGCTGGACGCAGCAAGCCGGAGCTCCTGACTAACTGGCTTAAATAAACGCTTAAATACGGCAAAAAACGACTGGCACTCAAGCCTCATATTCTCATCAGGACGGGGGATCCCAGACAAGCAGACCAACACCAAACTCGGGTGTATCTTTTGTTGAGTACCTGGGAACCCTGCTGCGGCCTACCCGGAGCGGAGCTGAGTGGATGCGGCCGATCCTCTCGTGCTCTGGTAACGAAGCCTGCAGCACTCCTACCCCCCCCCCCTCTGGACCGGGCGGGTCATCCCGGTCCCTCTCAAGCGACCTAAAGACTCAGTCCACAGCTACCAACTGCACCAAGCCACGCGGCCTTGATTGGGGATCCAAAATGGCGGAGCTTTTCCCCTTAATACCGCATGGCGAGGGCTCCAAGCGAGAGGTAATGCAAGACAAACTGAGCCCGGCCAAGATGGCGGCTCAGGAGCAACCTATTACCAAGCGAACACCCATTAAGCCACCTAAGCACACAATGGAGTTTGTGATCCGGCTAAGCACCTATCTCTGGGCGAAGTTTAAAACCCAGAGACAAAGCTACAAACTAGCGATGAGAGAAGTAAAGGCGTGGATACGCCCAGCCACCCGGCGCCATCTGCAGGATAACCCACCTTGTAAACCACGAGCAGCCTTCGGACGGAAGAAACACCGAAGCTCAGCATGGCGGGGAACAGAACCGGGGCCCTTACACAGCAGCGCCCACGACCCCAAGCCTCAGAGTAGGACCCGACGATCCACCCGTCCAACCTTCCACCCAGCAGCACAAACAGCTCCGAACCAGCACAGAGGAAACCCTCACGACACTGACCAGTCTCACAGACTACACTCCTGGGACGCACGGGACCAGCACTCAGCAGCACCACCGGCAGACTCGATGGCACTGGCCTCACGCAGGGGCATCGGCTGAATAGGTTCACTTGGCCTATCCAAACAGCCCCAAGGACAAGGACACAAGGACACAATGCCCATACCTCATCCATTCTGAACTATGAAGCTGCCGTAATATGCTGAGACTTGGGTGAATTCTAGCTGACGTTATACCATCAGACCCAGTGGTTTCAGTATAACTCGCAATTTTACCAAGTTCCAAATTCCTGCGGACTCCCTCTTTCTTACCTACAGAGAACTGAGTACCTGAGGTTTTTCATACTACTAACCATATATAGATCGCATTTAAACTATGTTTATATCTAGTTTGTATATACTTTTGCTCATCACTCCCACCAATAACTAGACAGGAGGTAACCCCTTGACGAGCGACATTAACCCATAATCTGTGAGCCTGTTTGTCTTCTTTCGCAAAATCCAGCCTATAACCTATGGCGCACGCTAATCTTGTATACCCCTGAATGCTACGTAATGTCAGTTAATCGGTTAAATAAGCTGGTTCCTATTCTTGAAACGAGCGAATACTTAAGCTAATCCATAACGTGTGAAAATCTGCCAATACGCGTAGCTTGCTCATAAATAAACTGGGGACCTAATCTCCTGCTACTTCATGTTATTCCATGTTGGTATATATTACTTGCTCAGTTGATGACACTATGCCATCGGTTTAGTGCCATACGTACGAGCAACCGAGATAATACTCTCAGCCAGTTAGGCAAAGTTAAAACGGCTCTAATTGCTATTGTACCGGATAGAATCATAGCCTGTAGTATGAATAAAGCAATGTGACCCACCTCAATAGACAGGCTCTGCTAGTCAGCACACAAGAAGTTTAAAAACCTAAATGTGTTACTAACCTGTGTTTTTCTATGCTTTAAAAAAAATAAAAAATTGTGCGGTTAAATTATGCCATGACTATGTATGCCAATGAAACGCCTGTAAACGCTGTTGTGGCGCTGCAGGTATCTCTGTTGTAAACTCTAATGCACAAGAAAAATAAAGAATTAAAAAAAAAAAAAAAAAACACAATTCCGGAACAAAGGATATGATGAAAGAAAATTAACTAGTGCTATGGAGAAAGCCCTGGAATTGCCGAGACAAGAAACTTTAGAAACTAGGAAAGAATCACGGAGAATTGATAGTGAAACCCCAGCTTTCATAACCCAATTCAGCAACCAAGCAGGAGCAATAAAGAACATTCTGGATAAACACTGGAAAGTTCTGAAGGGGGATAACGTATTAGGTACTACTTTGGATGTAAAACCTAGAGTCATCTACTCACGTGCACCCAATCTCAAAAACATGCTAGCCCCAACACTCAAAGATATTAAACAAAAGAGTGGAAATTTGGATAACGTGGGTTTCCACAAATGTGGCAAATGTTTGGGTTGCAAGAATAACCCGACTCAGGCACCAATAATTAAACTATTTCAAAACATGAAACAAGATGAGGACTTTAAAATCAGAACAACTCTGAGCTGCAATACGAGTGGTGTAATTTATCTTTTGATATGCCCCTGTGGAAGACACTATGTGGGACGGACCAAAAGAAAATTTAAAACAAGGTTGGGTGAACATATACGGAATATTAAGAAAGGATTAAGCACCCACAACCTCTCAAGACATTTCTCCAACTTCCATTCGAATAATCCAGAAGGTCTCAAATTTTTAGCTATTGATAAAGTCAACGTACATTGGAGAGGAGGAGATCCAGAGAAAGCCCTGGATAGAACTGAGGCTAAATGGATTTTTAAACTTAACAGTCTGGAACCATTAGGCCTTAATATCGATTTTGAATTGAATGCATTTCTCTAATATGTCTCACCATCTTTTATATGAATATGTATACTTTGTAGTATTACTATATCCCTTTGTGATAGGATAGAACAATAACGAGTAATTTTTATGTTTTTCAGAAAACCATCTAAAGGAGAACCAGCCATTATGTCAAAAGTATTCCTATTTTTTTATTAGTATACCTGTAATGACCTTTTAGGTTAAAGCTATGACCACATTTATTTTTTAACGAGTAGACAATTTTAGATTACATTTTTCAAGCATAACATATTTTTATAGTTCATTATTCTAGTCTATTTTTATTTTTATCTTTATTTCATTTTATTCTTACCTTTATCTTCATATTTATTTTTATTTTTGTATTTATTTTCATCTTTATTTTTATTATTTTTTACTATTATAATTTTTTTATTTTCATTTCTATCTTTATCTACTTTTATCATGTTTTTCATTTTTATCCATATATATATGTTTTTTTCTTTATTATCCATTTATCTATTTTTTCTTTTTCTTTTTCTTTATTTCCCCCTTTTTTATTTTTTATTTATTTATTTTTTATTTTTATATTTTTTTATTTATTTATTTATTTTTTATTTATTTTTTTATTTTAATTTATTTTATATTTATTTATTTACTTTTTCACCTCATTTTCATTTTTTTATTATTTTTTCACCAATTTTTTTTATTATTATTTTTTCTTTGTTTTCTTTATTATTATATTTTTATTATTATATTTTTTTCATAATTTTTTCATCTTTTTCATTATATTCTTTTTTATTATTATTCTTTTTTTATTATTATTCTTTTTTATTATTATTATTTTTTATTAAAAGAATTATTTTTTTCATAATTTTTGTTTTCATTATTTTTCATAAATTTTTGTAATAAGATTTTTGTCATTATTATTACTACCATTTTTTCGTTAGTTTACAATCTGTATTACTCATTTTTTAGTCTATATCTATTTTATTTTATTTTTTCATTTTTTCATTTTTTAATTTTTTCCATTTTTTACTTATATTTTTATTTATTTATTTTTTATCTTTATTTGTATTTGCATTTTCACATCTTCATCTGTATTTCCATATTCAACTCCAATTTTATCCTAATTATCTCTATTTCTTGCACTTCACTGCTTTTTACTTATTTATATAAACTGTTGTCCAATGCATAATCTTCCAAGCATTACTACATTTGGTTTATAATGGGATATGCTCAAGCAATGCTAACATCTAATCAACTAAATTTTCGATTTTAATTACAAGTAATTACGGGCTGATTGACATTTGCTTCATTGAAAAAACAAAGTGATTTATTTTATTTTATTTTATTTTACCGATAATGACAAGTATCTAAGTGTATGGATTTTATAATGAATGTAAAAAAAATATTTTTGTAGTAGAAATTCGATTTTGAAATGAAACATGCTCCAGCAGAGAAAGAATTAATGCTACAATGACAACTTTATAAAGAATGTTAAAAGATTTATGTAGTATTAATTCGATATTGAAACGAAATATGCTCCAGCAGAGAAAGAGTTAAAGTTTCAATGAAACAATTAGACCAGAATGTATTTAATAGACGAGAAAACCGAGAATGCCATCCTCTGATGAAGTGATCCCTGAATCACGAAACGCGTAAGGCGGCATTCAATTCTGAGTCCCAGGAGAGCAAGCTGGAACGCAAACCTGTCAGCAAGCCTGTCCACAACACGAGGAGGTCCACATCTGACTTCATCCGGCCGGTGAGAAAGATTTTTTCATCTCTTTGGACACTCGTAATTTTAATCAGACAGCAGTTGCTCTCCATATTTGGGAACTTCCATGAACTTTTATTGTCTTTTATATTTTATATGTTAGTCCTTGACAGTTAATTGTTGTTAAATAAAATCGTGCATATTTTAACCAATCTGTCGGCTGCACAGTATAATTGGCATAATCCGTTTTCTACTACAGTGGGATTACATACATTTTTTCCCTAATTTATTTATCTACAAGTGTATTGGTTAACACATATTGTGGAACCTCTACTAGATTATCTATATTCAGCTGATTTTATTTGTCTTTCTTGCCCTCATATGGGAAGAAAAGATACAAACAGCTGAAACATTTGTTATACAATTTGGTTATCTTGTTATCTCTGGAAACTATATTGCAACCATCTCCACAGAGTCCTGCAAATCACTATTGATTTTCAATAGATACCCTGCAATTATACACCAAACAACTGTACCATACACACCCGAACAAAATGGTGTAGCAGAAAAGAAAAACCGAACTCTCACAGAAATGGCCAGATGCATGCTTTCAGATGCCAACATACCCATCAAGTTCTAGGGAGAAGCAATAATGACTGTAGCATACCTACAAAACAGGCTATCATCAAAAACCATTGAAAGTACCCCATACCAGTTGTGAATTGGATCAAAACCCAGTATAGGACATATCAAAGTGTTAGGCTGTAAAGCATATATCCATGTCCCAAGCGAGAAATGTTCCAAGTGGGAGAACAAAGCCATAGAAGGCATTCTGGTAGGCTACAGTGAACAAAGTAAGTGATATGGAATTCTTCACCCAAAGGCCAACAAGGTTACTCAAGACAATGTGCTGCAGCAACTAAAGAAAGTTAATATAAACAAAGCTCCAGGGCCTGACGGTATCCATCCACGTGTACTTAAGGAACTAAGTGTAGAAATAAGTGAACCCCTGTTTTTAATCTTTCAAAATTCTTTTCTTTCAGGAAGTGTTCCGGAGGATTGGAGGAAGGCAGATGTGGTTCCTATATTCAAAAAGGGTTCAAAATCCTTGCCTGGAAATTATAGACCTGTGAGCTTAACTTCTGTGGCTGGTAAAATATTTGAAAGGTTATTAAGGGATAATATTCAAGAATTCCTTGAGAAGAATATGGTTATCAGCAAAAATCAGCACGGTTTTATGAAGCACAGGTCATGTCAAACTAACTTGATTGCGTTCTACGAAGAAGTAAGTAGAAGTATAGATCAGGGTGTTGCAGTGGATGTGATCTATTTGGATTTTGCCAAGGCATTTGATACAGTTCCACACAAAAGATTAGTGTTCAAACTCAAGGAAATCGGTCTCGATGAAAATGCTTGTTCTTGGGTAGAACATTGGCTTAAAAACAGAATACAAAGAGTCGTCGTTAATGGTAAATTTTCAAGCTGGACAGAGGTGGCAAGTGGTGTCCCTCAGGGGTCTGTTCTGGGACCCCTTCTATTTAACATTTTTATAAATGATCTTGAAGACAGCATTGAAAGTAATGTTTCAGTGTTTGCAGATGACACAAAACTTTGTAAAATAATACAATGTGAGCAAGATAATACTTTACTGCAGAAGGATTTAGATAGACTGGAGGACTGGGCACTCAAATGGCAGATGAAATTTAATGTTGAAAAATGCAAAGTTATGCACTTCGGCATAAAGAATACACAAGCAACGTATACCCTTAATGGAAGTGAATTAGGGATAACAACACACGAAAAGGACTTGGGAATTGTTATAGACAACAAACTATGCAACAATGTGCAATGTCAATCAGCAGTGAATCATGCATGAAAAAGGGCATTCATTCTCGGGACGAGAATATCATTTTGCCTCTCTATAAATCACTGGTAAGACCACATATTGAATATGCTGTGCAATTTTGGGCACCTGTTCTAAAGAAGGATATCATGGCACTAGAAAAAGTGCAGAGGCGGGCTACAAAATTAATAAAAGGAATGGAACATATCAGCTATGAAGAAAGGTTAACAAATTTAAACCTATTTAGTTTAGAAAAACGTCGCCTGAGAGGGGATATGATAACATTATACAAATATATTCGGGGCCAATACAAACCATTGTGTGGAAATCTATTCTCAAACCGGACTTTACATATCCCTGGAACTGAGAGTCGGCCTCACAGCCGCAAAGTCCCCGTTGGCCGCCTGGAAGTCCACACCGGCCAATAGGAGAAGGGCTACCATTCAAATTGGTTCACGCCCTTTCTCTCAATTGGCCGGCAAAACACTTCCTTCCCTGAGCGCTGATTGGCGCTACCTGGTTTTGCGCCCTTTCCTCTGATTGGCTGGCGGAACGCCTTCTCTCCCCGGGCACTGATTGCTGCGATTTGGTTCACGTCCTTTCTCCGTATTGGCTGTTGCTTGGTTTAGGTGCGAAGTTTGAATTCGTCAGACTAAACTAAGCAACCCTGTGGAACTAATTGCTGGGATGTACAGAGCCTCGAGCTCCAGACTGTATACGATGATTTCTCTGGCTCTGTACACCCTCTATTTGCAGGGATCCTAGCTGGTACCCGGGGCTATCCTCAGCTTATCATCCTCAATCCAACTGTGCAGCCGAACGTACCAATCAAAAGTTGGAACAATATTTAAGATGTTTTGTCTCTGATCATCAGGACAATTGGGTTGACCTTGTTCCCTGGGCTGAATTTGCACATAATAATGTGGTCTGTGAGGCTACTTGTTTTAGTCCGTTCTTTATTAATTTTGTGTTTAATCTCCTTTTCCTCCATTGCATTTCCTTTGCAGGAACTGCCGCTGGTGGAGGAACATGTGGCAAACCTAAAACGGACATAAGAACAAGCACATCACATCCTGTCACACACTTCTGGTTTATACAAAAAAACATGCTGATAAACATTGGCATGCTGATCCTGTATATCAACTGAGTGATAAAGTCTGGCTGAGCACGAGGAACAATATTTTCCCTCGAATTATAACTTGGGGCCTCCACCCTAAGTTAAGGCTCTGGAGGGGGAACAATATTTTCCCTCCAGTTATAACTTAGGGCCCCCAATGTCTGTGGACTGAGAGGGACACTATTAAACTAAACGGGGCTAAAAAAAACTTTCATTAGCTAGGGACTAATTAAAGTATTTAGAAAATTGGGCAGACTAGATAGGCTAAATGATTCTTATCTGCAATCACATTGTATGTTTCTATGACACTACTAAACGGCTGCAATTTGCGGCCCTGATCGGATCGGGCAATGAAACAAAAATATCTTCTGTGCCCAAGTCACCTCCACTATACGTTTGACGAGAGTCTCTAGAAGCTGTTTAAACAGTAAGTATTGCAGTTACTAAGTTCATCTCTCATGCTAAAATTAGTGTAGGACCCACCGATATTGGGGTACTGTACTGCTACATTTTGGCGGGCTTAACATATGGTGGCCATATGGTGTAACTAATATCCCACATATATTTGGATCATGTCTCGACTTATAAAGATTTTTAAAAATTAATTTGTAAGTAATGCCTTAAGAGATATTTTAGAGATAAAAATGAGGGATAAGAAATAGGAAATAAAACAGGTACTAGCAAGCATACACAACTGAAAAAGAGATCAACTTTTTTCCAAGAAACTCTAAAAAACAGTAAGCGTCATGAACAGGAGGATCAGATAGCCCTACTGATTGGAAAACAGCGAAACCTAGAAGAGACTGTATGTATTTGGCGTTTTCGGGCAACACTTATGCAAGATTGTTGGTACCCGGTTGAGATGCTCACTAGACTTGGGCATTCATATTCATAAGATTTGGTATAGCTGGAGACACTGCAATCTATGGTACACATTCCCTCTCAATTGGAGCCATTAATACCCAGAGCCAGGGTTGATAGGGCTCTAGTACATGTGAGTGACAACCCCAGACATATATTTTTTTCCACTATTTTAATATACATTAAGATCAGATGGTCTTCACTATATATGTTTGTATTACTATTCACAGATTTTATTTTAAGAAGATTATTTGTTGAGTATAATTCCGAGCGCACTACGTTTGTTTTGGTATTTTGTTCTAAATCCCCATCTTTGCTAAGATATGTGATTTTTAGTAGCCTTGGACGATTTAAAACTATATTTTTTGTGTTCTCTGTTTCCTTAATCTGTATTTTAAAAACAAAGTTTTAGATTTGAAAGAAACAACTCCAGAAAGCTTGTATGTACACAAAAAACATTAAAAGTCACGTGATTTGAAGCCATTCAAATGCTTTGCTAAAAACGTGACCAGCTGGAAGCATTAGGCAATTTAGTAGCTGTGAGGGCTTAATGATGACTTAATAGTACATGCTGGAGGGGTATGTTAAATTGTATTTGGGGATTAAGTCTTGCGTATAAAGAGAGAGCTCTGCAATAATCATGGTTCTGCGCAGAAAATATATAAATAACTGAATTGAAGGTCGATGACAACGTGGTTTGTGAATCAGCATTTCCAGTGGCAACAAACACTTCTGGACACGGTTTAGGTGCAATGAAAGAACAATCATAGATAATTGCTCAGTACAAGGAGTACAGCAGAGGAAATGACGTGGACAAAAACTACAAGTGAGTTCAATCTAGAGGCAGTTGCATAAATTATATTATATTCGACAAGAGCCAGTCACCAGTACTGCAACTGTTTGTTTTTTTTGTTTTTTTGGTAACTGTAATTTTAAAGAGAAATCTTCTGCAAAATAAATAATGGCTATAGAAGAAAGTAAACGTGGTGTGTATTGAACATTTTCACTGGAAACAGATAGAACATCATAATATCTACTGTTACCTATTTGCACCCATCATCCTCTCACTGTGCCATATAAATTGCCAGAAATTACATAAAAATGTAATTGAAAACAAAATAGCTCAAATCTTACATTCACCTAAAAATGAATTATTTAAGTTATTTAGTAGGTGTGAGGTGATATGAGGGTGTATGGTACCAATACAAAATTGGGGAAAGCTTCTGTTGTTATTATTATTATTTTATTATTTATATAGCGCCATCAGACATACATGTAATTATAACCAGACAACTGGACGTACATAAACAGAGGGGTGGAGGGCCCTGCTCAATGAGCTTACATTCTAGAGGGAGTGGGGTATAGTGACACAAAGGGTAAAAGTAGGGGTACGAAGTAGGTTGTTAGAAAAGTATTCACTGAGGGCTTTGTAGGTAATTTTTGACAGTTGCAGGAGAGGAGTCATGGGGAGTGGGGGATAAAAACCTGCTAACAGTTTAATTGATAAGCTTTCTTGAAGAAGTGAGTTTTCAATGATTTTGTGAATGAGTGGAGACTGGGTGAAAGTCTTACGGAGAAGGGAAGGGAGTTCCACAGAAGCGGTGCAGCCCTGGAGAAATCTTGGAGGCAAGCATTAGAGGTGGGAGTACGGACAGAGGATATATGTAGGTTTTTGGCAGAGCAGAGGGGCCTTGACAGGACATAATTGTGTATTAGGGAGGATAGGTAGGTTGGAGCAGCATTATGTAGGGACTTGTAAGCAAGCACCAGAATTTTAAATTTAGCCCTATATCTAACTGGAAACCAATGCAGGGACTGACAGAGCGGGGAGGCGTGGGAGGTGCGACCGGACAGGAAAATGAGCCTCGCCGCCGCATTCATTATAGATTGCAGCGGTGCAATCTGGGAACATGCAAGACCACTGAGAAGGCTATTGCAGTTGTAGCGGAACCCTATTGTGGCTGTCCTCCCTGTATTGTGGATTACCCTCATATACCCTACCCTGGCCCTAAAGACAAACACTGTGCCTGGCCCTTGGATTACCTCAGGGCAGTGGTGCTACTTCAAATGGGCACTTCGGATACCGTCGAAGTGCCGAAGTAACCGTCGAAGCTGTCAAAGTCGTCGAAGTGCACGGCATCGAACAAAGGACCACGTGGCGGCGGCCATTTTAACTCCGAACATCGCCGACCCGTACCATCGACTCCACTTCGACACTTCGACTAACGCCGAAGTACCGGCCGCACTTCGAACGGGACTTAGACATTTTTATGCCAGGAATTGACCGACCGCACAGCTCAAATCTATGGAACTATTTTGGGCAGGAAAATGTGTGTGCGGTCGGTCATAAAGGGACCTCCAGCTAACTTTTGATCTGCTGGAGGGATTGGGACGATTTTTGAGAGGATTACTAATTAAAGGCTGCTGATTCCGAAAATGCATGTTTTATGTTTGTAATATTATAGAAGTTATGAATATGGTGTAAAAGTTATGTTTGAAACTGTACAATAATGGGATTATGTGTCACACTAAGGGGAGGGGATGTGTGGGTTGTACCCAAGATACCATTGGTTGTTTTATGCCTCCCCCTGGGTGTGGCTTGTCTGTGTACAGTTGTAATAAAAGGCAGGCTGGATGTACCAGCCAGCAGTTCTGTTCCTGAAACTGTGTGTCGTCCAGTTATTGGGATTGCTGTGGGGATATCGCTGTGTTACTTTGCCTGCTGGAAACTCTGCCTATGGATTTACTATTGCCTTGTTCCTGAGCCTTCCTGGGATCGTCAGTGGAGAATAGCTGTGGGATATCAGCTCTCCGCTACATTGGTTGGCAGCGCTGGGATCCAGACTCACAAGGGAACAAGGATTAATGGAATACGGATGGAGAGTGACTATGCTAAGCTTAAAAGATCCACGCTAAAGGACTTACTGGAAGCAAGAGGGATTGCAGCAAGCAACAAAAAGAAAGCAACTCTCATTGAAGAAGTCATGGCAGAATATCAAACCGAGGACAGGGCAATACCTGAACAGCAAAACACATCGGATGGGTCAGAACAAGAAGAATTTCAAAGACAAGTGAAATGTAGACTGGCCTTTTATGGAGGAAAAGAAACGCTTGACATTATTTCCAGGACTATGACCGAGGTGCAAGAATTTATGTGGCGCCAAATGCCACAACCATCCACAGTACGGGACACAGCAAATACCAACAATACAGAGGGTAAGATAAAAATTCCTTACCAAGCGTTTAAAAACTATGTGGAGGCGGAGGAAGACATAGATGCTTTCCTCCAAGATTTTGAAAGACTGTGTGCCTTGCATAAAATCAATACTGAGGATTGGGTACCTATTTTGGCTGGGCGGTTGTCTGGGAGGGCAGCAGAAGCTTATAGAACTGTACCAGATGAGGAGATCCGGAACTACAGCCGAGTAAAAGAGATTATATTGGCCCGGTATGCCATAACACCAGAGGCATACCGAAGGCGGTTTCGAGAGTTGAAAAAGGCAGATAGAGACTCACATGCCGAGTGGGCTTGTAGGTTGCAGCGGGCGGCCCTTGGCTGGGTGCAAGCCAGCAAAGCTCGATCCATGGAAGATGTGATACAAATGTTGCTCATGGAACAATTCTATGATGGGGTAACAACGGATGTACAGGAGTGGGTAAGAGACCGCAACCCTGTATCCCTCACAGAGGCGGCTAGGAAGGCGGATGAGTACCTAGATGCACGCAGGTCACAGAAACCGGTAGCCCCAAAAGTCACAATGAAAACCTTTGGGGGAACAAACTACCCCACTGTACCACCCCGACAGCTACCACCACCACCACCGGCTGTGCAACCACGTTTCCGCCAACCTAGCTCTGGGCCCTGTCATCACTGCCAGAAGTGGGGGCATTACAAAAGAGAGTGTCCACAACTCCGAGACCGATCCTCATGGATCCGACCAGGGCCCCCACCACCCCCGAGAGCCACTGCCCATCACTACCAGGAGGAGCCACCAGTTGCTTATGGCTCCGCGGTTCCTGTCACCACCATAGAACAGTGGGAGGTACTACACGAAGCTAACCCACTACAAGCCCATGCCGATAACCGCCAGCACCACAGACAGACGGTATACCTGGAGGGAAAAGCAGTACAGGGGCTCCGAGACTCTGGTGCCACTATAACCCTGGTCAAAAGCCACTTGGTCGCTGACAAGGCTAAGACTAACCGGACTATAGCCGTCAGAGTTGCTGGGGGAGCTGTCTACCGGCTGGACACTGCCAACGTCCATTTGCATTGGGGAGCGGGGGCAGGGAGGGTGGAGGTGGGGTTGATGCCCCAGTTACCCGCAGAGGTGGTACTGGGAAATGATTTGGGAAAGCTCACATCTGCTTTTGAGCCACAACCCACCATCACTGAGGAAGCACACCCAGTGGTCACCCGACAACAGGCCCGCACCCAGGACTACAACACACTGCCGGAGGTCCAGGTAAGAGAACCTTCCCCTTCCCTAGACTGTGTCCCCTGGTCCCCCCCCTAACGAATTTGCAGCAGAGGTGATAACTGACCCTACCTTGCAAGTATATAGAGATAAAGTCACCTCTGATCACCCTGGGGCAGAGGGGGAAAGATTTGTATGGGAGGGACAGCTGTTATACCGGGAGTCCGACAAGAAAGTAGAGGGGTCAGACCCGATTGTGTTAAGGCAATTAGTGGTACCACAGAGGTACCGAGCCGAATTGCTTCGGATAGCACACAACATTCCGCTATCCGGGCATTTAGGGGTTAGTCGGACCAGATACCGACTGACGCAAAATTTCTTTTGGCCGGGAGTTAGCCAGGAAGTACGGAAGTATTGTAATACCTGTGACACGTGCCAGAGGGTGGGGAAGAGGGGAGACCGGCAGAAAGCAAAACTGCATCCGCTACCGATAATTGAGGAACCCTTCCACCGAATAGCGGTGGATATCATAGGCCCCCTCCAGAAACCTAGCCCTTCCGGCAAGAGGTACATCCTCACGGTGGTAGACTACGCTACCCGATACCCCGAGGCAGTGGCCCTGACAAATATCCACGCTGAGACAGTGGCCGAGGCCCTGATGCAGATCTTCTCCCGGGTAGGGTTACCTAGGGAGATCATCTCGGATCAGGGTACTCAGTTTACTGCCGAGATCACCCAACAACTCTGGAGGCTGTGCAATGTTAAGTCCATTATTAGTGCCCCATACCACCCCCAGACCAACGGGCTCTGTGAAAGGTTCAATGGCACCTTAAAGCAAATGCTCCGAACCTTTGCTGAGACCCATAAGGACTGGGAGCGATTCCTGCCGCACCTCCTCTTTGCTTACAGGGAAGTGCCTCAGGAATCAACGGGATTTTCCCCATTTGAGTTATTATTTGGGAGGAGGGTAAGAGGACCCCTAGATCTCATCCAAGAACATTGGGAGGGAGACCGGAGTGCAGACGGTACCCCCATCATACCCTATGTGTTGGCACTTCGGGACCGACTGGAGGCCCTAACTAAGACAGTAGGAGAGAACCTCCAGGCGGCCCAGACGCGTCAGCGTACATGGTATGATCGGGGCGCCAGGGACCGTAGCTTCCAGGTGGGACAGAAAGTTTTAATTTTAAAACCTGTCCGACATGATAAGCTGCAGGCCGCATGGCAAGGCCCTTATAGAGTCGTGGAACAGAGATGTGACACCACTTACATAATTGGCCCCTGCACAGGAACTGGAGGGCGACGCATGCTCCATGTGAACATGCTAAAGCCCTACCGGGAACGTTCAGAGGAGGTGACAGCGATTTGTGCACCCACCTCCGATGAGTGTGACAGCCTTCCCCTTCCAGATCTGCTGGAAGATGGGAAGCTGTCTGGAGATTTAGGAGAAGTTGCACTGGGAGACCGGCTGAGTCCACAGGAGCGTATCGAGGTACAGCAGCTGTTGCGAGAGAAGCAAGAAACTTTCTCTAATGTACCTGGGTACACTCCTCTGGCAACTCACCGGGTTGAGACCCCAGGGCAACTACCCATGCGCCAGACCCCCTACCGCATCCCAGAAGCGGTGAGAGAAAACATGCGCAAGGAGATCGATGAGATGCTCCAACTGGGGGTGATAGAGCCCTCAAATAGCCCATGGGCCTCTCCGGTAGTCCTCGTGCCGAAGCGAGACGGTCCGACTCACTTCTGTGTGGACTATAGGAGATTAAATGAGAAAACCGTGTCAGACGCCTATCCTATGCCCCGGATAGACGAGTTACTAGACAGAATGGCCAGGCGCCAATACCTCACCACTATTGACTTGTGTAAAGGATATTGGCAAATCCCCCTGGCCCCAGACGCCATCCCGAAGTCGGCCTTTGTCACCCCATTTGGCTTGTATCAGTTTAAGGTCATGCCATTTGGGATGAAAAACGCCCCAGCTACCTTCCAGAGGATGGTAGATCGACTTCTGGATGGATTCCAGGACTATACCTGTGCCTACCTGGACGATATTGCTATTTTTAGCAATACGTGGCAAGAACACTTGGCTCATATAGGAGCTGTACTAGACAGGATAAGGGAAGCTGGTTTGACCCTGAAGCCGGCTAAGTGTAGTATCGGAATGGCTGAGGTGCAGTACCTGGGACATAGAGTAGGGTGCGGTAAACAGAAGCCTGAACCTGCCAAAGTAGAGGCCGTAGCTCAGTGGCCCACCCCTAGGACTAAGACCCAGGTGTTAGCATTTCTAGGGACCGCGGGGTATTACAGGAAGTTTGTCCCCAATTATAGCGCCCTGGCCAAACCCCTCACAGACCTGACCCGTAAGAACCTTCCCCGCCAAGTAAACTGGACCCCGGAGTGTGAGCAGGCATTCCAACACCTGAAAAATGCACTGATAAATGCCCCTGTCTTGGCAGCTCCCAATCCAACTAAACAATTTCTTGTTCACACAGACGCTTCTATGTTTGGATTGGGAGCAGTACTGAGCCAAGTCGGGTCCGATGGCGGAGAACATCCCGTGGCTTACATCAGTCGCAAGCTGTTACCTAGAGAAGTAAGCTACGCCGCCATCGAAAAAGAATGCCTGGCTGTGGTGTGGGCCCTAAAGAAACTGCAGCCCTATCTGTACGGACAGCCCTTTTCCTTGCTCACGGATCACAACCCGTTAGTATGGCTGAACCGGGTGGCTGGGGACAATGCCAGGCTGCTGCGCTGGAGTTTGGCGCTGCAGCCCTTTGACTTTAATATCCAGTACCGACCGGGTAAGCAGAATGGAAATGCTGACGGGTTGTCCAGACAAACTGACCTAGAAAAATGATCCGTGAGCCCCGGACATCCCCAAGCCGATCCGTGTTGGATCAGACTGTGTATGCCGGCTTGTGGGCAAGGGGGAGCCCCTATTGTGGCTGTCCTCCCTGTATTGTGGATTACCCTCATATACCCTACCCTGGCCCTAAAGACAAACACTGTGCGTGGCCCTTGGATTACCTCAGGGCAGTGGTGCTACTTCAAATGGGCACTTCGGATACCGTTGAAGTGCCGAAGTAACCGTCGAAGCTGTCGAAGTTGTCGAAGTGCAGGGCATCGAACAAAGGACCACGTGGCGGCGGCCATTTTAACTCCGAACATCGCCGACCCGTACCATCGACTCCACTTCGACACTTCGACTAACGTCGAAGTACCGGCCGCACTTCGAACGGGACTTAGACATTTTTATGCCAGGAATTGACCGACCGCACAGCTCAAATCTATGGAACTATTTTGGGCAGGAAAATGTGTGTGCGGTCGGTCATAAAGGGACCTCCAGCTAACTTTTGATCTGCTGGAGGGATTGGGACGATTTTTGAGAGGCTTACTAATTAAAGGCTGCTGATTCCGAAAATGCATGTTTTATGTTTGTAATATTATAGAAGTTATGAATATGGTGTAAAAGTTATGTTTGAAACTGTACAATAATGGGATTATGTGTCACACTAAGGGGAGGGGATGTGTGGGTTGTACCCAAGATACCATTGGTTGTTTTATGCCTCCCCCTGGGTGTGGCTTGTCTGTGTACAGTTGTAATAAAAGGCAGGCTGGATGTACCAGCCAGCAGTTCTGTTCCTGAAACTGTGTGTCGTCCAGTTATTGGGATTGCTGTGGGGATATCGCTGTGTTACTTTGCCTGCTGGAAACTCTGCCTATGGATTTACTATTGCCTTGTTCCTGAGCCTTCCTGGGATCGTCAGTGGAGAATAGCTGTGGGATATCAGCTCTCCGCTACAGCAGTAGTCAAGGCGAGAGAGAACAAGAGCATGGACCAGCACCTGACCGATGCAACAACTAATCTCCACTACACATTTTATTGTCTACTTCAAAATCCCTGCTCAAGGATGACAGCATGGTGATAAATGCATTACGGGCACTTACTTGGTAGCCTACCATTACGTTGGTGCTCCATAATTTAGGATCACGGATTATCTGTCAATTATAGGAATCTGTCACTTCTTGGACTTTATACTATTAAATGAAACATTGAAAATGTATACCTTGTGTTGACTTTTCTTTATGAGATACTTAGTTTTCTTTTAAAGGACCACTAAAGTCAACAGACCACTTCATCTCAATGTAGTGGCCTGGGTGCAGTGGTCCTATGTATTTAACCTTTAAAGGGACACTATAGTCACCCAGAACACTTCAGCTCAATGAAGTGGTCTGGGTGCCAGGTCCCCCAGGTTTTAACCCTCAGATGTAAACATAGCAGTTTCAGAGAAACTGTTGTGTTTACATTGCAGGGTTAATCCAGCCTCTAGTGGCTGTCTTCCTGACGCTGGATGTGAACATCGCATTCAGCGTGCAGAACGTCCATAGGAAAGCATTGAGAAATGCTTTCCTATTGCCTGTTTGAATGCGCACGCGGCTCTTGCCATGCATGCGCATTCCGCTCCAGTCGGGAGCTGACATCTGAGTGGGAGGAGAGGTCACCAGCACCGAGGGAGCCTGGCGCTGGATTAAAGTAACTGAAGGGGTTTCAACCCCTTCAGTGCCAAGGGAGGGGGGCCCTGAGGGTGGGGGGGGGGGGACCTAAGGGTTGTATAGTGTCAGGAAAACGAGTTTGTTTTCCTGACACAATAGTGATCCTTTAAAGGTAAAATATTGCCAAAAAGGGCAATGTTTACTTTGACTGATAAAACACGCCTCTGGTGGCTGCCATACTGGGAATCTCTAGAGGCACATTTGTTTCACTAACAGAGTAAAACCTGACCATGGACATTACAGCTCATAGGAAAGCATTGGATTGGGTGGTTTCCTAGGAGATGCATTGGCTGTGCATGCAGAGCATGTGCATCATGACCCCATTGCTCCCCTATGAGAAGCATTGGATTGGACCAGTGATAGAGGAAAGGACTCCTTGGACATCACAGGAGGTGGAGGGACCAGCAGCACCAAGTGATGGTATGAATACCAATTGCAGAAGTGATGGTATGAATACCAACAACCGGTAACTAGTGATGGGGCAGAACAGAATAAATCCAGGATAGGGATTAACTCTTGCAGTGGTGTAATTCCAATGGTCCACATGCTAGTGGTGAGAGTAGGATTCTTTCTCTGGACAATACTCACAGCAAACAGGAGAAGTAAAATATCACTGCTTTGAGAGACTGCTGATCTTTCCAGCAGAAGTGACTACACCAGCTTAGTTAGTAGGGCTGATATCCTCATTCATGGAAGCCTGTTACAGGGGGAGCAGCTAGATGGTCTGAATGTACACACTTTGAACTCAGATGTGATTCTGCATGAAAAAAAAAAGAATGTTTGCGCCTTTGGGCTTTTTCAGATATGGATTCTGTACTTTTACATTTGGATTTATTTATTTTTTGCACTTTTGCTCCCATAATAGTTTGCTGGTAAATATTTTTTAGCAATTCTACTGACACATTAGCTATTTATACTATAATTATCACTGCGCTATTTAAACAATACCTACCAATAGGCACTATTAGGGCTAATATCACGCTGGTTTTGTCTCTTACAGCATCTCACTTTTCGCTGCAGGCCTTCTTTGCTGCCACTTGTGTTTATGTTACAAGATTACATCCCACCCTCTGAGTGCATGAGCATTGCTTTGAAAACGCAATGTCTTATCTGCTGTTCAAAAAGTTTAAGGACTGTGACAGCTCGAGGTGCCTCAGCTTAGATCTTGCCAGACCAAACGAATGCTGAACCAACTGATTTGACGGTTTGCGACATGACCAGTAAATCCAAAATAAAAGATGAGTCACAGTGAGACCAGCAATGCTGTCATTTCAAGTCACAAACATTTGGACCTGGATATATCTAAATGACAGACCAGCTCAAAGAATCACGTGCATTGCCTGGGAAACAGAATTCAGTGCTTGGAAGGATGAATCCAGTCACCTAGAAACACTAAATTCAAATATATACATCACGTTCTTAAACTATTTTATTTTTCTGCCACAAGCATACTCATAGTACCGGTTGCGTTTATCCCTCCTATATATAAAAAAAATAAAAAAACCAGATAGCAATCTAATTTCTTTCTTGCGTAATTCTTCTCCAGTAAAGACTACATTATAAACTGTACTCCCACGTGAAGGCTGATGTATGCCAGTATAGCTGTATTGAAAACTAAGTGCATATGGAACAGGGGGAGGGATGTAAAGTAAGCGTTCAGACCTACTTAACACTACACGTTCACATCACATGCTGAGAACATACTCGTAGAATCAGTCCTGACCTCTAAATAGCGAGAGATGGATTCTGGAGCAGTCTTTCTGTCCTACTTGTTAAAAAATATATTTGATAAGGACTGACATGGGCACTGTCCGTGGTGCTACGGTAATAGACAAGAATAAAAATAGGTGAATATACTGATTATCATCTATTTTAGGGAATATCTTAATATAAGATATAATGAGTGTTGCTATTTCTGTAGCCTCCATCAATTGCTATTTTTGAGATCAATGATGGCAGAGTTTCTAGAGAATAATGCATGCTACTATATGTCACCAAATCTTTCTTTCAGAAGTGCATTGGGTCAGAGAAGTTTTCTTTTTCATTAACCTAAGGTGCTAAGCTAATGGAGTATATCATGCAATAAAACTATTTACTCACACGGTTGAGAGGGTGAGAGATGTGAGATTGGGGCACTTGCCCCCTTTGACATTTATGTCTCTCTCTCCGCGACCTCACAATCAGTGCTACTGCTACTACTATTTGATCAACTGAACGTGGTATGTACAAATGAACCTGTAGTATTTATTCGTGGAAGCACCTTAGTTGTAAAACCATCACTGAAATCATTATTTTCTTTTCTTATTGATTTAAATTGGGCAAAGGTATGTGAATTATCACCATGTTATGGTGAGTCAGGTGTGATGAACTAATGAAATATATGTACTTGGGGTTATAATCTTTTATTATTATTAATGGAACAACAAACGTACTCCTGACCCAATGGGGTTGAAATCATTATTTAGCCCACTGCCTTGTCCATTTGACTATTAAAAAATATTACCTTTATTCCAGTCTGCTGCTGCTGGCTCTGCCCCTGATCTGCCTGCTTGGCTGACATAATCAGAAGTGGTGTTCTGAGCCAATCCCGACGAGATCATTGGATTGGCTAAGCTTGTCAAGAATGCAGATCAGTGGTAGAGCCAGCACAAGTCAAATACAGCCCTCGCCAATCAGCATCTCCTCAAAAAGTTGCATTGAATCAATGCATCTCTATGAGAAAAGTTCAGTGTCTCCATGCAGAGACACTGAATGACAGTGCTGCACATTGAGCAGCACTGCACCAGCAAGCACCTTTTATTATTATTATTATTATTATTATTATTATTATGTTATTATTTATATAGCGCCAACAAATTCTGCAGCGCATTACAGTGGGTGGACGAAAAAACAAGTAGTTTGAACCAGACAAGTTGGACACACACAGGGGCGGGCTGGGCCGGGGGGCAGGGAGGCAATTGCCCCCCAGGCCGCCCGAAATTATTTTAGGACCGGCCGCGGCGGGCCGGCCCTTTAAATGCTGCAGCCGCCGAGCGCTCTGTAAAGAGCGCTCAGACGGCTGCAGCTGCTTTTCCCTCCCTCCCCTCCCCTGTAGGTGGCCGAGCTGCACTCCGGTCCGCGGTCCCGGCCGGAGTGATGGGAAGGTGCACACTGAGTGTGCACTTCCTGTCAGTACGGCCGGGTACAGGAAACAGAAACTCCTGTTCCGCGCGGAACAGGAGTTTCTGTTTCCTGTACCCGGCCGGACTGACAGGAAGGTGCACACTGAGCACCTTCCTATCACTCCGGCCGGGACCGCGGACTGGAGTGCAGCTCGGCCACCTACAGGGGAGGGGGTAAGAAGAAGGGGGGGGAGAGTAAGAAGAAGGGAGGGGGGAGAGTAAAAAGAGGGGAGGGGGGAGAGTAAAAAGAGGGGAGGGGGAGAGTAAAAAGAGGGGAGGGGGGAGAGAGTAAAAAGAGGGGAAGGGGAGAGAGTAAAAAGAGGGGAGGGGGGAGAGAGTAAAAAGAGGGGAGGGGGGAGAGTAAGAAGAGGGGGGGAGAGTAAAAAGAGGGGAGTGGGGAGAGTAAGGGGAGGGGGGAGAGTAAAAAGAGGGGGGGAGAGTAAAAAGAGGGGAGGGGGGAGAGTAAGAAGAGGGGAGGGGGAGAGTAAAAAGAGGGGAGGGGGGAGAGTAAAAAGAGGGGAGGGGGGAGAGTAAAAAGAGGGGAGGGGGAGAGTAAAAAGAGGGGAGGGGGAGAGTAAAAAGAGGGGAGGGGGAGAGTAAGAAGAGGGGAGGGGGAGAGTAAAAAGAGGGGAGGGGGAGAGTAAAAAGAGGGGAGGGGGAGAGTAAAAAGAGGGGAGGGGGAGAGTAAGAAGAGGGGAGGGGGAGAGTAAGAAGAGGGGAGGGGGGGAGAGTAAGAAGAGGGGAGGGGGAGAGTAAGAAGAGGGGAGTGGGGGAGAGTAAGAAGAGGGGAGGGGGGAGAGTAAGAAGAGGGAAGGGGGAGAGTAAGAAGAGGGGGGGAGAGTAAGAAGAAGGGGGAGTAAGAACAAGAGTGGGGAGTAATTAGAAGAAGGGGGTAAGAAGAAGAGGGGGGTAAGAAGAAGAAGGGGGAGTAAGAAGAAGAGGGGGAGTAAGAAGAAGAAGGGGGTAAGAAGAAGGGGGGTAAGAAGAAGAAGGGGGGTAAGAAGAAGAATGGGGTAAGAAGAAGAAGGAAGGGGTAAGAAGAAGAAGGAGTGGGTAAGAAGAAGAAGAGGGGGTAAGAAGAAGTAGGAGGGTTAAGAAGAAGAAGGGGGGTAAGAAGAAGGGGTGAGTAATAAGAAGAAGGGGGTAAGAAGAACAAGGGGGGAGTAAGAAGAACACAGGGAGGAGGGGGGTAAGAAGAACACAGGGGGGGTGAGAACACACAGAGGGAGGAGTGAGAAGAACACAGGGAGGGTGGAGGGTGGATGAGAAGAGCACAGGGAGGGTGGGTGAGTGTGAGAAGAGACCGCTAGGGGGGGGGGGGGTGGGGGAGAGGAGAGACCACTAAGGGGCAGGGGAGAGCTTTAAGGGACAGAAGGGACAGCTCTATAGGACAGGGGGCAAGACAGGGAGCTCTTTAACACTACGCGCACACACACACACACACACAATGCATCCCTATACATACACAGAAACGCACAATGCACCCCTATACATACACAGAAACACACAATGCATCCCTATACATACACAGAAACACACAATGCATCCCTATACATACACAGAAACTGAACATGCTTCCCTTACACACAGAGAAACACACAATGCATCCATTACACACACACACACAATGCAACCCTTACACGCAACCCTTACACACATCATTTGCACACATACACAGAAACATACAATGCAAACCCTTACACACACATGCAAACACACACACTGTTTTTCTTACATACACACAGAAACACAGTGCATCTCTTACTCTCAATGCACACACATACAGACACACACCTTGCATCCCTTATGCATACAAACACAGATTCACACAAGATGGCCACGTGCTGCGGCTAATCATGTGTGGTTACTGACTCACCATCACCCCCCTCCCTCTCACCATCACCCCCCCACACACACACACACAATCACCCCCATCTCACCCTCACCTCCCTCTCACTATCACCCCCTCTCCCTCTCACCATCTCCCTCTCACCATCACCCCCCTCTTCCTCTCACCATCACCCCCTCTACCTCTCACTATCACCCCCCTCTACCTCTCACCATCACCCCCTCTCTGTTTCACCATCACCCTCCTCTCCCTCTCACCATCACCCCCTCTCACTATCATCCCCCTCCCTCACACCATCATCACCCTCCCTCACACAATCACCCCCCTCTCCCTCACACCATCACCCCCCTTACACCATCAGCCCCTCTCGCTCTCATCAACCGCCTCTACCTCTCACCATCACCCCCTCTGCCTCTCACAATCCTCTGCCTCACACCATCAGCCCCTCACACCATCACCCTCTCACACACAGTATCACCCCTCCCCTCACACACACAGCCTCCCCAGACACACTGTTAGCATTCTCTCACACTTTTACCTCTCCACACATTGTCACCCCTCCCTGCACGTCATCACCCTTCCACACTGCCAGCCTCTTCATGCATCCACACTCACATTAACCACTCCTAATCCTGTTAACCTCACCCCCTAAAAACTCACCTGCCCTCCCTCTGCCACACTCACCCTGTCACATTAACCCCCCTTAATCCTGTCACACTCATCCCTCCTACCATGCCATAATTGCCCTGTCACACTTCCTCATCAAACCATGTCATACGACCTCTCCCTCATTCTCTCTCACAACCCTCCCACCCCCCGCACCCTGTCACATTAGCCCCCCTTAATCCTGTCACACTCGTCCCTTCTACCATGCCACAATTGCCCTGTCACACTCCCTCATCAAACCAGGTAATACTCCCTGTCCCTCATTCTCTCTCACAACCCCCCCCCAAGCTCCCCACAACCTGTCCATTTACCCCCTTTTCCCTGTCACACACACCCTCATCAAACCATGTCTTACTCCATGTCCCTCAATCTCTCTCACAACCCCCACCCCCACCCTGTCCACTTACCCCCTTTGCCCTCTCGCACTCTCCCTGCCACTGGTACCCCTTTACTCAGCTTGTCACCACAGTCACCAGCTGAAGACATTCATCATACACACACAGTCAGGAAATATAGCTTTCGAATAAACACAATGCACAAAGGCTACAGGCAGACACACTTCAAGCAGCTACCCCATACACATACGATCCCAGACAAAAACGCAAACATGCTCACAGAGACATACATTCACACACAAGGTTACTCTCTGTCAGACAAACTCTCAGGCACATACACAGGTAAACTGTGAATCAATGTGCAAATGTGACAGTGTGCGTGTATTGCAACTCTATTTTTTTCACTTTTTTGTTAGTGGGACCTCATGTTTGAGTTTCGCCTAAGACCTCATAAAGTCTAGAGCCGCCTCTGAAAGGTCGAAACACGTTGTGCCTTTTTTTACTCTAATAAAAATTTGAAACTTACAGTACCTTTCATCTGGTTCCTGAATTGCTATCCAGAGAAATATCGCTACCTTTTGGGGGACCTGTACCTTTTTCCTGTATCAACATTGGATTGATGACCATGCCAATTTTAGTTTAGAACCGACTTACATGGGCTCTAAATATTGTGAGTGTTCCAAGTTATTTTTCACTTCTTATTTTGTATAAACATACTGTCCTATGATGGTTTTTTATATTTATAATTTCTAGGTTAAATACCAAATGAAACTATTCACCATTGTTTACGCAAATCACCCTATCGTTGTATTGACATAACACTTGGGTGTTTTTAGCTGCAGTGGGTTTTATATGATACATTTTATTGGATTTTTAGCACCACTGTCTTACTTTTCTATTTTTCAAACCTGTGAGCGTATATTGCTTGGATGTTTGACTTTGTTTATTAATGGATATATAACTCTGATGTTGAATATTAAACATACACTGCGGAGTTATTCTGAGATGGACTCATTCTTTTTCAAGACAATAGGAATTTTGACTTATTTTATTTCCTTTTGGCTGTCTTAGCAGACATCCCCGTCCCATCCAATCTCTCTCTGTCTGTTTGCACATGACTGCCTGCTTTATTTGCAAGAGTGCCCCGTTCATTCACTCATGCAGCCATGCAGAAAGCCAAACAACTTTAACAGATGTGAAATTGTCATACAGAAAGCTTAGGATGTGCCCTGAAAACGAGAACAGGACAGCTGGGGTGCTCGTGAATACCGTGGCAGGTTTTACGTTTGATTCATAAACAGGTTCAATCGGGGGAAGAATATTAAAATGTGAGCTATACCTGCATAATGATGAGAGGTGGCTTGGTATTAAATCCCCAATTAAGAAGAATACTTATTACAATTTATCCATGTGGTTGTATAAAAGCGGAGGGGTACTCACCCTCATAAAAAACAGATCCATCAAATTGTGGGACACTGGTGAGGGCAGGGTAAAATTTCCTGTCATTATTTTCTATCCTGGTTGTCTGACCTTTCTTACACTGATCAGTAGTGTTGTCGCGAACCCGGAATTTTCGGTTCGCGAACGGCGAACGCGAACTTCCGCAAATGTTCGCGAACCGGCGAACCGCGCGAACCGCCATTGACTTCAATGGGCAGGCGAATTTTAAAAACAACAGGGACTCTTTCTGGCCACAAAAGTGATGGAAAAGTTGTTTCAAGGGGACTAACACCTGGACTGTGGCATGCCGGAGGGGGATCCATGGCAAAACTCCCATGGAAAATTGCACAGTTGATGCAGAGCTTTTAAACCATAAAGGGCAGAAATCACCTAACATTGACACCTGTCCTCAAAGCCCAGCCCTGATACACACTGACACAGAGCAGAATAGAGACTGTTCCCCCTACATAGGGTCACTTGGCAGCTATGGATTGACACCTATCCTAATGATCCCTGATACACACTGACACAGAGCAGAATAGAGACTGTTCCCCCTACATAGGGTCACTTGGCAGATATGGATTGACACCTGTCCTCAAAACCCCTGATACACACTGACACAGAGCAGAATTGAGACTGTTCCCCCTACATAGGGTCACTTGGCAGATATGGATTGACACCTATCCTAAGGATCCCTGATACACACTGACACAGAGCAGAATAGGGACTGTTCCTCCTACATAGGGTCACTTGGCAGATATGGGTTGACACCTGTCCTAATGATCCCTGATACACACTGACACAGAGCAGAATAGGGACTGTTCCTTGTCCACAGAGACCATGATACACACTGACACAGAGCAGAATAGGGACTGTTACCCCTACATAGGGTCACTTGGCAGATATGGATTGACACCTATCCTAATGATCCCTGATACACACTGACACAGAGCAGAATAGGGACTGTTCCTCCTACATAGGGTCACTTGGCAGATATGGATTGACACCTGTCCTAATGATCCCTGATACACACTGACACAGAGCAGAATAGGGACTGTTCCTTGTCCACAGAGACCATGATACACACTGACACAGAGCAGAATAGGGACTGTTACCCCTACATAGGGTCACTTGGCAGATATGGATTGACACCTATCCTAATGATCCCTGATACACACTGACACAGAGCAGAATAGGGACTGTTCCTCCTACATAGGGTCACTTGGCAGATATGGATTGACACCTATCCTAATGATCCCTGATACACACTGACACAGAGCAGAATAGAGACTGTTCCCCCAACATAGGGTCACTTGGCAGATATGGATTGACACCTATCCTAATGATCCCTGATACACACTGACACAGAGCAGAATAGGGACTGTTCCTCCTACATAGGGTCACTTGGCAGATATGGATTGACACCTGTCCTAATGATCCCTGATACACACTGACACAGAGCAGAATAGGGACTGTTCCTCCTACATAGGGTCACTTGGCAGATATGGATTGACACCTATCCTAATGATCCCTGATACACACTGACACAGAGCAGAATAGAGACTGTTCCTCCTACATAGGGTCACTTGGCAGATATGGATTGACACCTGTCCTAATGATCCCTGATACACACTGACACAGAGCAGAATAGGGACTGTTCCTTGTCCACAGAGACCATGATACACACTGACACAGAGCAGAATAGGGACTGTTACCCCTACATAGGGTCACTTGGCAGATATGGATTGACAAATCCCTGACAAACAGCTACCACATGCAAGGAAGGCAGCAGGGGCACAAATGACCCACTCCCGACGCGGGAAGGTAGTGACGACAAATAACAATACAGGACTCTTTAGAGGCCCTGTAATTGTAATCAGTCCACTTGCACCAGTGGGCCTAAAAATTAGGCATGTACACATGCCTGAAAAATTTGGTATTGTTGCAGCCGCTGCTGTAGCAGCGTCCAGAAAAATTGATGTTTGTTTCACAGGCAGAAAGTGCCCTAAAACATGGCGGCTTGAACCCTAGTTGGTGGCGGATAAGTCACGCAAGTCAAACGTCATTCAGAGCTAAAATACAGCAGCGTGTGGACCATTTTTAGCCCAAGGCAGCTCATCTCATCAGGCCTTTTTTAATCGAATGTATGGCCCAGTGTCAGTCCCTTCGGGATCCATCCCTCATTCATCTTAATAAAGGTGAGGTAATCTAGACTTTTTTGACCTAGGCGACTTCTCTTCTCAGTGACAATACCTCCTGCTGCACTGAAGGTCCTTTCTGACAGGACACTTGAAGCGGGGCAGGCCAGAAGTTCTATTGCAAATTGGGATAGCTCAGGCCACAGGTCAAGCCTGCACACCCAGTAGTCAAGGGGTTCATCGCTCCTCAGAGTGTCGATATCTGCAGTTAAGGCGAGGTAGTCTGCTACCTGTCGGTCGAGTCGCTCTCTGAGGGTGGATCCCGAAGGGCTGTGGCGATGCATAGGACTTAAAAAGGTCCGCATGTCCTCCATCAACAACACGTCTTTAAAGCGTCCTGTCCTTGCCGGCGTGGTCGTAAGAGGAGGAGGATGACTTCCACCTCTCCCCCTGTTAGATTCCCGTTGTGCTGTGACATCACCCTGTTACGCTGTGTAAAGCATACTTTTTAATTTATTTTGCAAATGCTGCATCCTTTCCGACTTGTTGTAATTGGGTAACATTTCCGCCACTTTCTGCTTATACCGGGGATCTAGTAGCGTGGACACTCAGTACAGGTCGTTCTCCTTCAGCCTTTTTATACGAGGGTCCCTCAACAGGCAGGACAGCATGAAAGACCCCATTTGCACAAGGTTGGATGCCGAGCTACTCATTTCCCGTTCCTCCTCCTCACTGATGTCATTGAAGGTATGTTCTTCCCCCCAGCCACGTACAACACCACGGGTACCAGATAGGTGACAACGAGCACCCTGGGATGCCTGTTGTGTTTGGTCTTGCTCCTCCTCCTCCTCAAAGCTACAATCCTCCTCTGACTCCTCTTCCTCACAATCCTCTTCCAGCGTTGGTCCAGCAAGCGATGCTGATAAGGCTGTTTCTGGTGGTGATGGTGACCACAACTCTTCCTCTTCACGCTCATCTACAGCCTGATCCAGCACTCTTCGCAGGGCACGCTCCATGAAGAAAACAAATGGTATGATGTCGCTGATGGTGCCTTCGTTGCGACTGACTAGGTTTGTCACCTCCTCAAAAGGACGCATGAGCCTACAGGCATTGCGCATGAGCGTCCAGTAACGTGGCAAAAAAATTCCCAGCTCCCCAGAGGCTGTCCTAGCACCCCGGTCATACAAATATTAATTAACAGCTTTTTCTTGTTGGAGCAGGCGGTCGAACATTAGGAGTGTTGAATTCCAACGTGTAGGGCTGTCGCAAATCAAGCGCCTCACTGGCACGTTGTTTCGCCGCTGGATATCGGCAAAGTGAGCCATGGCCGCGTAGGAACGCCTGAAATGGCCACACACCTTCCTGGCCTGCTTCAGGACGTCCTGTAAGCCTGTGTACTTATGCACAAAGCGTTGTACGATCAGATTACACACATGTGCCATGCACGGCACATGTGTCAACTTGCCCAACTTCAATGCCGCTATCAAATTTTTTCCGTTGTCACACACCCTTTTGCCGATATCCAGTTGCTGCGGAGTCAGCCACTTTTCCACCTGTGCGTTCAGGGCGGACAGGAGTGCTTGTCCGGTGTGACTCTCTGCTTTCAAGCAAGTCAAACCCAAGACGGCGTGACACTGCCGTATCCGGGATGTGGAATAGTACCTGGGGAGCTGGGGGGGTGCCGTTGATGTGGAGCAAGACGCAGCGGCACAAGAGGACTCAGCCGAGGAGGTTATGGAAGAGGATGGAGTAGGAGGAGTAGAGGAGGTGGCAGCAGGACTGCCTGCAATTCGTGGCGGTGTCACCAACTCCTCTGCAATGCCACGCATTCCTTGCTAATCAGCCGTCAGCAGGTTTACCCAATGCGCAGTGTAGGTGATATACCTGCCCTGACCATGCTTTGCAGACCAGGTATTAGTGGTCAGATGGACCCTTGCCCCAACACTGTGTGCCAGACATGCCATGACTTCCTTTTGCACAATCGAGTACAAGTTGGGGATTGCCTTTTGTGCAAAGAAATTCCGGCCGGGTACCTTCCACTGCGGTGTCCCAATAGCTACAAATTTTTTGAACGCCTCAGACTCAACCAGATTGTATGGTAAAAGCTGGTGGGCTAATAGTTCGGACAAGCCAGCTGTCAGACGCTGGGCAAGGGGGTGACTTGGTGACATTGGCTTCTTACGCTCAAACATGTCCTTGACAGACACATGACTGTGGGCAGATGAGCGGGAACTGCTCAAGGCGGGAGACGGAGTGGCGGATGGTTGAGAGGGGGCAAGAAGGACAGCAGTGGTTGACGTGGCTGAAGATGCTGGACCAGGAGGAGGATGGCGGCTTAGAGTAGGCGTGCTGCTTGTACTCATGTGTTGATCCCATAGGCGTTTGTGATGTGAGATCATGTTCCTACGCAAAGCAGTTGTACCTAGGTGGGTGTTGGACCTCCCACGACTCAGTTTCCTTTGGCACAGGTTGCAAATGGCATCGCTGTTGTCAGAGGCAGACACACAAAAAAAATGGCACACTGCTGAGCTCTGCAATGACGGCATTCTGGTGGTGGACACAGCATGCGTTGATTGGCGTGCTGTCGGGCTGACCCCGGGTGCCGATGCATGCTGTCTGACTGTGCCACTAGCTCCTTGCGATGACCCCCCCCTGCTTCCAACTGGTCTCCTCCTCCTCCTCTCTGTCTCCCCATCTGAACTTTCGCCCTGTTCTTCTTCTCTTCTAGCGGGCACCCACGTGACATCCATGGACGCATCGTCATCATCAACCGCTTCGCTTGTATCTGACAACTCAGAAAAGGAAGCAGCAGCGGGTACAACATCATCATCATCACACCGTACCTCCATGTGTTTAATGCTGCCTGCCTGAGACATATCCCTGTTATCTACATCCTCTAGCAATAATGGTTGCGCATCACTCATTTCTTCAAACGGGTGTGTGAATAACTCCTCTGACATACCAAGTAAAGCGGCTGTGGTGCTAGTTTTGGTGGTGGCGGCAGGCGGGTGAGTGCTATCTTGAGAGGTGCCTGAAGCTAAGCTGGAGGAGGATGGTGCGTCAAGGTTCCGAGCGGAGGCTGTACAAGATTGGGTGTCCTGTGTTAGCCAGTCAACTAAGTCCTCAGAACTTTTCAAGTTCAGGGTACGTGGCTTCTGAAAACTGGGCATTATTCTAGGGCAAAAGGGAATCACAGCACCACGACCACGACGGCCCCTGCGGGGTGGCCTGCCTCTGCCTGTCATTTTTTGGGGGATTTGTGGTACTATGCGTGCAAGCTACTGTGAGACCAGATATGATTGGCAATGTGCACTGGAACAGTGCTGCAGAGCACACACTGTAGGCCTGAGACACCCGCTTGAAGACAAGTAACTGCTATTCAATCTATAACAGTGAAAAACAAATTTTGGTTGTAAAAGCACGCTATAGAGACACAAGATATGAGTGGCAACTGTCAAAGCACACTGGCACAGGTCTGCAGAGCACATGCTGAAGTAGGCCTGAGACACCCGCTTGAAGACAAGTAACTGCTATTCAATCTATAACAGTGAAAAACAAATTTTGGTTGTAAAAGCACGCTATAGAGACACAAGATATGAGTGGCAACTGTCAAAGCACACTGGCACAGGTCTGCAGAGCACACGCTGAAGTAGGCCTGAGACACCCGCTTGAAGACAAGTAACTGCTATTCAATCTATAACAGTGAAAAACTAATTTTGGTTGTAAAAGCACGCTATAGAGACACAAGATATGAGTGGCAACTGTCAAAGCACACTGGCACAGGTCTGCAGAGCACACGCTGAAGTAGGCCTGAGACACCCGCTTGAAGACAAGTAACTGCTATTCAATCTATAACAGTGAAAAACAAATTTTGGTTGTAAAAGCACACTATAGAGACACAAGATATGAGTGGCAACTGTCAAAGCACACTGGCACAGGTCTGCAGAGCACACGCTGAAGTAGGCCTGAGACACCCGCTTGAAGACAAGTAACTGCTATTCAATCTATAACAGTGAAAAACAAATTTTGGTTGTAAAAGCACGCTATAGAGACACAAGATATGAGTGGCAACTGTCAAAGCACACTGGCACAGGTCTGCAGAGCACACGCTGAAGTAGGCCTGAGACACCCGCTTGAAGACAAGTAACTGCTATTCAATCTATAACAGTGAAAAACAAATTTTGTTTTTAAAAGCACGCTATAGAGACACCAGATATGATTGGCAATGTGCACTGGAACAGTGCTGCAGAGCACACGCTGAAGTAGGCCTGAGACACCCGCTTGAAGACAAGTAACTGCTATTCAATCTATAACAGTGAAAAACTGAGGCCTGAGACACCCGCTTGAAGACAAGTAACTGCTATTCAATCTATAACAGTGAAAAACTAATTTTGGTTGTAAAAGCACGCTATAGAGACACAAGATATGAGTGGCAACTGTCAAAGCACACTGGCACAGGTCTGCAGAGCACACGCTGAAGTAGGCCTGAGACACCCGCTTGAAGACAAGTAACTGCTATTCAATCTATAACAGTGAAAAACAAATTTTGGTTGTAAAAGCACACTATAGAGACACAAGATATGAGTGGCAACTGTCAAAGCACACTGGCACAGGTCTGCAGAGCACACGCTGAAGTAGGCCTGAGACACCCGCTTGAAGACAAGTAACTGCTATTCAATCTATAACAGTGAAAAACAAATTTTGGTTGTAAAAGCACGCTATAGAGACACAAGATATGAGTGGCAACTGTCAAAGCACACTGGCACAGGTCTGCAGAGCACACGCTGAAGTAGGCCTGAGACACCCGCTTGAAGACAAGTAACTGCTATTCAATCTATAACAGTGAAAAACAAATTTTGTTTTTAAAAGCACGCTATAGAGACACCAGATATGATTGGCAATGTGCACTGGAACAGTGCTGCAGAGCACACGCTGAAGTAGGCCTGAGACACCCGCTTGAAGACAAGTAACTGCTATTCAATCTATAACAGTGAAAAACAAATTTTGGTTGTAAAAGCACGCTATAGAGACACAAGATATGAGTGGCAACTGTCAAAGCACACTGGCACAGGTCTGCAGAGCACACGCTGAAGTAGGCCTGAGACACCCGCTTGAAGACAAGTAACTGCTATTCAATCTGTAACAGTGAAAAACAAATTTTGTTTTTAAAAGCACGCTATAGAGACACCAGATATGATTAGCAATGTGCACTGGAACAGTGCTGCAGAGCACACGCTGAAGTAGGCCTGAGACACCCGCTTGAAGACAAGTAACTGCTATTCAATCTATAACAGTGAAAAACAAATTTTGTTTTTAAAAGCACGCTATAGAGACACCAGATATGATTGGCAATGTGCACTGGAACAGTGCTGCAGAGCACACGCTGAAGTAGGCCTGAGACGCCTACTTGAAGACAAGTAACTGCTATTCAATCTATAACAGTGAAAAACAAATTTTGGTTGTAAAAGCACACTATAGAGACACAAGATATGAGTGGCAACTGTCAAAGCACACTGGCACAGGTCTGCAGAGCACACGCTGAAGTAGGCCTGAGACACCCGCTTGAAGACAAGTAACTGCTATTCAATCTGTAACAGTGAAAAACAAATTTTGTTTTTAAAAGCACGCTATAGAGACACCAGATATGATTGGCAATGTGCACTGGAACAGTGCTGCAGAGCACACGCTGAAGTAGGCCTGAGACACCCGCTTGAAGACAAGTAACTGCTATTCAATCTATAACAGTGAAAAACAAATTTTGGTTGTAAAAGCACGCTATAGAGACACAAGATATGAGTGGCAACTGTCAAAGCACACTGGCATAGGTCTGCAGAGCACACGCTGAAGTAGGCCTGAGACACCCGCTTGAAGACAAGTAACTGCTATTCAATCTGTAACAGTGAAAAACAAATTTTGTTTTTAAAAGCACGCTATAGAGACACCAGATATGATTGGCAATGTGCACTGGAACAGTGCTGCAGAGCACACGCTGAAGTAGGCCTGAGACACCCGCTTGAAGACAAGTAACTGCTATTCAATCTATAACAGTGAAAAACAAATTTTGGTTGTAAAAGCACGCTATAGAGACACAAGATATGAGTGGCAACTGTCAAAGCACACTGGCACAGGTCTGCAGAGCACACGCTGAAGTAGGCCTGAGACACCCGCTTGAAGACAAGTAACTGCTATTCAATCTATAACAGTGAAAAACTAATTTTGTTTTTAAAAGCACGCTATAGAGACACCAGATATGATTGGCAATGCGCACTGGAACAGTGCTGCAGAGCACACGCTGAAGTAGGCCTGAGACACCCGCTTGAAGACAAGTAACTGCTATTCAATCTATAACAGTGAAAAACAAATTTTGGTTGTAAAAGCACACTATAGAGACACAAGATATGAGTGGCAACTGTCAAAGCACACTGGCACAGGTCTGCAGAGCACACGCTGAAGTAGGCCTGAGACACCCGCTTGAAGACAAGTAACTGCTATTCAATCTGTAACAGTGAAAAACAAATTTTGTTTTTAAAAGCACGCTATAGAGACATCAGATATGATTGGCAATGTGCACTGGAACAGTGCTGCAGAGCACACGCTGAAGTAGGCCTGAGACACCCGCTTGAAGACAAGTAACTGCTATTCAATCTATAACAGTGAAAAACAAATTTTGGTTGTAAAAGCACGCTATAGAGACACAAGATATGAGTGGCAACTGTCAAAGCACACTGGCACAGGTCTGCAGAGCACATGCTGAAGTAGGCCTGAGACACCCGCTTGAAGACAAGTAACTGCTATTCAATCTGTAACAGTGAAAAACAAATTTTGTTTTTAAAAGCACGCTATAGAGACACCAGATATGATTGGCAATGTGCACTGGAACAGTGCTGCAGAGCACACGCTGAAGTAGGCCTGAGACACCCGCTTGAAGACAAGTAACTGCTATTCAATCTATAACAGTGAAAAACTAATTTTCGTTGTAAAAGCACGCTATAGAGACACAAGATATGAGTGGCAACTGTCAAAGCACACTGGCACAGGTCTGCAGAGCACACGCTGAAGTAGGCCTGAGACACCCGCTTGAAGACAAGTAACTGCTATTCAATCTATAACAGTGAAAAACAAATTTTGGTTGTAAAAGCACACTATAGAGACACAAGATATGAGTGGCAACTGTCAAAGCACACTGGCACAGGTCTGCAGAGCACACGCTGAAGTAGGCCTGAGACACCCGCTTGAAGACAAGTAACTGCTATTCAATCTATAACAGTGAAAAACTATTTTTTTTTTTAAAAGCACGCTATAGAGACACCAGATATGATTGGCAATGTGCACTGGAACAGTGCTGCAGAGCACACGCTGAAGTAGGCCTGAGACACCCGTTTGAAGACAAGTAACTGCTATTCAATCTATAACAGTGAAAAACAAATTTTGGTTGTAAAAGCACGCTATAGAGACACAAGATATGAGTGGCAACTGTCAAAGCACACTGGCACAGGTCTGCAGAGCACACGCTGAAGTAGGCCTGAGACACCCGCTTGAAGACAAGTAACTGCTATTCAATCTGTAACAGTGAAAAACAAATTTTGTTTTTAAAAGCACGCTATAGAGACACCAGATATGATTGGCAATGTGCACTGGAACAGTGCTGCAGAGCACACGCTGAAGTAGGCCTGAGACACCCACTTGAAGACAAGTAACTGCTATTCAATCTATAACAGTGAAAAACAAATTTTGGTTGTAAAAGCACGCTATAGAGACACAAGATATGAGTGGCAACTGTCAAAGCACACTGGCACAGGTCTGCAGAGCACACGCTGAAGTAGGCCTGAGACACCCGCTTGAAGACAAGTAACTGCTATTCAATCTGTAACAGTGAAAAACAAATGTTGTTTTTAAAAGCACGCTATAGAGACACCAGATATGATTGGCAATGTGCACTGGAACAGTGCTGCAGAGCACACGCTGAAGTAGGCCTGAGACACCCGCTTGAAGACAAGTAACTGCTATTCAATCTATAACAGTGAAAAACAAATTTTCGTTGTAAAAGCACGCTATAGAGACACAAGATATGAGTGGCAACTGTCAAAGCACACTGGCACAGGTCTGCAGAGCACACGCTGAAGTAGGCCTGAGACACAGACGCTTGCAGACAACTAACTGATACCGGAGAAACTGACGGAAGCCAAGCACAGAGAGATGGACACAGGTTTCTTCAGGAAGGAAGAGATTCTTTATTGGATCACCGATCGGGACTCAGAGGGACTAGCGTCACCAAAATACAACAAGTTCTGAGCCCCGGACAATAGTGCAGGCTCCTTATATAGGCACATAACTCCTCCCATATTAAGCTCCACCCGCACATTCTCTTAACCAATCAACACAAATAAGAATTAACTTCCTGATTGACCGCATGGCTTGTCCAGCACAATGGAGGAGGGGAATACCATATCCTGTATTCTTGCACATGCTCCGTACACTACTGATCGTATCTTGCCTCGTGCAACCAACTGATCGATACGTCAGCATATGCACGTACACATGCCACGTGGTAATCTCGGCCTACTAAATTTATTTTTACCGAGATTCCACCACATTCCCCCCTTTGATGCCTCTTGATATTTTACAATTACTTGAGGCATCACTTAACCTTAGTTTGCTTACACCGCAAGTTACCTTGAACCAGACCAGACTTATCTTATGATGTGAATCTTCAACATTCATCTTCCTGCATTGGTTCTCCCTGATCTAGAGCCTTATATTTATATATTGCCATTATCTGTGCAGCAGCCTTCCTCTCTGCTATATTTTCTATCAGGCTTTGCACAGACCTAACTACTAAGGGTATAAGACACGGTAGGAGTAGACACAACATTAAAATCAGTAGGACTCCACCTACCACTGCCTTAAGCCCTCCAAACCACTCATTCCAGCTACCAAACCAACTACTTGGATTGTACCCTTTCCATACCTGAGTAGGCACATGCGCTAGTTTAACCATATGGCTAGTAAGCTCAGCTATTGCTTGCCCTTCGTCATCTATTTGAAGACAGCAATTGCTCAGGTTAAACTTCCCACATACACCTCCCTCTACTGCCAATAGGTAATCCAAGGCTAATCTATTCTGGTATACTGCTGTCCTCATCCTGGTATTATGCTTCGCTAGAAGATTGAGCGCTTGTGATGTCTCGTTAGTGATAATCTCAACCACCGCCTGTAATCTTATAATGCGGTTGAGCATATAAATAGGAGTTCTATAACCAAAGGTACCATCTTCTGCCCACGTGGCTGGCCCATAATAATCTATAATACGCTGGGGAGGCCATTCATTATCTTCCCAGGCGCCTATCTCTATGGGTCCCCTTTTCTTCCTATGATTCACATCATACACTTTAACACCTAAAGTCTCACCTGTTTCAATAGGTAACAAGAAGAAGGATGGTTTGAGCATACCCAACACACATGCCCCTTCCCAGTCCTGTGGCAACTCCGAATAGGCTTTCTTACCACAGATCCAGTACAAATTTGCTGGGGCTCTCCAGGTAGATGTGATGGATAGGTCAAACCACACATCCTTTAAATTGGCGTATCTAGCAAACGGGTTAGATGGTTCTGAGACATTTGAAGCCGACCACCAAGTTGTATTCTTTGTATCATCATCATAAGCTTTTTGCCCTAGACAAGTTAATTCTCCTACAGAAGTATTATACATTATTCCTTTCCTTGCTATGCAAACATAACCTATGATGGAGGTCTTTAATCTCCACTCAGATTTACCTCTAACACTCATATGATAATCGGCTTGTGAAGATATTAATTGTTCAACTGCCTCAGAACCGGACATTACCTCCTTTGCTTCCCAAGGCCATTGGTCTCCCATGTTAGTACCTCCACACACATAGCAGTTGGTAACATTAAGACTACCGGCAATACTTTCGGCTAAATCAATGAACAGGTTTTTAGCATTATGGGGGATCTTATTATCTATACTCATCTCTTCGTAAAAGGAATGATATACTTGATGAGTTTGGGAGGATACCGTATCAGTCTCTATCCCTATAAATAATACTGTCCCAGGATCTAAACCCATCCCGTATATTTGAAACCCAAATAAATTACCATATTTGTCTAAGAACTTGTCGGGGTTATTTATAAGTATATGGACTGGGTTGCATTCCATAGACTTACTGTAGCGGAGAGCCGATCTTGCACAGCTATTCTCCACTAGAGATTCCAGTGAGGCTCAGGAACAAGGTGATGTTAAGTCCATAGGCAAGGTTTCCAGCAGGTAAAGTAATACAGCAGTATCCCCATCGCAATCCCAATAACTGGACGACACACAGTTTCAGGAGTAGACTGACAAGCTTTATTCCACAGTTCCTTATAAAGCCCTCTCCCATGCAAGGGAGGAGGTTCTATCACTTAAGACATTATCCAATCTCTAAGTAGTAACCTCCCACAGATCTCCTCCCCTCTTCTAGCATCATAATCCCCTTATTGTGTACACAGTTTTCCCCGAGTTTTGGATGTACCCTAAATACTTGGGGTACATCCACAAATCCAACATCCCCAGATAGCTCTATTCTGGGGGACCAACATACTTAAAAATTAGCCCAGTCGGATGAATGGTTCGTGAGATATGGGGTTCCAAAGATTTGACCGACCGCATGGGTAAAGTATCCGAAAACAGTTCCATGCATTTTGGCCCTGCGGTCGGTCACAAACAAGGGAATGAAAACAGGCGAATTGCCTGTGTTATAGAGCCTGGAGAGGGTTTGAATGAATTCCCTTGTTTATGGGGCTCTTTCTACCGAACGGCGGGTCATTCGGTAGTTTCCATACGAATTTCTGGAAGTATGGAGGTCTCAGCGGTGTTTGCCTAGTCAAGTGTCCGATTTTAGTTCCAGACACTCGACGGCAAAACACCGCTGTTCGGTAGTTTAAGATGGCCGCCGCCACGTGTTTGTTTCCCGAATGGCGGCCACCCAGAGGACAAAGACCACACTGCACTGATTGCCAATTACCTGTTTGCAACATTGTTGCAAACGGTAATTGGAGGCACACTCATTCCTGGGTGGTCTGGTTGTTCGGTAGTTTCATTCCCTTGTTTTATTTGAATGATTCTACCGAACAACTAGAGGAATACAATTCTTTACATACATTTAACTGTCATTATACCCGGATACCATGCTTTCTATACATGTACATACACATTAAACCAGCCATATGACCAAATACACTTATTCTCATACATGTCGTGGGACAGCCCGGTACCAATCCGCTACACTGCTCCCCCTTGCCCACAAGCCGGCATACACAGTCTGATCCAACACGGATCGGCTTGGGGATGTCCGGGGGCTCACGGATCATTTCTCTAAGTCAGTTTGTCTTGACAACCCGTCAGCATTTCCATTCTGCTTACCCGGCCGGTACTGGATATTAAAGTCAAAAGGCTGTAGCGCCAAACTCCAGCGCAGCAGCCTGGCGTTGTCTCCAGCCACCCGGTTCAGCCAGACTAACGGGTTGTGATCCGTGAGCAAGGAAAAGGGCTGTCCATATAAATAGGGTTGTAGCTTCTTTAGGGCCCACACCACAGCCAGGCATTCCTTTTCGATGGCGGCGTAGCTTACTTCTCGAGGTAACAGTTTGCGACTGATGTAAGCCACTGGATGTTCCCCGCCATCGGCCCCGACTTGACTCAGTACTGCCCCCAATCCAAACATAGAAGCGTCGGTGTGAACAAGAAAACGTTTAGTTGGATTGGGAGCTGCCAAGACAGGGGCATTTATCAGTGCATTTTTCAATTGTTGGAATGCCTGCTCACACTCCGGGGTCCAGTTTACTTGGCGGGGAAGGTTCTTACGGGTCAGGTCAGTGAGGGGTTTGGCCAGGGCGCTATAATTGGGAACAAACTTCCGGTAATACCCTGCTGTCCCTAGAAACGCTAAAACCTGGGTCTTAGTCCTAGGGGTGGGCCACTGGGCTACAGCCTCTACTTTGGCGGGTTCGGGTTTTTGTTTACCGCACCCTACTCTATGTCCCAGGTATTGTACCTCAGCCATGCCGATACTACACTTGGCCGGCTTCAAGGTCAGACCTGCTTCCCTTATCCTATCTAGTACAGCTCCGATGTGAGCTAAGTGTTCCTGCCACGTATTGCTAAAAATAGCAATATCGTCCAGGTAGGCACATGTATAGTCCTGGAATCCATCTAGGAGTCGATCCACCATCCTTTGGAAGGTGGCTGGGGCGTTTTTCATCCCAAATGGCATGACCTTAAACTGGTACAAGCCAAATGGGGTGACAAAGGCCGACTTCGGGATGGCGTCTGGGGCCAGGGGGATTTGCCAATACCCTTTACACAAGTCAATAGTGGTGAGGTATTGGCCCCTGGCCATTCTGTCCAGTAACTCGTCTATCCGGGGCATCGGATAGGCGTCAGATACAGTCTTCTCGTTCAATCTCCTATAGTCCACGCAGAAGCGGGTCGTACCGTCTCGCTTTGGTACGAGGACTACAGGAGATGCCCAAGGACTGTCTGAGGGTTCAATCACCCCCAGTTGGAGCATTTCGTCGATCTCCTTACGCATGTTTGCCCGTACCGCTTCTGGAATGCGGTATGGCGTCTGGCGCATGGGTAGTTGCCCTGGGGTCTCGACCCGGTGAGTTGCCAGAGGCGTGTATCCAGGTACATTAGAGAACGTGTCGCGTTTCTCTTCCAATAGTTGCTGTACCTCGATCCGCTCCTGTGGGCTCAGCCGATCTCCCAGCGTAACCTCCCCTAAATCTCCGGACAGCTGCCCATCCCCCAGCAAATCGGGGAGGGGTAAGCTGTCAAACTCTTCCGTGTTAGGGGCACAGATGGCGGTTACCTCCTCAGTACGCTCGTGGTAGGGCTTCAGCATGTTCACATGGAGCATGCGTCGCCCCCCAGTCCCTGTGCAGGGGCCGATAATATAGGTGGTATCGCATCTTTGCTCCACCACCTTATATGGGCCCTGCCAGGCGGCCTGTAACTTATCATGTCGGACAGGTTTTAAAATTAGTACCTTCTGCCCGACCTGAAAGCTACGGTCCCTGGCTCCCCGATCATACCATGTACGCTGGCGGGTCTGGGCCTCCTGAAGGTTTTCCCGTACCGTCTTGGTCAACGCTTCTAGGCGGTCCCGAAAGGCCAACACATATGGTAGGATGGGAGTGCCATCTGTGCTCCGGTCTCCCTCCCAATGCTCTCTAATAAGATCCAATGGGCCTCGGACCCTCCTTCCAAACAATAATTCAAACGGGGAGAACCCTGTGGATTCCTGCGGCACCTCCCGGTATGCAAATAGGAGGTGCGGCAGGAATCGTTCCCAGTCCTTGTGGGTCTCTGCGAAGGTTCGGAGCATCTGCTTCAAGGTACCATTGAATCGTTCGCAGAGCCCGTTCGTCTGGGGGTGGTAAGGGGCGCTGATTATAGGCTTAATGCCACAGATCTTCCAGAGGTGTTGGGTGAATTCTGCGGTAAACTGGGTACCCTGATCCGAGATAATCTCCCTGGGTAATCCCATCCGGGAGAATATCCGCATGAGGGCATCCGCGACCGTCTCAGCGTGGATGTTGGTCAGAGCCACTGCTTCTGGATACCTGGTGGCATAATCTACGACCGTTAAAATATACCGTTTTCCTGACGGGCTAACTTTATTGAGGGGGCCTATCAGATCCACCGCTATTCGGCTAAAAGGTTCCTCTATTATGGGTAAGGGGTGAAGTTTAGCCTTCCTGCGATCCCCCCTTTTTCCCACTCTCTGGCAGGTATCGCAAGTCGTGCAATATCTGCGTACTTCCTGGCTAATCCCTGGCCAGAAGAAACTCTGGGTTAGTCTGTACCTGGTGCGACTAACCCCTAGATGTCCGGATAGCGGAATATCATGCGCTATCCGGAGTAATTCAGCCCGGTACCGCTGTGGTACCACTAATTGTCTCCTTGCTATCGGGTCTAACCCCGTAATCTGTTTGGTTGTTTCCCTGTATAAAAGTTGTTTATCCCAGATAAACTTCTCTCCCTCCTCCCCGGGGGAACCCGTGCCAACCTTGTCCCTATACACCTGAAGCGTGGGGTCTGTTGCGACTTCAGCTACAAATTCATTAGGTGGAGCCCAGGGGACACATTCTAGAGGGGGGGTAGGGTTGCTTACCTGGACCTCCGGCAGTGTGTTGTGGTCCTGGGTGCGGGCCTGTTGTCGGGTGACTACAGGGTTGACCTCTCCTGTGGTGGGTGACTGGGGCTCAAAAGCAGAAGTGAGCCTCCCCAGATCGTTCCCCAATAAAACCTCCGCCGGTAAATGTGGCATCAACCCCACCTCCACTTCCCCTGCCCCCGCTCCCCAATGTAAATGTACCCTTGCTGTAGGTAGCCGGTACACTGCTCCCCCAGCTACCCGGACGGCAACAGTTTTGTTCAGTTTTGCCTGATCTGAAATCAGGTGGCTCTGTACCAAAGTGATGGTGGCTCCCGAATCTCGTAATCCCCGGACTGCTGTACCATTCAGATATACCGTCTGTCGATGGTGCCGTAGATTATCCACATTGGCCTGGACCGGATCTGCCTCGTGCAGTACCTCCCATTGTTCCACAGTAGTAATGGGGACTGCGGAACCATATGGGGTGGTGACTAGGTCCTGGTAGTGGTGGGCTGCGGCCGCCCTGGGTGGAGGTGGGCCTGGACGAATCCAGGTGGAACGGTCCCGTAGCTGTGGGCATTCCCTTTTATAATGTCCCCACTTCTGGCAGTGATGACAGGGGCCAGCGGTGGGTTGTCGGAACCGGGGCTGTGCAGCGGGTGGTGGAGGTGGTGGTAGCGGTCTCGGTGGAGCTGGGGTGTAGTTGTTTCCCCCGAATGTTTTAAAGGTTGCTTTTGGAGCTGCAGGTTTTTGTGACCTGCGTGCATCCAGGTAGTCATCCGCTTTCCTAGCCGCCTCGGTAAGGGAAGTAGGGTTTCTGTCCCTTACCCATTCCTGGACCTCATTGGTTACTCCCTCATAGAACTGCTCCATCAGCAACATTTGTATTACATCCTCCATAGAACGTGCCTTGCTAGCTTGCACCCACCCGAGCGCTGCCCCCTGTAATCGGCATGCCCACTCTGCGTGCGAGTCCTTCTCTGTTTTCTTTAGATCCCGGAACCTCCGCCGGTATGCCTCGGGTGTTATAGCATACCTGGCGAGTATAATTTCTTTCACTTTACTGTAATTCCTTATTTCGTCATTAGGTACAGTCCGATATGCCTCTGCTGCCCTCCCGGTTAACCTTCCGGCCAAAATAGGTACCCAGTCCTCTGCGTTAATTTTATGCAGTGCACACAGTCTTTCAAAGTCTTGCAGGAAAGCGTCTATATCTTCCTCTGCCTCCACATATGTTTTAAAAGCCTGGTATGGTATTTTAGGCTTACCTTCCTGTGGCACATTAATTGCAGAGCTTTGTTCTGGTGCCTGTGTCCTTAGGATGAATTCTTGTACCTCGGCCATTGTCCTGGTAACAATTTCTGTTGGGGGGTTTTCCCCATAAAAGGATAGCCTGAACTGAACCTGCCTCTGGAATTCCGATCCTTGTGGTGTTCCTCCCGGCTCCCTCTGTGCCGGAACTGAATCGCCCTCCATTCTGTACTCTGCCATGAGTTCTGTAACAAGTACTGCTTTCTTCTTATTGCTGGCTTGTATACCCCTTGCCTCTAGGAGGTCCTTTAGCGTGGAGCGTTTTAGCGCAGAAAAATCAATCTCCATCCGTACTCCATTTACGCTTGTTCCTCTGTGAGTTTGGATCCCAGCGCTGCCAACCAATGTAGCGGAGAGCCGATCTTGCACAGCTATTCTCCACTAGAGATTCCAGTGAGGCTCAGGAACAAGGTGATGTTAAGTCCATAGGCAAGGTTTCCAGCAGGTAAAGTAATACAGCAGTATCCCCATCGCAATCCCAATAACTGGACGACACACAGTTTCAGGAGTAGACTGACAAGCTTTATTCCACAGTTCCTTATAAAGCCCTCTCCCATGCAAGGGAGGAGGTTCTATCACTTAAGACATTATCCAATCTCTAAGTAGTAACCTCCCACAGATCTCCTCCCCTCTTCTAGCATCATAATCCCCTTATTGTGTACACAGTTTTCCCCGAGTTTTGGATGTACCCTAAATACTTGGGGTACATCCACAAATCCAACATCCCCAGATAGCTCTATTCTGGGGGACCAACATACTTAAAAATTAGCCCAGTCGGATGAATGGTTCGTGAGATATGGGGTTCCAAAGATTTGACCGACCGCATGGGTAAAGTATCCGAAAACAGTTCCATGCATTTTGGCCCTGCGGTCGGTCACAAACAAGGGAATGAAAACAGGCGAATTGCCTGTGTTATAGAGCCTGGAGAGGGTTTGAATGAATTCCCTTGTTTATGGGGCTCTTTCTACCGAACGGCGGGTCATTCGGTAGTTTCCATACGAATTTCTGGAAGTATGGAGGTCTCAGCGGTGTTTGCCTAGTCAAGTGTCCGATTTTAGTTCCAGACACTCGACGGCAAAACACCGCTGTTCGGTAGTTTAAGATGGCCGCCGCCACGTGTTTGTTTCCCGAATGGCGGCCACCCAGAGGACAAAGACCACACTGCACTGATTGCCAATTACCTGTTTGCAACATTGTTGCAAACGGTAATTGGAGGCACACTCATTCCTGGGTGGTCTGGTTGTTCGGTAGTTTCATTCCCTTGTTTTATTTGAATGATTCTACCGAACAACTAGAGGAATACAATTCTTTACATACATTTAACTGTCATTATACCCGGATACCATGCTTTCTATACATGTACATACACATTAAACCAGCCATATGACCAAATACACTTATTCTCATACATGTCGTGGGACAGCCCGGTACCAATCCGCTACACTTACAATATGGGCTAGTCGGCAACTTAGTCACTATCATGTCCTTGTCTACTGTCTGTCCCCAAGTTGCCCACCCCACACAAGACCAATATGGGCAAAAGTTATACTCTCTATTTGGGCATCTAGGACTCACATATTTATTTTTACTACTGGGACAAATATATTTATCATTAGACCCATACGTCCTCTCCCATCTAAGATCCCCACATACATTCCACGGCTTTCTACCACTTGATATCGCCTTACATGCATCAAATAGCAGAACACCCGAAGAATGTACGGATTCTAACACCGTCTTATTAATTAGGGTCCCCTGAGGATCTCCATTCCTGAGAGTCAACCAAATTGTACGAGGTTGATACTCCGGACTGAAGCACTTAGGTTCTCCTACTCCTAAATGGCACACACTATATTCTATATTAAGGTACCTACATCTTGATATATCTCCTTTACACTCGTATTGTGAATGCCAAATTAGGGTTTGGGAAATATGGTTACCTGTTCTCGTAGTCTTAATGCATACCTCACAGCTAGGAGTGTCGGTACCTCTACCTTCCTGAATATAAAAACACACATAAATAAACATTATCAAAAACACATCTTTCGCCGTCATCCTCAGTCTTCGTCCGTGCGAAGGCACCTCAGCTTCCAGGATGTAAGGGCTGCAGGGAATGGAGTTCTGCTCGTCTTCACAGGAGTCCCTTCGAGACTTTCCCTGGCTTATATACTATGTGTTGGTAAGCGGACAGGCTTTATTATGGCCGTCTAAAACACTCACTTCACCAAATCCCTGTAACAATAAAATTTGTAATCCACACGATTCCTCGTTACTCCGACTGAGTAGTGCGTTTTAACCGGATCTTGCAGGGATTCTCTGGATCTGCTGTAACTTGCCAAGAATCGACTGCTGCTGGTTTAACCCTGGAGTGATGTATCCACGGAGTCACTTCGGCTACTTTTATCGCTGTAGGGGTAGACAAAAGAACAACATAAGGACCTCTCCACTTGGGCCCTAACGGTACATTATTCCACTCTTTAATCCACACTTGATCTCCTGGATGATAACTATGAACAGGGGGATAAATATTCACAGGTAATCTATCTTGTACCCATTTCTGTACCTCCTCCATAGTCTTACCCAACTCTACAACCTGCTGCCGGGTAATTCCTTCTCCCAACTGACTCAAATCCCCCCTTAAGTTACCAAGTACGGGAGGTGGTCGCCCATACATGATTTCAAAAGGAGAGAGGCCCATCCTTCTGGTAGGGGTACTGCGGATTCGCAATAGAGCTATGGGTAAGAGAACGTTCCACTTAAGTTGGGTTTCCTGACACATTTTAGCCAACTGGTTCTTAATAGTTCTATTCATTCTCTCTACCTTACCAGAGCTCTGGGGTCTATATGCAGTATGAAGCCTCCACTTTATACCAAGCATATGAGTCAGTTGTTGTAGGCACTGATGAACAAAAGCTGGACCATTGTCCGATCCTATAGAACTGGGTAGTCCATATCGGGGTATTATTTCTCGTAGCAGGAATCTCACAACTTCTCCTGCTTTCTCTGTACGAGTAGGACATGCTTCTACCCAGCCTGAATAGGTGCACACAATTACCAGCAGGTAACGATGTCCACCCGATTTAGGCATCACTGTAAAGTCTATTTGTAGATCGGACATGGGGAGTCCCCCCATAAACTGGACTCCTGGTGGCTTTACTGGTCCTTGTCTTGCATTATTTTTAGCACACGTTACACATCTGCGTACAATGGCCTGAGTCAAATTGGACAATCTTGGTATGTAGAAATGTTTCCTGAGAGATTCTTCTGTACTGTCTCTTCCAGAATGTGTCCCGTTATGATAATTTTGGACAATTTCTACCGCTAGTGATGCTGGTATGACTATTCTTCCATCTTCTAGCTGATACCACTTGTTCTCCAAATACTTTCCCGGTTCAGTCTTTAACCACTCCTCTTCTTGAGCTGTATAAACTGGAGTCCATTGAGACAGTGGAGTTGGTATAAGAGCAGCTATATGCCCCACATATTCCTGTCTTCCTGATTCAGCGGCACGCTTAGCTGTACTGTCTGCCATCCGATTTCCCTTGGTTACATCACCATCTCCTCTCAGATGCGCTCGACAATGTATAATACCGACTTCTTTCGGCTCCCACACTGCTTCCAATAGTTGTAGGATTTCAGCTGCATACTTGATTTCTTTGCCTTCTGAATTCAGTAGTCCTCTTTCTTTATACAAAGCTCCGTGGGCATGAGTGGTTAAAAACGCATACTTAGAGTCCGTATAGATGTTCACTCTTAAACCTTCAGCCAATTGCAACGCTCGTGTTAGTGCTATCAATTCTGCCTTTTGTGCTGATGTTCCTTTCGCCAGTGGCCGAGCTTCTATCACCTTGTCTATTGTTGTTACTGCATATCCTGCATAGCGGATCCCTTCTTTCACATAACTACTGCCGTCGGTGTAATATTGAACATCGGGGTTCTGGATGGGAAAATCACGAAGATCTGGTCTACTTGAAAATACTTCATCCATTACTTCCAAACAATCATGTTGACTTTCAGTAGGTTGTGGCAAAAGGGTAGCTGGATTTAAGGTATTTACAGTCTCTAAATGCACTCTTGGGTTTTCACACAACATTGCTTGATACTTGGTCATACGGCTGTTACTAAACCAATGATTTCCTTTGTAATCCAACAACGTCTGTACTGCATGTGGGACTCGTACATAAAGTTCTTGACCCAGAGTGAGTTTATCGGCTTCAGCTACTAGCAGGGCGGCTGCAGCTACGGCTCTTAGACAAGGTGGAAGTCCGCTGGCCACTGCATCCAATTGCTTAGACATGTAGGCAACAGGTCTTTGCCATGATCCCAAGTACTGTGTCAATACTCCCACAGCCATTCTTCTTTGCTCATGTACATACAGGTAGAATGGTCGTGTGTGATCAGGTAGACCTAATGCTGGGGCACTCATCAAAGCCTTCTTCACATCTTCAAATGCCGTTTGCTGTTCTTGAGTCCATAAGAAGGGGTCGTGCTCTGTACCTTTGATAGCTGCATACAGAGGTTTTGCCAGTATCGCGTAGCTGGGAATCCATATCCTACAGAAACCTGCTGCCCCCAAGAATTCTCGCACTTGTCTTCTATTCTTGGGTATTGGTATTTGGCAGACAGCTTCTTTTCTCTCTGGCCCCATAATTCTTTGACCTTCAGAGATATGGAATCCCAAATATTTGACAGTTGGCAAACACAACTGAGCCTTCTTTCTAGACACCTTGTATCCTGCCTTCCAGAGAATGTGTAGTAGATCGTGCGTCGCTTGCTGACATATTTCTTTTGTAACTGCTGCTATCAACAAGTCATCTACATATTGTAACAATACACACTCTCCTGGGATGGACTCGAAATCCAGTAGATCTTGACTTAGAGCTGAACCAAATAGGGTAGGTGAATTTTTAAACCCTTGGGGCAGTCTTGTCCAGGTCATTTGGCGTTTTGAGCCCGTTACAGCGTTCTCCCATTGGAAAGCGAAAATACATTGACTTTCTGCGGCAATTCGGAGGCAAAAGAAGGCATCTTTGAGATCTAAGACTGTGAAGTAAGTAGCCCCGCCCGGAATTAAAGCAAGCAGTTTATATGGATTGGGTACAACTGGATGTATACTAACAACCGCATCATTGACTGCTCTCAAGTCCTGTACAGGTCGATACTCATCTGTACCGGGCTTTTGAACAGGCAGCAATGGGGTGTTCCAGGGGGAAGTACAGAATTTTAGGATACCATACCGTATGAACTTATCCAGATAAGATTGGATGTTCTTCTTAGCCTTCTGCGGGATGTGGTATTGTCTTAGGCTCACTGGATAAACCCCAAGTTTTAGTTCAATTTTAATAGGTGGAATATTGCGGGCCAGTCCTGGTGGGTTGTTCTCTGCCCAAACTCCTGGTATGTTGAATAAGGACTCATCACTCCTAGGGTTTTGGCTAGTCAACACTGTATAAAGTCGCCACTCTTCTTCCTTTGGTACGGATAATGTCATAATACCTGAAGGTCCATTAAACTTTAAAGATGTTGTTCCATTTGGTAGGAACGTAATCTGCGCTTGTAACTTAGATAGCATATCACGTCCCAGCAATTGGACTGGACATTCAGGCATATAAAGGAATTGATGTTTTACTACGTGGCCTCCCAATGTACAGAGTCGACTTTTAAGAACCGGTTTTTCAGCACTTCTTCCAGTTGCTCCTATCACAGTAATAGTCCTTCCAGATGGAGGAGCAACTAGATTAGTCACCACTGAATGTTCAGCACCAGTGTCGATCATGAACGCACTCCTTTTTCCCCCTATTGATACATCGACCATAGGCTCCGCTCGACCAAGGGGGATGGAGCCCGGTCGGTATCAATAGTCCTCCATGACCGTGTCAGACAATCCTACAAAGTCCCTACCTTCTCTATCGCGGGACCTTTGCGCTGCTGGAAAATACCTGTCTTCCCTAACACTTCCTCTGTTCCCATTACTCCCTCTATTACCATTACTCCCTCCGGGGCCTCCTCTACCTCTCGCTCTGCCTCTAAAGTTTCCGTAACCTGCCCTGGGTTGGTCTCTCTCGTACTGCTCTCTTTGTGGACATTCGTTCCTCCAATGCCCTTCTTCCTTGTAATACGCGCATTGATTCCTACTCAAAGGCTCCTTACTCCATCTACTATCGCCTCTATCTGGGCCCCGTCTATCTACGCCTGCGATCGCTACCGCTAGCATATCAGCCTTTTTACGCATCTTGCGCTCTTCCTCTTTCTTACTTTCTGTTTCCCTATTCATATACACCTTATTCGCTACCTCCATTAGTTGGGTGATTGACATACCTGCAAACCCTTCTAACTTTTGTAGCTTGCGCTTAATATCTCCGTAAGCTTGGCTGACAAAGGCGGAGTTCACCATTCGGGAATTATCTGCGTCTTCCGGATTAAAGGGGGTATACAAGCGGTATGCCTCCAATAATCGGTCATAAAAGACACTGGGCGCTTCATCGCTTTTCTGAATCACCTCAACTGTCTTCGACATATTAATAGCTTTCTTTCCTCCGGCTTTCATGCCAGCAATTATAGCGTCTCTATAGGCTCTGAGTTGGACCATATCAGCACCGTTTACATTCCAGTCGGGATCGGTATTGGGATAATGTGTTGCGGCCCATGCTGCTGGATTAGCTTGGTTCAAAGTACGGGCTTTATCCTCTAGCGCTTTAATGGCCGCTTGATTTATTCTTGTCCTTTCCTCATTGTTAAACAAAGTCATTAATAACTGCTGGCAATCAGCCCATGTCGGGTTATGTGTCTGTACTATTGAGGTGAACAGATCAGTCATAGCTTGTGGTTTCTCGGTATACGAGGAATTGTGGGTCTTCCAGTTTAAGAGATCGGTTGTAGTGAATGGGACATATACGAAGACAGGGTCAGCATGTGCCATTTGACCTGCGGCATCGATATAGGCTGACCCGGGATTCAGGCGAAGAGGCATCTGGTAATGTCTTAATTGTTGGGTACCGGTCAGTTGTCGGGTTTGTATGGGGCTACGTAAAGGGGCGTCAGTCATGGGTTCCAGTCGGGGAGAGATAGGGCATGAGGATGTGGGAGCTTGGTTTTGGGAAAAGGTAGTGAATAAAACACTTCGAGTCGAGCTAGAAGAAGCTTGACCGGAAGTCTGAAGTGGCGCCAAATCAGGATATTCGGATCTAATGGGGGTTGGCTCTGGTTCCGGAAGGGGAGATTTAGTACGAGAGGGGGTGGATTCTGTACTGGAGGAGGAAGCGGAAGTGGATGAGGGCAATGAGGGGAGGGGTGCAGGACTTCCTGCATTTGCGTCACTTCCTCTTAAAGGAAAGTAAGGGGGCGGTAAAGGGATCTCGGACTCAGGGGGCGTGTCCAAAATGGGCCTAACACCAGTCCTAGTGGACAAACAAGTCCTAGCCACCATGAGGCGACATTGCTCCTCGTGGCACGTCTGAATCCATTTTGGCGAGTCATTTACGACCTGTCTCCAACAATCAATATAAGGAAACTGGCCGTAAAGTTCAGGCCTACCTGATACAGCCACGTGTAAGCGCTGTACCAGAGTTGGATCCAAACTGCCACGTGGCGGCCATGCTGCAACCAAAGTAGGCCACTCCCTAGTACACAAAGCGACCAAACGTACAGGAGACATTTTAACCCCAAAATCACATGTTTTGAATCCCTTTTTAAAATTCTTGACCATACAACCTAAGGGATCCGGAATCGTTGACTGCGACGCACCCATACTTAACAATGGAACGTCGTCGACAACGAATACTATACACGCGTACTATTCAACAGTCACACCCGTTTCCTCTGGCAACAGCACCACGTGGTACGGTTACCAAGTGAAACGTACACAATAACAATAAACACTCAGGGAATTCCCGTACACGCACAGCTGTTACACCAGTCACTAGATAATCAATATTATGCCCTTTGGCGAAACTATACAGTCACCCACGCTATAATTCTCTATATACGAATTACCCGTCTATAACACACCCCAGTAACATCGTCTTTTACAAATAGCGGTTACAGTACGGTTAGCATAGGTCAAAGCACAAGTTAAGGTCACAATACAATTATTAGTGGTTATGGTGTTAAACATGCAATAGACGACAATGATTAGTACTTATATACAGTGTCAGTAAATATACAGGGTTATGGTACCGTGCACTATAATACAGCAACACACTATTAACACTCTCGCTAGACGGCTGAGCTCGCGCTATCTAACAAGATATACACTTTACTAAACAATCTTTATCACATTTACAATTCCCAACTAAACTATTGGCCAGTACCTTGAATGGACTACCTAAAACTATATACACCCGTTTTGGTTAGCCACACTGCCCAATCACCACATATAGCGAGCTAGAGAACCGAATTTACACAGGCGCCTCTTAGTCGCACTATCAAAAGTCTAGTGGGTTCCAAATTTACACGCCTTCCCACTTAGCCCAGATAGGTTGAGAGCTAGCGAACCGAATTTACACAGGCGCCGCTTAGTCTCCCGGTCCCTCCGACCTAGCGAACGTAATATACACCCTAGAACGCTAGTCTAAACAAGACACCGGTGTCCGGCTAGGGCTATTTACACCAGGACCCCGCCTGACTAACAAAATCAAACGGTCTGACTAAAGAGCGTTCGATCGAGTGGTGCGCCTTCGCTCCTTCCCTCCGACAGAGGGGGCAGATACACAGATTTAAACCCCTTTGGGCCTACCGCACAATCGGTATACCCCTAGTGGGTCCTGCCGTCTAAAACAGCAGTTGTCTTACCTCCTCGTTCCTGAACCTGAGTTCACACTCATCGACGGGGACACCCCAGCACTTCTCACGTAGAGGCCGATGATCTCCTGGACAACGGACCAGTGGCGCCGAGACGAAGGGAGGTCCGGGAGGTCCACGCAGAAGTTCAGGGGTGCAGCCGTAGAGAACGTGGGCAAAGATAGACCGTCTCACGCCTCTGCCTCTCAGCTACCGTTGAACGATGAGCTTCCCGGCCAATGCACCAAATGATACCGGAGAAACTGACGGAAGCCAAGCACAGAGAGATGGACACAGGTTTCTTCAGGAAGGAAGAGATTCTTTATTGGATCACCGATCGGGACTCAGAGGGACTAGCGTCACCAAAATACAACAAGTTCTGAGCCCCGGACAATAGTGCAGGCTCCTTATATAGGCACATAACTCCTCCCATATTAAGGTCCACCCGCACATTCTCTTAACCAATCAACACAAATAAGAATTAACTTCCTGATTGACCGCATGGCTTGTCCAGCACAATGGAGGAGGGGAATACCATATCCTGTATTCTTGCACATGCTCCGTACACTACTGATCGTATCTTGCCTCGTGCAACCAACTGATCGATACGTCAGCATATGCACGTACACATGCCACGTGGTAATCTCGGCCTACTAAATTTATTTTTACCGAGATTCCACCACAAACTGCTCTTCTATTACAGTGAAAAAAAAATATTTTGTTAAATCTAAAGCTTAACCGATTGTTAAAACAGATATGAGTGGTGGCACTGACTGTGCAAATGGGCAAGGCATCCAACCTCACACAGAAGCTGGCAGGCAGGCAACTGCTCTTCTATTACAGTGAATTTTTTTTATTTATTTTAAATCTAAAGCTTAACCAATTGTTAAAACAGATATGAGTGGTGGCACTGGGCTAATAGGCACAGTATCCAATGTGAACCTCACACAGAAGCTGGCAGGCAGGCAACTGCTCTTCTATTACAGTGGAAACAAAATTTTGGTTGTAAATGCACGCTAAAGAGACACCAGATATGATTGGCAACTGTCAAAGCACGCTGGCACAGGTCTGCAGAGCACACGCTGAAGTAGGCCTGAAACACAGACGCTTGCAGACAACTAACTGCTCTTCTATTACAGTGAAAAAAATTATTTATTTTAAATCGAAAGCTTAACCAATTGTTAAAACAGATATGAGTGGTGGCACTGACTGTGCAAATGGGCAAGGCATCCAACCTCACACAGAAGCTGGCAGGCAGGCAACTGCTCTTCTATTACAGTGAAAAAAAATTATTTATTTTAAATCGAAAGCTTAACCAATTGTTAAAACAGATATGAGTGGTGGCACTGACTGTGCAAATGGGCAAGGCATCCAACCTCACACAGAAGCTGGCAGGCAGGCAACTGCTCTTCTATTACAGTGAAAAAATATTATTTATTTTAAATCGAAAGCTTAACCAATTGTTAAAACAGATATGAGTGGTGGCACTGACTGTGCAAATGGGCAAGGCATCCAACCTCACACAGAAGCTGGCAGGCAGGCAACTGCTCTTCTATTACAGTGAAAAAAAATTATTTATTTTAAATCTAAAGCTTAACTGATTGTTAAAACAGATATGAGTGGTGGCACTGACTGTGCAAATGGGCAAGGCATCCAACCTCACACAGAAGCTGGCAGGCAGGCAACTGCTCTTCTATTACAGTGAAAAAAAAATTATTTATTTTAAATCTAAAGCTTAACCAATTGTTAAAACAGATATGAGTGGTGGCACTGGGCTAATAGGCACAGTATCCAATGTGAACCTCACACAGAAGCTGGCAGGCAGGCAACTGCTCTTCTATTACAGTGGAAACAAAATGTTGGTTGTAAAAGCACGCTAAAGAGACACCAGATATGATTGGCATATGTCAAAGCACGCTGGCACAGGTCTGCAGATCACACGCTGAAGTAGGCCTGAAACACAGACGCTTGCAGACAACTAACTGCTCTTCTATTACAGTGAAAAAAAATTATTTATTTTAAATCGAAAGCTTAACCAATTGTTAAAACAGATATGAGTGGTGGCACTGACTGTGCAAATGGGCAAGGCATCCAACCTCACACAGAAGCTGGCAGGCAGGCAACTGCTCTTCTATTACAGTGAAATTTTTTTATTTATTTTAAATCGAAAGCTTAACCAATTGTTAAAACAGATATGAGTGGTGGCACTGACTGTGCAAATGGGCAAGGCATCCAACCTCACACAGAAGCTGGCAGGCAGGCAACTGCTCTTCTATTACAGTGAAAAAAAATGATTTATTTTAAATCGAAAGCTTAACCAATTGTTAAAACAGATATGAGTGGTGGCACTGACTGTGCAAATGGGCAAGGCATCCAACCTAGAAACAAAGAAACATAGAAACATAGAATGTGACGGCAGATAAGAACCATTCGGCCCATCTAGTCTGCCCAGTTTTCTAAATACTTTCATTAGTCCCTGGCCTTATCTTATAGTTAGGATAGCCTTATGCCTATCCCACGCATGCTTAAACTCCTTTACTGTGTTAACCTCTACCACTTCAGCTGGAAGGCTATTCCATGCATCCACTACCCTCTCAGTAAAGTAATACTTCCTGATATTATTTTTAAACCTTTGTCCCTCTAATTTAAGACTATGTCCTCTTGTTGTGGTAGTTTTTCTTCTTTTAAATATAGTCTCCTCCTTTACTGTGTTGATTCCCTTTATGTATTTAAATGTTTCTATCATATCCCCCCTGTCTCGTCTTTCCTCCATGCTATACATGTTAAGATCCTTTAACCTTTCCTGGTAAGTTTTATCCTGCAATCCATGAACCAGTTTAGTAGCCCTTCTTTGAACTCTCTCTAAGGTATCAATATCCTTCTGAAGATAGGGTCTCCAGTACTGTGTACAGTACTCCAAGTGAGGTCTCACCAGTGTTCTGTACAATGGCATGAGCACTTCCCTCTTTCTACTGCTAATACCTCTCCCTATACAACCACGCATTCTGCTAGCATTTCCTGCTGCTCTATTACATTGTCTGCCTACCTTTAAGTCATCAGAAATAATCACCCCTAAATCCCTTTCCTCAGATGTTGAGGTTAGGACTCTATCAAATATTCTGTACTCTGCCCTTGGGTTTTTACGTCCAAGATGCATTATCTTGCACTTATCCACATTAAATGTCAGTTGCCACAACTCTGACCATTTTTCTAGTCTACCTAAATCATTTTCCATTTGGCTTATCCCTCCTGGAACATCAACCCTGTTACATATCTTAGTATCATCCGCAAAAAGACACACCTTACCATCAAGACCTTCTGCAATATCACTAATAAAAATATTAAAGAGAATGGGTCCAAGTACAGATCCCTGAGGTACCCCACTGGTGACAAGCCCAAGCTTTGAATATACTCCATTGACTACAACCCTCTGTTTCCTGTCACTCAGCCACTGCCTTACCCATTCAACAATATTGGAATCCAAACTCAAAGATTGTAGTTTGTTGATAAGCCTTCTATGTGCAACAGTGTCAAAAGCCTTACTGAAATCGAGGTAAGCAATGTCTACTGCACCACCCTGATCTATAATTTTAGTTACCCAATCAAAAAAATCAATAAGATTAGTTTGGCATGATCTCCCTGAAGTAAACCCATGTTGTCTCTGATCTTGAAATCCGTGTGTTTTTAGATGTTCAACAATCCTATCCTTTAACATGGTTTCCATCACTTTCCCCACTACTGAAGTTAGGCTTACTGGCCTATAGTTGCCCGACTCCTCCCTATTACCTTTCTTGTGAATGGGCACAACATTCGCTAACTTCCAATCTTCTGGGACTACTCCTGTTATCAATGATTGGTTAAATAAATCTGTTAATGGTTTTGCTAGTACACCACTAAGCTCTTTTAATAGCTTTGGGTGTATTCCATCAGGTCCCATTGACTTATTTGTCTTTACTTTTGACAGTTGAAATAGAACCTCTTCCTCTGTAAACTCACGTGTAATAAATGACTCATTTATCCTTTTTCTTAACTGAGGTCCCTTTCCTTCATTTTCATCTGTAAATACCGAACAAAAATATTCATTGAGGCAGTCAGCTAGACCTTTATCCTCATCTACATACCTTCCTTCTTTTGTTTTTAATCTAACTAATCCTTGTTTTACTTTTCTTTTCTCATTTATGTATCTAAAAAAGGTTTTGTCCCCCTTTTTTACTGACTGTGCTATTTTCTCTTCTGTGTGTGATTTGGAAGCTCTTATAACTTGCTTAGCCTCTTTCTGCCTAATCTTATAGGTCATTCTGTCTTCCTCACTCTGGGTTTTTTTATAATTACTAAATGCTAACTTTTAGTTTTTTACTATCTTGGCTACATCTGTGGAGTACCACAGTGGTTTCTTGAATTTTTTGCTTTTACTGACAAGCCTAATGCAATTTTCTGTTGCCTTCAGTAGTGCAACTTTTAAATAATCCCATTTCTTTTGGACTCCATTTAAATTGCTCCAGTCTGATAATGACTCCTTTACACATATTCTAATTTTGGAAAAGTCTGTTTTTCTAAAGTCTAAAACTTTTGTTTTTGTGTGGTGTGACTCAGTCACTGTTCTTATATTAAACCACACTGACTGATGATCACTGGATCCTAAACTTTCACCTACAGTAATATCTGATACCAAATCTCCATTTGTTAACACTAAATCTAGTATGGCCTCTTTACGAGTTGGCTCCTCAACGACTTGTTTTAGAGACAATCCCAGTAGGGAGTTTAGAATATGTGTGCTCCTGGCACAAGTAGCTATTTTTGTTTTCCAATTTATATCAGGAAGATGGCAGGCAGGCAACTGCTCTTCTATTACAGTGAAAAAAAATTATTTATTTTAAATCTAAAGCTTAACCGATTGTTAAAACAGATATGAGTGGTGGCACTGAGTGTGCAAATGGGCAAGGCATCCAACCTCACACAGAAGCTGGCAGGCAGGCAACTGCTCTTCTATTACAATGAAAAAAAATTATTTATTTTAAATCTAAAGCTTAACCAATTGTTAAAACAGATATGAGTGGTGGCACTGGGCTAATAGGCACAGTATCCAATGTGAACCTCACACAGAAGCTGGCAGGCAGGCAACTGCTCTTCTATTACAGTGGAAACAAAATTTTGGTTGTAAAAGCACGCTAAAGAGACACCAGATATGATTGGCGACTGTCAAAGCACGCTGGCACAGGTCTGCAGAGCACACGCTGAAGTAGGCCTGAAACACAGACGCTTGCAGACAACTAACTGCTCTTCTATTACAGTGAAAAAAAATTATTTATTTTAAATCGAAAGCTTAACCAATTGTTAAAACAGATATGAGTGGTGGCACTGGGCTAATAGGCACAGTATCCAATGTGAACCTCACACAGAAGCTGGCAGGCAGGCAACTGCTCTTCTATTACAGTGAAATTTTTTTATTTATTTTAAATCGAAAGCTTAACCAATTGTTAAAACAGATATGAGTGGTGGCACTGGGCTAATAGGCACAGTATCCAATGTGAACCTCACACAGAAGCTGGCAGGCAGGCAACTGCTCTTCTATTACAGTGAAAAAAAATTATTTATTTTTAATCGAAAGCTTAACCAATTGTTAAAACAGATATGAGTGGTGGCACTGACTGTGCAAATGGGCAAGGCATCCAACCTCACACAGAAGCTGGCAGGCAGGCAACTGCTCTTCTATTACAGTGAAAAAAAAATATTTATTTTAAATCTAAAGCTTAACCGATTGTTAAAACAGATATGAGTGGTGGCACTGACTGTGCAAATGGGCAAGGCATCCAACCTCACACAGAAGCTGGCAGGCAACTGCTCTTCTATTACAGTGAAAAAAAAATATTTATTTTAAATGCAAAGCTTAACCGATTGTTAAAACAGATATGAGTGGTGGCACTGGGCAAGTGGGCACAGTATATGCTGTGAGCCTGACACACAGGCTGGCAGGCAGGCACCTGCAATTACATTACACAGGAAAAAAAAAAAAAAAAAAGCAGCCTGATGTTATAGCCCTAAAAAGGGCTTTTTGGGGTGCTGTCCTTACAGCAGAGATCAGATGAGTCCTTCAGGATTGTAGTGGACACTGAATACCCTAGCCTAGCTATCAATTTCCCTATGTAATCAGCAGCAGCTAAACTTTCCCTCCTCTCACTAAGCATGCATCTTCCGAATGAATCGAAAATGGATGCTGGGAGGGAGGTTGGAGGGTGTGGAAGGGAGGGAGTGCTGCTGATTGGCTGTAATGTGTCTGCTGACCGAGAGGCACAGGGTCAAAGTTTGCCCAATGATGACGAATAGGGGGCGGATCGAACTGCGCATGTGTCCGCCCGCCGCGGCGAACGCGAACAAGCTAATTTCGCCGGGAACTGTCCGCCGGCGGACAGTTCGGTACATCACTACTGATCAGGTTTTATCTCGGCATAATTCAAAGCAGCACTGTCAATACTCTCCCCCCCCCTCTCCCCAGAGATAGAATTTTACTGAAATTTCAACCCAGTCAAAATATGTACTGATACAAAGTAGGGAATTGTGCTTTTGTTCATTAGGGATTGACCTAAAAACAGCTGGCAAAAGATGCAGTTCTATTGTCTGAAGTCTTGACAGGTGTATAGTCGCCATTTTGGGCAGTCGGAATCCAAGACAAACCAAACCCATATCCTAACCCAATAACACACAGACACTAAGGAATATGGGGAAATTTGTCCACAGCTTTATTAACCAATAATAATAATAATATTAATAATAATAATAATAATAATAATAATAACGATAATAAATTAACAGATAAACATGGGTCATTGCCCCCCATACTCCGCCCCCTCGCATCCTGTTCCTTCGGCTACCATACAAAAGGCAATGACCCCCATATAATAACACATATACATATTTATAACATACACCAACATTATTCCAAAGTGCCAACCATCCATTAACCACGGCAGGGGTATACCCGGATACCCCTGCCCCACCAGGTTCTGAGCCACCTCCAGGACTCGAAACCTCTCAACCACCGATGACCACAATTTGTTTATTCCACCTCACGTTCATCCAGGGGAGCCTATTTCCTCTCCTTCAGCTCCCCGTCCCGCCACAAGCTCAGACCTTGACCCCTTAAGCTGTCTGAGCTCCGCCACCCCGAAGAAACAGTGCCATCCGTATACCATCCTGCCAACCCAAGTTGAGCAGGTCCAAACCCACCTCCGAGAGATGAACACCATCCGAGCGGTAGTATCCTGGCAACCCTTCATCCAGCTCAAGGTGCCTCACCACCACACCCCCCACCTTCCGGACAAAGCTTGCCATCAAGCTGTTCACTTTCTTCCTGCACCTATCCATAGCCACCGGATCCCGAGCGTGCCGCCACCGGCGCCGCGGGACAATTTCCGACCAGACCAACATGACCCCCGGAAGCAGGCCCCTCAACTTGTTGATGTCCTGCTTCATCCACTTCACCAGCCGGCGTTGCGGCGTAAGGCCCAGGTCATTACCCCCCACATGTAGGACCAGCAAGTCTGGCGTGTACCCCGTCGCCAGCATCCTAAACAGTGCACCACAAACATCCCCCCAGCAAAACCCCCGATACCCAAACCAGCGAACTGCCAACTGGCCTCTCGGAAAACCCAGCTGCTGGCCTTGTGCTCGAGCTGCGGCCCTCCTCTCGGCCCAGAAGACAAACGAATGGCCCACGATCCATGCCACACGCCCTGGGGGGGGGGGGGGAGAAAACAAATGGTGAGGGAAGTCTAACAGAGACCCCCACCCCAGCCCAAAACATCGCAGTGTACCATTTCAATTTATTCAGTTATTATTATTTTTTTTTTTTTTATTATAAACAGTCCCCAAGTCCATTACTCCAACAAACCCAACCGAACATAGGAACGGAATCTTACCGATTCCCACCTCCCTATCCGCTTCACCACCTCGTCCCCCAATCCCAACCGTGCCGCCTCCGTGGCCGCCCCAATACGGAACGAGTGCGTTCCGAATCGTTCAGCCCGAAGCCCCAACTTACCTAAGCCCAACCGAAATACTCACGCCGCGGACGTCCGTTTTGGATCTGCCAAGGTGCACCACTACCTTCCTATCCAAGACACGAACCCCCGAAAATTGCAGGCCCCCCTGCACCATCTTATTAGCACTCACCAATTCCCCAATTCGGAATGCCCCAAAAAACGCCAAAATAAACGCCACCTTGAACAGCGAAGCCTCGAACCCATCGAAACAGACCTCAGGCAACAGACCCACCAAATCCCCCAGCAGCTGAACCGACACCGGGCGCCTGGTATCTGGCGACCTGCGCCCCTTGCGATAGCCCTTCAGGGCTTGCCTGATGACGAAGGTCTTGGTAAAGTCCTCCTTCCCATGCCACCGAAACCAAAACGCCATCGCCGCCATAGACCTGTCCACCACGGCAGGGGACGGCCCTTTTGCCAGCAATTGACAGGTGTACCACAGGAAAGCATCCCGCAGGGCATCCCCGCCGTCTATGGCCAACCCGTCCAGCGACCGCTCCCACAAGCCCCAAACCTTACTGTACGAGGCCCAAGTGGCCGGTGCCAGAGAAGCCTTCACAAGTCCTCCAAGCAGGATGCTCCCAGCTGCCAAATCTCGTCCGGGCAAGCCTGCCCTTCCTTCGATGCCCCCGGCGCCGCCAGCCAGAATCGGGACCACTGAAAACGAGACAGAGCATCAGCCACCTCATTCAAATAGCCGGGAACATGGCGCGTGCGAAAAACAACATTCCGAGACATACACAGCAATACAAGTCGCCTAAGCAGCGTAACCACCGGCCTCGAGGCCGCAGACTGACGATTCACCGCGTGTACCACCGCCATGTTGTCCGAGAAAAAGACCACCTTCCGATCGCACAAGTCCACGAAGTAGGCCCCTTCGAAGAAACACCCCAGTAGGTGATGACAGTCCGGGTGGACCGGCAGCAGCCGAAACGCTGCTTCAATGTCCACTTTAGCCATCAGAGCCCCATGCCTGGCCCGCCTGACCAGTTCGACCGCCCGGTCGAAAGATGCATACGACACCGAGCATAAGTCCTTACTAATACCGTCATTCACCGACTCCCCTTTCGGGTATGAGAGATGGTGAATGAGTCGAAATTTACCCGGCTCCTTCTTGGGAACCACCCCAAGTGGGGAAATCCGCAGGCCCTCCATCGGAGGCACTGCGAACGGGCCCGCCATGCGGCCCAGCCCGACTTCTTTGCCCAGCTTCTCCCTCACCACGTCCAGGAAGTCAGCAACAGACTTCAGGTTGCGCAGCCTCCCCGATCCCCCCTCCCGCTCCTGAAACGGAATAAAAAACCCCGTCGCAAAACCCGCCAGGAGCACAGCAGCATCCGCCCTGTTACCGTAGCGGCTTAGCCACGGCTCCATCGCGCTTAGCCTCACTGGGGTTAAGCCCCGGGGAAGCGGATGCACCCCCTCCCCCGGCCGCGACAGCCGCACCGGCGCCTCCGGACTTACCCTTCTTGAAGCAGCGGTTGAGCCCACGAGCGCCCCCGCAGCCGGAACACTCGTGCTTGAAACGACAGGTGGCCCCCCATTTGCATTGGCCCTCATTATAGAGCCAGCATAAGCCCTTTTGTAAGGTGGCCAACGAGGCGGACTGCCGAGTTTTGAAAGGGCTGCGCCTTCTGCGCCATCATCAGCTTCATCCAGAGCGGCAGGTCCATCTGATCCCACCTCATACCTGGATTAGCCGCCAGCCGTTGCCGAAATTGCTCGTCATACCGCCACCACGCCAACCCCCCGTAAGTACGGTACGCTTCCCAAATGCCATCCAGATAGCAAAACAGAGACGAGCATAACCCCGGCGATTTCTCGCCGAGCACGCTAGCCAGCACGCAAAAGGCCCTCAACCAATTACCAAAGGATTTCGGAATCTTGCGATACCGCTTCCTCTTTTCCTCCTCCTCCTTTTTCTCCTCCTTTTTCTCCTCCTCTTTGAGGTCAATAAAGTCCTCTAATGGGAGGAGGGAGAAAATCTCACAGAACTCCCCCTTCCATATCTTATCCTTTACGTCCTGTTTCAAGTGAACCCCCAGCGGGCCCGCAAAAGATACATACGCGTGCTGCCTAGCCGCGTCGGGGATACCCCCAGTCAACTCAGCCCGCTCACTCCCAGCCTCCCCTACTTCCTGCGGCACCACCATGTCCCCGCCCGAACTAGGCCCCATGGAATTCCCGACCCGAGAGCCCGTAGCCACAGCTCCCGGAGCCCACACCTGACCAATGCCGCTAGTGTCACCCCCCGCCCCCAACGAGTGGAGTAGTGCCTGAAGTGTGGTAACTAAAGCGCTGGAGTGTAGTGACCCACTGGACTCACCGGCCAAGCCCCCCGACACCGGAACGGTGGGGGCTGCAGTGCTGATCGCCCGACGTCCAGGAAGAGGAACTTCCGCCGCTGTCTCGCCGACCGGGGAGCCCACCCGGTGACCTGCCTGCGAGGAGGCGGAACGGCTCCGAGACCTAGGACAATGAGAAGAAGTCCTGGGTAGGGTGTAACGGACATCAATTCCCCACCCGTCACGACCCCGGGAGCGCCTGCTCTGCACCGAAGCCTCCCGCTGAGCTCTACTACCACGCGGCACCTGGGAAACCCTGGAGCTGCGACTCCTCCCGTCTCTACCAGTAGGCCGCCCCCGCCGACCATACCTAGGGGCTGCCTCACCATCCCCTGCCGAGCTGTCCGAGGGGGAGCAGTGCCGCCCTGACCTCCCCCGAGCATCCCGGGACCCCAGAGATCTAACTGGCAAGGGGCTGCCACTACTACTTCCAGAACCCGGGCCCCCCCGAAGGCCACAGCCCCCCGCCGCCTACCCACTACAGAGGATCCCAATCCCCCGCCTACCCCACTTCTCTGCCTATCTACCTCCGGTACCTCCTTCCCCGCACCAACCGCCACAGCCCCTTTACTCTTCCCCCCACGCTTACCAGACCCTGCCGGCCCAGACCTACCATCCACTCCCTTGGGGGACCCGCTCATGGACCTGGCCGCACCCCGAGAACCCCCACCGCCCTTGGAACTCACCCCTTGTAAACCACACTTTCTCTTAGAGGCCCCAGGACCCTCCCCCCTTACAACTAGGGCCCGGGCGCCCTCTACTGGCCTACTCCTGCCTCCCCCTGTGGCAGAGCTCCCCCTAGCGTCCTTCCCGCCAAGAGGGCCCCGGCCGGAGCCCTCTGCACTTGCCTGTTGCCTCCCAGGCCGGCCATGCGGTCTCCCGGATCCAGACTCCTCCTCATCATCACTCTCCGATAGGGGGGAAGCCCTCCTGGACCTCCCCTCTGTGGTCCCCGAACCACCAGGCGGCCGCCCGGCCACCTCCGACCCGAAAGCAGCAGCGCCCCCGTCCACGATATCCTTCTGCCTCCAAGTGCTCATCCGAGGCTCAGGCCGCACGCGGAGAGGCAAGGCCTCGACCACGCGGCTACCGGGCCTGCTGCCGGCCGCAACCGAAACTCCACTGCCTCCGGGGATAACTTCACCGGGCCCCGCGCCCGGGCTTAGCCTCCTCGGGGGCCTCCGGGCCCGAACCGGTCTACCGCCATCGCCGTCCCGATCCGCCGCCTCTACCGCCAGGGCAGGGCCTAGCTGGGCCCGTAGCCAGTCCGCACCCTGATGCCGTGCTGCCGACCTGATCCCCTCCAGCAAATGCTCCACGTCGTCCATTGGCCCTGCAGAGGAGACAAAAGAAATCCCACCAAGCAAAGCCCGCGCACACCGAGGTGAACACAAACTCAACCAGGTAGAAAGTTAGAATGACTCACCTAAAATGGCTGCTCATTTAAATAGCCAATCCTACTTACCCATAATTCCAACCCTTGCTTACTTCCTCCTAAACCCACCTCCTAACCCCTGTCAAGGCCTTTTTCCGCTTAGCTGCGCTCTAGCTACATGGGGCTACATTCCCAACCCAGACTTTCTATCGCTGTCTAATCACAGACTTCCCAATGCCGCTGAGTTTTTGCAAGGCAGGGGCTCTGAGCAATTGCTGCTTCTGAGGTTAGCTTCACTGAGCTAACCAACCAGGAAGCACCAGGACCACTTGTCTGATTGACAGCTGGAGGTGTAACATGGTGCATTTTTAAAACTGCCTAACTTTCTATTGAAATCTGCTTTTTTGTAAAATGAAAAAAAAAACCCACACTCTTCACACATGAAGCACTTTAACAAGCTGAAGTGATATATGGGTCCTGTAAATGCACACATTCAAGGCGAGACATGAGTCTCATTTTGAATGGATTATATAGATCAGGGGTAGTCAACCTGGTCCCTACTGCCCACTAGTGGGCAGTTTGGGATTTCAGGTGGGCAGTGGTGGGTCCTGCAGAAAATGCCAAGTGGACCTCGATGGCCGTTGAGTGCCTTTTATCTCCTCTGCTGGCCCATGCAGAGCCGGCCTTGCAGTAAGCCCAGGACATCAAAGACTTCCCTCAACGACCCACTGGCACTTAGTTCCAGCAGAGGGAGGGAAGGGCCTGGAAGGCTCTGTGTTCCTTCCGCAAGCAGGCTGGTTGGAGTGTTGCTGCGCGTTATAATGGCAACGTTTCGATACAGTGCTGTGCTCGCAGTAGGACATTAGAGAGTCAAAGTGAACATGCCACCACTGGACCACCAGGACTTACAGCATTATGCACCCCCTCCCCCTCCCCCCCGGTAAAAGGTAAGAAGAAGGGAGGTGGAAACATTAAGATAGATTTTCACATATCACCCACATACACACATCATAGACCCTATGCATACTTCACAAACACACACTACACCCCTCAAACACATACACCCTGCCCCCTCACACACACTACCCCCTCACACATACTGCCCCTCACACAAGCACTGCCCCCCATAAGCACTGGCTCCCTCACACAAGCACAGCACCCCTTACACATGCACAGCAACCCTTTACACATACTACACCCTTCATACACACACAGTACCTCACATACACACTGAAAAAAAGTAGAATTGAAAATAGAAAAAAATTAAATAAAAGATCTATAAACTTAAGTATGTATTAAAAAAAATAAAAATCGCACTTGCGCTATAAAATTAGTTACTGCGGCACTGTTGGGCGGTAAGGAAATTTTACTGTCAACAAAGATACAAAAGTGGGCGGTAGGTATTAAAAGGTTGACTACCCCTGATATAGATAGTACATATCTGTGGCAACTGACATTTAATGTGGATAAGTGCAAGATAATGCATCTTGGATGTAAAAACCCATGGGCAGAGTACAGAATATTTGATAGAGTCCTAACCAACATCTGAGGAAAGGGATTTAGGGATGATTATTTCTGATGACTTAAAGGTAGGCAGACAATGTAATAGAGCAGCAGGAAATGCTAGCAGAATGCTTGGTTGTATAGGGAGAGGTATTAGCAGTAGAAAGAGGGAAGTGCTCATACCATTGTACAGAACACTGGTGAGACCTCACTTGGAGTATTGTACGCAGTACTGGAGACCGTATCTCCAGAAGGATATTGATACTTTAGAGTGAGTTCAGAAAAGGGCTACTAAACGTATATGTATAGATAACTCAAAAAGAAAAAAGCAGAGCCTAAATATAGATATGAGACACAATGGTGGTAGGAAAAAATGGGGGATAACCCCTAACTTGTATGAATAAAAAATAAAAAATAAAAAAACTACCATTAAGTGTCTCAATATCATGATAAATATTGTCACAATTGAAATGAACGTTAAAAAATAACTTTTAATGGATATACTAAAATGAAAGAGTGTAAAAGATAAAAACAAAAAGCACAAGGCTAAATCAATGTCCTATAAACTGGCTAAGGCACTTCACCCTCCAATAGGAGAAATAGCAAGGAAAGTATCAATACAAAGAAATAAGATACTTAATAGTATAGAAATGAAACACTTGCTATAAACAGTGTAGCTAAATTAATAGAGGGGAGAGTGCAGTGCTTGTATCCTCTAAACTCCTCCTGCAGAACAGAGTCTGCTGGATATGGAAGAAATGCCTCTTGTGCTCAAGTAGTTAAACAGCACACCAATATGGTTGCAAAGCTGCTGCACTATAGGGAGGTGTGAATAGGGAGGTATAAGAGGCAGTAACAAGCTAGGATTTAATGTAGTAATCGATAGAAATAAAGAGAATTGAGGAAATCCTGATGCTGGATTAGATAACGAATATAAGTGCCTTCGAGGGTACCCCTTAATAAATGCCTATACTGTTTCTCTTAACCCCCCATAGAGAAATAATAGCCAGAGTATAGGACTAAGAGAACGGATGCCTAGTTATAAGAGCAAGTTCGCTAGTGAGATCGCGGCTGTGTAAGTGCAGAAGCAGAGGTATATCTAGCTAGGCGTCCTGAGCCCCTGACGCGCGCGTTTCATCAGGGTTACTCATCAGAGGGGAACTTAACATGTATAGCTTGGAGGAAAGACGAGACAGGGAATATGATAGAAACATTTAAATACATAAATGGAATCAACACAGTAAAGGAGGAGACTATATTTAAAAGAAGAAAAACTACCACAACAAGAGGACATAGTCTTAAATTAGAGGGACAAAGGTTTAAAAATAATATCGGAAGTATTACTTTACTGAGAGGGTAGTGGATGCATGGAATAGCCTTCCAGCTGAAGTGGTAGAGGTTAACACAGTAAAGGAGTTTAAGCATGCGTGGGATAGGCATAAGGCTATCCTAACTATAAGATAAGGCCAGGGACTAATGAAAGTATTTAGAAAACTGGGCAGACTAGATGGGCCGAATGGTTCTTATCTGCCGTCACATTCTATGTTTCTATGTTTCTATGTTTCTAGGTTGGATGCCTTGCCCATTTGCACAGTCAGTGCCACCACTCATATCTGTTTTAACAATTGGTTAAGCTTTCGATTTAAAATAAATCATTTTTTTTCACTGTAATAGAAGAGCAGTTGCCTGCCTGCCAGCTTCTGTGTGAGGTTGGATGCCTTGCCCATTTGCACAGTCAGTGCCACCACTCATATCTGTTTTAACAATTGGTTAAGCTTTCGATTTAAAATAAATAAAAAAATTTCACTGTAATAGAAGAGCAGTTGCCTGCCTGCCAGCTTCTGTGTGAGGTTGGATGCCTTGCCCATTTGCACAGTCAGTGCCACCACTCATATCTGTTTTAACAATTGGTTAAGCTTTCGATTTAAAATAAATAATTTTTTTTCACTGTAATAGAAGAGCAGTTAGTTGTCTGCAAGCGTCTGTGTTTCAGGCCTACTTCAGCGTGTGATCTGCAGACCTGTGCCAGCGTGCTTTGACATATGCCAATCATATCTGGTGTCTCTTTAGCGTGCTTTTACAACCAAAATTTTGTTTCCACTGTAATAGAAGAGCAGTTGCCTGCCTGCCAGCTTCTGTGTGAGGTTCACATTGGATACTGTGCCTATTAGCCCAGTGCCACCACTCATATCTGTTTTAACAATTGGTTAAGCTTTAGATTTAAAATAAATAATTTTTTTTTCACTGTAATAGAAGAGCAGTTGCCTGCCTGCCAGCTTCTGTGTGAGGTTGGATGCCTTGCCCATTTGCACAGTCAGTGCCACCACTCATATCTGTTTTAACAATCAGTTAAGCTTTAGATTTAAAATAAATAATTTTTTTTCACTGTAATAGAAGAGCAGTTGCCTGCCTGCCAGCTTCTGTGTGAGGTTGGATGCCTTGCCCATTTGCACAGTCAGTGCCACCACTCATATCTGTTTTAACAATTGGTTAAGCTTTCGATTTAAAATAAATAATTTTTTTTCACTGTAATCTCTTCCAAGCCAACACGTAAGTACTGCCGTGGCTCATATAATCTTTCTAAGAAAGAAAAAATGGCTTTAGACACCCTTAGTAATAACAAGGCGATTACGATCAAGCCTGCGGACAAGGGGGGTGCCATAGTGGTACAAAATACAGATGATTACATAAATAAAAATTCTAAGACAATTGGGGGATACCATAACATATAAATGCCTACCTGGTGACCCCACTTTGAGTTTACAATGTAAAATTGAAACTTTTCTCAGACAGGCTTTGGATAACCTTATCATTGATATGGAATTGTTTAAATTTTTGATGGAAACTACACCAGTTGTACCAGCTTTATATACTCTTCCTAAAATCCACAAATCTTTGATTAGACCTCCTGGTAGACCTATAGTGGCAGGAGTTGGCTCTCTTCTCTCTCCTTTAGCTAAATTTCTTGACAACATTCTGAGGCCCTTTTTGGTTAATATTAAATCTTATGTGAGAGATACCACTGAGGTGTTAGTAAAACTTAAAGACATATCACTTAAAGAGATATCACCTGACGACAATTTGGTCCTTGTCACATTGGATGTGGCAAGTTTATATACATCTATTGAACATGATGCTGGCCTGGCGGCTGCGAGATCAGCATTCATTACACTGGGTTTTAATGATGATGTCTTGAATTTTCTGATGGTATTGTTGGAGTTTGTTATGAAAGAGAATTACTTTTTGTTTCAAGATCAATTCTTCTTGCAATTGAAGGGTACCTCGATGGGCTCCAATGTGGCACCCACATATGCTAGCATTTTCATGTCTGAGATGGAAGAAAAACTTATTTACCCACACGCTTTATTTCAACAGTTTGCCACTAGGTGGTGGCGCTATATTGATGATGTGCTGCTGCTGTGGGTTGGCACATTGGAGTCCCTTAGAGAATTCTTTACGTTTCTGAACACATGCTCTGAGGATATCAAATTCACGATGACCTATGATATGGTTGAAATACCATTCTTAGACATTTTGATTAAAAAGCATGAGGGTAGACTTGCTACTGATCTATATAGGAAGACAATGGACAAAATACACTTCTTCATTTCTCTAGTGCTCATCCTCCAGCTATCTTTAAAGCCCTCCCTAAGAGTCAATACACACGTGTTCGGAGACTTGTTTCTGACGAGCACATGGTTGGGAGACGTCTGAATGAGATGACCACTAGATTTATGGAACGGGGTTATCCTTTGTCACTGTTGAATGATCAACTTAACCAGATCAAGGATCAGAACAGGGAATACTTTCTTCATTCTCATAAACACCAACGAAATGATAAGAGGTTAAAATTTGTATCCAAATTTGGGAGGTACTCAGATGATCTGCAGAGGATCATATATAAACATTGGCATGTTCTTTCTCAGTGCCACCCCAATATAGTGGAATTCTCCCAAAAGCCGATGTTTGCCTATAAAAGAGGCACGTCACTTAAAGATAGGTTAGTTAAAACTCTGGTCCCTCAACCTAAGGGTGGTCCAATTGCTGGGAGACAAGGAAATTTTCCCTGCTATAACTGTGTCTCTTGTCATTCTATGATTAAGGGTGATGTTATTTATCACCCATACAGTGGTAAAAAGTATCCGATTAGACAACATTTGACTTGCAACACTGATTTTGTGGTTTATGTACTGAAGTGCCCTTGTGGCCTTCTATATGTTGGACAAACCAGTCAGAAATTTAAGATGAGATTTTCTAAACATAAATCCACTATTCGGACTGGACTGACTGATTTGCCCATACCGTTGCACTTTGTTGAGGCGAGACATGGTGTTTCACAACTTAGATTCCAAATTTTGGAACAAATTATTGAACCACCCAGGAGGGGAGACAGGAACAGGAGACTTCTACTACGTGAGGCTTTTTGGATACGGGAACTTGACACATTATACCCAAGGGGCTTGAATTGTGAATATGATTTATCTATGCTCATATAGGGAATGTTTGTTTGTTTTTATATTGTATGTTTTTAATTTTTAAAAAATATTTTTTTGTCTTTCAGGACTCTTTAGATAATTGGTGCTGGTCTCTTTGACACCCTTCTTTTTCCGTTGTTACATGGCATGAAACCTTGGAACTTTCAGGGACTACTTAAATATGGACTGAAGTTATTCTTCTGTCATTGCACTGTAGTTTGCTTACATTTAATTAACACCTTTCACTATAGTTGTGTATAATTACCAACACTTTTCATATATGTATATAATTATGGTGTTACTGTATTTTATTGATACACAGTATGATTACTATATTTTTTTATTTCTTATATTTTTTCACTGCAGGCACTTGCACTTTATGTTTGCTCATCTGCACTTTATTTAAATACACTTATAACTTTTAAGTACACTTATAATATGCTAGTGATTTTAATTGTACTCTAGCATTTAATACATATGTATTTGCACATTAGATATTCACTTTGTCCCGGTTTCCTATATAGGTAAGATTGATTTATATCCGATGAATGTACACAAATGGGTTATTTCTTCTTCGGTATTTTTTTTGATGTAAAAAATTTTTTGGATGTATATTTTTTTAGTGTGTTTTCGCTGGGATAAATAGTTGACTATATATTTTGCCCCTTTGTGCCTAGGAGGATGAGAACATGTCCTCTTTCTTATTTTTATTTGTTTTCTTTTTTATTTACTTATTATTATTTATTATTATTTTTATTTTATTTTATTTTTTATTATTTTTTATAATTTTTTTTATTTTTTATTTTTATTTATTTTTAACTTTATTTTTTTTCATTTTTAATTTTATTATTTTTTATTTTTATTTTCATACTTTAGTTTTTGTATTCATTTATTAATTTTTATATTATTTATTATTATTGTTATTTTTATTTATATTTAGTATTATTATTTTTATTTTATTTTGTATTTTTGTATTTTTTATTATTTTTTATTATTATTTATTTTATTTTTTTATTTTTTATTTTTTATTTCTTTTTATTATTTATTTTATTTATCTATTTATTTATTTATTTTACATTTATTATTATTTTATTATTTATTTTGCATTTTGTTCTTATTAGATTTATTTACTCATACTTTAACTGCTGGAATGAGGCATTATGTATGATTATATTTTTAAGTTCATTGTTTAGTGATCTAGGGATCACATGGAGTCCTTGTGACAGGTCCTGCACATTACCTATGTGCTGTGTATATGTTTTGACACAAAGTCACACTATTTTGGACCTAATGCCGATCCGTTTTCAAGGAACTGCCGCGTTTGCGTTCCAGTGACGTCATTTGCGTTCCACAGACCCGGAAGTGAGCTGCAACCAGAAGATAGTGGCTCCAATACATTATTTTTTTCCGTTTGTTTCGTTTTTTTGTTTACTTTGAGGCTGTTCCTTTTCTCCTCTACTCCTGGGCACTTATGGGTAAGCCACCTGGGCAGACATCTGGGTACAATTATTTACCTTCGATGTTTCCATGGGTTTTCTCTTTACTTATACATACCTCATACTATCCCTAGCTATTTATACAATTATGCAATTGATTTTTTAAATTGGTGTTTGACATATTAATGTATCTTGTATTTGATATAAAGAATTTTCCCTTGTGTTTGCTTTATATATTTTTCTGATAGGTGTTTTTTTAAAAAAAATCTCTTGGCTGTATCAATTAACAACTTTTGTTAATTAGTTAATTAAATCATGGATTGATTTCCTGTTTGTTATTTGTTTGCTATATAAGCACATTTTTCACTGTGTGGTGTCAGCTTGAAAAAGACCTTTGTTGGTCGAAACGTTGCTTGGCGTTGCATTTTTTCCTAATAAATCTGCATACGGTTTCAATTTGGAGTGCCTGTGGTCCTTTCTTCTTTAGGGAATATGATAGAAACATTTAAATACATAAATGGAATCAACACAGTAAAGGAGGAGACTATATTTAAAAGAAGAAAAACTACCACAACAAGAGGACATAGTCTTAAATTAGAGGGACAAAGGTTTAAAAATAATATCGGAAGTATTACTTTACTGAGAGGGTAGTGGATGCATGGAATAGCTTTCCAGCTGAAGTGGTAGAGGTTAACACAGTAAAGGAGTTTAAGCATGCGTGGGATAGGCATAAGGCTATCCTAACTATAAGATAAGGCCAGGGACTAGTGAAAGTGTTTAGAAAATTGGGCAGACTAAATGTGCCCATAGGTTCTTATCTGCAGTCACATTCTATGTTTCTACATAAAAATATTTGAAATAAAGAAATACATTAATATATTAGGAAGATACACTGAAATTTCTTGCAGCTACAGTGACCTTTCCCCAGATTAGATAATTCCACAGGAAGTACAAATTATATTATTTTGGCATCTTTACAACCGCAACAATTTATACAAATCACTTATATTACTTGCAATGATGTACAGAGGACAGAAAGCCTCTATGCAAAACAGCCTGCAAAATAATCATATCGCACCTTTATGTCCACCTCCCCATATTGATCTCTTTTGCTATCTGCCATACCCTCCATATCATTCACAAACAGGTTGACTCAATAAACAAGAGATCTAGCTAGTAAAATGAGAAAGGCAAAACTTAAACGGGCACTATAGGCACCTAGACCACTACAGCTCATTTATGTGGTCAGGGTGCAATGTCCCATGTCCCTTAACCCTACAGTGGTTGTGACAAACTTCCATTTGCCACTGGGCATTGGAGAGGACTGATCGCTAGCCTCCTGCCCTGCGACTATGGCCCTGGGATGTATTGCCCTTTAAGAACTGCATTTGGGCATAATGGATTTGTATAATGCTGTTCCTGGCCCTTTAAATACTTTGGAGCAGTGTTACAACTTTTAAACTGGCACTTCAAATGCAGTCGAAGTGCCGAAGTTGTCAAAGTGCCGAAGTCGTCGAACTTATTCGAACGCGGTCAGCGGTGTGTGCAGCCAAATCTACGGAACTGTTTTCGTCTACCCAATTGCACGAACACCGCTGACCCGTACCTTATTCGACACTGCGGCTGGAGACTAAGTCCCGTTCGAAGATTCGTTCAATTGGGTCATTTTCTCGGTGTAAAATAGACTGACCGCACAGCCCAAATCCATGGAACTGTTTTGGGCATGAAAATGTGCTTGCAGTTGGTCAAAAGTGACTTATACCTATCTCCCGAACGGCTGAACGGATTCGAATGATTTTTGGGTATGTTTGTATTTGTAATGTGCTGGTTAATAATATGTAACTGTTATTAATATTGGATGTATGGTTTTAGAGTTATGAAAGTTGGGTAAAAAGTATGTTTAAATTGTACGGATTATTGGGTTACTTCTCAGGCTAAGGGGAGGGAATCTGTGGGATGTAACCATTGTGTGATTGGGTAATGTATAATTGTATGTGGGTGTCTCCCAACAGGGGAGAATTGAATAAAAGCAGAGTGTGTGCCATTAAACCAGAGTTCTTCTTGACCCTCAACACGTAGTCTTGTCTCATGCTTGGAGGGTACAGCTATATTCACACTGGGGATTGCTATGCGCTACATACTCCCTTGAGCTTTAATCACTAAGCTCTTTTGAGAGCTTGATCCTGTTACGCTCTCCTTGGAGGAGAGGTCTTTCCCACACGGTCCTGGATGCTGGAGGTTCATACAGGGTGGAAGGAAGATGGCGAGACTCCAGTCAAGCTACGGCGGTTGTGGAGTCTGCGGTGGTTGTGGTGTCGTCTGCATGGCTTGGAGTCCTCAGGAAGCGCTAGGAGAATCCGTCAACGGAAGGTGTCCGTTACAGTGGTAATTATTGCAGCTCCAAAAAAGGCCAAATAAAAACCCATAATTCCCATCAAACTTATAAAATAAAAATAATAACTGAGCGGGGAAGAAAAAACATGCCAAAAGGGTCGGGGAAAGGCTTATAAAGCCAACCCCTATAGAGTTAGGGGCATATTACAAGGAGGGAGCTGTGAGCTGGTAGCTCCCTCCTTGTAATAAGCAGAACGAACAAACGAACACCGACATTCGGTGTTTGTTTGTTCTTCTGAAACTTCTGTTCATTCCTTTGTCTTTGTGACAAATGAATAGATGAAATTCCTGTCCGAATTTCGGACAATAGCAAATGCCCAAGTGTTTAACTGGGCATTCATCGGAATGTTACAGTGCTATCTAGTGTGGGCAATGACGTGTCCCACAGGGCCTTCATCTGCCCACTCAACGATGGCGGTGCCCAGGACCTAGGTCCAGACATGAAATAAAGATAAAAAATAGGTAATATGGGGGGCTTAGGCGCATTTAGGGTTGACTAGGGGGGCATTTAAATATACTGGAGTCGGTAAGAAGGTTTAAAAAAAAAAAACAGATGCAGCCATGAGAGTGCCGCTTTAAGATAAAATAGTCAAGGTGTGACTTGACAAGATTTTTTTTCTCAAAACAGTTATTCTAGTTTAACTTTTGCCATTAGAATTTCATTATCTAAAAGTAAAAATTGTAAGTCATATACCCTGAGAAATGTGATTATTATTCTCTAAATAGTTGCATAGTGAATATAATCATATACATTTGTAGAGCTCCTTTTTTTTCATAAACCTTTTTATTGAGAATATTGGTAAGCCAATATATGTTATCCAATCTCTGAGATTTTCACATTTATATTGATGCAGTTGTAAAGACAATAAAGCATTTTAAATGTAAAATATTCTCTCTTTTTTAATTGTATTTATTGTTTATTGGGTTTTGTGTTTTCAGAGAATATAATGGACCATCATACATGGTAACATACAGATTAAAGCAAAGATACATTTGCATTACATGGCTACATTCACTAATAGTTGATTATATCTCCCCTACACAATTCATGCAATACCTTATTGATGGTAGTAATAAGTGTATCCATATGTATGAGTAAGTAAAATAGTAAGTAAACCCTAACAACCACCAAAAAATACACGGAACATAATTAGAATATAGAATACAAAAATACAAAAATACAAAGAAAAAAATATAAAATACAAAATAAGCACTAAACTCTCACAAGCATCAATGTACTCTGTGGAATCTGTGACACATCTCTTGTTGAACATCGACTGCATTATCTTTATTTGCCCAAGAGGCCCTCTCCTACTGCCCGATTTCCCCATCTCTGACTTAATCTACCGTCACTGGGATGTAAAGTCAGGCCCTATCGAATTTGGCTCTGCCTTCTATGGAATCTAAACTCATACAGGTAATGAGTTGTACCTCCTCTGGTAGGTTTGGCCTGATTGGACATCCTATCTGTTTCCAATGTAATGCAATGAGCGGCCATGCTGCTAATATGATCTGAGAGGTCAAGGCTTTCACATGCCTCGAGAGTATTTCAGGCAAAAGTAATAGCAAATAACACGATGGTTGAAGGTTAAAGGGTCAAAGCCCAACTGCACACACAGTTTCGCCACCTTCTTCCACAGCGTTTGAGAATATCTCTTTTTTAAGGTGCACAGTTCCATTTTTTGTTAATTTTTTTGTTTAATTAAATGCACAATAACTGTTACAGAAACTGCAAAACCGGCAGTTTAACATCTGGTATAATTATTCTTCATATAATACATTTATGTATATTGTAGCTCTCTCAGGATATGCCATTCTTGGTACACGGCTTATTAGATATACACAGAATTAATTCCTCCAACCTAACGTGTGTATGTGTTTTTTAAAAACAGTTATTGTTAATTACATCATTTCCAACTAGGATTCTTAAAGCTTTTAGCTTACAATACCAAGGTTGAATTGCAATACTTGTTAAACTCAGCTTGTTTTTAAATTCCCCTAAAGTGTTAATGTACACTAAGCTTGTTGAGAAGGAGGTAAGAGCTGATATTATAAGGCGCGGTCTGCTCTCAGACATTTAGTGCCAACCCGCTAACTGTCTAGATTTTTATTGTACAGCCTTGCTTTTTGGTAATTTTAATTGCAGCTCCCGGACACCCGCAAAGTCTATCCCATTAGGGTGCTCTGCCCCCTCACGTTTTGCGTGGGAGCACGTAACTACGCGGCGCTCAGCCGTACAGCACGCCATTGCCCACTGTCGCCAGGGATAGGATACCCAGCAGGTACCAACTTCGAGAAGCCCCCTCCCCTACAATGACAGGTAAAACAGAAGGGAGGGGGGCTCCAATCTTTGTGGTGCAAAGCTGGTCCTCGCAGAGCTCCACTCGAAATCATAGACATAAACGATTAAAACCACGGAAAAACAAAAAAGAATACACCTGAGACAAGAAATACCCCCAAGCAGAGACAATGGGGAAGAAGAACAAAAAGAATCAAGGCTCAGCTACGCGTAGGCAACCCGATATAAGACTATCATTTGAGCCCCCACGGAGACCTAAGATGGCGCATGAGGCCTGCTACTCACCCGAAGCCTCTGCAGAGGAAGAGGAATCACTGCCCTCACCTCAATCGGAGGCCCGGTCCAGCTCACCGGAATCCAAAGCAGACGAGACCCTAGCCACAAAGGGGGATATAAAAAAGCTCTTGATCGAGCTGAGGCAGATTTGGAGGTCGTACGCCGCGCAGTCCGCAGCCTAGAGATGCGGGATACCTCCAGGGACAAAAACCTCTGTGATACGGATCAGAGCCTGCAGGAGCTCACGTCACAGGTACAAGACCTGAGGCGCACGGTGACCACTATGGAGGCAAGGCACAGGCAAAAAAACCTCAGGGGTGTCCCCAAAACCATAGAAAATACACAGCTCCTACCCTATGTCCACGACCTCACGGCAGTCATGGGCATTAAAAGCCCCACAGACAAGGCACAAATCACCACAGCTTTCAGGGTGCGGAAATCGGCAGCGGCACCTAAAGAAGCACCCAGAGACGTCATTATTGTCATCAGGGACATCTCCGTGAGGGCAGCCATAATGACCCGATCCAGGGAACTGGGAACGGTTATTCACGAAGGCCACAGAATGGCAGTGTACCCAGACACACCGTTTTCAGCCCTAATGGAAAAAAGGAAACTGGCACCTATAGCCAAGAAATTGAGAGATGCTAACATGAGATACCGTTGGGGCATGGACAGATCCCTCACCACTGTCATCAAAGGGGAAAGCCACACACTTACCTCAAAAGACGTCCCCGACAGCTTCTTGCAACTCGCCGGTCTGACGGCACTGCAGCAACAAGAGACCACACCGCCAAAGACATACCGGTGGAACCGGAGAACAGTAACTACAACAAGGGCACGCAAGACAAAACACCCGGCACCATAAAAATAAGGAGACTGACACCTGCACTCAGAGGAGAGTCAGAACTCAGCCTAACTAGACAATCGTTTAGATGAGTACCAAATCTGTAACTGCTGATTTGGCAGTGAGTTTCCTCTTCACAAAGGGCCAATGCATACCTCTATACTAGTTATATGTTAGTTAAATGTTTCTATACTATTTGATGTATATGGACTATATACCACATACGACAGATATTGATGTCAGTTATAAAACTTTCAATAAAACATAAACTGAAAAAAAATAAAAAAAAATGCAAAGTACGAAGCCTCCTGTCATGAAGATTATGCTAGCTTTAGTCTACTAATAATCTTAATTTTAATAATGACAGGAGGCAAGTATTTTCCCTCCCTGCTTCGCTATCCCACCCTTTCTGTTCGCTTTCTTTATATGTGTCAATGGCCTAAGGTAAGTTAGGCTCTTAATGTTTTGTGTTTACAGTGATGATTGTATTTCCATTGATCTGGAATTGTCATTGGAGTTTTACATAATAGTTGATCAGTTATCAGATTGTAATTTACAATTAACTACTATGGAATGATGTGTACTGTGCGTTACTTGGATTTGCACGTTCATGACTATGTGTCTAAACCTGTCGCGCATTCTCTTTTCAGTATGATTCGTTCCTGAAGACATTTGGTTGTTCATGTGAAATTCTCGGGAAGTTTGTCCCTTCGGATTTTGATTCGTCCCTGAAGACATTTTGATTGTTTGTATGGATGTGGGACTTGGGAGTTATTGTTATTGCTTGTTATATGTTTACTTCCGCTTGATGTCGCTTTTCGAAAGATTAAGTGATTGGGTCACTATACCTCTATGTACATCCTACTCTCTTGTGATTGGTTCTTTTTTCTATGTGTTTCTTTGCTGCTGTGTGGAGCTACTAAAGAGAGATTATGCAAAATACTTGCCTCCTGTCATTATTAAAATTAAGATTATTAGTACACTAAAGCTAGCATAATCTTCAATTATACATGTTTATATATAGTTAAACACCAAGCACCAACTCATGTTAAGAGCAATGTGTAGGTTATGTTACAGTTAGTTTGGCTGGGAGCTTTTCTTGTAGTCATTATTCATCATTATGCTTTTTTGCTTTTTTTTCCGTAAACCTACCTTGCTACCCCTCCCTCCCAGCCTGATTTTTTCAGTTTTCTCCAATAATAGAGTTGTGTGTGATCTTGTGTGATCAGGCTGCAAATGTTTTTGGGATGTTGTAGTTCTGCTGTAAGTGTTCGACAACAGAAAGCTAAAAATAGCAGAACCGTCTGCTGTAAAATACATAGTTTACTGGTTTCAAACTAGAAACATTATTACTACATCTTTAAATCATGCTAAACTGCAGGTCATTTCTAACATTTACATACAAATCTAAGCATTCATATACTTTACGTGTCATGTTTAGAGGACACTGTATCGGGGTTATTCTCTAAAGTGAGACTAGTTAGGTATTCAAAGTGAATTTCAAATTTAAGGCAAAAGTATTTGAACTGGAAGCATAACTAACTTGGAGAATTATTCAAGTTTGACTATGTTCACTTTGAGTTTATTAAAATATATAATATATTAATATATTTTAACTCCCCCTCTATTGGTCACTTCTTACTTGATCTTACTATTTATTTATTTTATTTGGGGTACAGAAAAAAAGGGGACTAGGGAACAACACAATATGAAAATATGACACATACAGAGATAACCAAAAGACATATATGATGGGCATCCATAGATATATATTGCATGTACACAACATTGTGACACAGGGTACAATTCACTGCTGCCAGTATATATGTCTGTGCCAAGAGACTTCTGACATGTTACCTTTGATCTCTCCTGTGATGAGGGAGTAATACAATGCTTTCATCCAAAATTGGGTTATCTGCGGGAGTGGGTAACCCGGGGCGTCCCTGCTCTTGTGTGTTGAGCCAATGTTTACGGTTGTATCAGGTGTGGTCTCCCACCCCTCTAATTTGGTAAGGTTATGAGATTTTTTTGGAGAAAAGACCTCCATGGGGCCCAGATTTGGCCAAAGAGACTCAGTAGTCTGAGCGCAACAACCGCCATCTCCTCATATCTATAAGTGTGAATTCTCTCTAAGATTTCTAGGAGAGTGGAGCTCTTCCAGTTGAAGGCAATTAAATGTCCAGCTGCCATTATAATATTCATAGCTAGTATAGCCACATCCATGTGCAGCCACAAGTAAACCTCAAATAAGTTAGAATAGTGGGCAGAATATAATTAGCATATGTGCGTGGTTTAGATATTACAACACGGATGTATCCTCTTTATATTGTTTACGCTTTGGTCATTGTCTGATTGTGAATCAATTAATACTACTAAACTGAGTCCTGCAAACCTACATGATTATCCTATTATTTCCATTTCGGTATCTGACAAAAATCCTATTCCAAGAAAAACACATTTTCCAAAAAAAAAAGTGTAGTATCAGTCTGAATTTTTTACTATGATGTTGTGACTTACCAGGTACTTAGTGCCCAGGGCCATATTTCCAATTAGGAAGGGCAGGCACCTATCATCAGATGGGAAAAAACTAAACATTTGGGATACGGCTGTATAAATCTAAATAAGGAACATAAACAAAATATAGTGTAATACAATTAATATAAATAGATATGCGCTATAAATGGATGCACTCACAAGATGGAGACGTATACTGTGCTCAGGGGTGCCTCCCCCGATGTTATTGGGGGGGCTATTTATCCCGCTTTCTGCTTCTATATGGTAGATATGAAACTGGACTCCAGTAAGGTATAAAAATTCAGCAGCTTTATCGTAAAAAGATGAACAATCACACACAAATACTAAAATAAAGAAAAATAGGTCCAATCCATCAGATGCCTGTCCTGTAGGGGCACCTATTTACAGCACTTATGATGTGCATTTTTGGAAGTTAGGAGGCTGGTGAAGGGTGATAAGTACCAGATGTCTTGGTCAATGTTCTCTGTAGCTTAGTCAACCTCCTGTGCTTGATAGCAGAGCTGCAAGAACAGTTCTAGATTGTATAAAACTCTTTGTGGGGGGCAGTATGGGGTGCCTTAGAATTCTGTGCCACAGGCACCTGACATATTCACTAGCAGGGCCGGACCTATATAAGGACCACCAGGTTCCCATTCTAGTCTGTTATAGTTTTAACTGGAGTCTGTGGAGCTGATATTAATTATATATTATGTGTTAAAAAATGTATGTTAGGCCTTTTTCTACAATTTTTTCACAACTCATAGTTAGGCTAGTCATTCGTCTTAAGGAGTTATATAAAACCAAGGTGTTTCTCACTAATTTCCAAATCATATCATATTTAAACCCTCTATATTCACTGCTTGGCAATTTTAATCTACCGTACTTTTTACCATTTGGATTTAAATTCACCACAATTCAGATTTTAGTGAACAAACCGGGCAATGTATTTTGTATTTTAATGATAAATATTACTTGCTTTGCAGACTGGTGTTATTGATAGAACGCCAACTGTTTTCTGAATGTACAGAGCTCCCCAGCCAAAAAGCACAGTTTGTGAGGTCAAGTGAACATTCCATCAAATTGCGGGTCCATCTTTAAGATCTTGGCGTCCCTGTCTATGACTGGAACATTATCAATTACAAAAATCTGTAGAATGATTTCAGTCCTGGAGTAATATAATAAAAATAAAAAATGTACTGGTCCATTTAATTTTTTGCGTAAGTTAAATTAACATATCTATCACTTGTGTTCTTACTATTGTATTAAACCACAATGTATACACAAAGTGCAGTAAAAGATACAAAATGAATATACATAAACTAAGACCATCCACACATTTGTAAATATGATGGGCTTGCTAAACAGGGCTCTACCCTGCAACTGGAGGCTGCCTTTTGGGCACTTTAACCCTTACACCACCAAGCATTTTTCTCAGTAAAAAAAAAGTATAGCATAGCATTCATTTGAAATGTGGGTGCATAACTAGAACATTATTGTATAATAATACAGGAAATGTTGTGTATAGATTACTTTTCAAACTAAATTTAAAAACTGAAATTGTGAAAATTTGCTGAATTTTTATTTTTTATTTGTGTATCCTTTATTAAAAAAATGTAAGGCATTAAAAGCTTTTATCTTGCAATATTTCATTCACGGTCTGCAATACAATTGTTCTGATATAGATGTGACACAAGTGGCAAAGCAAGGGTGGGGGGCGGTCCACCCTGATGGCATGTTTTTGGGGGCAGCAAGGACCCTGCTCCCTCCCATACTCCTCCCACCCTCTGAGTGAGACCTGGTATGTGAGGTGCAGTGAGTGAGGGGCAGAGGCGGGCCAGAGGCATGGGAAGAGAAATCACATCCTTTGCCTCCTGTCCTGCTAAGTGAAGAGGAAGAGCAGCCTGGCAAGTATGCTCTTCCCTGCACAGATCCCCTCTCCCCCTGCCTCCCCTGCACCCTGACAGTTCCCCTCACTCCTTTGTAACATCTCCTCTCCCCTCCTCCCTCCCCTGCACAGACCACCTTTTCCCCTGCCTCCCTGACAGTCACCCTCCTTCCCTGCACAGCCCCCCTCCCTGCAAAGACCCCTCTCCCCCACCCTCCCCTGCACATATCCTCTCTTCCCGCCTCCCTTACAGTCCCCCTTCCCCACTGCACATATCTCCTCTCTCCCCTACACAGATCCCCTATTTCCCCTGCACAGAACGGCGTATAACACGCACTTTTTCTCCCTGAAAACAGGGGGCAAATGATGTGTGCGTGTTATACGCCGATATACCGTGTTTTTTGCTCCATAAGACGCACTTTTTTCCCCTCAAAAGTGAGGGGACATGTCTGTGCGTCTTATGGAGCGAATGTGAAGGTTTACTTACCTGTCTTGAAGCGTGGGCCGGTGTTCAGCGCGCACCTCGGTACTGGAACTTCAATTTCAGGTTCTGGTTTCCGGCGGGACTGAAAGGAAGTGCGCACTCAGTGTGCACACTTCCTTTCAGTCCCGCCGGAAACCGGAACCTGAAATTGAAGTTCCTGTACCGCGGTGTGCGCTGTGAAGCCGGCCCACGCTTCAAGACAGGTAAGTAATTATGGGACAAGGGGAGGGAAAGTGCACTATGGGACAAGGGGAGGGGGGGGCAATATGGGAGGGGGGGAGAACACTATGGGATGAGGGGGGGAACACTATGGGAGGGGGTGGAGAATACTATGGGAGGGAGGGAGAATACTATGGAAAGGGGGGAACACTATGGGATGAGGGGGGGGGGAACACTATGGGATGAGGGGGGGGGGCACTATGGGAGGGGGGAGAATACTATGGAAGGGGGGGAAATTTCCTGAAATTTCCTTCTTAAAATGAGGTGCGTGCTATTCGCCGTTGCGTGTTATACGCCGATAAATACGGTACATGCATTCATTTTTCATGCATGTATTCATTGGGTGTATATCTTAAAAAAGCTAGAAAAGGTTGTAAACGGTGTGGGGCTACAGGCGTTGTGTACTTAAAAGAGGTATGTCTGGTGCAGGCACGGACTTCTGCGACTGCACCAGACATGACAGGGGTCGAGATAGGGGCGGCAAACTCAGGGGGCAGTCCTGGGCAGCAAAAGCTCTAACTACGCCACTTTGTGTCATAATAGATGTGAGAAATTAAAATGGTCAAATAGTTTGCTTAGGGTATTTGTTAGGACCGAAAATACATTACTAGCAGTGCAGCTTATTGAAAATGATAGCAGAATGTAAAAAGAATGGCTGCATTTGCGCATAATGCCCATATGCCATACAAAAAGTTATATAATATATTTCTAAAATAAAGGTATTGCAATCGTTATCAGTCTCTGGAATGCTAATGTAATGCTAAAAGTGAAATTTGCTCCTGCCACTCCCTGTTTGTAGGACTGGTGTGACCCACTGAAAAATTATTTACTGTGTAGAAGGGTGGTGGTAGGTCACATTTTTGGTACACTTGCACATATTAAGTGACTGGAATTGGCTAATGGCATATTTAAGTGTTCCCCAACAAGCTGAACCATTCTTGATATATAGGATCATTCTTGATACAAAGGGGTGACCAGGCCCCTAAAATCCCGGCAGCATGGGATTAAGTGATTGCCGGTCACTTCCTCCCATCTAACACAGAGCCGTACGGGAGGGAGGCCAAGAGTGCGGGAACAAAGTGAGAGAACCTCTGACTCCAAACCGACTGGACACCAGATAAGCCACCCTCCAGTGCCCAAAAGGTTGGAAATGGGGGCTGGCTTCAAATGTGTACATTGTGTCTGTTTGTCTATCTGTGTCTGTATGTGTGTCTTGTGTTTGTTTGTGTATCTATCTGTGTGTGTATGTGTGTCTGTATGTCTATCTATCTGTGTCTGTACGTATGTGTATCCATCTGTGTGTGTGTGTGTGTGTGTCTATGTATCTATCTGTGTGTGTGTGTGTGTGTGTATGCATGTCTATCTGTTTTGGTATGTGTATCTATCTGTGTCTGTGTGTGTGTCTGTGTATGTGTGTCTGTCTCTGTATCTGTCTTTGTGCCTGCATGTGTGTGTCTGTTGTCATAGATCCAATACTGATCTTTGTTATATTCCAGGGAACCCAAATTGTATCAAGTGCACTTGGAGAAGCGTGCATTAGACACCAGACACGTGTTGGTTATCAAAATAAGCCTCTGACCTTTATTTTATCAGTTTGTGCTTTAATACATTAAAAAGTAAGTCGTGCAAATACTCATAGAATAGTAGTAGTAGGAAGGGAGTGAAATTACAGGGAATAAGTATAGATAAGACATAGGGATGAACGTCATGTACATATAACATAAGTTCCGGGAAAGAGAAGGAACAGACTGATTTAGGAAAAAACAGCTCAGGTGGAAGCTATCTGCTCCAAGAACTAGACATATATGGTCTTAAGTGTCGTTTTAAGCATTAAGTATTTCCTGAGTCCAAGTTAGCCTGTTTTAATATAGGCTATCTAATATGACACCTATAAGCTCGAACCTTCTTTCACACTGTGTATTTGTCAGTCTAACTATCTGTGTGTGTGTGTGTGTGTGTATCTGTATGTGTATTTGTGTTTTTGTATGTGTGTCAATGTATCTATCTGAATGTCTGTATGTGTGTCTGTTTGTCTGTTTGTGTGTCTGTGTATCTATCCGTGTGCCCCTGTATATCTGTGTATATCTGTATGTGTGTCAGTATTTGTATGAATGTCATTGTTTGTATTGTGTTTCTGTGTATCTGCATGTGTGTTACTGTGCATCTGCAGTGTGTATGTGTCTGTGTATCTGTATGTGTTAGTGTGTGTGTCTGTGTACTTTATTGTGTGTTAGTGTGTCTGTGTACCTGATTGTCTGTACCTGTATCTATATGAGAGCCAATGTTTGTATCTGTGTCAGTGTGTGTTTCTGTGTGTCAATGTACCTACATGTGTTTCTGTGTGGGTGTGTGGATATTTGTGGCTGTGTATTTGGATGTGTGTATATGTGTGTGTGTGTGTGTCTGTGGCAGTGTACATATATATGAAACCAAGGGGCTCCACTCACCTGAACATTCATACATTAAAGCATGCTGCTGGGGCCAATTCATACAACATACAAGATCCAGTGCACTCACTCATCCACTAAACAGAAATTGCAAGTCTTACAGAATGTAATAGTGTTATTTAAAAACACCTCCCCATGGCAAAAAATAATGAGTGTTTAGTTAAAGTATATGATCATACATTGCATAAGCCTGCCACAATTGCTGCTGATTCGCATGTGCCAATCCGAATTCCAACCACATTTAGCTTGGGTAAATATGAGAATTGCCAAATGCGGTTGGAATTAAGACATTCAGTCAAAACCCTGTATGACTTAAAACTTACAGGAGCACTATAGATTTAATAGCCCCCCCCCTCCCTCAGGGCTGAAGGGGTTAAAACCCATTCAGCCACTTACCTTAATCCAGCACCGGGCTCCCTTGGCGCTGGTGATCACTCCTTCCCCTGCCGACGTCAGCTCCGAATGCGCATGCGCGGCCAGAGCCGCTCGCACATTCAAACCGCCCATTGGAAAGCATTCCTCAATGCTTTCCTATGGACGTCAGTCATCTCAGTGTGATTTTCAAAGTGAGAATCACTGAAGCGACCTCTAGTGGCTGTTAGGGAGACTCAATGTAAACATTATGTTTTCAGCTGCAGGGTCTGGCACCCAGACCACTTCATTGGGCTGAAGTGATCTGGGTGACTACTGTGGTCCTTTAAGACCTGTTACAAATAGAGTATAGTGTAATAGTGTAAACAGTCGGTTTTAGTTAGAATGAATAATAACACACAAGTGTAGCTCCTTTACAAGTAAGGAGCTTAGTATAGACATCTTAAAGTTAAAGGTGATCATTGTGCTGTAGAGACTTAAAGTGTCTCTTTAGTACCACGCGGATATTATCAGGCGCGTCAATTGAAATTGAAGTCTGGAGCACTGAGTCTCCCTACACAAGCTGTAGCAGCACTGTCACTGTCCTTTTCCCACAAACGGCCAGAGGGGGCACTGTGCTGGGACGAACTTCCTCCTGGGTCACAGAGAGCAGCGCAGGGCAGACAGGGAGAGGAAGCTCAGATCTGCACAGAGGCATCCAGGCAGCTGCTGGTAAGTGTGAGTCAGTGTGTGTGGTTCAGTCTGTGTGTGTGTGGGTCAGTCTGTGTGGGGGGGTCAGTCTGTGTGTGTGGGGTGGGTCAGTCTGTGTGTGTGGGGTGGGTCAGTCTGTGTGTGTGGGGGGTCAGTCTCTGTGTGGGGGGTTCAGTCTGAGTGTGTGGGGGTCAGTTTGTATATGGGTCAGTCTGTGTGGGGTAGGTCAGTTTGTGTGTGGAGGGGCCAGTCTGTGTGTGTATGGGTCAGTCTGTGTCTGTATGAGTTCAGTCTGTGTCTGTATGGGTCAGTCTGTGTCTGTATGGGTCTGTGTGTGTGTGTGTGTGTGTGTGTGTGTGTATGGGTCAGTCTGTGTGGGGTGGGTCAGTCTGTGTCTGTATGGGTTTAGTATGTGTCTGTATGGGTCAGTCTGTGTGTGGGTGTGTGTGTGTATGGGTCAGTCTGTGTGGGATGGGTCAGTCTGTGTGTGTGGGGGTCAGTTTGTGTGTGTGGGGGGGTCAGTCTGTGTGTGTGTGGGGGCAGTCTGTGTATGTATGGAGTATGTATGTATGTATGGAGCAGTCTGTGTGTGGGGGGCTGTCTGTGTGTGTGTGTACGTGTGTATGGGTCAGTCTGTGGGTTTGCATGGGTCAGTAAGTGTTAAGCTCCAAGAGAGATACCTCTCATCTCGTGACCTCCCCTGGCTGTACCCGATGGATAGGCAGCCTTCCCAACCACCACGGATCTGATTGTGCCACCCCCTCCCTTCAAGGTAAGATCCTTCTACGACCCGGTCGTAGAAATAATTGGTCGGTAAGTGAGGAGTTAAGGGATTCCCTGCTCTGGTGCGCTTTTCTATGTTCGGGCATATTTCCCCGAACATAGATTTAAGGGATTCCCTGCTCTGGTGCGCATGTATGTGTTCAGGGACATTTCCCCGAACATAGACGAATGCACAAGAGCAGTGAACACCTCTAATCTATGCTCTGAGAAATTTACCCGAACATAGATTAGAGGGATTCCCTGCTCGTTTGCATTCATCTATGTTCGGGGAAATGTCCCCGAACATAGACGAACGCAGTAGATCAGGGAATCCCTCTAATTCCCACGACGGCGCGCACTTACTACCCCGCGAGAGAGCTGCTCGTAAGTGCGAGCCTGTATTCTTTTTTTTTAAAACAATTATTAAAGTAAAAATTATAAAGCACTTCCCTATCCCACTCTCTACACCCCCTTGAACACAGTACACCCCCACCAACATCTTTGCATACACACACAGTGCACTCCTCACACACATTATCTCTTCACCCACATACACACTTCTTCCCCACATACCTTTACCCCCCACACACATACATACATACATCTATACATACATGCTTCACCCCATTACACACTGAATCTCATATATATATATATATATATACATACATACATACATACATACGCACTACAGCTCCTTGATAAGCACACAATGCAGTCCCTAGATGGACACACACACACACTTTACAGACCCTTTCAGCACACACACAAAATCTCAAAAGCTCCTATACATGAGCACGAGCTCACACTATGGCCCCTAGTTACACAAAGTACACCATAAACAGACTCATCTATACACACACTTCACCACAGCCCCCCCTAAACACCATGGGAAATTAACTTGCATCTCCTGAAAAGGTTTTCCAGTTTCCATAAAAAAGGTGTCTTGACTGTAATAAGGAAGGCGCAGCGGTGGAACTGCAGGGAGTGCTGGTGTTGCGGTTACACCGGGGCCCATCGAGTGGTCGTGTAGTTAAGGCCACCCGATGTGCATCTTCAGGGGCCAAAACTGTTTTTGTCCCTGGCCCCTTATGTGCCCCCCTAAATATGAATCCTGGAGATGCCACTGCGCAGATTAACCATGTTCTTCTTGTGTTACGATACACAGCTCTGTGCTGGCCTCTACTGTTTTCTGCAGATATTTTATGATTTAGTTCAACTGCACTGAATATCTTTTAGCTGATGTCTGTATTTAGTATTTAGAATGCCTCTGATTAAGGGTATTTTACACGTCTCGGGGATGGCTCTGCAGAGTAGTGTAAAATACCCAATATGAATACCAATTACTTTTCTTTTTTTTTGTTTTTGTTTATTTCTGCTGCATGAAGAAGATTACATAATTCTTTTTGCATTCAAGCATGTAATCTCTATCTCCAACCCTGATGGAAACGAAGATACTGTGAATTGTATCTCACATCACCCACACTAGTGAATGATCAAATGCTGCATTGTCTAAAAGCTGCAAATTAACATTTGAATGCTTAGATAATACTGCACAGTTAGGGTGAAGTATTATCATAGTGTGTTACTGGGGAGTTATGATGCTGTAATGACACAATGTTCATTGTGTTGAAGAAATATTATAATGAGCCAATGGAGAGTTAGACTGCAGTGATGTCATAATTTGAAGCTTCTGTTTTGGGCTCCAGGGATGTCATAGTGTAATTATATGTTGCTGCAGTGATGTCATAATGTGCTTGTGTGATGGATTGCAGCAATGTTATAATGATAAGCTTCTGTGTTGGGCTGCAGTGATGTCCTACTATGAGTGTGTGTTGTGATCCCATAATGTTCTATAGGGTATCGGGCTGCATTGATATAACAGTGTGAATTTGGGGAGTTCAGGCAGTTCTGTCACTGTCTGGTGTCTTTGCATAGTTTGCAAAGACCCTTGACGGTGACATTGCCATTAGGGATCTGGTGGCCATGAGTAGGCAGGTAAAAGTGAGATTTACTTCTCTCAGCTTGTCCCTTGCAGTTGCCACCATCCTCTTCCATCATGTCCTCTTCAGCTCCTGCCTCTTTGTTACGGACACTCCACAGACTCATATTGGATTACACTATGCTAAGTTACCGAAGACGGTTCCTTCCGTATTATTGTTACCTATACCCATTTACACGAACAACTTAGATTACATATTCCTGCATACAAACTCAGACCACCTGGCCCCTGGCATGTGCCGCCACTTAACCCTGTTGACCTCGGAAACAACCGAACGGACTACCACTTTGAGGTTAACCACAACCTTAATTGACTGCCTCAGGGTGGCCTCGTTCGTCGACTATTTTCACCATATTCAAACTCCCGAACGAGGACCACCTACACACCGGCATGTGTCTGTAATAAGAACGTTGAGGCTGCGGTTAACCGCAGACTAATTGGCCCCTTCAGGGCAGTCTACATTCGGTTCACGAAGGGTTGGGACAACCAGCCAGAGAGCGGTATTTGTACAGCATGCTACCCGTGTTTCGTTCCAGGAGTTTTGAAACCGATACCCGCTCGCCTATTCACGAGCAGAAAAGATGGCCGCCATCTCGTGTTCGGGACAAAGAGACACGAAAAGACTTATATACCAGAGACTAGCTATACCGTTCGTGAGGTCTGAGCGCTATTCGTCTATATGATACGCTCAGACCCGAACTATGTAATGAATGGTAGAATGTAAGGGGTATTTCGTAAACTGTTATAAATATATATTTTTATGCTGTTTTTACATGTAGAAAATGCATGTGGGACTCTGGGCACTTGGAGATAATTGAATTGCCATAACCATTGGAAACATTATCTCCAAGCGGGTGGGGACTATTTCAAACGATGCAGTGTATTGTCATTGGTCAACTATGTGTATTGTCCCTGTATCCCATCAGATCCAGAGGGGGCTGTCCCTGGACCTGGGATTTTGCATAAATAACGCTGACCCTGTGCCATTAAAGCCAGTTCGTGTTTGACCTTCGAATCGCAGCCTCGACTCGTTTTGTGGGAACCAGGGTATCCTAGCTATACTAGAGCTAGTGGGATTGCTTTGTATTCACAGGACTCTAGTGGTCTGCTGAACGGAACAGCGCTTCTCTCTCTCCACCTTCGGCAACCAGGACATCAAAGCGGTCCAGCCTTCAGCTAGCCTGGAGGTAACCGTAACACTCTTCATCTGCCAGGAGCCGACATCACTGCTGTACTCTTGTGCATGCGCAACAGTACAGCATAGAGGTCTATTGAGGATCCCGCCAGACTGATGGATCCTCCATACAAAGAGCTTTTTTTCCCTACAGTCATCACTAGTTATGGCTGTAGGAAATGAGAAGCTTGACAAAACTAGTCCCTGTTTTGTCTCAGTGTATCTTTTGATTGGATTGTAATTTCAGTGAAATTCCAATCCAATTTTTTGAAATAATAATTTTTGATATGAGAGTGACAGAACTGCTTGAAGCTGCACAAATATCATAATATGGCAAAGGCGTTACAATCTGTAGTGACATTATAACATGCCAGTCTACACTTACACTGTAGTAATATCATATTCATTTTGTATAATTGAGTGAAGTTGCAATGATGTCAGAGTGTGTTGCTGTGTGGTTGGCTGCAGTATTATCAAATTGGGTTACTGATGTGTGCTATTGAGTAGTTTGTCTATAGTGATTTTATAATGTGCCAAACATGAACTTTGGGGAAGTTAAGCTGCAGTAACAGCATTATCCATCAGTGAAGATGTATGATGTCATTATGTGACAGTGATGTCATACTGTATGACTACATGCAATGTGCTTTGTTAGACTGCAGAAATACCATAAAGAGTTGTTGGGGTGTTACCTTACGTTTTAGCATTCTCATAATGGGCTAAAAAATATTTTTGCTGAAATGATTCCACATTCTACCAATACACAGTTAACTACCAGTCGTAAAACTACAGTCTCACAATGCAATACTGGGAAATAATGGCACAGTTTTGTACACAATGTACGAGCTGAGGCTGCAGAGATGTAGTTTGCTAATGTGTGTCAAAGATCTACAGTTGTAATCAAAATTATTCAACCGCCATTGCAAAACCAGGTTTATAGTCAAAATATACAGACTTTCAGCTGTTTACAATGAACAAATCAAACAAAAGCAATTAAAATAGCTCAACACAATGAATGCTTCAAGAGGTTTCCCCCCAAATTCAACGGAAAATGCAACTTTTGATCACTTCTCCAGTCTCAAAATGATTCACCCTCCTGAATAGAATCTCTCACAGCAACACAAATATGCAAAACAGGTGTTGTTTCAAGCACACCTGGCACAACTAATCAAGGGCTTTATAAATTACACTGGGTGTGCTTGAGCTGGAACACTTAAAATACCTAAACTGGCTATGAGTTTGTTGAGTGTCATGTTTCACTGCATGTTAGAAATATGGCTAAGTCAAAAGAATTGTCCACAAAGTTAAGAGATGAGATCATCACCCAAAAAAGGAACAGCATACAAAAAGATAGCAAAGGCCCTGAATGTTCCTAGAGACAACTTTGGAAGCATAGCTCACAAGCTCAAAGTTCAAAGGAACAGTGGTTCTGGACAGGGCACAAAAAGAAAGCTATAAATGGCTGAAAACAGCTTTTTGAGAAGACAGGTTGTGTCCAAAAAGACTTGGTGGCAACAGACACTGAGGTTTCAGTGAGCACAGTAAGGCGCGTACTAAACCCAGAAGTTTCCATGCCAGAACTCTAAGACATAAATCACTACAGACCCAAAAGCGCAAAAAAAGTTGTCTCCAATATGCACAAAATCCTTTTAAATAAGCCACAGAGGATTGGAAATCTGTTCTGTGGAGCGATGAAACAAAACTGGAACTTTTCAGCCCAATGAATCAGTGGTATGTCTGGAGGAAGAAGAATGAAGCATACACTGAAAAGAGCACTCTGCCTACAGTTAAGCATGGTGGTCACTCATGCTTCTTTGCATCCTCTAGCACTGAAAATCTGCAGCATGTGGAAGGCAAGATGGAGCTTGGTCATCTTTGGACCTTCCAATAAGATAATGATCCCACGCATACCTCAAATTCCACCAAGGCTTGGTTGCAGAAGAAGTCCTAGTGTGCAGAACAAGCATGCAAGAAATATAAAACATACACATAACTACATGAACCTTAGTATAAAGTGCTCAAAGTATAAAGCCACTGACCAGTGTTACATCACGTGTACTGACCTAGAGCTGGAGGTAAACTAGCCAAAATGTCAGGAATACAGAGGGTAGAGAAATGGTTAAACGAGCCAAGGTCAATACAATGGAGTCCAATATTATAAAAATGCATTATAGGGTAGTCAAGAACCACAGCAGGGCAACTTGCACCAGAAAGGCCTGGCTTTAAATAGCTTACACTGTTCTACAATTGGTTGGAGTCACTGTAGAGTGCCTGAAAACCCAAATTTGACAAATGGGCGATTTCAAATTCCTTCTCTCCAACCGAATGGGCTTTCAAAGTCGTGCTGTTCTGACGTTGCCACGACTGACTACAAATAGACATGCACGTCTATCCTGGTGTCGGAACAGTAAGAGGGAGCTCTGGAACACATTACTTGGAAGCTCACATTACTTGGAAGCAGACTCTATTAAGTAGACTCTTTCAAGTAAGAGTTAGAAAACCAGGATTTAAAACTAACTAGGGGTTTAAACTACCAAGGTAATTTTTTATTTTTTTATTTTTATTTATTTATATATTTTTATTTTATTTTTATTGTTCTGTATCTGGGGAAATGAGTGTTAGCAAGATTGCTGGTTTAACTCAATGCACATCTTGTTGCATGTATGGATGCCTGGAGGGTCCATACCTCTGTAATGGTTGTGTGCGAGCGGCTTCTCTGGAAGCTCAGATTGGAGATCTCGAGAAGCAAATCGCAACTTTGAGGGAGATCGACAATCTTGAGAGGAGTCTGCTGACTGAGCAGAGTTTAGTGGGGACAGGTAGTGGAGAGGGAGGAGATAAGACAGATGGGGAGAAGGCATGTAGCTGGGTGACAGTGGGGCGAGGGGGGGAGGGAAGAGGAAAGGGCTAGCTAGTCCTGATTTGGTGTAACCTAGCAGATTTGCCCGTTTGAGGGAAGATGTTGGGAGCATCAGCTCAGGAGTAGCTGTGTTAGAGGAAGCTGTTACTTCTAACAGCCGAGCTAACAGCCTCCCTAGTACGGGTGGGAATCAAAATGTAAGGAAGGCAAGACAGGTTGTGGTGGTAGGGGACTCTATCATTAGGAGAGCAGATAGGGCAATCTGCCGCTCTGATCGGCTCAACCGGACAGTTTGCTGTCTCCGGGGTGCTCGGGTCCAGCATGTTGCTGACAGAATGGATGGATTATCGGGAGGGGCTGAGGATGTTGGTACCAATGACAAAGTAAGAGGAAGATGGAAGGTCCTAAAGAATGATTTCAGGGAATTAGGTAGCAAACTTAAGAAAATGACCTCCAAGGTGGTATTCTCTGAGATATTACCTGTGCCACGCGCTACAATGGAAAGGCAGCAGGAGATTAGATAGGTTAATGCGTGGCTGAAGTCTTGGTGCAGGAAGGAGGGTTTGGGGTTTTTTGAGCACTGGGCCGACTTTGCGATTGGGTACAACCTTTATAGTAGTGATGGATTGCACCTAAATGGGAGAGGGTCTGCAGTGCTGTGGGATAGGATGGCTAGAAGGTTGGAGGAGATTTTAAACTAGTAGTAGGGGGGGAGGGTCATAGCAATTTCCAAAATGGAGATAGGACAGAAAGGAGATGGGCTTTAGCACAGTATAAGGAGGGTGGAGACGGGGGGAGGGGCAAGCTCAGAACAGAGAAGCTATGTAATGTTGATAATTCACAAAATATACAAGTGATGCATGATATTAAATGTATGCTTACTAATGCAAGGAGCCTAAATAACAAAATGGGGGAACTAGAGGCATTAGCATACACTAAACAATATGATATAATAGGCATAACTGAAACATGGTGGCATGAGACACATGACTGGGCAGTTAACTTAAATGGGTACATGTTATTTAGGAAGGATAGGAAAAACAAGAAGGGTGGTGGGGTATGTTTGTATGTCAACCATGATTTAAAGCCAAATCTTAAGCAAATGGAATGCGATGAGGAAAATGTGGAGGCTTTATGGGTAAATATCTGCTTGGGGGAAAAGAAGGGAAACCAACTATTGGTTGGGATATGTTATAAACCACCTAATGTTAATATTGACGAGGAACAACAGCTGTTTGAGCAAATTGAGAAAGCTGCAAATCTGGGTAACACTTTAATTATTGGAGATTTTAATTACCCAGACATAAATTGGGACAGAGGGACTAGTAGCTCAGCAAAGGGAATTAGGATTTTAAACTTGTTAAATTACACCTTCATGTCACAACTAGTACAAGCACCAACTAGAATGGACGCTTGTCTGGACCTGGTTTTAACAAACAACGTTGATCTTTTGACCAACATTCAAGTAGGTGAGCACTTGGGAAATAGTGATCACAATATAGTGTCCTTTAAAATAAACTCAAAAAAACAAAAGCACATGGGGTATACTAAAACATATAATTTTAAAAAGGCCAATTTCAATAAGTTAAGGGAAGCTTTACAATATATTGACTGGAATAAACTCTTTAGTGAAAAGAACACTGAGGATAAATGGATCATCTTTCAACAAATATTAGAAAGGTACATTTCTCAGTATGTACCATTGGGAAATAAATATAAAAGAAACAAATTAAAACCAATGTGGCTTAGTAGAAAAGTAAAACAACAGATTCAAAATAAGAAAAGGGCATTTAAAGCATTTAAATCGGAAAAATCAGATGCATCTTATAAAAGATATAAGGAAGCAAATAATGCGTGCAAAAAGGCAATTAGACTTGCTAAACTTCAAAATGAAAAAATGATAGCTAAAGAGAGCAAAACCAACCCCAACGCATTTTTTAAGTACATAAATTCTAAAAAACCCAAAAATGAAAGTGTAGGTACACTAAAAACTGAAACAGGGGTGTTAGTCAATGAAGACCAGGAAAAGGCAGGAATTTTAAATAACTATTTCTCCTCTGTATATATTAAGGAAGAACCCATGGCAATAGATGTGCAAATGATTGCTACTAAAAACTTGCAGAATAATTGTAATTAGTTAACTCGAGATAAGGTGCTGTAGCAACTAAAGAAAGTTAATATAAACAAAGCTCCAGTGCCTGACGGTATCCATCCACGTGTACTTAAGGAACTAAGTGTAGAAATAAGTGAACCTCTGTTTTTAATCTTTCAAGATTCTTTTCTTTCAGGAAGTGTTCCGGAAGATTGGAGGAAGGCAGATGTGGTTCCTATATTCAAAAAGGGTTCAAAATCCTTGCCTGGAAATTATAGACCTGTGAGCTTAACTTCTGTGGCTGGTAAAATATTTGAAAGGTTATTAAGGGATAATATTCAAGAATTCCTTGAGAAGAACATAGTTATCAGCAAAAATCAGCACGGTTTTATGAAGCACAGGTCGTGTCAAACTAACTTGATTGCATTCTACGAAGAAGTAAGTAGAAGTATAGATCAGGGTGTTGCAGTGGATGTGATCTATTTGGATTTTGCCAAGGCATTTGATACAGTTCCACACAGAAGATTAGTGTTCAAACTCAAGGAAATCGGTCTAGATGAAAATGCTTGTTCTTGGGTAGAACATTGGCTTAAAAACAGAGTACAAAGAATTGTCGTTAATGGTAAATTTTCAAGCTGGACAGAGGTGGCAAGTGGTGTCCCTCATGGGTCTGTTCTGGGACCCCTTCTATTTAACATGTTTATAAATAATCTTGAAGACAGCATTGAAAGTCATGTTTCAGTGTTTGCAGATGACACAAAACTTTGTGAAATAATACAATGTGAGCAAGATATTACTTTGCTGCAGAGGGATTTAGATAGACTGGAGGACTGGGCACTCAAATGGCAGATGAAATGTAATGTTGAAAAATGCAAAGTTATGCACTTCGGCGTAAAGAATACACAAGCAACGTATACCCTTAATGGAAGCGAATTAGGGATAACAACACACGAAAAGGACTTGGGAATTGTTATAGACAACAAACTATGCAACAATGTGCAATGTCAATCAGCAGTGGCCAAGGCCAGTAGGGTATTGTCATGCATGAAAAAGGGCATTCATTCTCGGGACGAGAATATAATTTTGCCTCTTTATAAATCACTGGTAAGACCCACATAGAATATGCTGTGCAATTTTGGGCACCTGTTCTAAAGAAGAATATTATGGCACTAGAAAAAGTGCAGAGGCGGGCTACAAAATTAATAAAAGGAATGGAACATATCAGCTATCAAGAAAGGTTAACAAATTTAAACCTATTTAGTTTAGAAAAACGTCGCCTGAGAGGGGATATGATAACATTATACAAATATATTCGAGGCCAATACAAACCATTGTGTGGAAATCTATTCACAAACCGGACTTTACATAGGACACGAGGTCATGCGTTTAGACTAGAAGAAAGAATATTTCGTCTAAGGCAAAGGAAAGGTTTTTTTTACTGTAAGAACAATCAGGATGTGGAATTCTCTGCCTGAAGAAGTGGTTTTATCAGAGTCATACAGATGTTCAAACAGCTACTAGATGCATACTTGCAAAAACAGAATATTCAAGGATATAATCTTTCAATGTAGGGTAATAACTGCTTGATCCAAGGATAAATCTGACTGCCATTTTGGGGTCAAGAAGGAATTTTTTTCCTAGCTTGTTGCAAAATTGGAAGTGCTTCAGACTGGGTTTTTTTGCCTTCTTTTGGATCAACAGCAAAAAACATATGTGAGGAAGGCTGAATGGACGCTTGATGGACGCAAGTCTCTTTTCAGCTATGTAACTATGTAACTATGTAACATGTGAATATGACAGAAAGCAGTGCTATATTGGTTTTTGTGTTTGACTGTGTTTGATTGAAGGTGTTTGTATGTAATTTTGCTGTTTCAATGCAGTAGTGTGTTTTTGTGTAGTATTGGTGGTTGAATCCAAACATGTACACACTGATACACATGTGCAGATGCACACATATACACACAAGGACACATAAACACAAAGATACACATATAACTGTCCCCTAGCCTTCAATCCTTTAAGAAGTCCCTCAAAACCCATCTTTTCAGGATTGTTTATGGCCTCCAAGAGTAACTTCTACCTCTCAAACCTTTACTCTCACCTCCAATTCTGCTACTTTCCCACCACGTCTATTTGCTGTCTCCCTCAATACCCTTCCTATTGTGTTTTTATACCCCACCTCCTCTAGACTGTAAGCTCGTTTGAGCAGGGACCTCAACTACCTATTGTTCCTGTTACACTTTGTTTTTGTTTCATTTGGTAAATTCCCCTTTTATTGTAAAGCTCTGCAGAATAAGCTGGCACTGTATAAATACTAATAATAATAATAATAATAATAATAATCATTGAAATACTATCAATGTTACTATGGTATATGGCAATAAACATTTTCATTATTGCACATTATTTGTCTTCTTGTACAAATGCGCATTACATTCGCCAGCAAAAACATTTTTTGGCTTCCAGGTTTCAAAATTTGAATGGGCATTTAATTCGATGGCGCATTAGGTTCGAGAAAACACATATATACACATTATTTTTACATACATGTTTAATTTGTCCACTTTCCCTAAAGAATAAGCTTGTAAGAGAGTCATAATTTCTTACTCTCCAGCTCAGCCACAGCAGCTGTACCAGTGGTACTTCCACTCTGAAGAGAGGGGCGGGTAAGTAAGTTTGTACATTTCAACTTAAAGGAAAACTCCAGTGCCAGGAAAACAATCCGTTTTCCTGGCACTGGAGGTTCCCTCTCCCACCCACCCCCCAATCCACAGTTGCTGAAGTGGTGAAAACTAGTGATGTCCCGAACGGTTCGCTGGCGAATAGTTCCTGGCGAACATAGCTTGTTCGCGTTCGCCACGGATGGCTAACATATGCGATGTTCGGTCCGCCCCCTATTCGTCATCATTGAGTAAACTTTGACCCTGTACCTCACAGTCAGCAGACACATTCTAGCCAATCAGCAGCAGACCCTCCCTCCCAGACCCTCCCACCTCCTAGACAGCATACAATTTAGATTAATTCTGAAGCTGCATTCTTCTTTTTTTGTGTGTGTTTGTGTTTATTATACATTATCCTTCATAGACAGTAACCTGTGTTTATTATACATTATCCCTCCCATAGCCAGTAACCTGTGTTTATTATACATTATCCCTCCCATAGCCAGTAACCTGTGTTTATTATACATTATCCCCCCATAGCCAGTAACCTATATTTACATTTCAAAAAATAAGGTGTGCTATAACTTTAAATAACTCATATGTGTCAAATATAATCCTCAATAATATGTTATAAAGTGCATGTGCAATGTGCAACACGTGAAAAATCCAATAGGGGAGAAATCCACACTTACAATTTTTAGCACCACTGGCGTGGATCACCCCTCAGGGTAACATAAATATATAAAACAAACACAAGAAAAAAGATCATAGGGTAATATAACTTTTAAATAGTATAAGATAAGGTAAGGGGAATAAATCTCACTTACAAAGGAAGAGCAGTAAAAGTCTGCTCTAACTGTAATGGCAGAAGTCCTCTTATCTCAGGACTTAGAGACATTTTGTAATCAGGACAGCAGTTAGATCCTTCTGAAGCACTTAATTGATAAATGATATAAAAGAATTCACACAAAGTGATAAAATGATAAAAAAAAAACCTTCTTGTCACCTGTCCAGAAGATTCTCCATACAAAGCGGTCGCGATGAATAAAGCTGGAATCCGCCGGCTTATGGATTGAGCCGCCGCAAGTAGATACTTCTGGGTTTCGGAGCAATCACGTGGTGACGTCGTGCGTGATGACGCGTTTCGCCAAATTGGCTTCCTCAGATCACGTACTGGATCATGCTCTCCTGTTGGTCTTTATGTCGGCCTCTCTGGCCGTAAACTTTGTAAAATGAAAGTCTATTGGTCCTGGATCACCTAGTAACTACATACTTAAAAGTCCAATCTTTGTATATAGGCATATCACCTAAATGGAGTATTCAAATGGAGGAAAACAGCAAAGCTAATAGTACTAACAAGCATATTAATTTATTACCATACATATCTATATATAAAACCTAAAACAATGTATTAATCTAACTATAATTTAAATACATATAAGTACACATCCTCTTGGATACAATTAAATAGATATCGTCATACCAGATGTAATAGCAGCCATATGAGATGTCCCACATCCTACTTAATAGAATAAAGTGCAAAAAAGAGAAAGTTAAAACATTTACAAAAAGTTAAAAAGATCAAATTCAATGTTAAGACCCATTGGTTCTAGAGTTCCCAATTTATGGACCCATTTCATTTCCTCTCTACCTATGTGCTGTATGTGGTCACCTCCTCGCCAGGATTTTTTAACCTCTTGTATCCCTACAAAGGTTAATCCACTCGGATCTCTGTTGTGATATTTTTTTAAATGTAGCCCATGGAGCGGAGCAGCGCAGCTAAGGGGAGTGGGCCTTGACATTGCTAGGAGACAGGCAGCTAGTTGTCAGTAGTTGGGGGTTGGTTTAAGGATGGAGTGGGGAGGAGTTACTAGGGGAGTATAAGTAGCGGCCATTTTAGGTCTAACGGCACTTTTAATCCAAAGTTACACTTACCTGTTCGTTGTAGCAGGATTTGTGTGGCTTTGTTTTCTTTTGTCTCCTCTGCAGGTTGTCAGGAAGATGGAAGATTGGCTGGAAGGAGTCAGGGCTGCTGTGCAGGAGAGGGGTCTCGAGTGGCTGAGGGACCGTCTTGGAGATGCTCTGCCGTCCGGATCTGGAAGCTCCCAGGGTCAGAGGCCGGTGAGGAGGACGAGGCCCCCGCAGAGACTGAGCCCCAGCGTGGTTCCAGCTTCCCGGCGTCCAGAGGTCGTCGGGGCGGCAGTGAGGCTGTTGGCGGGAAGGCTGCAAGTGGAATTGGCCGCGGGCGTCGTCGCGGTGTGGCCGCACAAACCGGCCGTCAGGCGAGGCTGGAGTCGCAGGCCATGGGTTCGGGAACCGAATCGGAGACTGCCGAACGTTCAGGGAGCGAACGTGGAGGTAGGAGTATCGATGTTCGGACGGAAACTGCCGAACGTTCGGGAGATGAACGTGGAGGTAGGAGATCTGGCGAATGGGCGGAAACTGCCGAACGTTCGGGAGAGGAAGGTGGAGGTGCTACTACTGCCGAACATTCGTTTCCCGGACGGGGAGGTAAGACTACTGCCGAACGTTCGGGAGTTGAGCATGGAGGTAGCTCTACTGCCGGCCGTTCGGCTGCCGAACGTGGAAGCAGCAAAACTGCTGAACGTTTGGTTCTTGTGTCCTCTTTTGCAGGAAGGGAAGGAGAAGTTTCTGATGGTGCCAGGAGTTCGAGGAAGCGGCCATTGCAGGCACGGGACAGCGGACGGAAGAGGAGCGGAACGGCAGGCTTGGCAGCAGGTTCTGGGAGAGCTGAAAGTGCTGTTGGTGGAGCAGGAACCACGGCTGTGCATCGCCTGGTGAGTCGCCCTCCAACGCTACTGCCCCCTCAGTTGCTAGCCCACGGGTTACCCCAGGGGTGGGTCCCGGTACTGGCATGGTTGGTGACGGCAGGGTGGCAGGTGGTAGGCAGGGGACTGCTAGGGCTCGAAAGGGACTGGACGGATTCAGCACTGCGAGACGCCATAGAGGGTCCCCAGTCAGCGGGCGGGAGCGCAGCGCTTCGCCAGGGTCTCCCATGCGACTAGGCCGGGGGCGTAGACAGACTGGTCGGGAAGTCGGAGACATGTCCGACGGTAGCGCCAGCGAGGGACAGCGCTGGAGATCGGCGCCCGCCAAGGGGCTAGCGCGCAAGGCTGGAGGGCAAGTGGATAGGAGACACAGGTCTCGGAGCGGCCACCAGAGGGGAAAGGAGGCAGACGGCAGGGCCCCCCGCGGGGAGGTCCACACCCGGGGGCGGCGTAGGGTGCCCCCTGTCGGGAATAGGGGACGGATGCAGCGGGACGATAGTTCCATGAGTGGGAGTTCCTCGGAGGGATTGCGGACTGCAGCGCAGGCTCCTACCCCTCGAGGGCGGACAAATAGAGGGGAGTTGGGCTCGGAGCAGCTGAACGCTTGGGGCAGGACGCACATAGCCGGACGGCAACCCCACGGCCTTCGGCGGCAGGGGGTTCGGAAGGTGAGGCACTGTCATTTCAGCAGTCTGGGGAGCTGTTAGCGGGCATTAGACAGTTGATTGATTCCTGGGGTGAGGGAAAAAGGAAGGAAGGGGATTGTAGTCAGGTCTGGGCTCTGCAAGGGAAGGTCACCGGGTCTAGTCCAGTGGGGGTTTCTGGGACCGGGGGCATTGTAGTCAGTGACGGGGGCGCGGCCCCCGCGGCGGAGACTTCCGGTGTAGGGACCGAGGGGGAGAATTTGCTTGGGGGGGTCCCGGAGGCGGCGAGACAGAACGTCCACGTTTCGTTTGCAGGACCTCTGGGCTGTCACCTCAAGCCTGAGGTGAAGGAGAGGATCTGGAAAGGGGAGTTCATGGAGCTCTTTTCGCTTCTCCCCCTTGAGGAATACATTGACCTCAAGGAGGAGGATAAAAAAAGACGCAAAAAAGGAGGAGGAGGAAAAGAAGCGGCGTTACAGGAAGATTCCCAAAACGTTTGGGAACTGGCTCAGGGCTTTTTGCATCTTGGCCAGCGTGATGGGCGAGAAGGCGGCGGAGCGCTGTTCGCAGCTCTTCTGTTACCTGGACGGGGTTTGGGAAGCATATAGGACGTACGGGGGCCTAGCATGGTGGCGGTACGACGAGCAGTTTCGTCAGCGACTGGCCGCTAATCCGGGGATGCGGTGGGACCAGATGGACCTACCGCTCTGGATAAAATTGATGATGGCGCAAAAAGCGTCCCCCTTTCAGTCGGGGGCCGGCACGGGCGCTTCTACCGCCGTGTCGGCCAACCAGAAACGGGGCTACTGTTGGTCGTACAACGAGGGGCAGTGCAAGTGGGGGGCCACCTGCCGCTTTAAGCACGAGTGCTCAGGGTGTGGAGGCACTCACGGCCTCCACAGATGCTTTAAGAAGGGGAAGTCAGCCTCCGCAGCGGGCGGAGGTTCGGCCGCATCCCCTGCCACTGGGAGCAACGCCAGTGAAGGTCGGCGCGATGCTGCCCTGGCTAAAGCAATACGCTAACAGGGTGGATGCTGGGTTGCTGGAAGAGGGGTTTTCCAAGGGGTTTGTAATACCGTTTCGGGATCGGGACGGGGTGCAGCGGCTTCGCAATCTGAAGTCGGCCGTGGAATTCCCGGGGGTGGTTAGGGAGAAGTTGCTTAAGGAGGTACAGTTGGGCAGGGTGGCGGGGCCGTTCAGCGAGCCCCCCTTACCTAACCTGAGGGTTTCACCGTTGGGGGTGGTTCCTAAGAAGGAGCCCGGCAAGTACCGCCTGATACATCACCTGTCCTACCCCAAGGGGTCGTCGGTTAACGACGACATCGACAAGGCCCTCTGTTCGGTTTCGTACGCTTCGTTCGACCAGGCGGTGAGTCTGGTGCAGCGAGCGGGACGGGGGCGTTGTTGGCTAAGGCGGAAATCGAGGCGGCTTTTCGCCTTTTACCAATCCACCCGCAGTGCCATCACCTGCTGGGTTGTCATTTTCAAGGGGCGTACTATGTGGACTTATGTTTACCCATGGGGTGCTCGATATCGTGCGCATACTTTGAGAAGTTTAGCACGTTCCTGGAATGGGTGGTGAAGTTGGAAGCGGGCACTAGGATGGTAGTCCATTACCTGGATGACTTCCTATGCGTCGGGCCTCCCGGATCGGAGGAGTGCAGGAGGGGACTGAGGACTTTGGAATGGGTGGCGCACGTTATTGGGGTCCCCCTGGCGGGTGACAAAACGGTGGGTCCTACGACGTGCTTGAGCTTCTTGGGCTTGGAGATCGATCTTCTCGATAAAAGGGGAGTGTAGGCTGCCGCAGGATAAGTTGGTGGCGCTGCGGCAGGCAGTGGCGGAGGTACGAGGAGCGAAGAAAGTCACGCTCCGGGCGCTTCAGTCTAGCAGTAGGCCAGCTCAACTTCGCCTGTCGGGTGATCCCAGTCGGAAGGGTCTTTAACAGGTTCCTAGCCCGGGCGACAGCGGGGGTGGTGTTCCCGCACCACCTTATTCGGGTCTCGGCGGCCATGAAGGCCGACCTAGAGGTCTGGGGAGAATTCTTGCGGGAGTTTAATGGGAAGGTGTTCTTCCGGGAGCCGGTGGCTTCGTCTCAGGAACTGGAGCTTTTCACGGACGCTTCAGGTAGCGCTGGGTTTGGGGCCTACTTCTCCGGGCAATGGTGTGCGGGGACTTGGCCAGCGGAGTGGAGGGTCAGCCCGCTGATCCGCAACTTGGCGTTCCTGGAGTTATTCCCGTTGGTCGTAGCACTGTCACTGTGGGGTCCGCAGTTGAGGGACAAGAAGGTCGTATTCTTTTCGGACAATATGGCAGTAGTTGACGCAGTGAATGGGCTGTCAGCGTCCTCTATCCCGGTGGTGCGGCTTCTCCGCCGTTTTGTATTGTTGTGTATGCGTTTTAATATTGTTTTTCGGGCCCGGCATGTGCCTGGTCTGTTGAATGTGATTGCCGATGCGTTGTCTCGCTCGCAGTGGGAGAGGTTTCGGCAGGCGGCACCTGGCGCGCAAGAGGAGGGGATGTCTTGCCCGGACGAGATGTGGCGGCTCGGGACATCATGCTTGGCGGACTGATCAGGGACTCCCTGGCACCCGCTACATGGACGGCTTACAGTAAGGTGTGGGGGGAATGGGAAGAATTGGTGCAACAGTCGGGGGGCCAGCCCTCGCAGGAGGCCCGGTTGGACACGCTGTTGTGGCTCGTGTGTAGGTCGGTTTCCACAGGGGCTTCAGCAGCGGTGATAGGGCGAAAGCTGGCAGCGCTAGCTTTCTTGTTTAAATTTAATGGTTGGGAGGACGCCACTAAACACTTTCTGGTGAGGCAGGCGCTCAAAGGGCTAAGGAGGGGGAAAGTGTCAGTGGACTCTAGGAGGCCGGTGTCGTTTGAGTTGCTGCAACGGATAGTGGGGGTCTTGCCCGGTGTGTGTTTTTCGAAGTACGAAGTTAAATTGTTCTCTGTGGTTTTTAGTTTCGCCTTTTTCGGGGCGTTTCGGGTCAGCGAGCTGGTCAGCAGCAACCGCCAAGGGGCGGGGGGGCTTCAGGCAGCAGATGTGGAGGTGTGGAGTGACAAGGTGGTGATCAATCTGAGGCGGTCCAAAACGGACACGATGGGGAAGGGGACCTTGGTTAAGCTGGGGGAGCTCCCAGGTGGGGGCACGTGCCCGGTCAAGTGCGCCACGGCCTTCCAGGGAGTCCGGGCGATGGCCGGGGGTTCATATTTTAGGCACGAGGATGGTTCTTCACTGTCGAAGTTCCAGTTCCTCAAGGTTCTGCGGAAGGTTTTGGACAAGTTGGGAGTGGACCCAAGACAGTTTGGGACTCATTCCTTCAGGATTGGCGCGGCTACGGAAGCGGCGCGGCTGGGGTTGGGTGATGATCGGGTGAAAAGGATCGGCAGGTGGGAATCCCTGAGGTTCAGGTCTTACGTTAGGCCAGACAAGTTGGTGTGAGGCCTATGGGTGGTTCAGAGGGGTTTGTGATGTTAATATTGTGTCGTGGTTGGAATTGTGTTTTTTATGTTTTACAGGTTGGACGGCATGGGTGGTTGGCCACTCATATATATACTGGGCACATCGGAGAGCTGCAGTTCGACATCGGGGTCTACAGCTGGGCTTTCCAAGTTCCGTGGTGCAGCTCCGGTGGTTTGGATACCGGGGTTGGGGTTGGAATGCTATCTGTGGGGAGGTATTTCATAAAATTTTGTTGGGTCAGGTCCCGGACATTGTGGTGCTGCATGCAGGAGGCAATGACGTGGGGTCATTGCCGCAGAAGGTATTGATCGAAAGTATGAAAAGGGATGTGGACAAGTTGCAGGAATTAGTGCCAGGAGTTATAGTGGTGTGGTCGGAAATGGTTCCGAGGTTTTATTGGCGGCACGCGCGGAACCCCTCCGCTGTGGCGATAATTAAGGGTAAGGTCAACAAAATCATGGCGGCGTATGTAAAGCGAGTGGGGAGGGTTGTAATTAGGCACAGAGAGTTGGAGGATATGCTGCCAGGCTATTTCAGGCGGGATGGGGTTCACCTCTCAGATGTGGGCTTAGATTTTCTCCTGCTAGGTTTCCAGGAGGGCCTCCAGCGGGCAATCTTTTCCCTGGGGGGGGGGTGTCCCTCAGGAGCTCGAGGAGTCGAGCTCTGAGCTGTGGCGGGGGATGGAGAGTAAAGTTGGGGGGAGAAAAGAGTGAGAGGGGGGACAGTTTGGAGTTCAGGGCTAATAGGTAGGCCTTTGGACTGGTTTGGTAGGTTCGAGCTCGTAGGTAGCTCCGAACCAGGGTGTGTAGGGGTGTCTCGGTATGCCCCTACACTGGTGGTGCCCTTTGGTGGCAATGGATGGTGCCCTTGGTGGCAATGGTTGATGCCCTTCGGTGGCAATGGTCATGTTTCAGGTTAAGCTAATATGTTACAATGTTGGGGTATTATGTTATGATGTTACATTGGGGTGGGTCATTGTCAGGGGGTTAAATTGTAAACTAATGTGGTAAACTGTGCAGGCCAACGTGGGCCTGATGTGGACAATGACCTTTATAATTTATGTTAATAATAAATAAAGCTGTGATATATTTTTGCCAAAACCCAGGTGTCAGTGTCATTTATTATAATTAAGTATAATATTCTTACTAAAACAGGTAATAAAATCCCTAATGCTAAACTCGTAGTCTGAGTGTTTACTCTTAAATTTGTTAATACCTTTTAGGGTCATATTTGTGCTACACTTAGGGTCATATTTGTGCGCCCTCTGTTTGCTTGTAGATATATTTTATACAGTAACCTGTGTTTATTATACATTATCCCCCCATAGCCAGTAGCCTGTGTTTATTATACATTATCCCCTATAGCCAGTAACCTGTATTTATTATATATTATCCTCCCATAGCCAGTAACCTGTGTTTATTATACATTATCCTCCCATAGCCAGTAACCTGTGTTTATTATACATTATCCTCCCATAGCCAGTAACCTGTGTTTATTATACATTATCCCCCCATAGCCAGTAACCAGTGCTTATTATACATTATTGCCCCCATAGCCAGTAACCTGTGTTTATTATACATTATCCCCCACAACCAGTAACCTGTGTTTATCATACATTATCCCCCCACAACCAGTAACCTGTGTTTATTATACATTATCCTCCCCATAGCCAGTAACCTGTGTTTATTATACAGTATCCTCCCATAGCCAGTAACCTTTGTTTATTATACATTATCCTCCCCATAGCCAGTAACCTGTGTTTATTATACATTATCCCCCCATAGCCAGTAACCTGTGCTTATTATACATTACCCTCCCATAGCCAGTAACCTGTGTTTATTATACATTATCCCCCCCCCCCCCCATAGCCAGTAACCTGTGTTTATTATACATTATCCCCCATAGTCATTTATCGTTGGACCTAGGCAGCATGATGTCTTAGGCCGGCCCAGAGAGTGAGTGAGTGAGGGAGTGAATAATATAATATATATGTTCAGAAACATATTAGTAATATATGTAAATCGGGTTCATGCAAAGAGGGTGAAAAGGTATTAAAGAAAAACACACAGCGTGAGGACGTCCAGCGACGCTCTAGCTTTAAGTCAAGCCACACCGAGGAAAATGTCAAAGGATCTGAAGTAAGGGCATGAGTTATAATATCAAGGGAATGTAATCTCTAGGAAAGAGGCTAGCTGCAGTAGGGTTGCCCTCTAGAACCCTGTCATAGGAAGCTATGACAACATCAGTCTGCAGTAGAAGAAGTTTCTCGCACAATAATACAGCAGTGATATCATATCTATTAATGCAATAATGTAATATTATTATTTATTTTTTTATTCAAAGTTTATTAAGTTGAGAGATACATACTATAAGAAGGATGCATTTTAACTAAGAATGCATAGGTATCTGAAAGCAGTATAGCCAAAGAGTGGTGCATTAAAAGAGAAATTACATCAACATCGAAGAGAGACAGTCATATAGCTAGTATTGATGTAGATTAATTTAGAAATAAACAAATATGTTTAAATGTCTATCTGTTCCTGTCCAAATCTGAGATGATTAAATTGCGTATACGCAGAAGTAAGCTCACACTGACACATGGAGTTCAGGTTAAAAGCACTTCAGAAATTTTAATGCCATCTGGTTGGAAAACAGTTATGCAGATCTTTTTAAAAGCAAAATGACATCATCATTGAATATCAGATAATAACAAATAAACATCATTAATTGGATTAAACATTATGTGACTAACTTCGTGTCCACCCACCAAGAGGTGGTATTATTTTGGACACGGGTGGGGACAAGGGGGTCTTGAGCGTCATTTTACACGGTCGGTGATGTCAGATCTCGTGGTCAGGTGCAAGGTCTCTTATGAATAGAACATTTCATTACTACAGTGTTCTCATGGCCTTCAATTTATACTATGTTGCGAGTTAGGGGAAATTCATCAGTTCCTGGGTTAGTCATATCTTTATGGAAAAATACAGTCTTTGTCTATTGTGTTAGATGTGCTGAGCAATTCTGTCATGTAATGTAGTTTTCATATGGAGAAGTCAGGTTATGAGGACAAAATGGAGGATTTGTCACAGCATCAGGTTAAAATGGAGTTAGTGCAAGAATTCAATACAAGTACAATAAAGACTTTTTAATAATTCTACATCAGTCCCCCCTATGAAATGTTAAATTCTAAGAGATAAAAACTTTATTGGTTAGTTCCAGAAGACAGGTTAGCCCAAAGGCACAAAACCCTATGAAGTAACGATTCTTAAAGTCTTCTTAGTTCTTCAGAGGGACATCATAAATAGACGAGCTTACATTACCATATGGACCTGTGTTATCTGGAATATAGGCACAACAAGTCATGGTGACAGGTAAACGTTGTTGGTTGCAATAGATATAATAAATGCAAATCAAAATATTATTATAATTATTAGCAGTGACGATTGGGAAAATGGACTCAAACTTTCCTTTTACTGCAAAATCATCTGGTACCCCCCTTGGCACACCTATGGCATCCATATATATATATATATGTGTCAAACTTTCCCTTTAGAGGGGTGCTCCTCTTTATGTTCTGAAGCATGAATGTGGTGTGTCAAGAGTACCTTGTCATGTATTATGTGTATGGACATAATAACCTTGGCTAGGGCGCATTTGCTTATGCATTGTAGTATTAAACCTGTCTCACGCTACACCAGCGTAGGTGGACTCGGATCATTTAGTCAATATTTATATCACCACAAACTCAGGATGGGCAAATAATCCTGAGGGAGCTTGGCGTTTGGATTGCTTTAGCTTCACGAGGTCTCCTTTTGGGGTCCTCGGCTTTCCATCGATGGCAAGTGGTCAGGCATTATTATGGCCATCAAACACCTACTTGTTGGTATCTTTTTTTCCAACAAAAGTGTGTCAAAATCAACAAATGTTACTTCTCATGTTGCAGAGAGAGAGAGAGTCTTGAATCTGGAACAATGAATCCACTGAGTGATCTCTGCAACTTTCACAATGCACTATTGGGTATATGGTCTTGGTTGTCACATTGATGACCGGCTAGGCTTCTGGCCATCCTGACAAAATGTCTATTATAACTAGTGCATATTTGACCCAGTAGCTCTTTGTCACCTGGATTCTTGAAAGGGATATTGAGAGTTAGCTAGGTGCTTAGGAGTATTTAGAGATCAAAGAGTTCATGAGGGTCTTGGATAGGTATAAAGTTCCATGGGCTCACTGCCCAGTACATGTTTTTGGGTAAACAGAGCTTGAGAGCGTTGGAGTACAGCCCGTCTTCAAGGGTTGCCCCTTTCTGTTTTTCCAGCTTTGTATTTCTTCAGGGTCAGTAGCTGCTTGTCATTCTTTCAGAAGCTTGAGATCTGTAGGTAGGATCTACATGGTGAGTATAGAAGTTTCTTTAGCGGACACCATTCTGTCCACTTCCCTTGGTGCACTTGTGGCTTGGTTGGCAGCTTTTAGTCAGCTGAGTGGTGCTTCTTATCTTCCAGATTGATCCAAAATAATGTGCTGCACCCAGGGCATATCTTGAGTCAGTGTAGATATTGGCATGTCTTCCTTCAGGCATTTTGTATGCCACTGAGAAGGCTGTCAATTCAGCGTCTTGAGCAGATGTGAGTGAGGAAAGTGAAGGTGCTTGACGTACCTGATCTTCTGTAGCAACAGCAAATCCAGTATGGTACCTTTCCTCATTATCCGCAAACAGAGTGGAGTCAGGATCTGGTAAAGCTACTGCATGCTCTGTTGAAAGGTGTCTTGTTTCTTCTTTCATCTGTTCAAAGCAACCATGAGGAGCAGTAGAAGAGGTTTCCTCACCTATTTCTGTGTGAGATTGGGGGGTATTTGTCTTTCTATTTACAGTTCTCTTGCTGACCCCCCTCTGTAGAGAGTTGCAAATTGATTGTTAGTGTTTCATGTGTTCCTTTCATGAGATTTCTGGGGGCTTAGTGAAGAAAAAACATGAGGGACAGCCACCTCCCTTACAGGTGTCTTACTTCCATGGGAATCTGGGTCAGGACCGCACTATTTCCTTGAGAGTGCCCAAAACAATTCTTTCATGTCTGAATAATTTAAATTTTTCGTTAGTGTGGTATTCCCCCCTGGGAAGTGGCGGAAGAGTGGCCAGAGCAACCTTTCTTCAAAATATAATGTTGTCAGGTAGAGGCAGAGTTGTCTATGAGCGGAGGAAATTGGTAAGGAATAAGAAGGGAGGAAGCATATAAAGGATATAGATATGGTTGTGGGGAGATGGAAGAATGAGTAGTGGATAGAGTGAGAGGGAAGAAGGTGGAGTAGGAGGAGAAGAAGGCGGAGTAGAGGGAGGAGTAGGAGGAGGAGAAGGAGGAATAGAGGAGAAGTAGGAGGAGAGAGGAGAAGGTGGAGTAGAAGGAGAAAGTGGAGTAGAGGGAGGAGTAGGAGGAGGAGAAGAAGGAGAAATAGAGGGAGGAGTAGGAAGAGGAGGGAGGAGTAAGAGCAGGAGGAAGGGGTAGGGGGGGTAGAGGAGAAGGAGGAGGAAAGAGGAGAAGGTGGAGTAGAGGAAGGAGTAGGAGGCGAAAGTGGAGTAGAGGGAGGAGTAGGAAGAGGAGGGAGGAGTAAGAGCAGGAAGAAGGAGTAGGAGGAGGAGAAGGTGGAGTAGAGGAAGGAGTAGGAGGAGAAAGTGGAGTAGAGGGAGGAGTAGGAAGAGGAGGGAGGAGTAAGAGCAGGAAGAAGGAGTAGGAGGAGGAGAAGGTGGAGTAGAGGAAGGAGTAGGAGGAGAAAGTGGAGTAGAGGGAGGAGTAGGAAGAGGAGGGAGGAGTAAGAGCAGGAAGAAGGAGTAGGAGGAGGAGAAGGTGGAGTAGAGGAAGGAGTAGGAGGAGAAAGTGGAGTAGAGGGAGGAGTAGGAGGAGGAGAGGAGAAGGAGAAATAGAGGGAGGAGTAGGAAGAGGAGGGAGGAGTAAGAGCAGGAGGAAGGGGTGGGGGGGTAGAGGAGAAGGAGGAGGAAAGAGGAGAAGGTGGAGTAGAGGAAGGAGTAGGAGGAGAAAGTGGAGTAGAGGGAGGAGTAGGAAGAGGAGGGAGGAGTAAGAGCAGGAAGAAGGAGTAGGAGGAGGAGAAGGTGGAGTAGAGGAAGGAGTAGGAGGAGAAAGTGGAGTAGAGGGAGGAGTAGGAAGAGGAGGGAGGAGTAAGAGCAGGAAGAAGGAGTAGGAGGAGGAGAAGGTGGAGTAGAGGAAGGAGTAGGAGGAGAAAGTGGAGTAGAGGGAGGAGTAGGAAGAGGAGGGAGGAGTAAGAGCAGGAAGAAGGAGTAGGAGGAGGAGAAGGTGGAGTAGAGGAAGGAGTAGGAGGAGAAAGTGGAGTAGAGGGAGGAGTAGGAAGAGGAGGGAGGAGTAAGAGCAGGAAGAAGGAGTAGGAGGAGGAGAAGGTGGAGTAGAGGGAGGGGCAATAGGGGAAAGTGGGGGACTGTAGATGAAGGGGAGGGATCGGTGGGAGGAATAAGCGGGGGTGGGCAGGTAAGGGAGCAGACAGGTGATGTAGCAATGGAGGATACATCAGAAATCAAGACTAGGTAGAAATGCAATGGAGGCTGCAAATAGCCCATGTACAACAACTATTAACTGGCCCTATGCTTTCCCTAGAGAAAAATAATAAAAGGCTAACATGCTCATCTTGTCTCCACAAGCCTCGAACGTTTCACTCCCATGGGTGGCCCATGATGGCTTGCCCACCACTTCTCCACACGGGGTCTTGTGCCCGCGGAGACAGACGCTATCCCTGACTCTCGTTCTTAATTTAATAATTTATATCTAACATCTCAAAATGTAATTTCTACTTATATCACAAATATACATTATCACAATTTTTATGTCTCGCAAATGGGATAAAATTTATTCTACTCTTCACTGATAATGTATATTTAAAACATACAAAATAGACAAATAACATTGCCTTCTGCAAAATAGATGGAAAAGATAATGGAGATTTTGTTAAGCTTATAAATGGCTATACATTAATTCACATTTCTTGTTCTCCAGTTTCTGGCTGTTAATGTCAATGTACAATGTAATAGAGCAGCAGGGAATGCTAGCAGAATGCTTGGTTGCATAGGGAGAGGTATTAGCAGTAGGAAGAGGGAAGTGCAGAGTACTGGATACAGTACTGGAGACCATATCTTCAGAAGGATATGGATACCTTAGAGAGAGTTCAAAGAAGAGCTATTAAAATCCTTCATCCTCAATATAAGCATTCCGACCAAACGAGCCGAACCGCTGCGCCATAGCTTCCCATTCCACTGGGCGGACAGTAAGATAAGATACCTAGGCATCTGGCTAACGAGGAAGAGCAGCGACCTGTTTAGGGAGAACTTCGCAGACATGCTTAAAACATTCCAAACTGACATGAGAGACTGGTCGTACCCACACATATCGTGGTTGGGACGAATCCAAGTCATTAAAATGAACTTCCTCCCGCGACTCCTATATCTCCTACAGGCTATCCCAATAATTATACCTAAAACGTTTTTCACCACACTTAACTCCGCGATGACTAAATACATATGGAACGGGGGGAGGCCCAGACTCAAACTCACTACCCTGATGCAACCCAAAAACAAGGGAGGGCTGGCCCTGCCGGACTTCCACCTTTATTATGTCACCACACACTTACAAAGGGTAATGGAATGGTCGAAAGAGGGAGTCTATAAACTATGGAAGACAGCGGAGGAGGCGGAGGCAGGTAAGCCGATATCTGGGATACCCTGGAGGATGGAGAGCACCGATAGCCAGGAAATGTCAATATACACGAAACACACCCTGGAGGTGTGGCGGCGGACCGCAAGGCAAAGGGGACTAGCGCCGTACCCATCTCCCCTAACCCCGCTAACCCACAACGAAGCCTGCCCACCTGGCCTAGACCCACGAGCATTTCGGCACATCCTCCCGAACCCCTCTCCGCGCCTACACCACATAATGCGAGACGGGAAATGCAAACCGCTACAGGACATGATAGGAGACACTATCCCCTCATTCATGCACCAATTCAAACATACCCAACTCAAGAACTTTGTCCTCACCCTGCCCCAGGGGTCCGCACTCACCAGAAGCCCTACCACATTTGAAAAGATTTGCATGCAACCAACCCCAACCCCACACGGCATATCCCTACTATACTCCATGCTCCAAACAGAGACACCACAAGAGACGCCCCAATTCATGGGCAGATGGGAGACGGCACTGACCACTTCATTCTCAGACACGGAGTGGGACACCATATGCTACCTCACCCACCACTGCTCAGTACATAGCAAGACACAGGAGACGGCCTATAAGATATTGACTAACTGGTACAGGACGCCACACACCCTCCATGCCATCGACCCGACCCACCCCGACCTCTGCTGGAGGTGCGAAAAGGACGTAGGCACAGCAAGACACATCTGGTGGGACTGTGACTTAATCAGACCATACTGGGAGGGGATCCACAGAGTCCTGGAGATGTTCTCCGATGCACCCCCCCCCCTGGAACCGGCGGCAATGTTACTCCACCATACCACAATACCCAGAACGAGGTACAAAAAATCCATGACCATTAGAATATTAAACATAGCAAAGCAGGTCATTCCCCAATTATGGAAGCAGAAGACAACCCCCTCACTACTAACCTGGTTCAATCAAATGGAGAGACTTAGAGCCATAGAAGAGCTGACCCTGACGACCACGACAAACCCAACAGTTTACACCGACAAATGGACGCGATGGATCTTAGAGACAGGACGGGAAGACTTCCAACGTAAGCTCCGACAAGACTTCCAACCTGACACCGACCGTTAGACCTCTAGTCGACTGAACAACTCCCAGTCGTATATAGATAACTGACCATTAGGGACGCCTTACACCCCCCCCAGCCCCCCCCCTCCCAACCCGCCACGACATTGGACTGGACACGCCAACCCCACCGCACAGGACACATCGACCGACAGGGAGAGACAAGGAACGAGTGCCCCCGACCACTAGAAGGACCGAAGGTACAAGAGGAAGACAGGTCTAAACAAGAACGAGGAAAGCATGACCGTAACACAAACACGACTTATCGGGCAAGGGATACACGAAAGGGCGACAGGCATCACGCCCAACAACACCAGAGGGGTAGACAGATCCGACCCCGGACGCAGAGAGCGGCTTGAGCTGCCACCCTCCCCGACCACCAGGTACTCGCAGAAATGACACGGACACAATAAAAGATAGCTACACATCCATAACCAACACACAACACACAGGAACTACTTCCTGAAACGCATAGGGTAATTGAGGCCTGCGAGCCAAAAAGCGGAACACTTAACCGAGGACCTGCGAGTCCAATACAAGCTGAACAGCAAGATACCCCTATACAGCCCAATGTATATATTATGTAATCATGGTCAGCTACACCTCCCAACACGACACAATACGGTCAATGGAAACCTCAAACTTACTGATGTTAATATAAATGGGACAACTCACTACAAATGAAACCTACAAACAACGGGAGACCTAAGTGTCTAAAAAGTACGATGTACGCAGGAGAGACGAAACCTGCGAGTTTCGGATTCTATACGTGAAAAGTTAACACCTAAGGCTAAAAAGTGAGACCTGCGAGTCTCAGAATTTATAAATGTAAAGTTAACACCGAAGGTTCAAAAACGAGACCTGCGAGTCTCGCTGTTTGCTGTACTTATGTGAAAATAAATAAAAACATATTTACAAAAAAAAAGAAGAGCTATTAAACTGGTTCATGGATTGCAGGATAAAATTCACCAGGAAAGGTTAAAGGATCTTAACAGGTATAGCTTGGTGAAAAGACGAGACAGGGGAAATATGATAAAAGCATTTTAAATACATAAAGGGAAACAACACAGTAAAAGTGGAGACTATATTTAAAAGAAGGAAAACTACCATAACAAGAGGACATAGTCTCAAAAATAGAGGGACCAAGGTTTAAAAATAATATCAGGAAGCATTACATTACTGAGAGGGTAGTGGATACATGGAATAGCCTTCCAACTGTAGTGGTAGAGGTTAACTCAGTAGAAGTGTTTTAAGCATGCGTGGGATAGGCACTTGCTGCTAGTAACAGATCTAGAATTAATATACTATAATGCCCAAAGTCTCAATTCCTATGCATATGCAATAATAAAATATCTGGGCTTACAACAAAAATTATGTTAGTCAGTCTTTAAACTTGGCTTATTCATTTGTTCAAGAGATCTTGGTTTATTAGAACTTTCTTTTAGTAAATGTTCTTTTTTGTTCATAATATATGGGAATTAAGGAAGACAGCATGTCTTTAAGATAGGATGAGCATGACACAATACACGGGCGGATATGACCTCACTGATATGGTAAGGGCAGAGTGAGGGCAGGAGGAGGTGTGGGTACTAAGGACAACCTTCTTTTATTCTAGGGGCCATTTTCTTTTAGGGCATTTCAGCTGACAAATGAAAGCATTATACATTTAACAGCCCGTGAAGCTTTGAAATAACATGGTGCAAAAAATAAATAAATAAATAAATAAATAAACTCACGGGATGCAACCAACCTCCCCCATCACTCACCAGCTATTAATCACTCAACACGTCCAAATACATATACAACGCCACGGAACCTGCTGGCGTCGCACAAATGGCAGCAGCAACAACACACAAACCCTAGAAACCTCCCATAAAGCGTTCCATACGACACATCACTCTTATGTAAGTAGCAAAATACACAATTAGAATATTTTCTAGCAAAAATTCCATTGCTAAGTCTTATCAGTAATAACTCTACGAAACACAAATCTGAATCGCACTGAGTCGCAACCACGCCCCCCCCCCCTCCTCCTCCCTCCCTTGTCTCACAGAAGGCAAAAAGGGAGGGGTAGGAGGAGAGAGGGAGAGAAACAAGAGGTAGGGGGGGCTGCAAGCATGACATTTTAACCATGTCAGTGCTGGAAAGACAGTTACGTTACAATTATTGCAAAAGCAAAGAGACACAAAAACACAACATTTAATAATACTCTCAGTGAAACTCAATACAAAACCCCCACCCTCTACCAGGGTAATGGCTAACACAAAATACAAAAACAATTATTATAATATACATATATTCTTAACCCTTTGTGATCTAGTTCTTCCTCAGCCCAACCTTCCTGCTGAATAGCATTGTTACTCTGTACCAGTAAGCTTGCTTTCTTCTCTGTCAGTAATCTACCACATGAAGGCACAGCAATTTTACACACTTTAGCAATCTCTATCTTCAACTAGATCACACGCGCTAGCCAGCCCTTACTGGGCTTTCCTAACCCTGTTCCATTCCCCTCCTATACAGGCATCCCAGATATAGTTAGTGCAAGAATTCAATACAAGTACAATAAAGACTTTTTAATAATTCTACATCAGTATTGTATTACATTATATCAGTTACATCTACCAGAGTAACGCTAGGCTTGTTGTTTCGAGACCTACCGGACAATGGTAAGAAGTTGGATGAGTAGGTTAAATTGAGGTCTGGCCACCCCTGGGTCATACAGGTTGGATGTGGTAAGGCACTGCTTAAGGTCGGCACGTATGCCAGTTGTGCGTTGCACCCATGGGGCAGCATATGGTTGTGTAAGGAAACCTAGCTGGTTATCGTGCCTCTAAGTCTGAATTTCATTCATGGAAGGGTATGGCCAATATCCTGATGGACAATTGTGTTGCCATTGGAGACCCTTAGGAAGGTTAGTCATTCCCTTTGCTCATAGGCAGTGCGTGTTTAGATGTAATGGTGTTTGGTAGTCCACTCTCGTTTGGGAGAGGGTCCGTGTATGTGGGCGTCTCAGTGAGTGTGTGTCGCATTCTAGATATGTAGGTGGTGTATGAGGTGGAAGGTAGGACACATAGGTCCTCTAAGAGAGAGAGCAGGGGAGAGGAGAGGAGAAGAAGGGGGAGGGAGGGATATCAAGTACAGAGAGGGGGTAGAGCGGGGGAAGTGCAAGAGGAATTTAAGATATGAGTCAAGAGGTAGAAGATGGAAGGCAAGGGGAGAAAAGGGGAAGTGAGGTGGTCAGACCTCTCATCCCAGCCCTGCCCCCCCTCCCCTGGGTCAGCCGCCACCCCCCCCGGCCCCCAGTCGGGCAGTGTCCTCTCCATCTGGCGAGGCACCAGGTGTAGTGACTCCGGGCCTGTGATACTAGTGCGGTGTTGGGCCTTTGGAGGGCCCACTCCAGCCATCGGCCAGTCCAGGTAGCACTCTGTATTTCACTGTTGTTTATGGGTTTCCGGTGCTAGTGGCGGAAGACAGCCAGTAAAGCCAGTGGTACCAGGTGTCATGGTAAGATTGTGAACGGCCGGTTGCAGATAGAATCAATTCTTCAATTTGTGTGATGTCCTCCACCCTGTTCATCCATTCCCTCAGTGTCGGGATTGTAATTTGTTTCCAATGACATGGAATAAGGCTTTGGGCCATGTTGAGCAGGTGGGGTAAGACTGATTTTTTTGTAACTGCGGAGCGGGAGCATGGTGAGTTGGAGTAAGTAAGTTTCTGGTGTAAGTTGTAGGTTCACAACCGTAATGGTCGAGAGGACTCTGTGTTCAGCCTCCCAGAAGGTTCTGATGAGAGGACACGTCCACCATATGTGGTATAGTGATCCCAATACCCTCCCCTGCATCTCCAGCACTCCGGGTCGCATGTATTTGTCATAGCGGCCAGTAATATTCTAATATAGAGTTAGAGTGCAGTCATATCATGATTATGGGCTAAGGAGAAATGAAAATACATTAATGTTACATCAGGCTCCTAAACAGACCTGATATTGTCGGGAAAGACCTGATTTTCAAGGTCCTGTCCCGCTGTCCTGATTCCAGTTTCCTGGTGTCCCTGCAACACTGCATGAGTGCATCATTATACATGCCTGTGCTGTGTATGGGCACTAGGCCTGTTCAGAGAGCGCTTGAGGAGCGAACCTTTAGTCCTTCAGAGAGGCGCCTTCATTCCTTTAGTGCTCATTTTTGGTCATTGCCGGTGAAGGGAGTCACTCAGGCCACGCCCACCCATCCCAATGTTGAGAGGTTTGCATCATTGTGCTACTAGGAAGTTAGGCCACTTTAATGCATAATGTGCTACTTGCTGTAGTTTTTTTTTTACAGTTTGCTACTAGGGAATTTGTCTACAGTGAAGAAAAGACTGAAGAGATATGTTACAGTACGACCATAGCATGCTATTCATTCATACTGCAGGGTCAGTTAAAACGAACATCCCAGATACACTACGGCACCTATATAAGTGCATTTGATTGGGTTTTGGCCTCATATTTATCCTGTGTTTTTTTTCTAAATTCTAATTTCTTTGAAAAAAATTAAGTATTTCAGATTTCTGACGTATAACTCTACCCCCTTAGCCATGAGCCCCATTTTCATACTGGTTCACTGGTGAGTTAGGCTGCAGTGATATTAAAATGCTCTCTTGGTGGGTTAGGGTATTGTGATAGTGTAATGTTCTCCTGAAAGTTTGGGCTGCAGGGATGTAGCATTGCTGTCCTGAGAAAGTGATATCAGAATGCACGCCAGTTAGGATAGGGTGATGTCACAATGTTGTTACCCTGACGAGTTATGCTGCAGTGATGTCACAATGCTCTATTGGAAAGCTTAGCTAGAGTGATGTCACAATGTTTTCCTGTCAAGTTTGGCTGGAGTGATGTCACAATTAGAGATGGGACGGTCTCAGAAAAAATACTGAAGAATTGAGAGGAAAACATTAAACCCCACCCCCTCCCCTTTCTTATTTTCTAAAGCAGATTTTTGCCTGAATATTAAAAGTAATTTAAAAAGTATTGGAAAAGAGTATGAAACATTTCCTTTCACAATATTAATATGATTTGCAATGTAACTCATGATACTCGCATTAAGCACAATCACCTGCCTTATAACCTGCAATGTAACAAAAAACCTATATGAGCACAGTAAGTGAGTCTAAAGTACCAGCACAAGACAAACAGGCTATCTGTGTGGTATACAGCATTACACTAGTGCAGGGGTTCCCAACTAATCCCCATGGTGTGTGTCAGTGTCAGATACACCTACTGACAGATACACAAACCTTGACACACACACACACACTGGCACATAAACACACACACTGGCACATACACACACACTGGCACGTATACACACTGACATATACACTGACACACAGATACACACACATACTGACACACAGTGACACATACACATATCTTGACACACAGATGCACATACACACACAGATTCACACATATTGGCAGATACACAGACTGACACAGGTACACACACACACATAGACACATACACATATGTTTATATTTGCTGTTCACTTTTTTCTTCCTTCAGTGCTGCTGGCTGAGGCTGGTGTGCCAGGTGCTCCATACTCGCTGCTCCCTTTCTCCCTCCAGCTGGTGCTCTAACAGGCGCACTCTGTCTGTGAGGAAGTGCTGTCACTTCCTCCCAGCATCCCATACAACAGGGGTCCGGTTGCAGTCTTAAGACGGCTGCGGCGCCTGACCAGACCCCTGTTTAGCGATACTCCTCGGGCAAATCGCAGCGGAACACCAATTTTGTTTTCGCGGAAGCCTAGGGTTCCATGGAACACTAATTGTGAAACGTTGCACTAGTGTGTATGTGTTCTACTTGCCATTATAAGTTTACTGTATCCCTGTTGTGTGCTTTTTTTTCCAGTTACATGGCCTTCCACAGCTTGGTTATCTATGATACCAGAAAACAAAATAAATGTTGAAAAATCTAGGACTATCTAGAAAAGTCTACCAAGACTTTTAACCCCTTAAGGACAGACGACGGATATATTCCGTCATGATTCCCTTTTATTCCAGAAGTTGTGTCATTAAGGGGTTCATCATAAAGGCCTGGATGTAGAAACACAACTATTATAATAACTATACATCAGGACCTTTATAAGATAGGCCTGAAAGATGTATAAGGATATTATAAAAATGGAATTTACAGATATTCCCCAGAGTCGAGTCCTCATGGCAAGTATTGTCATTTATTATTCTTCATAATATTACTATACTCGAAGATATTTGTACATATACTGTTATGGTACTTTTTGAAAGTAAACCAAAATGTTCAAAGTCTATCTGTTCCTGTCCAAATCAATAAAGTTAAATTGCGTATATACGCTGAAGTAATTAAGTCTGACACGCAAGGTTCAGGTTAAAATAACTTCGAGAAAGTTTATTGGCAAGTGAAGAAAAAGCGGGCGCGCAGGCCCTTTTAAGAGGCATTTTGCGTCATCATTGATTATTAGAATATCAGCAAATAAACATCATCAATTGGATTAATTGTTAAGTGACGGGGTTAGTGTCTTACCTATTGGTTCGTAAAATTAAGAGGTTAGTCCCGTGCCCACCCATCAGAGGTGGGATTATTCTGGACACGGGTGGGGGACGAGGGGGTCCTAAGCGTCATTTTACACGGTCAATGATATCAGGCTTTATGTCCAGGTGCAAGGTCTCTTATGAATAGAACATTTCATTACTACTGTGTTCTGTGGCCTTCAAACTGTACTATCTTACAAGCTCTAAGGAGTAGCCAGCAAGTCTTAAGGAGTAGCCAGCACCTCCTGGTACTTGTCCTTGAAGGAAACACGGTCTTTGTCTACTGTATTAATTGGGTTGAGAAGTTCAGTCACGTAATGTAGTTTTAAAATGAACAAGTTAAGTCATGAGGACAAAATGGAGGATTGAAGAAGTCAGGTTAGGAGGACAAAATGGAGGACGAAGTCACAGTATAAAGTTAAAATGGAGTTAGTACAATAATTCAATACAAGTACAATAAAGATTTTTAATAATTCCACATCAGTCCCCCCTATGAAATGTTAGATTCTAAGAGATAAAACTTTATTATATTAGTATCAGAAGACGTGTTAACCCAAAGGCACAGAAACCCCGTGGCCGCTAGCTAGGTGTTAATGCAAAGTGCAAGGCTGTCCCTAGATCTGACCCTAATAGGCTAACCATCCGTCAGTATGGCTCTCGAACGCTTCACACCCAAGGGTATCCCATGGCAGCTAACCCACCACTTCTCCACATGGGGCCTTTACCATTCACTGACAGATGCTGTCCCTGAGCTAGTCCCTTCCTAGAATTCCTGCACTTTATCAACAAAAGGGAATGTTTGCAGCGGCAGACAGGGTGAGTTGATGTCTTGGAATTCTTGGTCATCAACTTCGAGATGGGTCAAAGTGGGTGCTGCTTGGTCAACAGTCTTCATGAGGGATTTTCTCAGACATGGGAGGACACAACAAAAGAGAAGAGCAAAAATAAAAAGAAAAATTAGTATAGCCATACCAATCTGCATTAAAGCCTTTTGCCATCCTGTCATCCAACCAAACCATCTTTCCCAGGGATCTTTTATCCCAGAATTCCTTTTTAACTCTTCAGACAGGTCATTTAATTTTTCTATAGCTAGTGTGACTTTACCATTAGGGCCTGTGTTTTCTGGGATGTAGGTACAACATGTCATAGTGTCGGGCAAAATCTTACAAACCCCTCCTTTTTCGGCTAAGATCATATCTAGGGCCATTCTATTCTGGAAAGTCATTTGGGATGTGGCCTGCAACTGTTCGGCCAACCCCTGGAGGGCGTCTCTGGTGTAATTGACAAAACGCTGTTGATTATAATAAATGTAATTTATCCAATTTAGATTCTTGTTTGCGGTAACTATGGTAAAAATTGATTCAAATCCTGCAGCAACTTCATCCCTAGCTTTAAACTCATTGGGCACCCCCCTGGGCACTCCAATGGCATCAATATATACATGAGGATCAAAACTCCCTTTCACTGGGGCGTCACGTTTAACCTTAGTGTGGCTGAACTCATGGGTGTTGAGGTGTGTGTCAGAAATAATATGTATAGGCATAATGGCCTTAGTCAAAGTACACTCTCCCCACCATTCTGTGTCCATTCTGGATCTTAGCTGTAAATCCCCACACAACCAATAAATGTCTCCTAGTGACCTAGTGTGATGTTGCAGTAAGCGTACAGGGACAGTTCTGTATGTAGCACAATAGCCTTTGGAAAAGTTACCTACAAATTTACCAATACCATCGTACATGGCATAGCAAGTGTAATTACCTTTATATACGGTAATACCATCAGGGGGTTTGACGTCTTTGGCTAGAAGAGGATACTCCTTTGTCCATGCAATACATATGGACCTGTTAAAATTATAGTGATAGGCAAAAAGGCTTAAAACACATTCTTCTATATCTACGGGTAGGATTAATGGTACGGTACCCAGGTGAGGCCGGGCACCGCCACACACATAACATGCGGTTCTATTATGCTTATTAGCATTATATTTCATCCATTCTAACCATAAATTTACATCATTAAAACCTGTTTCAGCGGCCATGGTATCTTCAAAAGCAATGGCCATCATGTCCTGAAAGGTCTGGATATGGGGTTTTAATGGGTTAGGGACCATATGGGTGGCCCCTTGCCACTCAGAAGAGTTGCACATATCTTTGAGGTAGAAATGCCCTAATTTCTGGTAGGAACCCCTTTTCCAGTACATTCCCATCACATACTGGTCTGCATCTGTTGGGCTTGGGTGCTCAATGTTAAGGATTAATTTCATTGGTGTGCTCCCCCCAGGCTTTCTTAAAGTCATTCTCTGGAGAAGCGATCTACCACGATCATCTACTTTAGCTACGGCACTTTTTGGTTTGTAACCCCAGGCAGGCCCGGCATTCCACCCCGCCGCCCCCCAATGGTCACAATTGTGCCCCCATTGCTTGTCAACTACACAAACATATGGGTCTTTCGAATGAGGGATATCTCTATAGATGCTCTGGATTTGTGGTGTGGGAAATGGGCATTCTACAATATCACAGTAGTCAAAGGTATAAGTAGCCACCTGGGTGCATGATGAATTATACCAGAAGGTGTACCCACTAATGTCTTTGGTAATGGCTACTTGCTGGGCCTTCATAAGGCTAACTAAGGAGAAGATGTACCAGAGATACATGTTTGTGCGATATTCGCTTCCTCTGGGGCAGGAGATTTCTTGCAGTGGGAAGCGTGGATCCAATTTGGCCTACCGGCCAATTTGACGGAGGTTGCGGTAATCAGGAGAACTTGGAATGGACCGTCAAATCTTGGTTCCAGGGTATTTTTCCGCACAAACTTCTTGACCAGGACCCAATCTCCGGGAAGTAGGTTATGGGAACCTGTATCCAATTCGGGATCTGGAATTGAAGAGAAAACTTGGGCATGTATTTTGTTTAGGACATTTGCAAGTTCAGTTACATAGTCTACTAAAACATCTGATTGGAGTTGCAACTGCTGCGGATAATAACAACCTAGTCTGGGTGCTGTCCCAAATAGAACCTCATATGGGGACAGTGAATGCTTCCCTCTAGGTGTGTGCCCAACACTGAATAGAGCTATTGGTAGGCTTTCTGGCCAGGGCATCTTTGTTTCTTGTGACATTTTTAACATTCTGGTTTTTAGAGTGCCATTCATGCGCTCCACTTTACCACTACTTTGTGGGTGGTAAGGGGTATGGAAGGCTAGAGTCACCCCTAGAGCAGTCCAAATTTCTTTAGTCACAGTTGCTGTAAAGGCTGGGCCTTGATCACTCTCAATAACTTCTGGGAGTCCGAATCTACATACAATATCTGTAAGTAGGCGCTTTGCGGTTGTTTTTGCAGTGATATTGGCCACTGGGTAGGCTTCTGGCCAGCCTGAGAACATGTCCACTATTACTAGTGCATATTCATGGGGCCCACTCTTGGGCATTTGGATGTGGTCAATTTGAATTCGCTGGAAGGGGTACATGGGCTTTGCCAGGTGTTTCGCAGGCACCTTAATTGGTCTTCCTGGATTGCATTTTGCACAAATGACACAGGCCTTGCAGAAGCTATTGATCAATGTTGTGATTCCAGGTGCTTCATAATACTTCTGTATGAGGGCGGCCATCAGTTCTTTTGACAGGTGTGCAGGCCCATGTGCCCATTGGACCACTGCTGGGTATAAATTTCTGGGAAGACAAAATTTGAAGTTGTTGTAATATATTCCGTCCTTTTGGACAGCTCCTTTCTTTTTCCATTTCTGGATTTCTTCAGGAGTGACTGCAGCTTGCTGTTCTTGTAAAATTCGCAAATCAGTAGGAAGAGTTTGCAGAGCAAAAATAGGGACTTCTTCTTCTTGTCCGGACACTTCTTCATCCACTTCCTGCAAATCCCTGGCCGCTAACTTAGCAGCCTGATCAGCCAAATGGTTGCCCTTTGCTTCATCTGTATCCAATTTCCCATGGGCCTTTACTTTCAAAACGGCCACTTCTTTGGGGAGTAGGAGGGCATCCATTAGCTCCTTGATTGCAGTGCTGTGTTTGACTGGTGTACCGGCGGTGGTAAGAAATCCTCTAGTCTTCCAAATTAGGCCGAAGTCATGTGCCACGCCTAGAGCATATCTTGAATCTGTATAGATGTTGGCACGTTTTCCTTCGGAAATTTTGCATGCTGAAGTCAGAGCCTGTAATTCAGCTTCTTGTGCAGACATTGCTGGCGGTAAGGATGATGATTTAATAACTTCATCTGTTGTGGTTACGGCATATCCTGTGTGATATGTTCCTCCTTCATCGGCATATCTTGATCCGTCCACAAACAGGGTAAAATCCGGATCTGGTAATGGGTTCTCATGCACAGTTGGTAAGTGCACTGTTTCCATTTTCATCTGTTCAAAACAGTCATGAGGTGTTTCTGGGTCATAATCATTCTTTATGACCAGATCTTGAAATTCCTTTTCCAGGAAATGGCGTGGCCATGCTTCTAGAAGGTCAGTTGTTGGGTATTTGACAATACCATTTTCCTGTAGCTGTTCTTCATTCATGGTGGCCCATAGTTTTGCCATGGGCCCAAGATCATTCCATGACCTTGTCTTCAACTTGGTAACAGGAATATGTGGGATAGCAGTGTCCCAATGACGGTAAAGGTAGTTAAGTTGTTGAGGTAGCTGGATCAAGACCATGCTATTGCCTTCAGAGTCACAATAGAAGTCTTGTGCAGTGAGCTTTACATCGGTCCAGTGGTAAAGCTCATCTTCATAGCAGGGTTCAGGAGTAATGTTCGGCTTGTACCACATGGTGCAGAAGGCGTAATCCGGGCCTTCACAAAGAGGTGTCTCATCTTCATAAAATGACAAATGTGGATGCATGACTTTCTTGATACATCCACAGAGCAGGTAGATGTAGGTTTCATCTGTGATAAATCCATAATAGATACCCCCCTCAGGGAGTGGAAGAAGAGTGGACGGATTAAGCACCTGACATCTTTGGATGGAAATGTTGTCAGGCAAGAGAAGATGACACTGTAGGCGCAGGTGTCTGGCCGGAGACACGTGCTTAAGCTGGACTTGGTTGATGATGGCAGAGATGTCATGAGGGGCCAAAACAACCAGAGGGTGGCCAAGGACCAGGTCTGAGGTTCTTTCAATGAGTTCCCTCGCAGCAAAAACAGCCCTGAGACAGGAAGGAGTCCCTCTGGCCACAATGTCCAGTTGACATGAGAAATATCCAATAGGCCTCTGGCGGCCTCTTAAATCATTAGTTTGGGTGAGAACTCCTGTTGCATGGCCCTGTCTTTCAGAGACAAATAATTTAAAAGGTTTGGAGTAGTCAGGTAGGCCCAAGGCAGGAGCAGAAGCAATGGCACGTTTGAGAGCATTGAAATTGTCCAGAGCTTCATTAGTTAAGCAGAAAGGGTCAGACTTAAGTGCGTCATAGAGAGGTTGCATGAGCAGGGAGGCCTCTGGGATCCATGCTCTGCAGTAGGAAATGAGGCCTAGGAAGGCATGAAGAGACTTAGAAGTCCTTGGAGGCGGAATATCCAGCACATCTCTTACCCGGTCCCGAGTAAGATGTCTGGTACCTTGAGATAGGCAATGTCCAAGGAAAATTACTGAAGGTTGGCAGAACTGTAGCTTGATGAGCGAAGCTTTGCATCCTTGTTCTGCCAAATAACAAAGCAGACTAATTGAGCACTCTTCAGTAGTGGGTATGTCATCTCCACAGAGCAGCAAATCATCCACATACTGAAGCAGAACAACTTCTGGGTGCTCAGCTTGCCATGGGTCAAGGATGGTGGCCATGGCCTTTGCAAATTGACTTGGTGAATTTTGTGCCCCTTGGGGCATAACAGTCCAGGTATATTGTTGCATTTCATGGGTGAAAGCAAACAGGTATTGGCAGGATGGGTCCAGTGGGACACTGAAAAAAGCATTTGCTAGGTCAATAACTGTGAAGAATTTTGCAGATGGTGGGACTCCAGAGAGCAGAGTATGAGGATTTGGTACAAGAGGGGTGTCCAGGACTGTAGCTTCATTAACAGCACGGAGATCCTGAACCATCCTGTACTTCTCTGGCTCACCCTTCGGAGTTTTCTTTTTCACAGGAAATAACGGGGTGTTGCATTCAGATTTACATTTGACAAGGGCACCCTTCTCCAAGAGTGCCTTAATGTGGACAGAAATTGCAGCAGACTGTGCTGGTTTTAATGGATATTGTGGTTTTCTTGGTAACTTAGCTCCTGGAATAAGCTTTACCACCACAGGGGGAACATTTAGGTGACCTATGTCCTCTGGGCCTGAGGACCATAACTTTGCGGGCACCTGTGTTTTTAATTCCTCTGGGAAATTGGACCTTAATTCTGCTGTCTCCTCACGGGGCTTTTCTAAATGCAGCATCAGAGGCAAAGAGCATAGGGCTGAAGTGTCTGATACAGACAGAGGTGTAAACATTTCTACCTGCCCATCCGGGGTAAAGGTGATGGATGCTTGCAGGCGTGAGAGGACATCAGCACCTAACAGGTTAATGGGGCATGTGGAGGATACTACAAAGCGAGCGAGCAGGCTAGAGCCAACTCGTAGCGGGGTTGTTAGAGGGCTATGTCTCGGCTGGCCATCCACTCCAACACAAGAGACATCAATATTGGACAGGAAAGATGGGTCTGGCAAGTCTCGTTCTCGTAGAACACTACGGGCTGCACCTGTGTCAACAAGAAATGTGGTAGGGTGGCCTTCAATGGGCAAAGTTACTGTAGCAAGTGGCCCCCCCTTATCCCCTGTAGACACTGCCATAACAGGGGTTAATGACACAGGCTTGCCAATTTCCTAGTCATCTGGTTCCTCAATTATTGGAACCTCCTTCTCAGTCTTAGGGGCCGGGGCAGGCCTGTGTAGCTTTCTTGGCTCTCTCTTGGGTTCCGGGCAATCACTTTTAAAATGCCCTTTGACCTTACAATTAAAACAAACACCTTCCTCTGGTCTGGTACCCTTGGGAATAGGGGTAGTGCGTGCCACCATGAGGGGAGCAGAATTTGGCCTTCTAAGGGTCTGGGCAGACTCTAGGCCCCTAGCAACTAGGAGTAAAGTATCTAGGGGAACAACCTTATATTCGGGGCGTGCAGCAATGATTCCCTTGCGTATTGGGTCTTTAACACCTTGGACGAACGCACCGGACAACATTTGTGAATGAATCTTGTCAGTGAGATCAAACCCCAAATCTGTGAACATTTGGTACAGTCTTGCATGAAACCTTTCCACTGATTCTCCTTTTTCTTGAATAACATCAGTAAGGCCAGCAGCCTGATCCGCAAGTTTGTCCTTAGCCCATTCTCTTAGTTGGGTGCAAAAAGTTACTCCAGAGGGGTAATCAACATCACTGCTGAGTAGATCAGTACTGAGGTGTCGGGCCATGCTCGGCCAATATGCATCCCCTGCTTTAATAGCACAAATACTCAGTAGATCACGCCATGCGGCGGAATAAGTCTTTTGAATTTGAACTACCCCTCGGTAGAAGGGCATAGGCTGTTTTTCTGGGTCAGGGAGTGATTTCATTAGAGCACTAGCTTGAGTGGGATTGAAAGCAACATATTTAGGAGGGGCCTGTTCTCCCCGACCCTTGTGGCCAAAGGGGTCATCGATAGAACGATGAGTTGGGGCTCCCGCGGCAAGCTCTGATGAGACATGGGACACCCTGTCCATCTCGTCATCATCGAATTCTATGATATTGGCTCTTTTGCGTGGTGCAGGGCCCGAATGAGGTGAAAGGATCGGTGGTTGGGAACGAGCCCCAGATGCAGGGGTGGCTAGCGAGTCATAACCTGGGGATAGGTAGTCACCGGGGATTACCGGCATCAGGGCCGAACTGGGGGCCGCCATATTGGTGGCCGGAGAAGGTACTACATTAGGGTTAAGGGAAGAAGCGGCGGCCATGTTGGAAGAGGGCACGTCTGGGGCAGACTGTGCCGGACTGGGCATGACCGGAACCTGGGGAGTGGCTTGGGGAGTGGGTAGTGGATATCCGGGATAGGGCAGGGCCATGGGATATGGGAAGGGGTAGGGCCAGGCTGGGGAGGGGAAGGAGGTGGGGTATTGAGCTGGGGTGGAGATGGGAGGGAACGGAGAGGGATTGGTAGGGGTGGGTGTAGAGGGAGGAGCCGGGGCAAGGGTGGAGGAGGTGGTTAGTTGGGCGGAGGAAGAGGGGAGGGGATCATCAACGGAGAGAGAGTGTAGGGAAGGAATAGCAGGTGAAATTTTAGGGGGAGGTACAGCAGGTAACGTAGGGATGGATGAGGATGATGGGAATGTTAGAGACGGGGAGGGGGAAAAGAAAGATCCATCAGAATTCAGGACTGGGCAGACAGGGGAGGTGACGGGATGGGTGTTAGGAGGATTGGGAGTGGGGAACATAGTCAGCTGGCTATCACCTACTGCTGACTGAACCTTGGGGATAGACGTCCCCTGGGCGCCACTTTGGGGCGCTGGCTGAGGGTAAACTCCAGCAACACAGTTATTATGATACACAAACAATTTCACACCTTTGTGATTTATCTCTTCCTCAACCCAACCTTCTAGCTGAATAGCCTTCGCTACTCTGTACCATGCTTCAGCAGTCTTTAATAAACCATTATCTGTAAGCTTGCCTTTCATTTCTGCCAGTAACTTGCGCCAACTTTCTGGTTGCAATCTTCCACCCGTTGGTACAGTAATTTTACATACTTTTGCAATCTTTTCAACACCTTTAACCATCTCCTCACCCTCTCTGTTTTCTACCAAATCACATGCTAACCAGCCCTTACTGGGCTTGCTTAAATCCTGTCCCATAATCCCTTTACCCCTATACCAGCGTCCTGGATATAGAGAGAGAGAGAAGACTGAACAAGAACGTCTACAATGCTCGACTGCCACCCAAGAACCGTGGGACTTTCTCAGGTGCGTCTTCCCAAAACGTAGACTAGTCACTGAATCCGCCTACCCGGGGTGGTAGACACGGATTGGAGCGAGGTGAGAAGTGTGTGACCAATCACTTCTCTTTTAAGAGGAATGGGAGTGGATAGTATAATAATATAGGAAGTATAGAAAAGATGAAAGACAAGGAAAATCCTTAGAGACAGACACAGGAGTTCATGAGACTCCTATTTAGACAAACAAGACAACAATACAATTGAAATACAGTGCATGCATCACAATTCAAATGAAATTAACAATAATCCCTTTCCTTTACTCGTGTGCTTATTCCAAAGTCACCTCCCTCAACCCCGTAGTGTCTCCGCTCGGAGAACGACTCTCGTAAGTCTCACTACCAGCGGCCACGGAAACCAACTGACACCGGTCCGAGTTCCGTCAGCCTCTCTCTACTCTGCAGTCCACAAGAATGTGGCCACGTCTATCCTCACTCCCGTAGTGCCCCTATAAAACCCACTTTATAAGTCTCACTACCACGTGATGCGGAAAACAAGCAATGCCTACTTGAATCCCCCCAGGAAACAGAGTCCCCCTCACAAATAAAACAGAAAACTGGAATTTCACAAGCCCCAGCGCTCAGGGTTGTGGTTACCAAAGAAAAACCGGACTCCCCTCAGCCAAAGCTGTGGGTTACCAAAACCGGACTCCCCTCAGCCGAAGCTGTGGGTTACCAAAACCGGACTCCCCTCAGCCGAAGCTGTGGGTTACCAAAACCGGACTCCCCTCAGCCGAAGCTGTGGGTTACCAAAACCGGACTCCCCTCAGCCGAAGCTGTGGGTTACCAAAACCGGACTCCCCTCAGCCGGAGCTGTGGGTTACCAAAACGCTAGCTAGACTGTAAAACAGGCAACAGAAGACCCCCAGGAACACATCCACAGGTCCACCCCCCCTTTATCCCAAAAAGGGGCAAAATACAAACAGATAAGCAGACAAACCGAAGACCCAGGCAAATTCCCTCAGGTCCACCCCCCTTTATCCCAAAAAGGGGAAAACAGGCAAGACAGAACCCCAGGCAAATCCCCTGCAGGTCCACCCCCCCCTTTATCTCAAAATGGGGAAACAGGCAAACAATTCAAACACACCCAGGCAACAGATAGACTAAAATGCAGGTAAACAAGTGAGTAACGAGACACCGGGCAAGATATTACCTGTCTTTGATGTCCTCCCGGGAAGCAGTCACAGACACGTGGACGGGTCAATCAAAGGGGCCGGAACGTACCGGTGGCTCTGCAGAAGTCTCTACCGTGTATCTGGAGGTGATCAATCTCCCTTCCTTCCCCCTGGATTCCTCCGTCCACCCTTGTCTTCCTTAGGACGGCTCACCGGCCGGACATAGCCCGATGCCCCACGTTGGGCGCCAAGTTGTTATGGTACTTTTTGAAAGTAAACCAAAATGTTCAAAGTCTATCTGTTCCTGTCCAAATCAATAAAGTTAAATTGCGTATATACGCTGAAGTAATTAAGTCTGACACGCAAGGTTCAGGTTAAAATAACTTCGAGAAAGTTTATTGGCAAGTGAAGAAAAAGCGGGCGCGCAGGCCCTTTTAAGAGGCATTTTGCGTCATCATTGATTATTAGAATATCAGCAAATAAACATCATCAATTGGATTAATTGTTAAGTGACGGGGTTAGTGTCTTACCTATTGGTTCGTAAAATTAAGAGGTTAGTCCCGTGCCCACCCATCAGAGGTGGGATTATTCTGGACACGGGTGGGGGACGAGGGGGTCCTAAGCGTCATTTTACACGGTCAATGATATCAGGCTTTATGTCCAGGTGCAAGGTCTCTTATGAATAGAACATTTCATTACTACTGTGTTCTGTGGCCTTCAAACTGTACTATCTTACAAGCTCTAAGGAGTAGCCAGCAAGTCTTAAGGAGTAGCCAGCACCTCCTGGTACTTGTCCTTGAAGGAAACACGGTCTTTGTCTACTGTATTAATTGGGTTGAGAAGTTCAGTCACGTAATGTAGTTTTAAAATGAACAAGTTAAGTCATGAGGACAAAATGGAGGATTGAAGAAGTCAGGTTAGGAGGACAAAATGGAGGACGAAGTCACAGTATAAAGTTAAAATGGAGTTAGTACAATAATTCAATACAAGTACAATAAAGATTTTTAATAATTCCACATCAATACAGTTTTATTAACTTTGTCATCATAGTCAACTATATATAAATATTTTATCCTTTTACAACTTTTCTAGAATTTATGTTTGCCTTAATCCAAGGGTTGAAACAGTGATGTATAGATTTATTAACACAATATCATGACCCTTGAGTATTGTGAACAGTTACTTGTTTTGTCTGTCTGACTGATCTTAGTAATGCTGTAAGCCAGAAAGCAATTTTATGAAAAGGCCAAGACAGAAGCACAAGAGCTGTCACCATTAATAATGTGGTACTGTAAGAAATGCCCATTATTCTGAATATCTAGTACAACTTCGTCATATTTGAACTGATGGCTTAAAAGAGGCTAGATAATGAAAATAAAGCACAGTGTGTTTAAAGGTAAACCGTGAACTTACAAATTAGATTCAATTTAAGTATAAACATAATTTATGCAAATACTAGAAAATACTTAAAACCAGATCGATCATACAGGGCTAGAGCGACCTCTTACACTGATGAACTCCAGTGATTGAACTTATTTCATCCCATCTGATAACAAGGAAATTCACGCTTTTGGTCTCCAAGTTATTGGAAATGAAAATCTACAGTAAAATATTTTGTTGCTCTGTGTGCTAATGTCCCCAAAACAATACATTTTGCAATCTTTTGATTTTAGAGACAGGCTTTACTACGTACAAAAGCTGTCTTGGCTGGAATTAAAATCATATACAAAGAAATGATCAGTCTATAATTTTAATGGTAGGTGTATTTGAACAGTTAGAGACAGAATAACAAAAAAAAACAAAAAAAACAGAAAAGCGCATGTCTAAAAAGTTATAAGTTATATAAGTTACTTACTTACAGGGACGGCCTTAGGGGTGTGTAAGCTGTGCGGCCGCACAGGGCGACGTGGAGCAGGGGGCGCCATGTGGCCGACACAGCTCACACATGGCCGGATAACAGCTGTGCAGGGGGAGCTAATGGATTTCACTATTCTCCACCAGGGTACAGGAACAAAATAGGCAGAGCTTACCGAGTGGGGGCAGAGCTTACCGAGTGTCGGGGGCGGAGCTTGCCGGCCGGCAGAGGCGGGGTTTGCCGGGCGGCACAGGCGGGGCTAATATGGCAGCGGAGGTGGGGCTAAAACCTACCAGAAGCCCCTGGTAATAACTGCAGCACAGGATGGGGGAAACAGGAAGGAGTCCCTGCTTCCCCAACAACTAGAATACAGGAACTGCACTGCCTCCATCCCCCCCCTGCCAGCCTATAATGGTAAGTGTGTGTGTGTGTCTGTCTGCCTGTGACTGCCTGTGTGTGTATGACTGCCTGTGCTTGTGTGTGTGTGTGTCTGACTGTCTGCATGTGTCTGTGTCTGTGTGTGTTTGTGTGTGTGTGTGACTGTCTATGTGTGTGTGTGACTGTCTGCCTGTTTGTCTGCCTGTAATTGGGTATCACAGGAATATGTGACATACTTAGTCTGCCCCTCTTTAATGCATGGGAGGCAGTCTGATACCTCTGGCCTGCACTTCTATTGGCTGCAGACCATAAGTAGCTGCCTTCCAAGCTCCAACCAATCAGTGCATTGCTGCGGATAGACCAGATTCCCAGCACACTGGGACACCAGAGATCAACATTCCCCCCAAACTGCAAGGTAACAGAGAAGGGGGAATGAATATTTGTTTTTAAATCATTATTAGTTTAATAAATCCCATATAAAAACACTACACCCCTATACACACAAACATGGATGAAGGTGTATGACCGGGGAGGATGGGGAGGGGCGCTGTGAAGATTTTTCGCACAGGGCGCCTAATGGGCGAAGGCCGGCCTTGGTTACTTACTAACTTTATATGTATCTTAAGGGTTAGTGGTGTTATCACTTAATGTCTAGAGAACTTTATTGTTATGCATGCAGTACTGTACATGTGCTTGTATTTTTTTACACCATGTGGGAATGAACTGATCTCTGTTCCTCTTACCATACTTTGATTTGTTTATATTGCTTTATGTTCCCATTTTAGTTTGTAGCTATCAGATATTACCTATACACTTCTTACCCTCAGCTCGGTTGGTAATTTATATCATCCCCCCCCCCTCCCCCCACACGCCTGTACGTGGCATCAAGATATAGTTCAACTATGAATACATGTCAGAGACATTAACTTTAAATTTTATTAATCCAGTACTCTTTCCTAGGTTAACTTGTTCTTACATTACGAAACCTGCACAGTGTTCGCTCACAGTGAAGTTCGTACGGATCCACTTTTTTAGTTATAAGTAATGAGCTAACAACTAATAACAAAAATTTCAGTTCATAGAATATTCGCTAGATGTGTAAACTGACTCAACGAGTTGTTTGACGTGTATGTTCAATCTTACCTTTCACTACTGTGTATTCTGATGAGCTTTGCTTATGGATTGAAACCAAAAATAAAAAAAATTCAAAAAAATGTAAAATTAAAAAATAAAATCATATATGTATATAGTCTTATGCCAGGTGATAATGTAAAATAACTTGAATAGAAAAAGGTACACAGATCAATGAAAAAAGGCAATTGTTATGAAATCCAAACTTATAGCCGTTTAAGTACAGTAATGATGCAGGTTATGTGCAAAATACAATATAATTCTAATATTTGATATCAGGACCAAGGGGGTCCAGATTGTTTGCCATTCTGCATGTCATGCTTTTGTAAGTCACATCCAAAAGTCAATGTCAAAACACTGACTTCAATGGGTGGACAATGGACAATGAGTGTTGTCTACACGTTGTAACCATGCCCTCAATCCCACCAGGTCTATAAATTCCCAGAGAGGACTCAAAGCAGTGTAAGGTGTCTGAATCAAATTTTTTTTGCCTATTCGGTATGCAACTGCAGTATGGACTACACCTTTTCTATGCCTTAATTTTCCGCATCTCACATTCCTGGTTATTTTTTGGTTTCTTCCCCACTACCAGCTCTCCTATACCTTTTGCCTGTCCAGTTTTCTCATCATCCTTTTTTGGCTCTCTTCTTTGGAGCCTATTTCACCTCTTGTCTTGTGGAGTACAGGATACTTGATTTTTTTTTGTAAATATATTTTTATTATTTTCTTTTTCGTTGTTTGTATGCATAAAGAAAATTCTTTACAGTGACTCGCAGGTCATTTTGCATGGTAAAGCATATCATGATATACAGAGACTCACAGGTCTCAATGTTCCAAATGGCAATCTGTCGCTGGATACTTGATTTATCTTCATCCCTGCCTACCTGTATACGAACATCTGTTACCAGTCTTGACCCAAGACCTATTAGTACTTTGTATTTTGGTTTCTCCTTTGGACTGTTACACCTAAGACCAGAGACCAGAGTCCAACAACAAATTATGCACAGATCCAATCCAAACACTGCATTGTTCGGATCCCAGTGTCTCAGTATATTTTGGGAATATTCACTGGTGTCTGCACTCAATGAGTTGTAATTAGAGAGGACAGCCAAGCCAAGTCAAGTAAAAATCCTTTGAAAGCAGCGTAAGCAAGTATAGCTACAACCATGAACCTATGGGCAGGGATGGATTAACTTAGGGGCTAATAGAGCTGCAGCTCCTCCAGGACCGTGCCCATGGAACAGACCTATTGTTCCTAAACTCCCCCCCCCCCCCACCCAACCCACCAAAAATGCTCTTGCTAACATGCTCTTTCATTAAAATGTTGTGCAGAGTGAAGACTGGGAAGTTTGGAGGGATGCAGGGGAACAACACTTTTGTAGGATGCTACTGTGCAAAGAGAAGGTAATGTAGGCTGAACCACTCTTAGGACGTCAAGGCATTAGGGGGTTCTCTTCTAATCTTTGGGGCTGTAGTTGGTTTATAGGATTGTGATGTAGATTAATTTAGAAATAAACAAATATGTTTAAATGTCTATCTGTTCCTGTCCAAATCTGAGATGATTAAATTGCGTATACGCATAAGTAAGTTCACACTGACACATGGAGTTCAGGTTAAAAGCACTTCAGAAAATTTAATGGCATCTGGGCAAAAAACAGGCTTGCAGGCCCTTATAAGACCAAAATGACATCATCATTGAATATCAGATAATAACAAATAAACATCATTGATTGGATTAAATGTTAAGTGGCTATGTCAATGTCCACCCATCAATATTATTAATTGGCTCAGGGATTTGAGTGACTAGTGGGGCACCCTCCCATCATGGGATGTCGTCTTTACTCGATGGGAGGGGGAATCTGGCGGCTAGCCATTTTGGGTAGTTAGTGATGTCAGACTCGTGATCAGGCTCAGGGTTCTTTTTATGAATAGAACATTTCATTAGTACAGTGTTCTCATGGCCTTCAGATTATACTATGTTGCAAATTACAGGAGATTCAGCAATTCCGGGGTTAGTCATGTCTTTATAGAAAATATAGTCTCTATTCATTATACTAAATGCTGTTAGGAAATTCTGTCATGTAATGTAGACAAAATGGAGGGTTTGTCATAATGTGAGGTTATGTGAGATTAAAATGGAGTTAGTACAATAATTCAATACAGGTGCAATAAAGATTTTTAAATAATTCTACATCAGTCCCCCCTATGAAATGTTAGATTCTAAAAAAGATAAACTTTATTGGTTAGTTTCAGAAGACAGGTTAGCCCAAAGGCACAAAACCCTATGAAGTAACGGTTCTTAAAGTCTTCTTAGTTCTTCAGAGGGACATCATAAAATAGACAAGCTTACATTACCATATGGACCTGTGTTATCTGGAGTATAGGCACAACAAGTCATGGTGACAGGTAAACGTTGTTGGTTGCAATAGATATAATAAATGCAAATCAAAATATTATTATTAGCAGTGACGGTTGGGAAAATGGACTCAAACTTTCCTTTTACTGCAAAATCATCTGGTACCCCCCTTGGCACACCTATGGCATCAATATATATATGTGTCAAACTTTCCCTTTAGAGGGGTGCTCCTCTTTGTGTTCTGAAGCATGAATGTGGTGTGTCAAGAGTACCTTGTCATGTATTATGTGTATGGACATAATAACCTTGGCTAGGGCAGATTTGCTTATGCATTGTAGTATTAAACCTGTCCCACGCTACATCAGCGTAGGTGGACTCGGATCATTTAGTCAATATTAATATCACCACAAACTCAGGATGGACAAATAATCCTGAGGAAGCTTGGCGTTTGGATCTCTTTAGCTTCACGAGGTCTCCTTTTGGGGTCCTCGGCTTTCCATCGATGGCAGGTGGTCAGGCATTATTATGGCCATCAAACACCTACTTGTTGGTATCTTTTTATTTTTTTAACAAGTCATTTTTCCTTTAGAGTCAAAAGTGTGTCAAAATCAACAAATGATCTCTGCAACTTTCACAATGCACTATTGGGTATATGGTCTTGGTTGACAAAATGTCTATTATAACTAGTGCATATTTGACCCAGCAGCTCTTTGTCACCTGGATTCTTGAAAGGGATAGTGAGAGTTAGCTAGGTGCTTAGGATTCTCCTCCTCTTCTGCCTGAGCTGTCCTTGGCACAAATAACACAGGATCGGCAGTAACTGATGATTAGAGGAGTAATTCTAGGTGCTTTAGAGTATTTAGAGATCAAAGAGTTCATGAGGGTCTTGGATAGGTATAAAGTTCCATGGGCCCACTGCCCAGTACATGTTTTTGGGTAAACAGAACTTGAGAGTGTTGGAGTACAGCCCGTCTTCAAGGGTTGACCCTTTCTGTTTTTCCAGCTTTGTATTTCTTCAGGGTCAGCAGCTGCTTGTCATTCTTTCAGAAGCTTGAGATCTGTGGGTAGGATCTACATGGTGAGTATAGAAGTTTCTTCAGCGGACACCCTTCTGTCCACTTCCCTTGGTGCACTTGTGGCTTGGTTGGCAGCTTTTGGTCAGCTGAGTGGTGCTTCTTATCTTCCAGATTGATCCAAAATAATGTGCTGCACCCAGGGCATATCTTGAGTCAGTGTAGGTATTGGCATGTCTTCCTTCAGGCATTTTGTATGCCACTGAGAAGGCTGTCAATTCAGCATCTTGAGCAGATGTGGGTGAGGAAAGTGAAGATGCTTGACGTACCTGATCTTCTGTAGCAACAGCAAATCCAGTATGGTACCTTTCCTCTTTATCTGCAAACAGAGTGGAGTCAGGATCTGGTAAAGCTACTGCATGCTCTTTTGAAAGGTGTCTTGTTTCTTCTTTCATCTCTTCAAAGCAACCATGAGGAGCAGTAGAAGAGGCTTCCTCACCTATTTCTGTGTGAGGTTGGGGGGTATTTATCTTTCTATTTACAGTTCTCTTGCTGGCCCCCCTCTGTAGAGAGCTGATATCGATTATTAGTGCTTCATGTTTTGTTCTAATGAGTCAGGTTCCTTTCATGAGATTTCTGGGGACTTAGTGAAGAAAGAACATGAGGGACAGCCACCTCCCTTACAGGTGTCTTACTTCCATGGGAATCTGGGTCAGGACCGCACTATTTCCTTGAGAGTGCCCAAAACAGTTCTTTCATGATGAAGTGCACCTCCACCAGTCTGAATAATAATAATTTTTCGTTAGTGTGGTATTCCCCCCTGGGAAGTGGCTGAAGAGTGGCCAGAGCAACTTTTCTTCAAAATATAATGTTGTCAGGTAGAGGCAGAGTTGTCTATGAGCGGAGGAAATTGGTAAGGAATAAGAAGGGAGTGTCAGGATCGGGACAGGGATCCAACACGCAGAGTACAAACAGGTACAGGGTACGTATACCGGACCTTAGAATGGCCGGACTAACGTAAGAGTAGTAAAGAATGGTCTAGAGACAAGCCGAGGTCGAGGGAACGAGAGAGCAGGTAAACGAGAGACAAGCCGAGTCAAAGGGTAATAGAGGTAAACGAGGTAGAACAGACAAGCCGGGTCAAAACCAAAGAAACAAACAGCATACAAGAGCACTGAGTGACTAGACAAGCTAGAACCACGACAGGGCAATGAGCAAACGTAGAAAGCCCTCTTTTATACCCTGATTCTAAACAGGTAATCACGCCCCCGACGAATCCTCATTCGTGCTTGGGGCTTGATTGACAGATCGGGTTGGGATGTCGTCATGACGTCGGCTACTGAACGCCGCGTCATAAAAGGAAGTGGATCCCTCGCGGCCGGCGTGTAAACGACCGAGGGAACCGCGAGGAACGAGTGATTCAACCCTTTTGCGAGGAAGATCGTCCAAGTGTCTCACCTCCACAGAGGTAGAGACAGCAGGTACCCTGACAGGGAGGAAGCATATAAAGGATATAGATATGGTAGTGGGGAGATGGAGGAATGAGTAGTGGATAGAGCGAGAGGGGAAGAAGGTAGAGTAGGAAGGACAGGGGAAGTAGGAAGAGGAGAAGGTGGAGTAGGAGGAGGAGTAGGTGGAGTAGAGGGAGGAGTAGGAGGAGGAGAAGGAGGAATAGAGGAGAAGTAGGAGGAGAGAGGAGAAGGTGGAGTAGAGGGAGGAGTAGGAGGAGAAAGTGGAGTAGAGGGAGGAGTAGAAAGAGGAGGGAGGAGTAAGAGCAGGAAGAAGGAGTAAGAGGAGGAGAAGGTGGAGTAGAGGGAGGAGGAGAAGGAGGAATAGAGGAGAAGTAGGAGGAGAGAGGAGAAGGTGGAGTAGAGGGAGGAGTAGGAGGAGAAAGTGGAGTAGAGGGAGGAGTAGGAAGAGGAGGGAGGAGTAAGAGCAGGAAGAAGGAGTAGGAGGAGGAGAAGGTGGAGTAGAGGGAGGAGTAGGAGGAGGAGTAGAGGAGAAGTAGGAGGAGAGAGGAGAAGGTGGAGTAGAGGGAGGAGTAGGAGGAGAAAGTGGGGGACTGTAGATGAAGGGGAGGGATCAGTGGAAGTAGTAAGCGGGGGTGGGCAGGTAAGGGAGCAGACAGGTGATGTAGCAATGGAGGATACATCAGAAATCAAGACTAGGTAGAAATGCAATGGAGGCTGCAAATAGCCCATGTACAACAACTATTAACTCGCCCTATGCTTTCCCTAGAGAAAAATAATAAAAGGCTAACATGCTCATCTTGTCTGCACAGGCCTCGAATGTTTCACTCCGTGGGTGCCCCACAGTGGCTAGCCCACCACTTCTCCCACACCAGACTTGTGCCCGTGGACAGGGCTGGCCTTAGGCATTTAGACGCCCTGTGCGAAAAATCTTCACAGCGCCCCCCCCCCCCCGTCATCCATGTATGCTGTTATGTTTGTGTTGTCTGTGTATGTAATAGTACGTGTGATGACTGTGTGTGATATGTATGCTATGTGTGATATTTGTAATGGGTATATTAACAGTGTGTGATATGCGTGTATTGGTTGTATGTGACACACACACACACACAGAGTCAGACATACACACACGCACAAGCAGACAGTCATACACACACACACAGGCAGACAGTCATACACACACACACACACACACGCAGACAGTCATACACACAGAGGCAGACAGTCATACACACAGAGGCAGACAGTCATACACACAGAGGCAGACAGTCATACACACAGAGGCAGTCATACACACAGAGGCAGTCATACACACAGAGGCAGTCATACACAGTCACACACACAGAGGCAGACAGTAATACACACAGACACACAGTGGCAGACAGTCATATACACACACACACACGCAGACAGTCATACACACACACACACGCAGACAAACACACAGGCAGATAGTCACACACACAGAGGCAGACAGTAATACACACAGACAAACACACAGAGGCAGACAGTAATACACACAGAGGCAGACAGTTATACACACACACACACGCAGACAGTCATACACACACACACACACACACAGGCAGATAGTCATACACACAGAGGCAGACAGTCATACACACAGACACACACACAGAGGCAGACAGTCATACACACAGACACACAGAGGTAGACAGTCATACACACACACAGACAGTAACACACAGACAGTAACACACACACACACACACACACACAGAGGCAGACAGTCATACACATAGGCAGAGAGTCACACTCACATGACAATCACACAGTTACCTGTGGAGTTAATTGTGGAGGCAGTGCAGCTCCTGGTGACTGTTTGGTGGGGAAGCAGGGACTCCTTCCTGCTTCCCCTGCAGCAGTTTTCCGGCGCTTTTAGCTCCGCCCCCGCCGCACGGTAAGCTCCGCCCCCGCTGCAAATTAAAAAAAAAAAAATTTTTTTTTTTTTTTTTTTTTTTAAATCGGCTGTGCGGCCACACGGCGCCCCCTGCTCCATGGCGCCCTGTGCGGCCGCACAGCTCGCACACCCCTAAGGCCGGCCCTGCCCGTGGAGACAGACGCTATCCCTGACTCTCGTTCTTTATTTTATTAATTTATATCTAACATCTCAAAATGTAATTCTTACTTATATCACAAATATACATTATCACAATTTTTATGTCTCGCAAATGGGATAAAATTTATTCTACTCTTCACTGATAATGTATTTTTAAAACATACAAAATAGACAAATAACATTTTCTTCTGCAAAATAAATGAAAAAGATAATGGAGATTTTGTTAAGCTTATAAATAGCTATACATTAATTTACATTTCTTGTTTTCCAGTTTCTGGCTGTTAATGACAATAGAACAAAAAAAGGTTGCGCCTAAAATATACAGTAAAACATATAAGAGTGTATATAATAAATAATATAAAATAATACAATTTAATATTAAATATTAAATGAAATATAAATGGATAATTGGCAATAGTCCAAAGCACTTATCATAAGTCCATAATGGTAGATGCCGTGTATAAGAACAGGGATCCTGAGGCGTAAAATGGGGTGTGTCTTCACAAAGGTGTCCTTGAAATCCAGTGAAGTAATATGTGAAGAAAAAAGCAAGAGGAACTCCAATGGCACAGTATATAGATGAATAAAATGGTAAATAAAATAAAAGTAGTCTTACTCACACTTTTCAGAGCTAGAACCTAGCTCTGATATAACGCACGTGAAGTGGAATAATCCCCACTCAAGGATATGCGGAGTAATATTGATTGGCGAGTATCTGGCTCAGATTCAACGTCCAAGTTGGTATTATTCGACCCAGGGAGATAAAATAAAGTATATAGTGCTCTCTGTATAGTAATTAAAAGGTATAAAAAGAGAATAAATATACTACTCACAGTATATAGAGCAGGCTTGTACTACTATTATCTACTTGAAGAAGCCCTTGCGGCGAAACGCGTTTAGATATTAATTTTATTACTTTACAATAAAGAAAATACTTTGGCATAAAACATTTTATAGCCATTTTGATTTCTTTTTCACCGGACTATACATATACTATCTACCTGACGAGAAGCCTAAAGAATCCTTAGGTGGGGATGATACCACCCAAGCGCCTACATTGAGCAGTACAAGCCTGCTCTATATACTGTGAGTAGTATATTTATTCTCTTTTTATACCTTTTAATTACTATACAGAGAGCACTATATACTTTATTTTATCTCCCTGGGTCGAATAATACCAACTTGGACGTTGAATCTGAGCCAGATACTCGCCAATCAATATTACTCCGCATATCCTTGAGTGGGGATTATTCCACTTCACGTGCGTTATATCAGAGCTAGGTTCTAGCTCTGAAAAGTGTGAGTAAGACTACTTTTATTTTATTTACCATTTTATTCATCTATATACTGTGCCATTGGAGTTCCTCTTGCTTTTTTCTTCACATATTACTTCACTGGATTTCAAGGACACCTTTGTGAAGACACACCCCATTTTACGCCTCAGGATCCCTGTTCTTATACACGGCATCTACCATTATGGACTTATGATAAGTGCTTTGGACTATTGCCAATTATCCATTTATATTTCATTTAATATTTAATATTAAATTGTATTATTTTATATTATTTATTATATACACTCTTATATGTTTTACTGTATATTTTAGGCGCAACCTTTTTTTGTTCTATTTTGCATCATTTCTTATCATTAGGGGATTATAGGGGACTCCCATTTAAGGATTGCAGCCTTACTATTATTATTTTCTTGTGTGGCAATCTAGCGCTGATTTTTTCTCTTTCCATGTTAATGACAATGTACAATGTAATAGAGCAGCAGAAAATGCTAGCAGAATGCTTGGTTGCATAGGGAGAGGTATTAGCAGTAGGAAGAGGGAAATGCTCATGCCATTGTACAGAACACTGGTGAGACCTCACTTAGAGTACTGGATACAGTACTGGTGACCATATCTTCAGAAGGATATGGATACCTTAAAGAGAGTTCAAAGAAGGGCTACTAAACTGGTTCATGGATTGCAGGATAAAATTCACCAGGAAAGGTTAAAGGATCTTAACAGGTATAGCTTGGTGAAAAGACGAGACAGGGGAAATATGATAAAAGCATTTTAAATACATAAAGGGAAACAACACAGTAAAAGTGGAGACTATATTTAAAAGAAGGAAAACTACCATAACAAGAGGACATAGTCTCAAAAATAGAGGGACAAAGGTTTAAAAATAATATCAGGAAGTATTACATTACTGAGAGGGTAGTGGATGCATGGAATAGCCTTCCAACTGGAGTGGTAGAGGTTAACTCAGTAGAAGTGTTTAAGCATGCGTGGGATAGGCATAAGGCTAAGCACTTGCTGCTAGTAACAGATCTAGAATTAATACACTATAATGCCCAAAGTCTCAATTCCTATGCATATGCAATAATAAAATATCTGGGCTTACAACAAAAATTATGTTAGTCAGTCTTTTAATCATGGAGGCAAACATTATCCAGTAAAAACAGATTGGAACACACTCCCACCTTATTTATTTGTTAATAGTTATGCTTATAATGTTAACTGGTTCCTTTTCAATTAGATCAAAACATTTTGAAACCAATCCTTAATTGTATTACCATTTGTTCAAGAAATCTTGGTTTATTAGAACTTTCTTTTAGTAAATGTTCTTTAAGATAACCCTTCTTCCAGCATGTTATCAATCTTTGTACACAAAGTTCAAACACATTTGTTACTTACACATGAATCGATACACATATATATTCTATCTACATATTAACCATCACTTGTCACAGACACTTTCCTGATATAGGGAAACTAATAGCAGGATTATTTTAGTAATTGTAACTTTCTTGTTCATAATATGTGGGAATTAAGGAAGACAGCATGTCTTAGGATAGGATGAGCATGGTAGGAGTAGATCTCGTCAGCCTTGGATGGCCAGAATTGACACGATATATGCACGGATATGACCTCACTAAGGGCAGAGTGAGGGCACTTAAGGACAACCTTCTTTTGTTCTAGGGGCCATTTTCTTTTAGGGCATTTCAGCTTTACACTTAGCCCGGTTATAGTTATAGCCTAATAAAATAAATCAGAGAAGCAACATCCTGTTCGGCAAAAATGAAATACCAAACTGTGGACAGACTTGACGGATTAAATAAGACAAATGAAAACATTATACATTTAACAGCCCGTGAAGCTTTGAAATAACATGGTGCCAATTAAACTCATGGAATCTCCCCCAACATTCACCAGCTATCAATCACCCAACACGTCCAAATACATATACAACGCCACGGAACCTGCTGGCGTCACACAAATGGCAACAACTCCAAAAAAATACACAAACCCTAGAAACCTCCTATATGACACACCACTCCCATGCAAGTAGCAAAATACACAACTAGAACATTTTCTAGCAAAAATTCCACTGCCAAGTCTCATCAGTAGTTTCTGAATAACTCTACGGAAGAAACAAATCTGAATTTGCAAGCATGCAACCCCCCCTCCCTCCCCCTCGCGTCTCACAGAAGGCAAGAGAGAGAGAAGGGGAAGGCGGGGGAAGTGGGAGAGAGACTGCAAGCAGAATCTCTTTAACCATGTCAATGCTGTACAGTAACAAGACAGAAGGATAGCCACGTTACAGTTATTGCAAAAGCAAAGAGACACAAAAACACAACATTTAGTAATACTCTCAGTGAAACTCAATACAAAACCCCCACCCTCTACCAGGGTAATGGCTAACACAAAATACAAAAACAAATATTATGATATACATACATTCTTAACCCTTTGTGATCTAGTTCTTCCTCAACCCAACCTTCCTGCTGAATAGCTCTTGCTACTCTGTACCAGTAAAGCATTATCTGTAAGCTTGCTTTCTTCTCTGTCAGCAATCTACGCCAGCTTTCTGGCTGCAATCTACCACATGAAGGCACAGCAATTTTACACACTTTAGCAATCTTCAACTAGATCACACGCTAGTCAGCCCTTACCGGGCTTTATAATCCCTGTCTCATATCCCCCTATAAAAGGCGTCCCAGATATAGGGGAAAGAAGATGAAACAGAGTGTCTACAATGGTCGGCTGACACTCAGAAGGGTGGGTCCCCCCAAGTGCGTCTTCCCAAAACGTAGACTAGTCACTGAATCCGTGTACCCGAGGTGGTAGCCACGGATTGGAGCGGGGTGAGAAGTGTGTGACCAATCACTTCTCTCACAAGAGAAATAGGAGCGGATAGTGTAAAATAATACAGGAAGTATAGAAAAGGTAAAAGTAAAGTGGAATTTTAGAGACAGACACAGGAGTTTGAATGACTCCCAATTTAAACAAAAACAACAATACAATTGAAATACAATGCATGCATCACAGTTCAAATAAAATCAACAGTAATCCCTTTCCTTTACTCGTGTGACCAAAGTCACCTCCTTTGCCTCGTAGTGTCCCCGCTCGTAGAACAACTTTCGTAAGTCTCACTACCAGCGGCCAAGGATAACGACTGACACCGGCCCGAAATCCATATGCCTCCCTCGTTACAGCAGTCCACTAAGTGTGGCCACCTCTATCCTCACCCCCGTAGCGCCCCTATGAACCCACTCATAAGTCTCACTACCCCGTGGTGATGGAGACAGCAATGCCTGCCCGAATCCACGCACCACAAATAACAATTGGAATGCCACCAGCCTCAGCGCTCGAAGCTGGAGAGTACCACCTGTCTGCAAGCAGAGCTATGTGCACAATGAGGCTAGCTAGGCTATCAAAGTGACACCAGAAGGACCCCCAGGAAACTATGAGTCTACACAATCTCCACAGATCCAACACCCTCTTTTTCCTTACAGCCACAGCCACGAGGCTCCTAAAAGAGGTAAACAGGCAAAGAAGACCCCCAGGAAAACTTTCACAGGTCCACCCCCCTTTTTCCTTACAACCACAGCCACGTGGTTCCTAAAAGGATTAAACAGGCAAACAGAGGACCCCAGGCAAACACCCCCAGGTCCACCCCCCTTTATCCCAAAAGGGGTAAACAGACAAACAGAGGACCCCCAGGCAAACTACCACAGGTCCACCCCCCTTTATCCCAAAAGGGGTACACAGATAAACACTCTACCCGGGCACTTAAGCTAAAACAGGCCAATACAAACACACCCAGGCAACAGATAGACTAAATGCAGGTAAACAAGTGAGTAACAAGACACCGGGCAAGATATTACCTGTCTTTGATGTCCTCCCGGTAGCAGTCACAGACACCTGGACGGGTCAATCAAAGGGGGCTGGAACATACCGGCTAGGCTCTGCAGAAGTCTCTACCGTGTACAGGGAGGTGATCAGTCTCCTTTCCTTCCCCCAGGATTCCCCCGTCCAACAGCATCTTCCTTAGGACGGCTTACCGGCCAGAGGCCATAGCCCGGTGCCCCACGTTGGGCGCCAAATTGATGTAGATTAATTTAGAAATAAACAAATATGTTTAAATGTCTATCTGTTCCTGTCCAAATCTGAGATGATTAAATTGCGTATACGCAGAAGTAAGTTCACACTGACACATGGAGTTCAGGTTAAAAGCACTTCAGAAAATGCAATGGCATCTGGGCAAAAAACAGGCTTGCAGGCCCTTATAAGACCAAAATGACATCATCATTGAATATCAGATAATAACAAATAAACATCATTAATTGGATTAAATGTTAAGTGGCTATGTCAATGTCCACCCATCAATATTATTAATTGGCTCAGGGATTTGAGTGACTAGTGGGGCACCCTCCCATCATGGGATGTCGTCTTTACTCGATGGGAGGGGGAATCTGGCGGCTAGCCATTTTGGGTAGTTAGTGATGTCAGACTCGTGATCAGGCTCAGGGTTCTTTTTATGAATAGAACATTTCATTAGTACAGTGTTCTCATGGCCTTCAGATTATACTATGTTGCAAATTACAGGAGATTCAGCAATTCCGGGGTTAGTCATGTCTTTATAGAAAATACAGTCTCTATTCATTATACTAAATGCTGTTAGGAAATTCTGTCATGTAATGTAGACAAAATGGAGGGTCTGTCATAATGTGAGGTTATGTGAGATTAAAATGGAGTTAGTACAATAATTCAATACAGGTGCAATAAAGATTTTTAAATAATTCTACATCAATTGTGTAGAGAATTCAGTAACATAGACACTACATTTGGAGGGTTGAGGTATTAGTATATAGTAATACATGCTTATAAGGTATCACATTTTGTATCACATTATCCTCCTAATAGTCTGGATATATTTCAAATACGCATGAACTGTATTTTAAGCCTATGAGAAAATAGATATGTGTGTTTCCATGAGACAGAGTTATTTTGGGTAATCCCTTACAGAAACAGTCTACATTAGTATGTTCTAAGAATTGTATTTGATTTTTAAAGACTACAAGAAGTAATCATTTATACAAGGAATGCCTTAATTGCAGATTTTTCTATTCTTTTTATCATTCTTTTAAGTTTACTTTTTTGGCATATTAAAGTTAGTTTTATGTGTTATTCTCAATACTGGAGAGGAGTAGGGTAGGTTCTTACTTTGTTCTTATTTAAATATACTACTATAATGTGACAGTGTGACGTGACTTCTTTCAGCTACATCCACCTCTCTCTTTCCCAGGCTGTATACCAGGAGCAAACCTCTGCCTCGTAGTAAGAAGTGAAGGAGAGGAGTGGGCGAGTGAGTCTCGAGGAGGGGGAATTCAGAGTTTGTGATTAGTGACAGAGTGGGGCTTGTAAGATAGACAGACAGACTGGGTTAAAAGGTTGAAAATATAGACTGACATAGGGAACGTTTAGGCTTAAAATGCATCCTGCGAGTGTCCTTCCAGCACAACCTCTTCCAGATACAAAAATATTGGGAGGTATGGCTGTTTTAGTGTTTTCTATACCTTAGACTATGTCATTAGGCCTTTAATAATCATCAGCACCAGGTGCAATGGGTTCTTAATCCAACAATGAATGTGGGGTGTCTACTCTCTTAAATCAAGAAACATGTAAAAACTGTGACCTCTTTCTTTTCTACCACCTGCATCCTATGCTCTATTACCAGCTCTGACCCCAGCTCTTCTCACACCTATTACCAGCTCTGACCCCAGCCCAGCTCTTCTCACACCTATTACCAGCTATGACCCCAGCTCTTCTCACACCTCAGCTCCTTTGCATGTCTCACTGATCTATTCTACTGCCTGTTGTTCTCTGTCCCATGGACTGTTACATTTCATTAATGTGTACTTTATTTTCTATTCCCTGGTGCATTTAGGTCTCTCCTTCCTCACAACCTCTGTCCCATGTTTTCTCTCAAATGTCCCCTTCTCTGACTGCCATTGATTAACCCCCCTGTCCTTTAACCTTTCGATTTTTATGTTTTATTTATTTCTTGTTTGAAAGTGCTATTTTAATCCATATTTATATTCCTTATCTTTTGGTCCGGGAGGTGGGAACACTATCCCAGCTTTCGATGTAGTTTGTGATCTGCACCTTCCTAAGGGGCTAGTGATGGCTAACCTTGACACCATAAATTGTTTCTGGACTACATTTCCCATGATGATCAGCTAGCTTTCTAAAAGCTAGCTGTGCATCGTGGGCAATGTAGTCCAGAAACAATTTATGGTGTCAAGGTTAGCCATCACTAGGCTAGTTTGTAGTTTCACAAGTGCTTATCTTTTATGTGTTACAAAGATGTCCACTTTATACCAGGAGGGGGCGCTCCATCCAGGAAATACAAAACATTTATTGTCATGTAATTGCTGTTGTTTAACAGAACTAGGTACTGCATTGTTTTCTTCACGTGGTCAGATTTTCTGGATGAACTGCATGCAATTTTTTTAATGATTCAATTTCAAATTCAATACAGCATTGCTTTTTTATAATCATTTATTTTTTGTTAACAAAACAGCCAAAATAGAAAAGTATAAAAGTTTCTTCCAATGAAGCTTATTTTGACCTAAATTTCACATATCATTATGTTCAGGGGCGGACTGATCAGTCGGGCACTTCGGACATGGTCCGAGGGCCTGGCCGAGAAAGGGGCCCTGCCACCCACACACACACTACAACTTTGGAACTGGCCGCTCGAGTCCGACGCGCAATAACTGCGCCGTCCTCGAGCCCAGTGGGGCAGCAGTACTTACCAGAAGTACAGGTGGGGCCCGGGGGAGGAGATAGTGAATGCGGCCCAGTGCGCGGAGGCGCGCTATGTCACGCATTGACGTTGCTGTGCGCCTCCTGCACGGGCCGCAACGATTATCAGGGGCCCCTATATCAGTGCGTCTGGGCCCCTGATCTATGCATTGCTTCTCTGCTGTGAGGAAGTCTCCTCCCTTCTCACAAACCAGCTGCTGGAAGAGAGAGAGGGAGACCAAGAGGCAGCACCAGACGAAGGAGAGCCTGACTCCCATCACATTCAGCCAGATGCCACTGGACACCAGGGAAAAAACCCTCCTGCACTAAAAAGGTATTAAAGCAGGTGGGGTGGTTACTATGTCATGTTATCTGTGTGTTTATGTGTAAGGCTGTGTATTTGTATTATTAGTGTGTGTCTATCTATATATGTGTGTTTGTTTATCTGTATGTGTGTTAGTGTGTGTTTGCGTATTGGTATATGTGTTATTGTGTATCTATGTGTGTCTGTATCTGCATGACTGTACCTGTGTATATGCATGTGTATCTGTGTCAGTGTGTGTCGTTATGTGTGTGTGTGTGTGTGTGTGTGTGTATGGCAGTGTATGTGTATATGAGTATACATCTCAGCATTCACACGCCAACCCTACAGACAAATACACACCTGCATTCAAACATCAACACTAAATACACACACACCCCTACATTCAAAACCAAACACTACACAGTACATAAAAACACACAACACTATACACAAGTACACCTCTAAATTCACACTCACATACTCCATACAAGAAAATACTTACAATCCAACATACAAACACTGCTTAGTGCTAAATACAACCCTGCAAGGATGAGAAAATGGTAGATCCCCAGCTGGCAACGCATTGCGCTAGTTGTACGACAGATGGGAATCTACCTTTTTGTCCATCCTTGCAATATAGGGGGTGCAAAAAATTCTTATTATTATTTATTTATTATTTATTTATTTATTTATTTATTTATTAAAAATTCTTAAGAAACGCAGTCTTATTACCCATAGGGTCTCGATGCGCATACCAGCAATAAAACAGACAAAACAATATCCAGCAAACAACAGCATTATAATCACATGCATTTGAAACAGGTTAAAAGTTTCATGTCATCCCATACGCCTGAGCAAATAAAACTGTTTTTAAGCTCCGGCGAAACTTCAGTAGATCATTCTCAAGTCTTAATGTCAGAGGCAGGGAGTTCCAAAATTGCGCTCCCTGAACATCACTCGTTCTCCCTCCGCACTTTTTCTTTTTAAAATTTGGAATCTTCAATAAGGCTAAATCAGCCGATCTCAAGGATCGACTGGGAGTATAGCGTGTGAATTTATCCTTCAGATAGTCTGGTCCCATACCATGGACTGCCTTATATACCAAACAACCATTTTTAAACAGAACCCGTTCACGAACGGGCAACCAGTGCAAGGCTCTTAATGATGGAGTGATATGGTCATTACGGGCCACACCCGTAAGTAGCCTTGCAGCTGCGTTCTGTATCAACTGTAGCTTGTGTATGATGTTCTGAGGCAGTCCAATGTACAGAGCATTGCAGTAGTCCAATCGGCTACTGATGATGGCGTTGACCACCGAGATTTGATCGGAGGGGGCAATGAATCTGAAAATAGCCCTCAGAAGCTTCAGGTGGTAGTGGCAAGAGCTTACCACCTGATTAATCTGAGGCTTCAGTGTCAACCTGGAATCGAGAATGACTCCCAGATCTCTGACCTTAGTGGCAGGACTCGGAGATGGAGAAAACGAGTCCGGCCATGAGGGAAAGATACTATTCACCTCCTGGTTACTGAAGATGATGCATTCAGTTTTGGAGCCATTAAGTTTTAAATAATTGGCTCCCATCCACGACTGGATATCCTGTAGGCATGAAGAAAGATTGATTTGATCCTCCTTTTTCTTGGCCAGGCGAAAGTACAACTGGGTATCGTCGGCATAGATATGATAGGGAAGCATGTGGCGGCGGATGATATGGGTCAGTGGCCTCATATAGATGTTAAACAGGATTGGAGATAAAGCCGAACCCTGGGGGACTCCACACGTCAGGGAGATGTTAGAGGAGTAAAATGTCCCCAATTTTACCCTTTGAACCCTGTCGTGGAGAAACGAGGTCACCCAAGCTAGCGCCCTGTCATCCACACCAGCCACAGTAAGTAGCCTCTCTGTCAATCTATCATGATCGATGGTATCGAAGGCCGCCGATAAATCCAGGAGTACCAGGGCAATTTCCTCCCCTCTGTCCAAAGCCCACAGGAGATCGTCGTGGACTTTAACCAGGGTAGTTTCTGTCCCTCTACCAGGTCGAAATCCCGATTGGAAGTCATCCAGAATGTGATTAGATTCCAGGTGAGGCTGAATTTGCCATACCGCCGCTCTCTCGATGATCTTGGCCAAAAAAGGCAAGGTGGAAATAGGTCGATTGTTGCTCAACTCGGAGCGTGGCACAGTTGGTGTCTTCAGCAGAGGGATAACCACAGCCTGCTTCAGAATGCCAGGAACAACTCCGGTGGCAAATGACATACTAACAATGTCTGCAATATAGGGGGCCAAAGCATCAGCGGCATCCTTCACCAGCTGAGCAGTGCAGGGATCCAGCGATGAGGATGATGCCCTGAGAGACTTGAGGATGAACAGAATCTCAGATGAACTAACGGGTTTAAAATTCGAGAACATCGAGCCATCATAGGGTGTAAAAGTTTCTGCATCAGGTTCCACCACTATGTTGCTCCTGATTAGATCAATTTTTTGTTTAAAAAAGTGAGAAAGGGATTCACAAAACTTTTGAGATGTTTCTTCTTGAGGAAGCGAACAGTTAGGATTTGCTAGGAGGTTTGTTGTGCGAAAAAGCTCTGCCGCTGAGTTTTTCGCTTTTGTAATCTTATCTGTGAAATATTGTTTTTTCGTATTTTTAATACTAGATTTATATAATTTTAAAGATTTTAAATATTCCAATTTAAGGTCGGTATTGTAATCTTTTCTCCACCGTTTTTCAGCTGCTCGACATCGCCATTTCATCTCCCTGGTCGCCTGATTAAACCAGGGAGGGTTTTTATCTGCTTGTCTTACTAGACAAGTTTTTTTCAAGGGGGCTAGAAGTTCTATTGATTCTACGATCACTGAATTAAACAGTAAGATTTTCTCTTCTACTGTGTGGGAATCATGAAATTTAATAGGGTCCATTTTGCTGGAAAAGGTTGTGCTAAGAAGAGGTCCGGTGACTTTGGAAATGTCTCGAACCCATGAGCATATATTATTTCTTTTTGGGATGTGGGGGATTTTCTTCATTTCAACACCTTTCAACACCTTTCTTCATTTCAACACCTTGCACCAGGGCCCTCTCTATTTAGTTACGCCACTGTGTGTTTCTATCTGTATGTGTGTCTTTGTATCTGTATGTGTGTCTATGTGTGTATCTGTATGTCTGTATCTGTATATGTTTGTGTGTCTCTGTATCTATATGTATTTGTGTGTCTCTGCATGTGTCTGTGTATCTGTATGTATGTTAGTGTGCATCTGTATATGTGTGTGTCTGTGTGTGCCTGTGTATTTGTATATGTGTCAGTTTGTGTATCTGTATGTCAGTGTGTGTATCTGTATGTGACCGTGTGCTTCTGTGAATCTGTGTGTGTTTTAGTGCGCGTCTGAGTATCTGTGTGTGTCAGTGTATCTGTATATGTGTGTGTCTGTGTGTGTGTGTGGCAGTGTATACATCTCAGCATTTAAACTCCAACACTTCACACAAATATACCCCTGCATTCAAACATCAACACTACATACAAAACATGTAGACACACCCCTACATTCAAAAGCAAATACAACACACAAGTAAACCACTGCTTTAAAATGGTAACAGTACATAACACACTACACACAAATACACCCCTACATTCACCCACACATACTGCATTCAAAAACATGCTCACATATAAACATACCCAGTGCTAAGTACAACCCTGCAATAATGGGCAAAGGGTAGATGCCCAGCTGGCAAAGCATTGTGGGAGTTGTACCCTTTTTTCATCCTTGCGATAGGGGGGGTCTTAAAATAATTATTGGACCAGGGCCCTTTCTATTTTAGTTCCACCACTGAGCGTAATGCAGATTATCAACTTAAAAAATGGTACACATAGAAAACATTAATTTAGCAATGCAGGGGAATGTTTAATCAGAGGCAAACTGAAATATACACGATAGTCACCAGAACAAATATAGTGCTCCATTTGCACAGAAGTTTCCTCTTATAATCTCACTACAGTGCCTATTCCCCCACTAGAGCCCTTATCTGTAACACAAGGATGAACATGTGGGTTGTGTGTGTATGTGGGTGTGATGTATATTTGTGTAGTTTGCAAGTTAATTTGTACAAGGGGGGCCCATTATCTTCTATTGCCCAGGGGCCCCATGAGTTGTCAGTCCGTCCCTGATTAGGTTTTCCGTTCACTAAGTCTGGATATTTGTCTTTTTCTCCTAGAAAGTAATTCCACTTTTTTTGGTTGTAAATATTAAGCAAAAATAATTTAGAATACAAATGAACCTTTTGTGGCAGAGCCTGTGCCAGACCAACAGAAACATCGGTGCAGGACTCCAATTTAAACGCTCTACAACAAGAGCCATATCTGACTGTGGATGTATAATTTGCTTATAGGAAATATGTTAAATTGTGTGTTTTCACTGTTTTAGTTTATAAAAGTAGCGGATTTTGTTCAGTTTATCTCCCAGACTCAGAGGAACCAGGCCAGTAACACGTTGTTGTGTGCGACCCACTCCCTATATAAACTGCTGTTTGTGACAATAAAGCCATTTCTTGTTCCCAGCATTATGTTTATTCTAGTGTCTGCAGGGAGTTCTAATAACTAAAGTGCGATTTTCCCCTGGAATGAGAAAACTATAAAGGAGGAACAGAGCCCGAGTACAGAGTTCCGCTACACCTTTCATCTACTTTTATTTACAACAAATTATATTACTATTGATACCGGAGAAACTGACGGAAGCCAAGCACAGAGAGATGGACACAGGTTTCTTCAGGAAGGAAGAGATCTTTATTCGATTCACTGACCGGGACTCAGAGGGACTAATGTCACCAAAAACAGCTAAAAACTGAGTCCCGATCGTACAGTGTAGGTCCCTTATATAGACATATAGCTCCTCCTATAATCAGTTCCACCTACATGTACTCTAACCCAATCAACAGAATAAAGACTCACTTTCCTGTTTGACCACTTGGCTTGCCCAGCACAATGGAGGAGGGGAATACTCGTATATCCTGTATTCCTGCACATGCTCCTTACACTACTGATTGTATCGTTGCCATGTGCAACCAACCGACCGATACATCAGCATATGCACGTGCACATACCACGTGGCAATCGCGGCCTACTAAATTTATTTTTACCGAGATTCCACCACACTATTACTGAGAAAATTAGGTGTAAAGACTTTTTTTTCTTAATCAGCTCCTTACTATTTCAGCCTAGTAAACTGACCCCTTTTGTTCAGTACTTTCTACGGCTCTCTGCTTCTTAAAAGTACACTTCAGGCATCACAACCATTACAGCTTATTGTATGACACTATAGGAAGCAACGAAGTCCAGATACGAAGAATACAGCAATGTCCAACGTCTGAGAAGAACTGTCAACCAGATAGCGTTGATGGACTGAAAATAAATAAGTCAATGTCTACCATCCACGAAGAAGTGCCACACCAGATAGCGCTGAAGGACTGGAAACTGAAACGAGAGAAAAACAGAATCGAACAGGTTGATTATCCAATGAAATGTATTTTGAATAAACTTGTAGATACCCAATGTAGCAAACAAAATTACCTTAATTTGTAGATATAATTTGTAGATACGTACCTGATTAATCCAAACTATAAAATTAAAGGGAGGGATAAGAACGGGTGGGAAATACTCACCTCCTGTCATTAATAAAATTAAGATTATAGGTACACTAAAGCTAGCATAATCTACAATTTTATAACATGACAGGAGGCTTCGTATTTGCTGTTTTAACGCTCAGTCAACAAATTCCACGCTGTTTGTTTCGCTGGTACCCATTCTCTGAGCTACCCGAGCAAACCCAAATGGACTTTCCAACTGCGATAGATGACAATACAGCAACCGATGGAGATGCCAGTTGATGAAGTATCCCAAAAACGGAAAAAACATCCTCCGCTGATAGATTCAATGTACGTGGGGTCGCGACCTGTTACCTACCAGCCGGTCCATGAGCTGGCAAACTGACCTATTAGCCATTTCCCTGCAGTTATAAAATGTCGAAGTCATTTGCGGACTTAGGGCCGCGATAAGACACTGCCACCATGTCAACACTCTTGATGTATAAGGTTGCTCCACCGATCGTGCCAGGGGCACCCGGCAATGTTGCCTTGCAGGTAGACCTCCACTCTCAAGGGATGCGCCCAAGTCCACCACCAAGTCGCAATAGAACCGAGTAGGATCTTTCGTTCCCTCCTGGCCTACCCGGTGAGATGTCTCATCCGAGAATACATTTATAATGCAGGCAAGAGTGTGGTCAGACTAGCCGTATCCTAAGTGATTCCAATATTCCAAATGGACTGTGTAATCCTCGGATGTGGTAGAAAAAAGACTCCAAAAGGACGTCCATTCAGGGTTCCGAACTGAACTTGTGTAGAGGAACGGTGGTCGACTATTCAGGGAATAGTGAATCCCAGAAATATTCAAAGGGATGGGAAGTGCAAACTGTAGCGCAGATTTCCATGCGGATTTGTCCTCGTCTAAGAGTGAAAGATGTTTGTGTAGGAGTAGGGGCACACCAGGTACCTCCATAAAGTCTCGTAGGTCTCCTCGACGGTAGTTGAAAAGTAGGTTAGCAAGAATCCAACAAAACGGCTCCCGTGAGGGATAAATAGAGTATAGATGGAGGGTCCACCATCTCCGAACCCTGTTCACCAGGTATGCGCTCCGAGGAGATGGGGCAGTCCTGCCATTTTATCCCAAGATCTTAATGACCGGGGAAGTCAAGACAACTGGGGTTTCCGGTCTTACCATGTGATCCATACGTACGGTTTACCTTCAGACCGGGTAATAAGCCTTCCTTAATCTTGTTATCCGAGCAAGGCAGTGCCCGTTTGCTCCATGAAGGTCTCCATATCTACTAATATCTTGACATGGGAGAAACTGTCTGCGCAGTTTGTTCGTAATGGTCTGGATATCCAAAACAGAAAGCAATTCTCTGTATTATATGGTGCAGAATATACCAAAACCTGCACTCTCGTAATACCGGAGGTCCATCCGTTAGCCGTACCATCTCCGGGAGTGTGTGTAAATAAGTGGGAGCCTCCCCCCGTTATACCTCTGTGAGTATTTCTCACGTGTGTTACAGCGGTCCGGATCCAGTAGATCCATTACAGTAGATAGAATAGAGGGATCCAGTCTAAGTATGTATATCTTGCATGACCAGGCAGGCCTCTATAACGAAATTAGTAGCATGGACGTCAGCTCTAATTGAATGCAGGAGGGACGCCTCTCTATGTAGTCATCAATGTCTTGCACAGCTACAAGCCTGTGTGATGAACAAATGGCCGGTACTGTAGAGCGTCGAGTGTATGAGAGAGCCGCGCTCTCTACTAATGTGATCGCATACCGTGATAGCGCCCGGCTGCTAGCCTGAGCGGGCCGCACCCATTAATAACTAACAGCAGAGTCTACATCCGTGACCGGTTCTCTCTATGAGAATGTGTCCTCCAAACCTGTCCTCTGTATCCAGCCCAGTATCTGGTTGAGGTCGAGGGAGGGGCTGTGCCCTCTAATAACAAATCAGTATCCGGTTCTGTATATGAGAGGGGTTCGCCCTCTGTTTCTGAAAATAAATATACTCGGATCGAGGTGATGGAGGGCCGCACCCTCCTGCGATCCAAACTAGAGTCCCTAGAGACTCAGGGTGACCAACTGCAGGGCACACCACTTATTAATGTCAGCATAAGGCTGAGGGCAATCTTCGGAAACAACGATGGAAAACTATCAACCGACTATCCGGATCCCATGCGCGCGCGCGGGGTCCAGGAAGACCGTTGGTAGTCTGAGGAAAGCTGGAGACGTTCTCCGCAATCCACGAGTGCCCGGGAGGTCGGAGGAGGTCAAGTCAGGGCTCTCGACGACCCGAGCGAAAAGGAAGTCATGAAAGAACAAAAAAGCAACAATTAACGTAGATAAGAGTACATACACCAATTCTATCTCAGATAGAAGGCAAATAGCAGGCCGGAAGGTAATAAAAGTAAGCCCCACTGGACAGGGCCAGGAGCTAACCTAACGTGGGAAAAAACTACCGACACCTATAAGGATTCCGGGAGGCAGATACGCAGTAGATGTTAAAGACAAGGAAAAACACCGCTTTCTCCTGTAGGTGTCTGAGTACCGGTCCTTGCCTGTGCGAAGTTCTCCTTGGAGATGTGCCGTCGCCGGTTTGGAGTAAACCGTGGATGTGTCCGGGGTCTTCATACGAAACCCTGCCCTTCAGGCATGAGGTTTAGGGCCTTCACCCTTCCCACCATATTCAGATGGCCGTACATTGGTGTCCTCTTGGATAGTATGGCAATGGTACTTGTCTGGACACCTGCCTATTTCCATGTCACTGGTGGGCACTGGTTTTTCCTCAGTGATATTCCCCAAGGCCTGCGGCCAAAAGGGGTTCGGCTCCAATAGAGCAGGCCCGTCAGAAGGGCACAGGCCCAGCAGGCCAAATGAATGGACACAGAATAGTTGGCCAAGCAAATAGGCACGGACATAGCAGGCCCTTCAAATAGGCACCGACATAGTAAGCCAATAAATGGGGCACAGACATAGCAGGCCGTTTCAATGGGCACAGACATAGCAGGCCGTTTTAATGGGCACAGACATAGCAGGCCGTTTTAATGGGCACAGACATAGCAGGCCGTTTTAATGGGCACAGACATAGCAGGCCGTTTTAATGGGCACAGACATAGCAGGCCATTCTAATGGGCACAGACATAGCAGGCCAATCAATGGGGCACAGACATAGCAGGCCAATCAATGGGGCACAGACATAGCAGGCCAATCAATGGGGCACAGACATAGCAGGCCAATCAATGGGGCACAGACATAGCAGGCCAATCCTGGGTTTCATATTAAATGAGTAATGGGGACCTCTGAGTTTGGCAAATGTCTGTAAATCCTCCGGGTATCCTGTGACCTAGGTCCCTTACACACTAATCTTAGACAGCGTACTACTGTGTGAATAAACCGTAACCGGGACTGGCGGTCCCTAAGTGCCCAGCAGGCAACATAGAGGTAAAACTTGTTATATTGGGTTTAAGCTGGATATGTTCCAGTGATATAGTGTCCATAAAATCAAGCTCTGCTGAGCAATACCTTCTTTAAAGTGCAAATTGTAATGCACATGTACATACAGATCTGTATGATATATCTTATCTTTATTGTAGGTCATCATCATCATCGTACCGCCTGAAGGGTATAGTACTCATGGTCTCTTCAGGAGGTCTCTTCAACTCAATGAATCTTCCCAAGAAGCCTGATAAGATAGAATAGTATCGGCATAGACAGGACTGACATCTACCGTCAGTGAAACTCACAGCAATCCGTGATATCTATAGCACTAAGACTCACAGCAAGCCGTGCTATATACACTGACATAGAACTCACAGAAATCTGTGATATATACATAGTCATAGAACCCACAGTAATCTGTGATATATATATACACTGGCCTAGAACTCACAGGAATCTGAGAACTCACAGTAATCAGTGATGTATACATATACATAGCCATAGAACCCACAGTAGTCTGTGATATAAATATACATATGGAAACTCACAGTAATCTGTGATATATCTACCTGAAACTCACATAAATCTGTGACATTTACACATGGAAAGCTAACAGAAAACTATAAATAAACACATGGCAAACTACCAGTAATCTGTATAAATAAACACATGGCAAACTACCAGTAATCTGTATAACTAAACACATGGCAAACTACCAGTAATCTGTATAAATAAACACATGGTAAACTACCAGTAATCTGTATAAATAAACACATGGTAAACTACCAGTAATCTGTATAAATAAACACATGGTAAACTACCAGTAATCTGTATAACTAAACACATGGTAAACTACCAGTAATCTGTATAAATAAACACATGGCAAACTATCAGTAATCTGTATAAATAAACACATAGCAAACTACCAGTAATCTGTATAAATAAACACATGGCAAACTATCAGTAATCTGTATAAATAAACACATGGCAAACTACCAGTAATCTGTATAACTAAACACATGGCAAACTACCAGTAATCTGTATAAATTAACACATGGTAAACTACCAGTAATCTGTATAAATAAACACATGGAAAACTGTCAGTAATCTGTATAAATAAACACATAGCAAACTACCAGTAATCTGTATAAATAAACACATGAAAAACTATCAGTAATGTAAAGGAAACATTCCCCAAAGAAAATAAAAGAGCCAGAAAGGCACATAAATCTCACAACCAAGCATAGTTCATAACAATCATAAATAAATCGCACTAAATCCCAAAGCCACCCACTAGAAGCAGGAGGCAGTGGTACTCTGACCTGTACTGATGCGGAGCAGCAAAGAAAGAGGAAATGATGCAATGGGAAGGGGGTTTTATAGTACCTAACTTTTTTCTGATTGGTTGTTTTTCTGTGCTGCTGTGGAGTTCTAGTAAAGAGAGACTAAGGCAAATACGAAGCCTCCTGTCATGTTATAAAATTACTGAGCAAGTTTTCCATGAAGGAAAATTTCCATCAAAGCATTCATGACAGAGAAATTGGCTGAAGAATAAAGATAGACATTTTTTATTTTTAGGCATGATTATTAGAAACCCTAATATGATTTACAGGTAACGTTATAGCCATCTTCTTATCAGAAAGTAGAAATTAACCCCTCGTGAGTATAGCTATTACAAACCTACCTGTCCACTCCTCAGGCCACGGACGTTCCACGTGGCCGCGCAGCCTGAATAGGATTGTACTCACCTTCGGTCCTGCGACCGGGTCCCTCTGCTGGTTCGCAGGCCAAACTGCAGCACCTAATAATAAAAGTTATTGCCATGATGTCACGCCTTAAAGGGATCGCGTCATATAGGCGACCCCATGCTGTTTAGAAACATAGATTGTGACGGCAGATAAGAACCATTTGGACAATTTTTCTAAATACTTTCATTAGTCCCTGGCCTTACCTGTTTGGGGTTGCAGAGATGAAGTGGACTCACTCGAACTAATTTCAACCTATTTAAGGCCTGTTTTAGCCCTTACCCATTGCCATATTGCGGTTTCTGTCCTGATACATGTTAGTGCTAATAGTAAGTCTCTCTTGTTATATTCCTGATATTGACCTCAGCTTGTTTTTGACTTGTGATTTCTGGTATCCTAACCCGGCTTCATATTGGGTGATTTTCTAGTATCCTGACCTGGGTTTGTACATGTTCTGTGTATTTCTGTATTTTTGACCTTGGATTACCCTGAGCTTGTTTTTCGCTATATTAATACGTTACGTCCAGCCACGACTCCCGGGACAATACCATTGAACTCTCTAGGCTTGTAGTGGCAAGTATTTTTTAGGCATATCTAGTAGCGTAGGACTTGAAACTTTGCAATAAAGATTATATTACACTACAAAACATTCATCAGATTGATTTGGACCATTATTTGATCAGCTATTGTTCTACATGTAACCACTCCATTGAAAGTACCTAGTTTAGTTCATCAGTTGGTGTGACTTTTCCATATGAACATAACCTAACTCACCATCCAATTAGTACATCATACATTTCATTTTTATTTATTTTTTTTATGTGAAACTGTCTATTTTAAATTCTCAATAGAAAATGCTAACTTTCCTGGTGCTGCACGTTCACACAGGGCACCCAAAGAAATCTCAGCAGAGGGTAAGTTGGGTTGAGCAGGTGTTGGTCATGTAACAGACTCTGATTCAACATGTCTGCCCAGCTAGATAAAAAAAAAATCAATATGCATCATTAAAAAAAAAAGCAGAAGGGGCGGAGCTTAGCTGTCGACCTGAATGGCCGCAGATCCCACAAGTTCCGTGAGAGATATATTGACAAAGCTACCTAAACGAGCAAAACACCCGCAAAACAAACGACAAAATACTTACCCACCTCTGGGAAGCTGAAATGGGACGGAAAAACAAAAAACCTAGATCAGACAAGGGCTTGCCAGCCCGGGACATTGGAGAACTGTTCTGTAACTCCCCGAGGGCCGCATGGGACAGCATGGCGCACCTCGATGGAGGCTCCTCGTGCTCCTCGGAAAACCTGCTAGACACGGGTGAGGGAACCGTACCCAACATACAGACGGGTCCCTGGTTACCTCCGACAGAAGACAGTGACCCTGTCACGGCATCACTTCTAAAGAAAATGCTGACGGAGCTCCGTACTAACTTAGCCAGTGACATGGCCCACTTCCAGAAAACAGTGGAGGGCGCACAGGGAAAAATCGCAGTCCTGGAGGCCTCCCACTGCAAACAGGACACCAAGCTCTCCGGGATGGAGAAACAGCTAGAGGAACTCCAGCGGCAGCAGAAAGCAACCGCAGAAAGAGTGGATGCCCTGGAGGATCAACGGAGGAGGCACAATCTTAAGGTTCGGGGAATGCCTGAGGTGGTGAGCCAAACGGATCTACCACACTTTATAAGACGATTTTTGGCCGTCAACCTACCGCCTAAACAGGCCAGGGCGGTGAAGTTAGATGGGGTATTCCGCATCCCTAAACCTGCGACCGCGCCACGGATCTCCACGCCAGATATTATTATCAGATTTCAGTCTTTACAGGACCGAGCCTCACTCCTGTCGGCTGTTAAAGGCCAAAATTTGCTGTAGTTTGAGGGAGCTAACCTGCAATTGTTCCCAGACCTAACCAAAAACACCTTGGCCTGGCGCCGATCTTTGCACCCCCTCCTCCAGCTCATGCGAGCAAAGGACATTCCCTATCGTTGGGGCCCACCAAGATCCCTGACCCTTACTGCCCAGGGAGAAACTCGACGCATAAGCACACCGCAGGAATTGGAAGACATCCTCCACAAGATGGGCCTACTCACCCAGACCGCATCGGCCACAGCGTCCATGTCTCAACTAAATCCAGTAGGAATAAAAGAATTTACTCCCAGATCCACACATGCTCCATCGACGTCCGAAGCAGGGACATGAACGTGGAAACAGGACTTGGAGCTGCCAATCAGGTCCCTAACACCACAGAGACATAACCTCTCCTAAAACCTGTTGATTTAATTTTACGTTTGCTTTAATTTGTTTATGTTACAACTCTCTCACAACCGACCGTAGTTATTTTTGGCTCATACACTATTGCCAAGCTCACAACACCTTATGTGACAGGGCCACAAGCCTCCCCCGCTCCTATACTGCTTGTACCAAACACACAGAGGGGGAAGGCCTTGCGGAGCCTCGCACCATGCAGGTCCATAGTTTTGCCCAGAGTATAGCTAATTTTACTACTCCCCCCCCCCCCTCCCGTATTACATGACACCACCTACCTACACTTCGGTACTCACTCGAGATGGGGTACACATTCTGACATCACTCCAGCTTGGGTAAATGCAATAGTTACGCGGATTCTACCTTTCAGAAGGTGCACTTAACAGCCGCTTCATACTCATTCGCTCCTTTTTTATTCATTTCGATAAAGAGGCAGGACACATGGGACATGGGCACAATGTGCACAGCGTCTATCTCTCATAAGGACGGCCACCCATGTGCACTACACCCACTTAACCCAGCGCTGATGACCCCATGCCTCGATTACGTGTTGTGCCAACGTAGCCCAGCTTAACCTTATACTAAAAAATGTGCTAGTTTCTATGCCACTGTTTAACATGTATGTCTGCATGTGCGCTGTTGTGGCGTAGTTCCAAATGATGTAACACCCTGCACGATAAAAAAAATAAATAAAAAAAAAAAAAAGTGCAACACATCTTAAATTGTTCAATACCAAGCTACAAACTTAAATGTAGATTACGTGGCCATATAGCCAACTAATCTAGCATGTTTATTGCAAACTAGCGAGGTCTCATACCCAGTCTTTATCCAGGGGCTGAACAAAAATTTTACTGTTTAAACTGCTAAACATCGCAATGAAAATCTTGGTACTACTTATTGTCTTATATAAAAGGAATCTATGCTACTTTTTGAACCTAAACAATGTAAACCTATTCTGTCAACTTCCTCACCAAAAAATGTGCAAGATCTACTGTTTACCCTTATGTTTTAACTGTGTATATTACGCTAGAGGAATGCCTTTGGGGTTCCTCTTAAGCATTTGTTACCATCGTACGCACTACAAAAATAAAGAATTAAAAAACAAAAAAATAAAGCAAAAAACATTGTTTCATTAAATGTAATAAACGTTTAACCCCTTCAGGACGGAGTCAATAGTGCACGTTCTGATCAAAACAAAACGTAAACAAAAACTGGAATTTGCGCTGTCTGTTCAACCGTAATTCCCCGCTGTCACATTAAGTGCACCCACACTTATTATATATCATTTTGTTCAGGAGAAACAGGGCTTTAATTTATCATTAACTATTCATATATGGAACATAATGTATTATGAATAAAATGTAAAAAAAAAAAATGAGAAAATAAGATTTTTTTTTAATTTGTATTTCTGTCTGACATTTTAGCTGTGAATGTCATAATACTGTTAGGTGTTACTGCAAAATAATGCACATATTTGTAATCAGCGATGTCTCACAAGTACAACAGTACCCCCCATTAACCCCTTAAGGACCCATGACATGTGTGACATGTCATGATTCCCTTTTATTCCAGAAGTTTGGTCCTTAAGGGGTTAAAGGACCACTCTAGTGCCAGGAAAACATACTCGTTTTCCTGGCACTAGAGTGCCCTGAGGGTGCCCCCAACCTCAGGGACCCACTCCCGCCGGGCTCTGGGGGGAGGAAGGGGTTAAACTTACCTATTTCTCCAGCGCCGGGCGGGGAGCTCTACTCCTCCTCTCCTTCTTCCTTGCGACGTCATCGGCTGAATGCGCATGCGCAGCAGGAGCCGAGCTCGCATTCAGCCGGTCGTATAGGAAAGCATTATCAATGCTTTCCTATGGACGCTTGCGTGCTCTCACTGTGATTTTCACAGTGAGAAGCACGCAAGCGCCTCTAGCGGCTGTCAATGAGACAGCCACTAGAGGTTTTGGAGGCTGGATTAACCCTCAGTATAAACATAGCAGTTTCTCTGAAACTGCTATGTTTATAAAAAAAAAGGGTTAATCCTAGAGGGACCTGGCACCCAGACCACTTCATTAAGCTGAAGTGGTCCGGGTGCCTAGAGTGGTCCTTTAACAGGTTTTATGGTGTTTTGGAAAGTTACAGGGTCAAATATAGAACGTTCCATTTTCAAATTGAAATTTGCCAGATTAGTAATGTTACCTTTGAGACGGTGTGGTAGCCCAGGAATGAGAATTACCCCCATAATGGCATACCATTTGAAAAAGTAGACAACCCAAGGTATTGAAAGTGGGGTATGTTTAGTCTTTTTTAGTAGCCACTTAGTCACAAACACTGGTCAAAGTTAGCGTTCATATTTGTTTTTGTGTGAAAAAAGCAAAAAACTTATATTTGGCCAGTGTTTGTGACTAAGTGGCTACTAAGAAAGACTGGACACACCCCACTTGCAATACCTTGGGTTGTCTACTTTTGCAAATGGTATGCCATCATGGGGGTAATTCTAATTCCTGGGCTACCATACGCTCTCAAAGGCAACATAACTAATCTGGCAAATTTCAATGTCAAAAAAATGAAATGCAAGCCTTATATGTGACTCTCTAACTTTCCAAAACACCATAAAACATGTACATGGGGGGTACTGTTATTTGAGGGAGACTTCACTAAACACAAATATTAGTGTTTTAAAACAGTAAAACATAGTACGACAATAATATAGTCCATAAAAGTGCTGTTTGTTTGTAAAAAATTCCAAAAATGTCACTTGTACTTAAAATATCATCGTTGTTATACAATTTATCCAGTTTGAAACAGTAATATTTGAGTTCTGCGAAGTTTCTTGAGTAAAACAGTACCCCCTATGTACAGGTTTTATGGTGTCTTGGAGAGTTACAGGGTCAAATATAGTGCTTGCGAATTGCAAGGAGTGCACGTTGATGTCAGACACAAAAGTTGCACAAATTTGAGATTGCCAGTCAGATGAGCGCATTCCAGCTGGCTGGCAGACCGCCAAGGGAAGCATTTTGCTGCTGTTACATTGTTTATTCACTGTTTGTTTGTATTGCTTAATGAGAAATCATTGGTAAAAGAAAATGTGCTACTGGCATTTATATAGTGTCAATATATTCCGCAGCACTGTACAACTGGAAAAAATACAGTACAGGGGCGGGGCCTGGGCAGCATGGCGGCTGGCTGCACATCGCATGAGCTCCAGACTTGGATCACACAATCTGCCTGATATCGGGCACCCAGCCAGCCGCCGACACCCTACAAAGATACACACATCTATATATGATCCCGGGAGAAGTTCCTGCCACCTTGCGGACTTACCCACTCGACTCTCCAGCGGAGACCACACTGCGGCCTACCATAGCTGCCGGGCGAGTGAAACGGCCTATCACCCGACCCATAAGCAGCTGCAACACATCTACCACTTGATCACTCACCCCTTTACCCCCCCCCCCTGGACCAGGGGGGATATCCCGGTCCCGGCTGTAGAACTCTCGCTCTCCAGCATCAAGCAAGGGGCCCATTAGAGACCCACACGGCGCACGCAACATGGCCGCCGCCTCAGCGACCCAGCACTCATTGCCAGGCCTAACAATACAAGACTGGCTCACCGCATTCAACCGGAGATTTGACGACATCTGTCACAAATTCTGGAGTCGGATCCAAGACCGAGCTCAGAGGCAACCCTCCCGCTCAAAACAACGGTCCCAGAACAAAATCGTTGAAGCATACCCCTCACCCAAGCAGAAGACTGAAAATGGAAACGGCACACATGTATATACGCCTCCTGCGGTGCGGATTGAGGATACTGGGGCCTTCCACACCTGCTCTTCTTCTGAGCCGGGGGCTCAAACGGAGGTAACCCCTCACAGCCGTCCATATACCCAGAGGGCCATCCGACACCCGGAGAACCCATTGGCCCACGATCCCGCGGAAAGGATCAATGGACACCAGGCACGGGCCCCCCAAAAGGCCTTGGGGGGATGGAGACCCCACGCACCGATATCCAGTCGACAGGAGACGGCACAAGACCCACACAGACCCGGTATGCAGAAGGGTGTGGGGAAAACAAAAGCGACCTACCGAACATCACAGTCCTCTACAGGGGGCCGACGCGGACAGAGAGCCACCCCAGGAGACGGGCACCCACTCTACCAACCCCTTGGATCCACCTGCCAAAACATGGCATCTCCGGCACCCAGAAGCGGCGGCCTACCAGCCGTGGGCATAGGCTGATCAACCTGTCCCATAGACTGGCAGGGAAGTGCTGTAGCTCAGTAACCTACAGGTTGACCCACGAACTGTGAATCGCACCCACTCGGGACTCAGTGACCACCACCACAAGGCTAAGCAACTCACCTACCACAGGCCTTATTAGTGTCTGCATGCATTCTATTTAGTTTATTTTCCTTTAATGTTTATGTGTCTCCAGTATACATCCTTTTAATGTTTAACTGTCAGTTGGGAGCCTCCCTCAGGGAATTGCTATCAGATACAGTGCCTAAACTATTGGATGGTCTGAGCCTAAATAGAAATACCTAAGTCATGTTTGCAACAGCCTTGCAGATATTAGATCAACCGCGCATAATATTGCCAAAACTGACATATTGTTTTTCGTAGATGTAGCTCCTATAACTGGTAGCTGTTGATGGGGCACTATAACTAACGCAATGCACTTTGCTAATGCTGAGACTAATCACTTTATTAAGCGCGATGTAGTGGTAGTACATAGCGCACGTACTTGCATAGTACATAGACTGCCGTTAGTGTTTTACCTACAAAATGCAAGCCACCATCTTGTTCTTTGGTTACGTACTGCGCAGGCCCACCTATTAGATGTTAAGCACTCTAGCGTTGAGCGACATGATATTCTTAGCAATGATTCTTGTTAACTTTACATACACGTGTTTCTTGTATTACAATAAGTGTTACTAGCATGTTATCCTACTTCAGAACAAAAATGTGCAACTGTATATCGCCATGACCCTGTAAGCATTATTCCACCTGTGTCTGCTGTCGTGGCACCACAGGAATGTTTGTTAATCATATTTGCACCAAAAATAAAGAATTATAAAAAAAGAAAAAATACAGTACAAAATAAACAGACCAATACAAAAAGTAGAGGGCCCTGTCCCTGACCAGAGATCTAGCTTCAGAAGATCTGCTATACAGAATACTTTGCTAGATAGCGAGTTTACTGGATTATTTATGAAACATGAAAATTGTCAGCAATTCAAAATAAATTTCTCATTTAAGGCCTAAGTAGCCAAACCGGAAGTATAGCTGACGGAGAATTTTTCCAGTTTGAATAATTTGCCTTTAAATTTGAAATTCACTTTTAATTTCCCCAAAAATCATGTGAATAGCAGGTTATAAAGTTTTGGGTTACTGGCTAATGACTGGAAAATTGTTGATTATTCTCAGTTAATAGATTTGCATGTATCCCTATATTTCTAGTTGTCACATTTCACCTGCTAGCAAAAATTTGTACTAAAATTTGACACTGAACTTACCTTGAATGGAAGACTATTTCCCACACGGAAGCAGTCAATTCACTCCATAAAGTTTCTTGGTATTTATTTAATTTTTATTTATTTTTTTACAAAAAAATGCAGATATATACAGTAAAGACACTAAACTTCTTGTGTGGGAAAAAAATGTATCTTGCCCATTTTTAGTGTGTACTGTATATATGCATGTCTGTATGTTGCATTAAAATTACATTTTAAAACAGCTCAAAATGTCCGTGCCTGAGGTAGAAGTGGAACAGGGGTCCTGTAATAGAGAAATCAAGTGGGCAGAACGGAGCTTGAACTAAAATTATTATTATTAATCTAAAAAAACCTTCTTGGCGTTGCAACACACGAGATTACATCACTTTTGGTTAATCCTTTTTTTTTTTATTCCTTTTGCAAAATTATTTGGAACACAAGAACATTGAAAAGATTCTGAATGGATTCCCACAAATATTTTTTTTCGGCTTTACAGAACAGTCACAAATAAGTCAAACCATTAATATATTCGTAGATATGTGTGTATACATGTATAAAAAAACAACAGCAAAAGAAAAAAACTGTCACATTATAACACTGAGTTAACTATGTCAAAGGTCAGTCATCCACAGCTAATTTTTATTTTTGTGTGTTTTTTCCTTTAACTCCACAACTGCCAAAGAGATACGTTGCTCAAAATAATGGCAGCCAAGTAGTTAAGTAGAAAATTCATTTGTAGGTGGGTTTTTCTTCCACCTTCTGTTTATAAAAACATGCTTTTTTTTTTTTTTTTTTAAATGTAGGTAGACGCTCAGGAATATCATAAGCTTGCACCGTTTCAGAGGGTTGCAGGCCCCACAGCCACAGAACAAGCTTCTATACCAAATCAGGAGAGGTGACAAAACAGAAATGTGTGACAAAATTCACCAAACCCCCAAAAATTATTTTCTGGGAGGGAAACAGAAATAATTTCTGGGGGCAACAGGACTGCGAAGACAAAAACAATGCATTCATATGGGTCATACGTTACAAAGGGGATTTTTTTTTTTTAGTTTTTGTCTTAAATATCTTTTTTTTGTTCAGACTATGACTCAACGCTAAAGGTTACCATACATGAAATCACTTGACATGAGTTTCTCTGAAGGTGAATAAAAGGAAGAGCTCATATTTTGGGTGGAAGAAAGGGGGGAGGGTAATTTCACACACCTCTCAGGGAACGATTAGGGCTTGAGGCGAAAGGATAATATCTTTATTATAGCTATGTTTGTGCTGCTGATGCTGCTGGTGGAGGTGTCCAGTATACAGGGATGTTATGCTTCTGGTTCATACTCCTGATAATCATCCTGAAAAACAAGAACGCCAGACTGTGTGAAAGTGTTAAAAACAACAGTAGACATGCAGTCATCATGCCGAATATCAATATACACACGTATCCCAGGAAGTTGGACCATTTATGCAACCAGGAAATGAGATGAAAAAAGAAGTGGTGGAAAGATAGGTAAAAAGGTGTGGGATAGAAAAGGCCACAAGTGACATATGTTAGAAATCATTCTCCCCAAGTGTCCCAATTTAGGAGGGTACAAATCCCTCTGGTTTAGATACACATCCCTCTGTCCCTCTTTTCTATCCTAATGTCCCAATTTTACTTGAATGCATACTTGGTGCTTTTGAATTCATATCAGAGCCCCACGACAATAATACTCACAGTAATGGTCTTTAATCTATCAGAAATGTGTTTAGAAATCAGTCTGTGTAAATAAAAAAAAAGATATTGTTCTGATTGTAAATTAAATTTTTATTAGCAAGTCATCTAAAACTCTGGTTAAATATAAACTCACATAAACTCTGGTTAAAAGGTTAGGGCTTGCAAAGGCTACAGACACGAGATCTGCAGGCTTTACAAGCTGTTTTTAGATATAACTCCAATGAATAAATGCATAATTAAAGGGAAACTCCAGTGCCAGGAAAACGATCCGTTTTCCTGGCACTGGAGGGTCCCTCTCCCTCCCACCCACCAATCCCAGGTTACTGAAGGGGTGAAAACCCCTTCAGTGACTTACCTGAGGCAGCGGCGATGTCCCTCGCCGCTGTCTCCTCCTCCGCGACGCTCCTCCTTGTGATTGCGTCGGCCGGTGGGCGAGACTGATCTCGCCCACCGGCCGAGGAGACCTAATGCGCATGCGCGGAAATGCCGCGCATGCGCATTACGTCTCCCCATAGGAAAGCATTGAAAAATCATTTCAATGCTTTCCTATGGGGTTTTGAGCAACGCTGGAGGCCCTCACACAGCGTGAGGACGTCCAGCGACGCTCTAGCACAGGTTTCCTGTGCTAGAAACCAGGAAGTGACCTCTAGTGGCTGTCTAGTAGACAGCCACTAGAGGTGGAGTTAACCCTGCAAGGTAATTATTGCAGTTTATGAAAAACTGCAATAATTACACTTGCAGGGTTAAGGGTAGTGGGAGTTGGCACCCAGACCACTCTAATGAGCAGAAGTGGTCTGGGTGCCTGGAGTGTCCCTTTAAATACATGCATGTTTTCATTTTAGGATTTACTTATTAAACAGTGATTTTTATTTATTTTGTATTTGGGCAGTGGAGTGTCCATATACGCAATACAGTTCCTTTGACTATTTTCTTGTAAAGTTTACTTGTATGGTTCACACAACTTAGACTAATGTTAAAAAGACATTTCCACTTAGGGGCGTACTCACTTTTGTTGCCAATGGTTTAGACATTAATGGGTGTGTGTTGAGTTATTTTGAGGGGACATCAAATTTAGACTGTTATACAGGCTGTGTTCACTTACTACTTTACATTGTAGCAGAGTGTCATTTCTTCAGTGTTGTCACATGAAAATGTATAATAAAATATTTACAAAAATGTGAGGGGTGTACTCACATTTGTGAGATACTCTCTCTCTCTCTCTCTCTCTCTCTCTATATATATATATATATATATATATATATACACACACACACACACACATATATATATGGTGTTCGTAGAAATACTAGCAAATGTATAGATTTTAATTTAATGCGAGTTCCTTATAGACCTCTTTATGCTACTAACATATGGGTCTAGGAATGAGTAACACGTGATGCAAATAAACCCCTTAATCCCCCATGTGTTTCTCATGCTTTCTGTCACATTGCTATTCCCACAGCAATCATTTCCCATGCGTGAAGGGGGTGTATAGAACATTTTGACACCAATGTGCTGGCAGTGGAGCCAGCATGTTAGCATCATCAGGGAGTATTGCCCTGCTTAGGTAAGCATCTTCAAGTAAGGCTAGTTATGTAGAGAGGGGCATAACTGGTGTAACACCCATAGACCCTCTGATAAACTTGGCGATAGTGCATGTAATATACCAAAAACGAAATATACCATGTTTCCCCGAAAATAAGACCGGGTCTTATATAAATTTTTCCGCCGAAAAACACATTAGGGATCATTTTCGGGGGGAGGTCTTATTTCAGAGAAAACCAAATGTGTGCTAGAAAATAGGTCTATGTTCGGGGGAATTCACCCAAACAAAGACCAGTTCACTAGGGCATGGAATCCTGCAAATCTATGTTCGGGAAACTTTCCAGAACATAGATTAGCTTACTCGCTAATAGAATACCACAAATCTATGTTTGGGGAAACTTCCCCGAACATAGATTAGCTCACTCGCGAATGGAATCTTGCATATCTATGTTCGGGGAAACTTCCCCCAACATAGATTAGCTTACTCGCGAATTCTGCAACATAGATTAGCTGGAATTCTGCAAATCTATGTTCAGGGAAAAAACCCTGAACATAGATTAGCGAACGACTAGGGCCTATTTTCAGGGCAGGGCTTATATTAGGAGCATCCCTCGGAATAAACTAGGGCTCACTGTGATAAATTATATATATATATATATATATATATATATATATATATATATATATATACATATACATATATATATATACACATACTGCAATAGGTCATGACAGGTTCACTTTAAGCTCGAAATCCCCCCTTGAGATATATATTGGCACCTGCTCTTTGCAGAGTACCAGTTTCTGTTCACTGACCCAGATTGTATCGAATTTCCTTTGAAGTCACAGTCAATTCTCAGTGTGATAAATATACCACAATTAGAACCATGGGCCAGTTGGATTGTTTACACATACCACTAGTACATCTATTTATTTTATCACCTTACATTTATAACACATTTTATGATTTAGTATGATTAAGCTTCTTGCACTGATGCTTATAAGATGCAAACTTTGCTTAGTGAATTGATAAAGTTTATTTCAGTGATTTTATGTGAATTAATTTCATTAACTTTTTTACGAACCTTTTTTTTCCCCTCTTATTAATCCAAAATGGCAGAAGGCATGTAGAGTAGATAGTTTTGTATATACCTTGGCACCTAATGAGTTAACCCGATTGAAGAGCAAAGCTCTGGGGATATACAATGTTTGGCAGTCCAATTGCTGTTGACTAATTCCCATTACATTTGACATGGCATGGGATTTGTAGTCCGAATCATATGGATTGCAAAGGCTACATGCCAGTGATAACGTTCATTTAAAATACTGATTTGTAAAATTATGACAATTACGGATGACAATAAAATTTCAATAAAAAATTTTTTATTCGAGCTCTGTGTACATTCATATTCAAAAAAACATTGTTACAATGTAGCAGGTTATCTTTTCCCATTGAAGTGGTGATGATTTAAAGGGACACTATAGTCACCAGAACAACTACAGCTTAATGTAGTTGTTCTGGTGAGTATAATAGCTCCCTTCAGGCATTTTCATGTAAACACTGCCTTTTCAGAGAAGAGGCAGTGTTTGCATTGCCCCTAGGGATACCTCCAAGTGGCCACTCCTTAGATGGAGGGGCTTCCTGGCTCAGGGCTGCACAGTAAGCAGTCCTACCATTCAGCGCCCCCACGCATGGGCGTAGGAACCGGGGGGATAGGGGGACGCCTCCCCCCCAGCAAATCATGCGGGGGGGACAGGTTATAGGGAAATCCCCCCGAGCTCCGCCGGCCCCCCTCATGCTGCAGCCGCCCGAGCGCTCTGCAGAGAGCCTCAGGCGGCTGCAGCTTTTCCCGGGCTGGTGCGTCCATGAGGGCGCACCGCCGGGGCGCAGCATGAGGAGAGGGGCTGACAGGAGGGAAGCGCTCAGCGCTCCCTCCTGTCACTCCCTCACTGTAGCGTGGCCGAGCCCTGTATGGTCCGTGGGTACAGGGAGCATCTGTCTCCTGTACCCGGCCGGACTAACAGGAAGTGCACACTGAGTGTGCACTTCCTTTTAATCCGGCCGGGTACAGGAAACAAAAGCTCCCTGTACCCGCGGATCATACAGAGCTCGGCCACGCTACAATAGAGGTAGGGGAGGGGAATTGACAGGGAGGGAGGGAGGAAGGGGGAGAAAGAGTGACAAGGGAGGGAGGGAGGTGGAGAAAGAGAGTGACAAGGGAGGGAGGGAGGGGGAGAAAGAGAGTGACGAGGGAGGGAGAGAGATTGACATCCATCACACAATCATGCAATCCTTACACACACAGAAACACACAATGCATTCCTTACACACACTCAATGCACCACATACAGACGCACACACTGCATCCCATACATACACAGAAACACACCTTGCAGCCCTTACACATACAAACACAGATTCACACAATGCATTCCTTACACACATATCAGGACATCCCCTACACACTCAACCCCCTGTGAACAAACTCATTGGTGGAACATGAAGGTGGACCCTGGGACCCAGACTTTGAGCTGTGTAAAGGGCCCCCAAAAAATTGAGCTGCTTCCCGTTCTCCCAGAACATTGATTTTTGTGACCACAGTTACAAACAGCCTCCAGAGAGCCTGTTCTACACCAGACCAGTGGAGCCAGACTGCAGCTAGAGCCCATCATCATCCTCATCTGGTTGTAAGTAGGCAATCTAGCATATTATTCGTGGCACTAATCTCTAATTTACCTCACATTAAAGAAACACTATAGTCCCCAGAACCACTGAAGCTTAATGTAGGGTCTATTATTTAATCATTTATTTAGCAACTGCAAATTCCGTAGCGCTGTACAATGGGATAAACAACTCCTAGTTTACGGAATCAGAATATACCCGACGAGTAAAAATGCTATCACCCCAGATTTTTTGGGGTTCCTACGCCCATGCCCCCACGCTCTGCATGGAGATGCTGAATTTTCCTCATAGAGATGCATTGATTCAATGCATCTCTATGAGGAGGTCCTGATTGGCCAAAACGGCATTTGGTCCCGCCCCCATGCTGATTTTAGCCAATCCAATGCTTTCCCCATGACAAAGCATTGGATTGGCTAAAAACCGACAATTGTGATGATGTCACCAAGGGGGCAGGGCCAGTGCTGGTGGACCCACGTGACGCTTGAAATAAGGTGAGTTTTCATTGCTTTTAAGGGGGCTAAGAGGGGGCAAGCCACCTAAATGGTGGGTTTAGCACTATAGAGTCAGGAATACATGGTTGTATTCCTGACCCTATAGTGTTCGTGTTCCTTTAATTATGTCGTGGCTGGCCAGCGCTTACTAACCTACTTACTTACTAAAAATCTGCCATTTTGATGATGTCACAAAGGGGGCGGACCTGCGCTGCGCTGGAAATAAGGTGAGTTTTAAACTTTTATAGGGGGGCTAAAGAGGGGCAAACCACCTATATAGTGGGTTTAGCACTATAGGGTCAGGAATACATGTTTGTGTTCCTGACCCTATAGTGATCCTTTGAAGTGGCTATGGTCCCTGGAATCTGTATGTGCAGCGTTTTGCTTTGAAACGCTGCACGTACAGAAATGAACATCTCGTTACACAGAATAACATCTGATGCTCTCAACCAATGAATGCTGACCCCTGCGGTTCTGCACAAGATGGAAGCAGATCACTGGACCACCAGGGCGCATCATAGCCTTGTTGGTACCTGGGTAAGAAGGCAAACCGTTGCTAAATAGTTTGTCCCATTACCAGGGAACCGGGCAAAGGTACTCCGGCATTATAACCACTGCAGCGGGCTGGAGCAGTTATGATGTTTGACATAAACCTTTAGCAAATTATTCCAAGCATCATAACCACTACAGCCCACTTTAGTGGTTATGACGCGAGGAGCACCCTAGGACTGTTGCCCGGTAAGGATTTGCCTCTTGGTTTGCCTCTTACCTGGGTCCTGTCAGACCCTGAGCCCCCTCATGCCAGCTGAGCCAATGAATAATCCTCTGTGGAAAAAAAAATGCTCAAAATTGATATTAGCCAGCCTGGAACTCTTGTTCGGCTAATGCAGGCTTTCGCAGGTGGAGCTACACCTCCAGCAGTAATATAATATATCTAAGTATGTGCCAAGTCCTTGCACCATGTCCACTTCAAAACACTGGTACCAATACTGGTACTTTAATTTCCTTCTATAGTGCTGAGCATATTCTGTTAACGGAAAAATATTAGTAGACTTTGCAGTATAAGGGACATCTATGAGGACACCTTTTAAAAAGAGTTTAACTTTGAACTAAATCTTGGTTATAAATGCATCTGTATATTTTAGTCACACTATGTCTCAGATGTGTCAGTCACAAAAACTACCTAGTTATTTGATGTGTCAAAGGGAACAGTCTCACAATCATATTTACTGTTAGCTGTTGCTATTCCTTAGGCAATTATCACTATGGTTAATCTACTGAACCAGGTACATCCCATGGCAGACCTCAAAATGTCCACCCACCCACTAGCCATTGTCATGATGATACCTACAGCAGTGATTGTGAATTAGTTTAGAAGATTATGAATTTTTCATCAACATCCACCAGGGGGAGAAACAGGTAATGAAATGGCACAGCAGGTGTTCACAGACTTTTGCTATTTATAGCTGCGGCCTGCAGATGGCTCATTGAATTGTTTTTACACATCACTACTGACTATATCCCTTGTTATCTGGACTGACTGTGGTATCACATATAAACCACCTTTTAAAGAGGCACTGATCCATTTTTAGCTATGTGTATCGGATGTGCCTTCCTGTTATTATGGAACTGATCGTACTTATTAGAAGTATTACAGGCTTATTTACTGTTAGATTAACGGAATTTGGATAGCAGGCTAAGGGGGATTTGGGTATTCATTAATTGTTTTTTTAATATGCTATTTGTTATTAGGGATGTGCATAGGCAAAAAATTAGGTTTGAAAATTCGGGTAAGTAAAAAAATGTGTCTGCGTCGGCAATTCGAACCAATGGCATTCGGTTCGACACTTGGGAACTGCCAAACGTTGTCACTTTGGAACTTCGGACATTTGGAAGCATCCGAATGTTCGAATGGCATGAAATTTGTATGAATATACATTCGGAACTAAACGAATTGCACATGTCTATTGCTCATTTCATTGGACAGGGAATAGTGAAACCGGATTGGGCAAGCAAGCATTACATTGCATAAAAGGAATTAGCTTCTTGCTTCTTGATTCCTGTCACAATTCACGTAATTTTCCCTCCCTCCCTCTTGTTTTGCCACTTTTCAGAAATCTGAATCACTTTGGCACTTAGGAGCTTCTGCACTTCCGAACTACCGAACTTCGTCACTACGGGACTTCGGACATTCGTAAGCATCCGAATGGCATGAAATTCGTACGAATTTACATTCAGAACGAAACTAATTGCACATGTCTATTTGTTATATCAGTGCCTACTGTCACTTCCCAGTGCAGCCTCCTACTGGTAGCTCGCTAGGGGGCAGTTGGCACTTGTAAGCTGCTTTGCATGGGTTTAAACCCCATGGCATATCCATACCGACTGCAGTGTTGTGGGTGTGTCAGTTATCCAATCACAGTGCACATGGGATACTCACATCTCAAGTAACCTTACCTCTCAATAAAAATCTAATTCAATAGGGCCCAGTCCCCAAAGCAATGGAAGAGCAGAAATAGCTCAAACACTCTCTCTTGGATCATTTAAGCTACATGCATTCAATTTCTGTGCACCCGCATATTCACACACAACAAATGCAGTATAAACACAATCTAACATCGGTAGTCAAACACATTAACATAACACATGCAGCCACATTTGATCTCTGTACATAGATATACAGTTGCAGTCACAGACATTACACAAAGGGGCATGTTTACTGCTGGCATTATGGTACATGGGTTTTTTTTTTTGTCACGTTAGAGTCTTGGGAGTGTGGGGGGGAATCTTGATGGTCCTGAACCTACGGCAGCAAAAAGCCTAAACCTACACTGAAAAAGAATCAGGACTACAGGCTAGTTCTTTAGCTGAGCTGTGGGATATTACATTTTAACTCACAAACTGGAGAGGTCCTTTAGCTTATCATCACAAGCTCTATTAATGCCATACAATCGTCTTTATTGAGGAAGATTATATTTACATTCAATATAATTATATTTTTCAAAAAGCATTTGCTGGTTTAAGAACCTGTCATCCCTATGATGAACCCTCCTTTCAAATCATGGAATCCTATGACCTTTGGTCTCCTGAAAACAGACCATGAGTTATCTTATCCAACATCCTCTGTACTTCAAAGTCTATACTTGTGTTATGGGAAGTTTGCCCCAGGTCCTTAAAGTTTAAAAAACAGTAAAATAATAAAAATAAAATTTCCTGTGCTAATGTATTCCTATCTACCCTTTCCCACATGTAACTGCATGTAGAAATAAGGCCATTCTTTAATAGCATTGTCATTGCAACACTGCCCTTTGACTACCTTTGAAGAGGGGAAAAAAAATCTTAGTCAACTTAGTTATCCTGAATGTCTATCCTTGAGGAACATACTCAACTTGCACAGCGTGGGGAAGACCAGCAAGCATCAAGGGGAACATTGGCCAGAGCAGGGGTACCACAGGTTAGCTATCCCTGTATTAGGCTAATGTGATGAACAAACAAAGGAAAAGGATATTGAAAAACAATGAACAATGTGATGACTTGTTGCTCATTCTCTCACCTGGGGAGCTTCTTCGTAGTTTTCTCCTTCTGGCTCCAGCAGAGGTTCAGCTGCAGGTTCTTCCAAAGCCTCCTGAGCATCTTCTTCAGGCTGGGGACACAAAAAAAATAATTTCAAACATGTATCCAACTAAACCAAGGACATACAACATAGTCAAGATCTTTCTCAACGAGTAGAAAAACTACACAACCGAGTTGAATAACAGGTGCCCTTAAAAACTAACTGCACATATTCATCAGAGTCAATAGTCAATAAAATATTATATAAAACGTAAACACTAAAAATGGGGTTTGTTTTGAAATTCATCTTGGCCTGTTTATTTTATTTTGATGCCTGATATTTCACACATCGCAGAATATTTATCAAAATCTACTGAAAAACTGGCAGTTAAATTCCGTACTTATTAAAAACTGTTTTCTTCATAGTAAATTTTGCCAGTTTTTGCAGAAATTTCCGTTTCACAGGACCGCCAAATTTATTGTGGAGAAAAAAATGGGGGAAATATTCATAAATCTTTTACAACCGCTGAACAAATACAACATATTCAAAAATGATGGTTAGGGTGCAGGAAAGCAACCCATGAAAAAAATCCAACAGATTTAATAAATTGCACCAAAACTCAGATGGGAAAGTGTCAGCGACTGATAAACCTCTCCCACTGTTTTATAATTTTGAGAATTATTTTGAGAATTACACAAAGCAAATACATTCAATGAAAAATAACATTACAAATGTACATGTGGATGTAATGTGTGGATTGTATATTAAGGCCTTGTTCCCATGCTGGCACATTGGTTTATAACCGGTTAGTCGGGGATAAAAGTGTTTAATTACAAAACAGTGATTTATGAGAAGCACAGAATCCCGTGTTTCTCTTTGAAACACACTGAAACAGAATGTAAAATCCATTGATGGAGCGATCTGAAGTAGGAAGCCACCAGTTGTGCTTTTGGGCAAATGCAAACATTGCCATTACTCATAAATGACAATGCATTTCATACTTTCTTACAAAAGGGCAATATGTATGCAACAAAACCACTACATTAAGGTGCAATGGTCTTGGCGATTAGCGTTTAAATCAGTCACTGTTTGAGAATCACTGAAAATAGAAAGCTACTACAGTGCCCAACTTTAAATGTAAGAATATAATCTACGGTACTCACACAACTTTACACACCTCACACAAGTGCAGAGTCAACTAAGTGACTGAGACAAAGACGATCATATTAGCAGTTAAAAAGATGAATGTTCAAACCGACATTCTTTGAACAAATCTACCACGAGGAAAAATATCAACGGGGCTCTACTCCCATCTCTGTTCCACCGCTTGGGAATGGGGCGACTTACACTACACCGACAAATGGGAAACTGACTTAGGAGATACATTAGAGGGCATCAACTGGCAAGACATGTGGGAGGCCAACTCAAAAACCTCAATATGTGTCACTATGCAGGAACAATCATACAAAACAATGTTCCAGTGTTACACCACACCGGTCCAACAATACCATATGAAAAAGACACTCACCGATCTCTGCTAGCGAAACTGCGGAGAAAAAGGGACCTACACCCACATGTGGTGGCACTGCCCCAAGGTTAGATTATTTTGGGAAAACATTCAACCACTGACATCCCAGATACTATCCAGACCGGTCGAACTGAACCCATGGACATTCCTACTGGCAAAACCCTTTGACAACTGGTCCAGACTGGAACAACAGCTGCTTAACAAAATCGCCCTAGCAGCCAGAAGGGCCTTTGCCCAAACCTGGCTATGGCCCACCACACCCCCCATAGCCATGGTGCTCAACAAAATTAAAGAATGCCACCTTATGGACAAACTGACAGCCCAAATACAAAGCTCCATAAAAACGTTTTCTAACACGTGGGAAAGCTACGTTGACAAACACTAGAGACACATAGACAGGCCAGGGACCCTGACAGATACAACAACGACCAAATCCTCCCCTCCCCACCCCAACCTCCCTCTCCTTCTTCTATTAGGCCGAGACAACCGGTACCCCGGCCTACTGTTCGCTACACCAAGCAACCAACACAAGTTCCTAGTCAAACTTCTTGTTACTACATGCTAAACATGTTTTCTTACTATTCTTGTATAAAAAAACGACAGATGGCAGCTACTACTCCAGTGTCAACAAGACATACCATGTACAGTATACTACTTATAATTCTGCTCCTGTAACTGTAAACAACTGAACCATACATGGGCTTTTGCACAAGCCACTAAACAGCACAAATGTGATAACCTCTGTCAATGCAAAAAAGAAAGAATTATATATTAAAAAAAAAAGATGAATGTTATTTATATAGTTCCCTAAACAGCCTTAAAAGTATACATTAGATTTTGTTCCCAATAATGCAAATTTACAGCATTGGCCTCTGTGATGTTGCTTAGCAACCCGTAACAAAAACTCTTAACATACGAAACTAATTTAACAAGTGTCCCCATTACACTTCGCTCAGATCATGAAAAATTACGTGTCACCTGATGTCTCATGAATATATGCAAACCTTTTCTCAACACCTTCCTGTTTTCTAGATTACATTTCCCAAGAAAGCAACTGATATTAATTAGTTGTTTTAAAAAAAAAATAAAAAAATTATCTATCTGCACAGAAAAAAAAGACCCCTATAACTCAATGCTAAAATGACTGATGCAGGCAATATTAATAGTGCTTTTAAAAGCACTTATCGGATAGACTTTCCGATTCTCTGATTAGGGCTGACCTCTTTATAGTGAAAGCTGAGAATTCTAGCCGTGTCTGTCATTGTAACTTAAGGTACTGGGCAGCGCAGTGTGAGTGTGACCTAAATGAGAATTGGTCAAATGTCCATCGATGCCTGGATACTGTGAGTCTTCTCGAAGGTCTTTTTTTATCGTTAAGTTTACATTAAACTTTCCCCTCTCGTATATATTTTTCTCTCTGCGCTGCAGCTTTTATTCTTGTGGTATCAAGAGTGTAAATGTGTTAATCAGGAGTGATATATGTATACCAATGAACACTGGAGGAGGGGGGACGAAACAGGCGTTTCAATTAACAATCCTGTTTCAATGTCCCAAGAATCAATTATCAGCTTTTCTTTTTCTGTCCCAGTAGAAAGCACAGATAACACATACATAAAGACGCTAGATTTATTTTAAATTTAAACCAGTCTGTCTGTTGAGGGGGTGGGGACGAGGTGCATAATGCCCAAGAGCCATAACACACTGATTAACTCACTCTGTTAGTGAATATTCCCAAGATGGAAATTCTAGCACTGAAAATAAATTGGTAATGTATTTACCGGTGCTTTTTGACTGCCGGGACAAGTTTCTTACCATCCCCCGTTTCCTTATCCACCTCTCCCACAATTCCAATTCTACAATTCTCCTACAAATGTAATCACATCCAAACCTCAGGTAGACATCCTAACCCACTTCCTTCCTTACCAGCAATGACATCACTATCTCGGTTTCAACCCAGGATGTCTTTGTATCTTCCCAACCTAATTATCCTTGTTCTTTCTATCTGATTCCTCAGTCTTAAGGGAGACACTATCCTCCACCATCCACAAGAAATGCTTTTAGAACTAACCACTTCAGGCCTAAAGCAAAGAACAGAACGAAACCTAGAGTTTGAAAAGGAATAATTAATGTTTAGCGCTGTTTTGCAATATGCAAGTAGCATGTCACCTTTTAATGGTGTGCATAATAGAGTACGGAGGACCACCTTACTATTCTATCATTATAAAATATGCATGTTTTTAGACCATGTTTGGCACACAATGGATATTCTGATTATGTTCCGGAAGTTAAGGCGTGCAGTTTTAGTCAAGCACAGGTTTAGTCAAGCTTATTCATGCAAAAAACAAAACAAAACAGCTAGACCTGTACGTCATTGGAAAAGGTACGTAACAACTGTCCCGGGCCATAAATAATTGTGTGAGATTTGGAGAGGACGGGGCGGGGCGGGGGGTCTGACAGGGAGGAATCCCTGGGCTCAGGGCTGGGGCACTAAGATAGTGAAAAAGCCGCTTTAAATAGTGGTCACTAGCATGAAGCAAGTTAATTGCTTAACCTATATACACTGGAAAAAAATTATAAACGCAACACTTTGTTTTTGCCCCCATTTTTCATAAGCTGAATTCAAAGATCCAAGATTTTTTCTATGTACACCAAATGCCTATTTCTCTCAAATAATGTTCACAAATCTGTCTAAATCTGTGTTAGTGAGCACTTCTCTTTTGCAGAGATAATCCATTCACCTCACAGGTGTGGCATTGGCATGTCAAGATGCTGACTAGACAGCATGATTATTGGATAGGTGTGCCTTAGGCTGGCCACAATAAAAGGCCACTCTAAAGTATGTTGAAAAAGTTATAAATTGATTTGCATGTCAACGAGTGAAATAAGTATTTGATCCCGCTATCAGTCAGCAAGATTTCTGGCTCCCAGGTAATGAGATGAGATTAGGACCATAATCACCAAGAAAACAATTGGTAACACACTACGCCGTGAAAGACTGAAATCCTGCAGCGCCCGCAAGGTCCCCCTGCTCAAGAAAGCACATATACAGGCCCGTCTGAAGTTTGCTAATGAACATCTGAATGATTCAGAGGAGAACTGGGTGAAAGTGTTCTCGTCAGATGAGGCCAAAATCAAGCTCTTTGGCATCAACTAAACTCGCCGTGTTTGGAGGAGGAGGAATGCTGCCTATGATACCAAGAACACCATCCCCACCATCAAACATGGAGGTGGAAACATTATACTTTGGGGGTGTTTTTCTGCTAAGGGGACAGGACAACTGCACTGCATCAAAGGGACGATGGACAGAGCGATGTACTGCCAAATTTTGGGTGAGAACCTCCTTCCCTCAGGCAGGGCATTAAAAATTAGCTGTGGATTTTTAATCCATGACAATGACCCAAAACACACAACCAAGGCAACAAAGGAGTGGCTCAAGAAGAACCACATTACGGTCCTGGAGTGGCCTAGCCAGTCTCCAGACCTTAATCCCATAGAAAATCTGTGGAGGGAGCTGAAGGTTCGAGTTGCCAAACGTCAGCCTTGAAACCTTAATGACTTGGAGAGGATATGCAAAGAGGAGTGGAACAAAATTCCCCCTGAGATGTGTGCAAACCTGGTAGCCAACTACAAGAATAGTCTGACTGTGATTGCCAACAAGGGTTTTGCTGCCAAGTACTAAGTCGAAGGGGTCAAAATACTTATTTCACTCATTGACATTCAAATCAATTTATAACTTTTTTGACATGTGTTTTTCTGGATTTTTTGTTGTTATTCTGTCTCTCACTGTTAAAATACACCTACCATTACAATTATAGACTGATCATTTCTTTTTCAGTGGGCAAACGTTCAAAATCAGCAGAGGATAAAATACTTTTTTCCCTCACTGTATGTAAAACATTTAAAAAAAAATCTGCAGTGTAAAAAAATTAAAAGAAGGACAAAAGAAGAAATCTCGGATCAATTAGGTGACATGATGTATAGCAAAGTTACGAGTACGCGATGAGGAGAGTAGTCATCGTTCCATAAATAAATCGGCAGGCCTCCCCTTGGGAGATGACGTCAACTTGCCTGTGACACCTTCACTGTGCGTGCTGCATGAAGGTTATAACAGCACTATAAAAGGGTATTATATTACAGGCTCTGTGGAACAGATATATGCTTTTCAATAAATTGTGACTATATGCTATTTAATGTCAGTTTATTCCGCTTCAACAAAGTAAAATTTAATTATTATTGAACTATAATAGACAGTTATACACCACATTTATTTGAAATTTTGCCTAGATGCTCTGGGACCTTTATCTACATCTTCAAGGTATTGATTTATTTTGGGAAGAGCACACAAATGATTAATGATTTAACAATATTACAAAAACGAAGATTAATGTGGAACCTGCAAGGTAATGCAGAGTTTGAAATACTCCACTTTCAAAATACAAATCAAAGGTCAAAATCCTTGATATTACCATTATACTGGAATGTAATGTGCATTGACATTAAACTTGTTCACAGCAAAAAAAATTGTTTCAGCTGAGCCACATCATCCGAAAATAAAGGAATTTGTAGGATAGCCGAATTTTGGCCATATGTCGGTTTAGCTGGTCCAAATTTTGTTAATACAAAAAGATTCAGAAAATGAATCAGAATAGCCAAAAGGCGTAAATGTTTGGTAATCAGTTTACTGTAAAATTTTTACATGATATAAAAACTTTTCCCAAAATTTGGTTCCCAGATCAAGTGAGATGGAAATAGATGGAAAAAGAGGAGTAGTAAAAAAAAAATATCAAAAAATCTATATATGTATTATATATTTATTACGTATAACATATAAATAATTTTTTCCCCTCTATTGGTCATTCCTCACCTGATCTCTATATAATATTAACGTTTAGTGGCCCTAGCAATCAATCATATTTTTTCCAATCAATCAATTTTTATTTTTTTGGGTGAATTCTGAATCACAAATTACATCAAACATGCTTGTACATTGTGCTGTTTGCTTTGTGATTCGTCTCAGAAACACTTATAGCTATTGTATTGGTCACTTCTCTCTTGATCTGAATAAAAGCTGTCCCCTAGCAATCAATCATCTTTTTCTCCAATCAATTATCTCTTTTTTGGCAACATGAACAGAATTTAGCTCTATTTTGGAGCGGAAATTTGTCCGACCCCCCGATTGGCCCAAATTCCGAAAATTGCAGTTTTTAACTAAATTAATTTTAAAATCCAACTGGCATTGTGCTGTGCTTTTTTCATTTTACATCCTATTAAATATTTTCTCAGACTTATGGCTCTTTTATCGGTCACTTCTCACCTGACATGTGAATAAAATATGTCCGCTAGCATCATCTTTTTCCCCATCAATCATCTCTCTTTTTGGTGCCATAGCCAGAATTCTAAATCAAAATAAACATACTTGTGCACTTTATTTACTTTGTGATTCGGCTACATTCCAGTTCAGAAATTCGTACAATCAAGCGATCAGTCCAAATTCAGACTAATGCAGGTCTGTCACAGGGTAAAACCCCAACACGCCAAGTTTAGGATAGCAATGGACGTGTCAAAGGAAATAAACGTATTACCGGGCCTCAGAATGGCCGGATTTAACGTTAGACAAAGAGAAAAGCTTAGTCAGTAAATTAGCCGAGGTCAAGGTAACTTAGAGACAGCGAAAACAAGAACCAGCCAAAATCAGGTACACCGTAAAGGTCAAATAGGCAAACAAGACAGGCAAGGGTTAAAGACAAATTCAAGAGTCAGGAACTCAAGAGCCAAATCTAATTGGCATTGCACTGTGTTTTTTTAAATTTAACATCCTATAAAAGATTTTCTCGCACTTAAAGCTCTTTGTATGTTCATAGGTGTAGTGTGGGCCTTATTTACATCTGAAGCAGGGCTACCATCGGGGGGGGGGGGGGGGGGGAGGGGGGGGCGACAAGCATTGTAAGTGGTCCGGAAGATCTCAGGGGCCTGCATGGGGCCCTGTAGCGCTTGTTGGTCCGGTTGGGGAGATGGATATATTGGCCGGCAACATGAAATCTCTTTATTATATAAGAGCCTGCACAGCTCCCTCACAGGCAGCAGCGCTGAAGGATGTGATATCATAGATAACACTTCCCCCCAGCATCACCATAGAGCTGCTCTGATAGCTGAGGATCAGGTGTTGGGTAGTGTGTGGAGGGGCTGGGGGTTTGGCATGTTATGTCACCCTCCATTTCACACACTACACTGCCGAGGAGATTGCAAGCTGCAGTACAATACATCTAAAGTAGGACTGCCTGGGGGGAGTAAAAAGTGGGGGCAGGGGTTATTTATGATATTTATTTCTGGTTGCTGTGGAGATGAAGAGGTTGTGAATCTGTGTTAGTTAGTGTCTGACTGTATGTGTGTATCTATGGCTGTTAGTTTGACAGTGTATGTGTATCTATTGTGTGTGATTGTGTGTATGTCTGGCTGTGTGTCTGTTAGTACAATGGATGTGTAAGAGTGTGTATATCTGGCAATTTGCCTGTTTGACTGTGTGTAACTATGTGTGTGTGAGTTTGTACATCTTGCTGTGCGTCTGACTGTGTATGTTTTGTGTTTCTCTAACTATGTGTGTGAGTGTGTATGTCTGGCTGTGTGTCAGACAAGTGTGCATGAGTCTGTGGCTGTGTGTGTGTCTGACAGTGTATGAGAGTGTGTTTGACTGTGTGTACATGTCCAACTGTGTATCTGTTTGACGCTGTGTGTGGCACGTCTGTCTGACAGGGATAATCTGTGTCTGTGTCCATTGTGTACCTGTGTGCGAATGACATTGTGTGCATGTGCCGGCGATGTGAATGTGTATTCTGAAAGAGTGTATATGACAATTTTTATGTGTACCCTGGTGTGTATGTGTATCCATGACTGTGCCTGCAATGCATATCTGTGTCTGTCTGAGTGTATGTGTGCAGGCAGCTGCTTGCAGTGTGTTGTGTGTATGAGGGAGGAGGGGCTGCTTGTGGTCTTGCTGTGTGCATTTTGTATAGTGGGGATGTGCTGTGTGTGTGTGAGGGGTTATGTGTGAATATGAGGTTTACTGTCTGTGGGGTGGTACCTGTGCCTAAGGGTGCCTGTGTGTTTATGTAGTTGACTGCGGCAGGGTGGTTGTGACAGAGTGAGTGTAACAGACTGAGTGTGACAGGATGACTTTGGTAATGTGACTGTGTTAGGGGTAAGTGTGTGAGTGCATGTGACATGGTGACTGAGTGTGTGTGTGGGGGTTGATGTGACAGGGTAACTGTAGGTGTGCGGGGGAGGAGGGAACATAATATGGTGACTGTATGTGTGGGGGTAAGGGGCGATATGACAGGGTGACTGTATGTGTGTGGGGTTGGGGTTGATGTGACAGGGTGGCTGTCTGTGTGTGGGGAGTGGGTGATGTAATGTGGTAACTGTATGTATGGTGGGAGGGGTGACGTGACAGGGTGACAGCATGTGTATGGGGGGATGGGATGATGTGACAAGGTGACTGTATGTATGGGGAGGAGAGGGTGATGTGACAGGTGGCTGTATGTGTGTGGAGATGGAGTGATGTGACAGGGTGACTATGTGTGTGGAAGGGGTGACATGACATGGTGACAGTATGTGTATGGGAGGAGGGGTGATGTGGTAAGGTGACTATGTGTGGGGAGGATTGATGTGACAGGATGACTGTGTGTGGGGTGGTGTGACAGGCTGACTGACTTTATGTGTGTGTGTAGGGTAGGGGTAGGCAACCTTCGGCACTCCAGATGTTGTGGACTACATCCCCCATAATTCTCTTACACCCATAATGCTGGCAAAGCATCATGGGAGGTGTAGTGGGGGAGAAGTGATGTGACAGGGTGACTGTATGTGTGTGTGCAGGAGGTAGTGATCTGACAGGGTGAGTGGGGCGTGTTTTTTATTTTATTTATTTTTTGGTGAGCCCTCCTCCTGTTTACCTTTAGGGGGGCTCTAATCCTTATTCCCTGGTGGTCCAGTGGGCTGTCTGTGGAATATGCTCTCTTGCTGTGAACAGACCCCTTGGAGTGCCACCTTCTGGTCTCTGACTGGGAGGGAGCACTTCCAGAGTGAGCAGCTCCGCACAGTGTGGGTAGACCTAAATAGCATTGGTTCTATATACTAGCGGTCCATTTCCTTGTAAATGCAATGTATATGTAATCTTATTTGTTTTGTTTTATACTTTGTCCCCCCCTCCCCCCCCCCCTATTAAAGTGTCCAAAAGTATTCAACTATTTATATAGTCTTCTTCTCAATACCCTGAGGAGGTGTGTTATATGTTTATATCCTATTTAATGTGATTTCACTTGGCATTCCATTTTTATACAGCCATCCCAGCACAGGATTTTTATTTTATATTTCCAGATTTGGGAGAATAACAGGTTGTTGGTGACGGACTCTTTTTTCACACAGCACACTTCTATTATTTTGGTTTATCGTGCAAGGAGTATATAGGTTTCTCGTCATAGGACCCGAATTCATGACGGGTCTTCTTGTGGTTTTCTTGTAAAATCTACACTGAATGGTCATTATATTTGGTTTAGTAATTACTTAGAATGATCACATCATCCTGCAGAGCTGTATTATGCACAGGCACAGACTACAAACACATGATGATATTACAGGTTTAGATACTGTTTTACACTGTAAAGGGGGGTTTGATCGAAGTAGTTTCAATCTGTCACAGAGATGTAAAATTTGATGCTCAATATGTTTATCCCTCCATTAATATATCCTGATTAATGTGTTTTAAAATCACTTAATCTCTCCGACTCCATATGTAAAACATAGCACATTCTATACTCTTGGTTGGTAAATAACCATGTAAGCATCTGTTCCCTTATTGGGTGCTGTCAAGCTATCTGCATTGCATGCATTTGTATACATTCTGCTGTCAATATCAACTCTATTATCCTAGAAGGCCCTCCAGTGGCACGACATACTCCCTGCTACATTTCTATTAGCTGATATGATAAACAACGGTTCCTATTGCTTTTTATTTGCAATTTTGACACAATGGTCATCCAGGAAGCGTTTTTCCCTCTGATGTGTGATAAGTTGAAGTGAACTGTCAGAAATGGGAGATTTGTCAGAAATCCAAATTGAATTTAAAATGTAAATAAAACGTAATATAGCCAAGCTGGAAATATTATCTAAAGCAGGGTTATATACTGAAGTGAAAATTAAAAGTCAATTTCAAATTTAAGGCCAGAAGAGCTGAAATTAAATCATCGCTGAAATTAAAGCATGCTTCCAGTTTGGCTATTTATTTTGGCCTTAAATTTAAAATATTTTTTAAAATTTACCTTAGATTATTACTTTATTGAGTAACCCGGAAACACACCTCCCAACATTTGAAATGGGCAAAGAAGAAAACTTTCATTTTAGGGGGTGTAGATGTAGGGGCTGTTCTGAGAAATTTTAGGTGACTCACTAACAACAAATTATAAAATGTAATGTAGAAGAAGAACAATTGGTCTTATTTACACAGACTGATTTCTAAGCTCATTTATTGTAGTGTAAATACACATTATTATTGCTGTGGAGCTCTGTTACACACCAACAATATGGAGCTCCTAGAAAGGAGGGACATTAGCATAGAAAGAAGGACAGGGGGATTTGGATCCACAACAGGAACTGTCACTACTAAGTAGGGACTGTCAGGACGTATGCTGGTAGTGTTTCAAAGCACTACTAAAGATATTGTCAGAATCATATCCAGAGAGCCTAGGCCACACCACTATTTACATATGGAAAATTTGAAGAGCTACAAGGTCCTGGGCTGGAATAAAAATAAATCATGCAGCCTTGTGATGCTTTATAACAATTACCCTCAAGGGTACTTTAAATGCCAGTCACTGACATGTGTTGATTTACACTATTGATCACTGCTAAATAAATGATGATGGGAGAAAAAACGGCATCTGGGCCAGTAATTTAAGTAACAATGACCCCCTCCCCCTGACATATGGGGCAATGTGGAATGACGTATCCCTGCTTGGATCTACTCCACTTGTACAAGAGTAAAATGAAAATCCCCTTTAACAAGCCAATGAAAAGAGGTTTTCTTGTTTATTAAATGTATTCAGTTGTACTGACTTAAAAACTGAATTGCAAACTTTAGGTTACAATAGCCGGGCAGTGATTGGCGATAGCTGGAGAATGTTTCCAAGGTAGAATTATTTGCTTAAATTTTGCTATTTAACTTTTCATTAACTACAATTTGGAGTTAGGTGAAACATACAATCAGGTCTATTCACTAAATAGTGATTTTGTTTTGTGTGGATGGAAAAAATTCTGGTTGGAATTCAGTCAACCGAATGTACACCATTCGACCAGATGCATTGATGTGAATCAGTGCTTTTCACATCCGAATCCTATAGAAACTATAGTATTTGGATATTAACAAAGCGGTGATTTAAAAAAAAAAAAAATGCATCTAAAAGAATGCACATTCACAAATAATCATTAACTTGCTTTTTGAAAACAAAATATATTTGCTATCACAGCCAGCAGCTAAATAGGTAAAACAACTCTATGGTTAAACATATGGTGAGCGAACAGTGCTTGCTAACCATCCATCACAATAAACAGTGCAGGGTGGGGGGGAAAAAGTCTATAGTGGTGGGGAGAATTAAAACCACCCTTATGCCCCTATGTATCATGCTGCTGGTGGGAGCTTTTCTACTAAACAGTGAACAACCATTGCCTGTTCACTGTAGCTTAAACTAGTATAGCCTGATGGCAAAAACACAATAATAGGTCGCGCTAAATACAAATAGATGTGTAATAACAATGTAAAATAAATAAATAAAAAGATAAAATAGAACAAGATCAAAAAGACAAAAAGAAGAGGAATAAAAATATTAATATTAATATAAATCCACTTGCACACACTCTAACAGTAAGGAATGGAACAGTTATAATGAATAGTCCCAATACTTAATAGTCTGCTTGTATATTCCAATAAATTAGTGGAAGGCTTGATATATAGGAATTTCCAATGAAGAGAATGGATCTTCTAATTCATGGGGTGTCTTGACTCCGTGGTATACATGGAAAGACAAAGCAAAGAAACTCCAATAGTGCAAACTGAGGACCAATAAGAGCAGGATGAATATAGGGGAGGTATATTACTCACCTATTATTGAGCATAAACTAGCTCAAGTATAGTAAGCATTCAGTGGCGTCTGCCCCCCACTGGCGGGATAAGGTGAAGATAATTCCTCGGTATAAAAAAAGGGGAAGAAAAACAACCAAATATAGTGCTCACTGTAGATATGATAAAAATAAGTATAAACAGTAGAAATGCAGGTACTCACATATGGATGAGCAGGATATACTGCTCAATCTATTCGTTTGGGTGGTATAGTCCCCACCTAGGATTCTTTAGCAGGTATCAGCTTCCCAGTAATATATGACCAGGTAAAATAAATAAATAAATAAATAAAGGATATATGGCAAAATGATTCAACTGGCAGTTGATAAAGCCCTGTGTGGCGAAACGCGTTTTGGCTGTTTTTATATATTTATTATCTTATTAAAGGAATATTGGCTTTACCTAGAATTATTTTGCCATATATCCTTTATTTATTTATTTATTTATTTTACCTGGTCATATATTACTGTGAAGCTGATACCTGCTAAAGAATCCTAGGTGGGGACTATACCACCCAAACGAATAGATTGAGCAGTATATCCTGCTCATCCATATGTGAGTACCTGCATTTCTACTGTTTATACTTATTTTTATCATATCTACAGTGAGCACTATATTTGGTTGTTTTTCTTCCCCTTTTTTTATACCGAGGAATTATCTTCACCTTATCCCGCCAGTGGGGGGCAGACGCCACTGAATGCTTACTATACTTGAGCTAGTTTATGCTCAATAATAGGTGAGTAATATACCTCCCCTATATTCATCCTGCTCTTATTGGTCCTCAGTTTGCACTATTGGAGTTTCTTTGCTTTGTCTTTCCATGTATACCACGGAGTCAAGACACCCCATGAATTAGAAGATCCATTCTCTTCATTGGAAATTCCTATATATCAAGCCTTCCACTAATTTATTGGAATATACAAGCAGACTATTAAGTATTGGGACTATTCATTATAACTGTTCCATTCCTTACTGTTAGAGTGTGTGCAAGTGGATTTATATTAATATTAATATTTTTATTCCTCTTCTTTTTGTCTTTTTGATCTTGTTCTATTTTATCTTTTTATTTATTTATTTTACATTGTTATTACACATCTATTTGTATTTAGCGCGACCTATTATTGTGTTTTTGCCATTTTTCCTTTGAGGTTATTAGAGGGAACCTCATACCCATAGGTTGCAGCTTTCGATTTGTTCACAGTCCTATTAGATCTCTCAGCGCTGATCCAATACCTATCTTTAGTATAGCCTGATACCATGTAAATTGGGTGGAAACTATTACAGTAAATAACTAGCACGGGACTGGATACTGTTTCTCCAACCCTTACAGCGGCTGTAGGTTGGGGCTAATAAAATGTAAGGGGGACTTACATTTATAGGCGGTGGAGGATCTACTAATATTAACATGGGTGGGGCATCACAGCCATCCGTTGGAAGCAGATGGGGGCCATTAAATAATCACATGGGTAGACATGCCATTGTCCACCCCCATTAACTCACACTTATGGGCTTTGGGTGGGTGGGTATAAATACAATAAAGGGGGGGGGTTGGGAGAGTAAGTGTCAATAGCATTAAGAATTCAAAAAGGTAAATATTACCATATGTACTTGTGTATAAGTCAATCTCGTGTATAAGTCAAGTGCAGTTTTGTGACCAACAATTATGAAATATGCTATGCCTCGTGGATAAGTCGAGGGTAAAACTTGGGGCTATGAAATTCTGTGATTTTTATAATTTTGTCAGATTTTACCTAGGTAAGATCCTGGAACATAATCCTGTATATAAAGCAGAGTGTGTGTTTGTATGAGTGTGTGTATATAATGCAGAGTGTGTGTTTGTATGTGTGTGTGTATATAATGCAGAGTGTGTGTGTTTGTATGAATGTGTGTGTGTATATAATTCATAGTGTGTGCATTATATACACACACACACTCTTACAAACACACACACTCTGCATTATATACACACACACTCATACAAACACACTCTGTGTGTATATAATGCAGAGTGTGTGTGTTTGTGTGAATGCACTGTGTGTTTGTATAGTGTGTGTAAACTGGGTGGGGGGAGGGCATTTTTATAATTAATTAGTTTTTATATATATATATATATATATATATATATATATTATTTTTTTTTTTTATTATTATTTTGTTATTTAATATTTATTTTTATCCCCCCTTACTGCTTGTTACTTGGTCAGGGAGGGGGGCTATCTTAATCCCTGGTGGTCCAGTGGCATGGGCTGTGCAGGAAGGGAGCCGGCAGCAAGCTGTTACATACCTTTGTAGCAGCTCCGGTCAGCTCCCTTCACCTCCGTGCAGCTCCCCTGTTAGCTCCCAGTGTAAATCTCGTGATCTGCGTGCCGCGCGGAGCGTTGCCACGGTAACAAAAAATGTGCTGAAAATCTCGACTTATACTCGAGTATATACGGTATTTTACATAATTTTGAATGTGTTTCATTAGTAATACATTAAAAACATGTTGTAATTTTTTTATGTATATACACCATTTAAGCTGGAGTGGTTATGATGCTTAAAGTGTCCCTTTATTACAGCCTGTGTATAAGCAAACCTTACAATATAACAATAGAATAAGGAACAGGAAGCCTGGTCCTGTTCCTCTCCCTCTCTCTCGATCCATTAGTCAGGTTGAGTCAATCTGGCCTACCCATGGATTGCTTCAAAATGCGCACCTGTCTACACATGACACCATCATGGGCACTTTTAACACAAATATACCACAACTTAAGATATCTCAGCAGTTAAAGGAATTGCTCTTAAATACCCGCAGTTTCTTCTCAATGACTTTGGGGCAAAGGACAAGTCAATCTCCAGTTAAATAAAAAAATACAAACTCAAATTACAACATGGCCTCAGCAGATTCCTCTATTGGTATAGATTAGCAATAGACACTGACATCACAAATGCATAAGTCAATACAAATGGTTCTGCCTCTTTGTACATCAGTGATAATAATAAGCATCACTAGGATGTTAAAGGTACACTCCAATAATCATAACTAGTATCACAGGGGTTCTCAATGTAAGTAATCAAACTGTTTGCTACTGGTCTGGCATCTTAAGTGGAATCCGCCACCGCCACGCACCAGTCAATTCCTGTACAAAGAAGCTCTTGTGAGACGTTTCCGTTAGCTAGCTTAAGCATAACCCTGCCGTGTAGACACAAGTCCCTGTAGGCACAGAATTCTCAGGTGCCCCCCAAGCCTCCCTCCACATCCAAACTTATTAGGAATAATTAAATGACCATTTTAAATATAATAAATGATAAAACAATGTTGTGCATACACACATATATAGAGTGAGTTTGTACATATGTATGACATGGGTGCCCATCTGTAGCTGTGTGTGTAAATGTACATATATCTCTGTGCATGTTTAGAGTGTGTACAGTAAAGTGTATATGTAACAGTGTTGGTAGCAGCATATGCAGATGTTTGGGTAGTAGTGTGTACAGTACGGGTGGTAGGATGTGTGTGTCTATGTGTACAAGAGTGTGGGTAACAGCATGTGTAGTGCTTTGTGTAGCAGTATGTGTGCAGTAGCAGTATGTGCAACAGTGTGTGTAAAATGTGGGGAGCTGTAATTGCAGTAGTGTGGGTATATAATCTGTGTGTGTGTGCAGTGTGGATAATTGAGTTGTATGTGTATACAATGTGGTTAGGTTAGTTGTGTGTGTAACTGAAATGTGTGTGTGTACAGTGTGAGTAGTTGTGTGTGCGTACAGTTTGGGTAGCTGAGCTGTGTGTGTATAGGTATCTATAATTTCACACAAAGATCACTGTTCACTGTTAGGTGGTGGGGCAATGCACAGTTTGCTATGCTAATTTGGAGGGGGCAGGGCCATGCACAGATCACTCTGTTCAGTCTGAGGAGGCGGAGCCATGCACAGATCACTCTGTTCAGTCTGAGGAGGTGGGGCCATGCACAGATCACTCTGTTCAGTCTGAGGAGGTGGGGCCATGCACAGATCACTCTGTTCAGTCTGAGGAGGCGGAGCCATGCACAGATCACTCTGTTCAGTCTGAGGAGGTGGGGCCATGCACAGATCACTCTATTCAGCCTGAGGAGGCGGGGCCATGCACAGATCACTCTGTTCAGTCTGAGGAGGTGGGGTCATGCACAGATCACTCTATTCAGTCTGAGGAGGCGGGGCCATGCACAGATCACTCTGTTCAGTCTGAGGAGGTGGGGCCATGCACAGATCACTCTATTCAGCCTGAGGAGGCGGGCCATGCACAGATCACTCTGTTCAGTCTGAGGAGGTGGGGTCATGCACAGATCACTCTATTCAGTCTGAGGAGGCGGGGCCATGCACAGATCACTCTGTTCAGTCTGAGGAGGTGGGGCCATGCACAGATCACTCTGTTCAGTCTGAGGAGGTGGGGTCATGCACAGATCACTCTATTCGGCCTGAGGAGGCGGGGCCAAGCACAGATCACTCTATTCAGTCTGAGGAGGCGGGGCCATGCACAGATCACTCTATTCAGTCTGAGGAGGCGGGGCCATGCACAGATCACTCTATTCCGTCTGAGGAGGCGGGGCCATGCACAGATCACTCTGTTCAGTCTGAGGAGGCGGGGCCATGCACAGATCACTCTATTCCGTCTGAGGAGGCGGGGCCATGCACAGATCACTCTGTTCAGTCTGAGGAGGCGGGGTCATGCACAGATCACTCTGTTCAGCCTTAATACAGCGATCCCAGAGCACAGGAGCCAGCAAACACCTGGTAGGGGCCGGCTACAGGGCATTTACCTGCCTAGTCTGCCTAATTAGAAATCCAGCCCTACGTGCAGAGCCAGCCCTTTGGCTATAAGGATCACTGGTTTGCTCTCATCCAATAAATTACACCCTGTACTGCCAGGCTTAGCTGTTTCATATTTACTACTCTCAAAATCTTCCACACCACATAGGTAGCAGATTCACTCACAGAATCCAAACTTCCTATAACTTTGAATCAACATCCAACTTGTCAGTTCAAACAAAGAAGATTAAGCATCCTTTTCAAGATCTTGACATCTTTAGAATGACCAAAATATTGTCCATCTGTTATGAAAGGATTTGTATCTACAATCCAGCTACACCTATATGTACCTATATGTATTGCTAATGCTTAACTGCTTGTTTTAAAACACATTGAAACATTAATGTATTTGTATTTTTCCTTCTCAAAGCATTTAGAGTTCATTCACTAAATAGAAAACTGCACTGAGCGCATTGAACTGATGTTCTGTTCAATGCACGCATTCCCCCTCCTCCCTATTTTTTCTTCTGTATCCTAATGCATATCGTTTTATGACCTCAACGATGAAAAAAAAAAATTGTCAAATTCAAAAAAAAAAAAATAGAAAACTGCAGAGTTGGACAAATTTCAGGATACAATGACAAGATTGGAAATATTTTATAACTCCCGCATTTACTTAAATTTGCACTTTTAGTATTAATTACATTCTCAGTTTAGTAAATAAATCTATATTTTGTAAGGGGTGCAAAACTACTGACATTCCAGTGTTGGATATTGGAATATGTCTGCAATGAGTGAGCATAATGTATTTGTAATATTTATAGAATAATGATGAATTGTTCTATACCCTTCTCTCCACCATGTATGTAAATAATGTAGATTAACTACTAAAGTACCTGAGGTGGGAACAAGGCAAATCAAATGGGGAAATCTAGACTGCTTTCTCTAAGAGAAAAAGAGTAAGTCATTCTGATTGAGAAAAAGTAAACATATTACAGTGCTATATTACAGCTAATAGTATAATTAGTAGAGTAATGAGTTTGGGTAACAGTACTGCTGTGCGTACACCGTGCATTAACTAATCACCTTACAATACAAGAGTTCCGCTAGTCACAGCATCGTGTACACCTCTCAGACAATCAACCCAACCTCATATTTCAGGCTAAACAAAGCATCCTGCCTTAAGCAGTGTAAAAGCGCAGGCTGAGCCTGTGTTCCCTGGTGTAATCTGCTTTGAACAGAGGAGAGGGCTACTCAGATCTGTCTGTGGGTCACATGCGCAAAAGGATTTACAGGATCAAAAGGGAACCTGGGGTGAGGGGGCAAGCTCGCTCGCTCCAATCATTCCTGAACCCTGCATGCTGCCTTCCGTAGCCGCTTGTTTTTATCCTGGCAGTATAAGCTGTGGCCTCATTTTCTCAGCTGTTGCTATTTATAAGCTAAGCTGGAAGCAGTCCCCTCATTGTCTCCGAGAGCTATACATTTTCCAAGATCTGTTCTCCCTATTCACAGGCAGGATGAAAATGGATTTGTCTCCTGTGTCCTGGAAATTCGTTTTACCTACTGTTATCTCTTGGTTATCTTTCATTCAGTAATTATTTAACCACAAGCTGGTAGCATCAAGAGATCAATGTAACCCACTCATTGATGCATTAAAAAACAAAACGGTTGATAAAAATGTATATTCTTTTTACCAATAGTTTTGTTCTTCTTAACATTCTGTAATTGGTTCATGAAATAAAAACAAGTATGAAAGGAAGATGCAGACATTTTGCTATAAAGGGATATTAAAATGTCTGCTTCCGTTCAGCCATGTGAAAACACAGCAGATGTTGCCATGGCAACAGCTGAAGTCAAAGCCATTATAACCAGGTAGCAGAAATGCAAGGTATAACTTTGAGCAAATTGTCCAATATATATATATATATATATGTATATATATATATATATATATATATATATATATACTTACAATAAAGTTTAGCTTATTTAGATTGCAAGACAGTTGGCTTTCCATAAAGAATTCTGTATCTATTGTGAAAAAAAACTCTCTAAGAAGACATATATAGACAATGACTATGGTTTAATGAGGCTTGTGAGATGAAGGTTGACTTCTACAACCCCAATAACAGATGGAGGCAAGCTTCACGGGACTTAACTATATTACATCGCCAACAAATGTCATGAAACCAACCTAGGATGGGCTCATTACAGTAAATGACTGATGAGTCACAATAAGGGCTCTGCAGACAGAGCAATCTAGCATTTGCAATTTGATCATTGTGTCATTATGTAAGCTATTTACAGAGTACTGTAACTGTATGTTGACCATGCTTCTGACGTTAGAATTGCTAAGAGAGAGGAACTGGGTTTCATTGATCATCCCCCTGGCACTCAACGGGCTTAAAGTAAATAAGACTGTATTTAAATCTCTAATACATTAAAATATCTTCTGTACTCTAAAATGACCGAGGTATGATGCAATCATATGTCCATGCTTTTCTTTAAATAGTGAGGTCATTTAAACGGGGCCCTCGGCACGTTCTGTTTCTGTACATCTCACTCGTCTTAGGCCTACTTGTTCATTAGTCTACCTATTCTAGAGAATACGTTTACCTATCATAATAATAGTAATAATCATATGATTGCAATATACAAATGTATTAGAACTCTACACAGACTCTTGCATGAATATTTACCCCATTTGAATAATGTTTTTTACATTTTGTAGTGCTAGAAATTGTAATGAAAATGTCATTTGGGGGATTTTTACCAAGTGTTTAACATAGAAACATAGAAGGGGACGGCAGATAAGAACCTATAGGTCCATTTAGTCGGCCCAATTTTCTAAACACTTTTATTAGTCCCTGGCCTTATCTTATAGTTAGGATAGCCTTATGCCTATCCCACGCATGCTTAAACTCCTTTACGGTGTTAACCTCTACCACTTCAGCTGGAAGGCTATTCCATGCATCCACTACCCTCTCAGTAAAGTAATACTTCCTGATATTATTTTTAAACCTTTGCCCCTCTAATTTAAGACTATGTCCTATTGTTGTGGTAGTTTTTCTTCTTTTAAATATAGTCTCCTCCTTTACTGTGTTGATTCCCTTTATGTATTTAAATGTTTCTATCATTTCCCCCCGTCTCGTCTTTCCTCCAAGCTATACATGTTAAGTTGCTTTAACCTTTCCTGGTAAGTTTTATCCTGCAAGCCATGAAACAGTTTAGTAGCCCTTCTCTGAACTCTCTCTAATGTATCAATATCTTTCTGGACATACGGTCTACAGTACTGCGTACAATACTCCAAGTGAGGTCTCACCAGTGTTCTGTACAATGGCATGAGCACTTCCACCTTTCTACTGCTAATACCTCTCCTTATACAACCAAGCATTCTGCTAGCATTTCCTGCTGCTCTATAACATTGTCTGCCTACCTTTAAAGGACCACTCTAGGCACCCAGACCACTTCAGCTTAATGAAGTGGTATGGGTGCCAGGTCCAGCTAGGGTTAACCAATTTTTTTATAAACATAGCAGTTTCAGAGAAACTTAGTTAAGCCTTCCCCCAAATCCTCTAGTGGCTGTCTCATTGACAGCCGCTAGAGGCGCTTGCGTGATTCTAACTGTGAAAATCACAGTGAGAGCACGCAAGCGTCCATAGGAAAGCATTGTAAATGCTTTCCTATGCGACCGGCTGAATGCGCACGCAGCTCTTGCCGCGCGTGCGCATTCAGCCGACAGGGCGGAACGGAGGCGGAGAGGAGGAGGAGAGCTCCCCGCCCAGCGCTGGAAAAAGGTAAGTTTTACCCCTTTTTCCCTTTCCAGAGTCGGGCGGGAGGGGGTCCCTGAGGATGGGGGCACCCTCAGGGCACTCTAGTGCCAGGAAAACGAGTATGTTTTCCTGGCACTAGAGTGGTCCTTTAAGTCATTAGAAATAATCACCCCTAAATCCCTTTCCTCAGATGTTGAGGTTAGGACTCTATCAAATATTCTGTACTCTGCCCTTGGATTTTTACGTTCAAGATGCATTATCTTGCACTTATCCACATTAAATGTCAGTTGCCACAACTCTGACCATTTTTCTAGTGTACCTAAATAATTTGCCATTTGGCTTATCCCTCCTGGAACATCAACCCTGTTACATAGTTGCATAGTTACATAGTTGAAAAGAGACTTGCATCCATCAAGTTCAGCCTTCCTCACATATGTTTTTGCTGTTGATTCAAAAGAAGGCAAAAAAACCTAGTCTGTAGCGCTTCCAATTTGGCAACAAACTAGGAAAAAATTCATTCTTGACCCCAAAATAGCAGTCAGATGTATCCTTGGCTCAAACAGCTATTACCCCACTAATTAGAAATTATATCTAAGTATCATCAACAAAAAGACATACCTTACCATCAAGACCTTCTGCGGTATCACTAATAAAAATATTAAAGAGACTGGGTCCAAGTACAGATCCCTGAGGTACCCCATTGGTGACAAGCCCATGCTTTCAATATATACTCAAAACGCATGGGCTTTTGAGTATGTTGCCTGTCACTCAGCCACTGCCTTACCCATTCAACAATATTGGAATCCGAATTTGAAGATTGCAGTTTATTGATAAGCCTTCTATGTGCAACAGTGTCAAAAGCTTTACTGAAATCTAGGTAAGCAATGTCTACTGCATCACACTGATCTATTATTTTAGTTACCCGATCAAAAAAATCAATAAGATTAGTTTGGCATGATCTCCCTGAAGTAAACCCATGTTGTCGCTGATCTTGAAATCCATGTGATTTTAGATGTTCAACAATCCTATCCTTTAACATAGTTTCAATTACTTTCCCCACTTTTGAAGTAAGGCTTACTGGCCTATAGTTTCCTGACTCCTCCCTACTACCTTTCTTATGAATGGGCACAACATGCGCTAACTTCCAATATTCTGGGACTACTCCTGTTAACAATGATTGGTTAAATAAATCTGTTAATAGTTTTGCTAGTACACCGCTAAGCTCTTTTAATAACTTTGGGTGTATTCCATCAGGTCCCATTGACTTATTTGTCTTTACTTTTGACAGTTTAAATAGAACCTCTTCCTCCGTAAACTCACATGCAACAAAGGACTCATTCGTCTATTTTCCTAACTGAGGCCCCTTTCCTTTATTTTCATCTGTAAATACTGAACAAAAATATTCTTCGAGGCAGTCAGCTAGACCTTTATCCTCTTCTACATACCTTCCTTCCTTTGAAACCTTAATGTCACAAACATAACACTGAAATATTGTATTGTGACACACAAGTCACAAAATAAAAAATAAAAAAACATAGTAAATAAATAATTGTGCTAGTTGCATGATTGTTCCTCCATTGCGATGAAACCCATAAATAAGCTCTGACAGAACTAATTGCCTTCAAAATCACATGATATTATTCAATGAATGAAGTCCACCTCTGTGCAATTAGAATATCCCATCTCCAAATCAATTTGTCTGCTTCTAGAACGTCCCAGAGATTATTTTTTTTACAACTGAATAGATGGCTCTATGAACATGAGTCTTTGCTCAACCTAGATTACTATGTAACTAACAATACTTAAAGGGAAACTCCAAATCCTAGCTATACATATACCCCCAATGAAAAATACTTCATGTTTTTAAATATGTATCTTTTTCATTGGGGTTGTATCTAAAAACAGCTTGCGAAAGCAGCAGATTTGCTGAAGCCTTTGCAAGCCCTCCCATTCTAACTCAGCCCAGACGTTCTGTGGCCAGGGACGGATTAACATAGGGGCTGATGTTGCTGCAGCTCCAGGTCCATACCCACGAATAGGCCCGTTGATTAAAAAAAAAAAACACAATTTGTAAAAAAAAAAAAAATTTATTTTTTATTACACACTACTCTTAGGGTTGCCACCTGGCCGGTATTTCTCCGCTATTGGAGGCTGCCAAGCCAGTGCCGGTATTGCAGTAATACCGGCAATACAAATGTCAGTCTCAGTATAAACAGAGATTATTCTGCAATACCAGCACCGGTCAGTAGGGGTCGCTGTGTGTGTGGAGAGAGGCAGGGATAGGAAGTTACAGCATCTGCCTCTCTCTACACACTGATCTGCGGGGAGCAGCTCTGCACAGAGAGTCCAGACAGCAGCTACATGCCTGCAGAGACAGCCTACAGCTCAGTTAAGTGAGGAAGGGGAAGAAAGACTGCAGGGAGACATGGGGACACTGAGACACTGGGAGACATATGGACACTTGGGAACACAGACACTAGGGGGCACTGGGAGACCTGGGGACACTAGGGGATACTGTGAGACATGGGGACACTGTGAGACATGGGGACACAGTGAGACACGGGGACACTGAGACACTAGGGGACATTGGGAGACATAGGGACACTGTGAGACACTAGGGGGCACTGGGAGACCTGGGGACACTGTGAGGCCTGGGGACACTGGGAGACATAGGGACACTGAGACACTAGGGGAAACTGTGAGACATGGAGACAGTGAGAGACTTGGGGACACTGAGACATTGGGACACTGGGAGACATAGGGACACAGACACTGGGGGACATGGGGACCCTGAGACACGAGGGGCACAGTGGCCCCTAGTCTCCCAGCCAGTGTCCCTAGTGTCTCAGTGTCCCCATGTCTCTCAGTGTCCCTGGTGTCTCTCAGTGTCCCCTAGTCTCTCAGTGTCCTCATGTATCTCAATGTCTTCAAGTGTCTCAGTGTCCCCAGTGTCCCCAAATGGGAGCATTTGTCCCATAGTATCCCCATGTCTCACAGTGTCCCAATGTCTCTAAGTGTCCCCTAGTGTCCTAGTGACATGGGGACACTGGGATACATGGGGACACAGACACTAGGGACACTGGGAGACATGAGGACACTAACACTAGGGGACACTGGGCGACATGGGGTCACTGGGAGACACTGGGCGACTTTGAGACCTGGGAGGCATGGGGCACTCGGGTCTCTCTAACACTGTGGCATGTTCCCTTTCTTCTACACTCACTACATATACCTTTTCTCTGTCCCAGAATATATACCAGGAGCTTCTGCCTGCTAGTAAGAAGGCAAGGAGACAAGTGTGCATGTGAGTGCTATGGGACAGTTGTTAGAAAGAGTGGAGCGAGTGCATTATTAGATGCCTTTCGTTAAGTTTAGGGTGCTGTCTGCATAGTATGCCCTTAGTTGGCCAGCCTGCATGACTGGCAGGCAACCTGACATGCATTAATGCCAGGCTGTCCTTTAAATTCTTTGGGCAGACATGTTCGCCCTTTTCGTCAGTTCTGGTTACGTGATTTGCTTCAGTGGCCCACCCTTTTACCCCGCCCATTGACTTTCTGCTTCACTGGACAATGCTGTTAGGGGGTATGGATTTACTTGAAAGGTGAAAGCGTGAGATTAGCATAAGGTATGTGTTTCCCTCCAGCACTATCTCCATCAGATACGTGACGCTTGGGAGGTAGGACTGTTTTAGTATTTTTGGTCGATAATATTTTGTAATTAGGCCCATCATAATTGTCAGCACCAGGCCCACTGGGCTCTTAATCTGGCCCTGTCTGTGGCTGTCCAATCTTAGACTTCCCAATGCAGCTCAATGAGGCGTCTTTGCAAGGTAGGTGATCTGAGCAATTGCCTGCCTATTGGATTTAGCTACACTGAGCTAACCAACCAGGAAATAACAGGACCGGCTGTCTAATTGACAGCCAGGGTAGAGTGTAACAAGGTTAATTTATAAAAGTTTCAGTTTCTATTGAAATATGAACTTTTTGTAAAATGAAAAACGAGGACACCTTCTTCAGTTGCTGAAGTGCTTTATTTTTGAAGTGCTTTATTGGTATGGAGTGTCCCTTTAAAGTATGTATGGAGCAATTAAACAAGCAAAATATGTTACTGTAGTCACATATAAGTAGCTGAATAAAGTAACACCTTGAATGCTATTAACTGTTGTGTTATACATAAACTAGCTGATTTCAGACTGATGCTAAAGTGTGAATTCAAAGTGAATTTTAATTTTTAGGCCAGGGGACAAGTATGAAAACATCTCACTCGAACTCTATCAACAGTTTTGCCTAAAAGCTGTTGATAGAGTTCAATTTAATTCATTCTGAAAACCCACACTCTAGTGACTAACCCTCTGATTGATTTGTTTGTAAATATTGACCACTCATATCAATCACAAAAGCTAGCTTGCGGTAAGTCACTCACAACACAGAACACGACAAATGCTACCCCGTATCGTCATAGAAATTGCTCTTACAGTCTTGTGTGGCTGTACACCAGGTATCTCAAATGCAGGCCCCCACGTATTGCTAAACTAAAACTGACACGGTTCTCTAAGCATATACTGCATTCAAAGAATTCTGGGAATTGTAGGATATCTGAGTTTGAAATCCCTGCCATACACTATGGGGTTTACTCACCAAACAGTACATTAATAACAAGCACACAAAATATATTCCACAGAATGCACTATAAGCCTTCGACCAATGGAACTTGCTTGCTCCTTTAACCCCTTAAGGACCAAACTTCTGGAATAAAAGGGAATCATGACATGTCACACATGTCATGTGTCCTTAAGGGGTTAAACATACTTCTTTAGTAAATTACGGTAAGTCATTTTTTTGGTAAACAGACAAAACATAAGCTGTCCAAACTAGTCAAGTTGGAAAACTCTCGCTAATTAAATTGAAGTTTTGATTCCAGCTTAGTTATTTTGCACCCTAACTTACAGTGATTAACCCCTTAAGAACCAAACTTCTGGAATAAAAGGGAATCATGACATGTCACACATGTAATGTGTCCTTAAGGGGTTAAACCCCTAAGCAATATAAGCATGCTAGTCACCTGCCTCTATGAAGATATATATTTTAGTATAAAAATCAGATCTATAACAACAGCTTCTGAGTAAAAGATGTGAATGAAACACATGGATCTCCACTTTGTGCTGTAAGATGAAAAAACCTGAACAAAGACACACAACAAGGTGTCTCCTTTGTGTAAGTATGTTTCACCTTCATCAACCATATAATTGTAAACATATTTATAGTGCATTGTAAATCAGATTAGATAGATGTAATATTACACTCTGCTAAAATGAGCTCTTATTCAGTGACCACAAAATAACGTTTCATAATATTGTAAAGTGCTGCGGAATTAGTTGGCGCTATATAAATACCAATAATAATATTAATAATGAATACTGTGTCATTGCTGCTATAAAGTAATCACTGATCCATGTAATACTGTCAGAACACATCATATTTTCAGTATCTGAGCTTTGTGTCCAAAGCATTAAGAATGGCAAAGCACCATGGGAAATCTAGCCTAACAAATCAGTCTATCTCTTGGCCATCTCTCGATTTAGCCACATGAAAATTATTACACACCTTTAGATCTGTGGGGAATTCATCTTTCTTCACCAGACCCGTGGCAGCAGCAATGTTTCCAGCCCCAGACATGACAGCCCCACCAAGATGGGATGCCTGCTCTTTGGTCTTTTCAGCCACTGAGGAAAGTAAAAAAACATAATTAAACTTGCTGGTGCAAAGATAGACAATAGAAAGAAGGGGTAATATTCTAAATTATTTCTCAAGATAATGTCACATCTAAAATGAACTAGTATGGAATCTTTGGGAACCGGCCAGTAAATTGCAAAATGTTAGCCCCAAAAAGCCAAAATAAAAATAAAAGCCAGGTGTTTTTTCCTGTTCTTTGATTTTGAGCTAAAAGTGTGACCTGTCAGGAATTCACCAGGAGATTTTAGCTCTAAGGCAACTGTAATAACAGAGTTGGAAACACAGGTGACTGGGAGTGTGGTTTCCATTTGGACTGTTTTGTTCTGATATCTGCAATTTTCGAGTGGATTCCTGGCAATTTACAGTTTAGTGAAAAACCCTGAAAGAGTTGTTTGTAGAGAGTGAGCTTGGATTCTATGTCCAATTACAGGGAAAATCCTGTATTCACTAAACAGATAAGTAAATTGTATAATACATTCCAAAATTGGAGATTTTTCCAGTTCAGCTACTGTGGCTTACAAATACTAATTCACTAGCCACTTATGAAAATTCCTGGTTTAGCGTATCGCCTTGCAAGTTGGCTGTAGTTACACCAAAAGCGACCCATACGCCATTAGAACGTCAACGGTCATTCGTTTTTAGTAGCAATAGGCTCTTAGGAAATAACTGAGAATGTGAGTCCCTTCTCCTTTTAATCATCCAAGCAAAAAAATTATTGAAACTTTTTTTTATCTAAAACTCATATTATACTTTTAATAAGTTACATAATTGGTTGAATATATCAATTAACACTACATACAAATAAACCTTGTACAGGAAGGTAGGTAGGATATTACATTTTTTTTCCCAGCTAATGAGTAAAATGGGTGAATTTAAATTTTTACATTTGCAATACACCTAAGGATAAAATAGAATTTATGGAATAGAAAATAGTGCAAAATAGGTGAATGTTTTAAATTTGGTCTAAATGTTCCCATTCCCCTTTATCAATTTTCATGTAACGATTCACAACAATTCAGCTATTTTGCCATTCTCGTTTTATTATTACTTATACTTGTGACGCTGCACGTGTGCTAATTAAATCACTTTGGGACGTGAATTCTCCACTGATGGAGCATCAATAATCAGCTCAGACAATGTGCGCATCATTTCCATTCCACGGCCATTTCTTGAAAATTGATAAATGATCTGTCACATGCCTGGACACACTATACGTGCTCCTGTCGATGGAATTTCTTATCAGTCCATTTACACATGGCTCGTGAGCACGATTTGCTATTTTTGTACAAACAGACACAAAATGAGCACTAGCTACTTGTATTAATTGCATTAATTCAGTCTGGGAATTCTCAGTCACCCATTAGCCTTTGATCCTATTATGATCAGAGCTGGCGTCCATTCCCTGACTGCCTGAGGTGCTGTGTCACACAGATTAGAGGGCCTCCACAGCAATGAAGGAAGGCTATTTAGAATATAGTGAGCTTGACACTGACCTGAAGTCACTCCTTGCACTACTCCATCTCTAGTTTTACTTCCTAAGAGAGGGTGAGAGAAAGCAAGCATTAATATACAAACCATCTTAAAGGGAAACAGCACAATTAAAAATACAGTATGAACAATGTTAACTGTTTTCATTACCTTTGTGAATTTTATTGCCAAGTAACTGTGTCCAACCTCAGCGTAGCTGGTAGTATGTGGTCTTCTTAAATTCATACATGGAATGTTTGAAAAAAAAAACTCTCTAATTCCTATATACTCTATCTCTGATGTGTATTAAGAGTGTGTTAATTCCTTAATGGGTTTAAGCAAATCTACCGTTTTTTTTTTGTCTAGAAAATTATCTTGATGTTGCTGACAAGTGTATAAAAAGAGCTGCCCTGTAGTATGTATTATTCATAAATAGCAGTGATAAACTTGAGGCACTTTTTTGGGAGGTTACTGACAGATTAATGGATGTCATTCCTGCAGCTTATGAATTCTTCATACATTTCATGCACTGCAGTGTGAAATTATTGGTGTACAGGAATGGTGGATATGGCAACTCTACTTTACTACTTAGCTCACACTGAATAACACAGATTCTGTTATTGGAATGAACTCACACAAAGTTAGCCATTAAATTACAATAGAGAAATATGGTGTGGATATCCAATCTTCTCATATTGAGGGTGCAATATTAAAGGGGAACTCTTGGCACCAGAACCACTAGAGTTTAAAGAGACTGCCCCTGCCTTTTCTGATAAAAAAAGCATTATTTACATTGCTGCCTTAATGCCATCTATAGTGTCTGTCACTCAGACAGCCACTAGAGTGGCTTCCTGGTTGCAGTCCTGCAAGCTTTGATGGAACGGTGTTCGTCATGGACCGACCTTCTGCATGGAGACACTGAATGCAAACTAGTCAACACATCTCTTTGAAGAGATTTTGATTGGCACAGCACAACAATTGTCGCTTGTGCACACTAGCCTCCCAATGCTTCCTTATTGAGGAAGCATGAGGTGCCCTATGGGGAAGCACTGGATTGACTGAGATCATTAGTATTGATGATTTCATCCAGGGAGGAGTGGCGGCCGTGGCAAGACAAGCACACTGGAGGAACTAAAGTAAGTAATTATATATATATATTTTATTACTTCAAGGGAGGGGGCTTAATCGAAATAGCCCTACATCGCTCAAACATTAAGAATACATGTTTGCATTCCTAACATTACAGGATTATTTTAAGGTATTCCTTTTTAGACTTTAATACAAAATCTTGCTATTACTTTGGCTCTTGTATTTTATTGAAAGACTTACTCTTAACAATTTGTAGCTAAAAAAATATTTTACGTGATATCACGTTGTCACTTTAATTACATGCCATTGTCACTTTATATCTACTGTAATCACTGGATAACAAGGAAGATAGATATCAGTGCAGGTATTTTCTTACTTCAGTTGTGTAATAAATAAAGATGAGGCTGCTGAAGTGCAAACACATATAAAGCCATCCCTTGGGGCTCTGGTGCTGTGACTGTGCAGTTCTCAGACATAATGTAGTACAGTTTTCTCAGGATGCTGTGTGAAACATGCTTGATCATGTCTCAAACACCCATAGGACTCTCAAAGTACAGATCTTGTCACTGGAAGAAGGCGCTTGGATGTGACATCATAGTCTGGCACTTGCAGCCCATACTATTACCAAGGGGTAGCATGAGGGAAGGCAGAACACACTTCACCCGCTCCACCAAAACTAGACATCAGGGAGTGCAGGCCATAGCCTCTCAGCTCCCTCCCTGCTTACCTTTTCAGGCAAGTAAGTATGAGGAGAGAGAAGGACATTACGCTTTCAATATGTGTGTTAGTGTATGTAAAGTGATCTGAGTGTTAGTGTGTGTGTGTTAGACTGAGTGTTAGTATATAAGTTCCAGTATGTCTATGTCGAAGTCTTAATGTGTCTAAGACTGAGTGTTATTGTGTGTTATGTGTCTAAGCATGTTAATGTGTCTCTATGTGTATGTGTGAGAATGTTGCTAATTAGGTTGAGGGAAAATGGCAAGGTATGTATGTATGCACATATGCGTAAAACCAAACAGGCTGAATGGGGTACATTGGCTTTGTGGCAGGCATATGTAGTATACGATTATATAACAGCATTAAATTGCTGGTTAGTAAATGAGTGAGTGCGATGGATGTTGTATGTTGTATCTATATATGTATTTTTGTGCATGAGGCTAATTACATGTAAGTATTTGTGGGAACGATGGTGGATGTGAGACCATGAAAGTTTATTGCCCAACGTCTGCAAATAATAATGGTGGTCCTAGGCAGATCTATGGTCCATATCAGCCTGCATTTTAAGTAGGGTTCTGCGTTAAGCATTTAACACACATGGCTCTTGAAAGGGAAATATGAGTAAATAGCATGAGTATATTTAATTTTTATACAAAATGAATGACACTGTATTCTTAATAGCATAATTTTATTATATTAATGCAATCCAATGCATGCATGTAATTTATTTTTACCATTCAGACCCCTGCTGATCAATCTTTTAATAAGGTGGGTCATATATCTTCCACACCTTCATGCTTGGTGCCCAGATCTCATTAAACTGTTTGCAGCAGAATCTATAAATTAGTCACAGACACTGGGGAGGGGACAATAAAAAAGCCGAGAGAGCCACCAACTGGACTATTGCATGACTGTGATACACATACAGCCCCGACATAAAATACATTTACAGGATAAAATCTTTGCTTTAACAGCAAGTTCACATTATAAGTCATTTCATGAATTCATACAAGCAGTCTCCTCGGTGAGAAGACACAGACACTCTGATTTACACAAAATAACCAGCGGTCCCACTGGGAGGAAGGGGACCGGAATAATGCAGTTGTTATAGATATTGTTAAATCTTTATTACTGAGGGAGGTCGCTGTGACAGTGACAAAGATACAACTGCAGCAATTGTCAGTGGATGGCATGGGATTCAGTCCCATTAGGTGTTGCACAGAGATATCCAAGTAGATAGTGTATAGAATAGCACTAAACCTCCCTTAGACATAATACAGTGTTTATAAAAGTAAAGACATATTGTATATTCAATATTCTCAGCAATGGTAACTTACAGTTATTTAAAAAGTGACGTAGCATAATATACTTATGTACATCAATGTAGTTATTTAAAATACCAAGGTTGGACTGATAATTACATTTAATCTCTTAAAGTACATCTTTATGAAGTGTCTATGCATCTATACATATTGATTTGTCTGTTAATAGGTATGTCTATCCTTCCAGCCGTCTGTCTTCATTTCATTCAGAGTCATGTGACTCGAGACTCACAGACCAGATTCCGGGTTGCTCCTTCACTATCTTCTCTACACTAATCATAGGATCAATTGTTTTTTAACTCTTGGGTCATAACCCAAGCCTTAGCCTGCATGCTATTTAAGTAGGCTCCTTTTGGCTGCAAGAAGTACATAAATTTCATCAGGCTTTAGACCACTGCTCACAAGAAGTTGTTTATTGTAGCATTATTGCTTTTCCAGGGGAACAGAGACCGCTTTAATAATCAAAAGAGTCTAATGAAAGATATTTTTAGTATTTAATTTATTATTCATTATATTAATATCAACAAATGAGTCCCCAAGAAAATGTTACAATCGATTTCCACAGCTAATGCATGCAGCTAATTTAAGCCCCTGTTAAGAATCACTGTTAATTCCAGCTAGGGGGCTTGCATTGTACCTAAGAGCATATACCCCAGCTGTGGCCCTATAGTTGTGGTTGTGCTACAATGCTCAGTAATTCAGTCTGGCAGAGAATTATGTGAGTCGTTGTCCTGCAACAAGTAGATGAAGCATATGGACAACTCATTAAATTTGCAAGCACCGTAAGGAAAACCAACAGATCTCTAAGATAGAACTAGAACAGGTATAGACTGTCTAAAACAACAACTGCCAGGCTTCAAATACCCAGACTCTCTGACCAAGCCTGAGCTATTCAGAGATAACCTCAGAGAAAGCAAATTAAACACAGTGATTGAAATGTTATAGAAATCCTGGAGAAAAATATGTAAATTAGTGTTTGATGTGAGAGCATCTTCAACAGTGCAGTGGCCCTTTAAGAGAAAACCCTGGCTGGGTATATAATGGATTGCTCCTGTAATAGCTGCTGATAGCCACCGTTTAATTTGGTTCAGCATTTCATCCAAGAGCCCCAGAGGGACATGGAGTCAGCCATAGACATAGAAATACCCGGATTAACAATAATTAACCCTCCAGCTCCCAAAGTGTACGGCCAAGTAGCCTGAGAAATCATTAGGATTTACAGACTGAAATGCCATTCAGAAATACACTGAATACAGCAGGGAAACTGTGAACTGTTCATAGGCCACCATGATAAACATAAGGAATTTGCAGGGTCCCATTAAACAGTGGCAGTTATTTGTCCTCACATATATAAACCACCTAAGTCACTGAAGGGTAAACTTGTCACCCCTACTGTTAGGTTGGACGGAAGAGACCGTGCTCATTCACAACATGACACTACAGAATGTATTGCCCTTCCACACCCCTCCCCCTTTAATGGTAGAAGTAGATTAGATACTGGGGGCTGAGATTTAATAAAAACTGGAGATCAGGTTATCCTCCCTTAACTACCAGATGAAACTCAATTAGAACTCAATCAGGTGAAACAGATAGAGGACATGTTTATGGCGAGTCAAAATTTAGCCTTGGCGAGTACAGAATCACCCCCAGAGGGTATACTACGGCCTGTAGTGGCGAATACATTTTAGGGCCTGGGTAATAGCATAGGATTAAAATTGTAAGCTCTCTCTCTTTCTCTCTCTCTATATATATATATATATATATTCACAATTTCAATATTTGCTAATTCTGCATACAAATGTCTTCATTGTATAATAACAAGACACGAGGAGGAAGCCACAATAAAATATTATGATTTTGTTTTTGATGATTAAATGTATGATAATATCAAACAGTGAGGTGTTTAAGTAAAAAACAAAAACAAAAAAAAAAAACGTGATTTCTGTGTTCGGGAAAAATTCCTCAGATTAATGCAATCTTTTTTGATAATACCACATGCTCACTGTAGATAGTGATATGCAAATCGCTCTTTATAGATAATCGATATGCTGTCATTAACATAGTTTATTCAATTTTAAAAAGATCATTTAATATTAATATTTAATTTTGCTAAATGCATGCAGGTTAACTTGCACCAGGTAATTAATATTCGTGGAGAGCTCTTGTCTTCACTACATACACTGTTTAATAGACAGTACTCATATGACAGTATGTCTTGGGCCTTCGACTAATACAGCACGGATTTGTAAAAGGGTCCCAAAAAAATGCTTGACCTTCAAGGGTATCTTTCACATGCTTCCCCATAATTATTAGACCACAATGTAAAAAAAATGGTTTCTCATGATGTGCAGCACTCCAAGCCCGTTAGGGGAGTAGCTTCCCCAACAATCCTTATGCTACTGCCTGTGGTTTATGGGAGTTGTAGTCTAATAGTAACTGGTTGTACATTTATGACCATTGAAACCTCTTCTGTGGCCATTTAGGGAACTAAGACTTAATTCAGCACCGGACAGCTCCTGTGTCAAATTTCACAAGGCTATTCACTGAAGTGAGAATGGTCAGGAATTCATAACAAATTAGATTTCTCCTTTGGCTACTTTGGCCTTAAATTTTAAATTCACATTGAAATCCCGACATTTCTCTTTCGATTCAATTTCGTGAATAAAACGATGGTCCCGCATGCTGAAATTGTTAATGTGGACGCTCCACTTTATTTAAACCATTCATTGGCTGAGCAGCTCAATGGGAAAACAGTTTGACCAAGAACTAGAGGGCAGAGTTTGCAGTTTAATGGCATCCATAATCCTTTCATAGGCATGCAGTGGTTATGGTGCTCTTTTAAATGCACACTGGGTTATACTAACAAACAAAGCAATGCACATCATTAGAATACTTCTATACGACCCAATGACATCAAAAAAGGAATGTATTGAATGTATCCCATAATGCTATTAAAATCAAATACTTACCCATATATAATACGCCTTCCTTAGTTTTCTCTGCAGCTTCTGCTACCCCTTGCTTGGTTTTTTCAGCTGCAGCCACCACCCCTTCCTTTGCTTTGGACAAGCCTTTCATGAACACATCCATTCTGATGTTTTGCAGTCTGCAGTCAGAGGGAGAGTCAACATATTAGTATGGACTAGAAAGAGGAAGGCAATACAGCAGTAAGCGTCAGCCTATGCAGCCCACCCTGACCTGTTTTTTTTTTTTTTTTAGTTAGGGTAACAATGGTCGCAACTCAATTCACATCACAACCATTTTACAGTGACTCACACTGAGGGAACACATGAGTGAGCGAAATTCACGTCAAACACCCAGGACCCAGGAGACATAGATATGCAAATATTAAAAGCCAGTGTTTGCACTTATTCAAGCATTATAATGTATGCATAATACAAATCCATACATTACTATCTGTATAATCAACAGAAAAGAAGGACAGTAACTAATGCAAGACCCATTCCTACAGACAATATGTACATCAATGTGTGTAAAATTTTAGGCAGCCCTTTACATGCAAAAGCCACGATTTTCTCTAAACACAGAGACATACATCCTAGCATGTAGCATATGTAGCTCTCTCTCCACTTAAAATAAACACACACACACACACACACACACACACACACACACACACATATATATATATATATATATATATATATATATATATATATATATATACAAATATCTTTATATAATATTGATATACACACAAATATATTTATATAATATCTATACACACACAAATATATTTATATAATATCTATACACACACAAATATTTATGTAATATTTGTGCACACTGTTACACTGCCTGATCACAGGGCAGATTTCTGTAATTAAAGCTTTGATCATTCATGCATGTATTTGAAATATTATAAGCTACACAGAAACTGATGTACTTGGCCCCATGTCCTTGAAACCTGTATTTTTTTTCCTTCCTCTGCAAAAGGGAGCAATGGTACAAGGGGAGGTGCACACATCCCATCAACAACCTTTACACAAGCATTGCAGCTGAGAGAAAGATGGAGGTGCTGATATGATGAGCAGAGGGGCACTACAACATGAGATAACATGAGAAGGAACAAGCAAGCTTAGAAGATGAAAATTACAATTTTGCCATTTTGTGACTGTAAACGAAGACAGTGGGACCATAAACTGTTCTGATGATGGGCACAAACGCCCCAATCAGAAGCTACATATTTTGCTCTATGTATACCTATTTATCCAAAGTAATTGTATGTAGTACATCCAATGCATCTAATACAAGGAGGGGACATTGTAGAAAGCCATGAAATGGCTTATTTTAACATGATGCGGCTGAGAAGATTCAGTGCATTTGCTACAGTGACAGATGCATCCCACCCCCACCCAAATGTCCTGGGGCCACTAAGAAGAGCTTTGATTCGAACACAGCAATATTTAAGGAAATGACAAATGATTCAAGTAAAAAAGAGAGAACTTACCTTCCCAAGACCCAAGCCCACTTATCTTCTCCTATGTAAAATAATGGACTGCCTGATAAAGGTAAGGGGTGGAAAGCAAAAGGAAAATGTCAGATCAGCTGTAATGGGGATCCTTATATAAAGGCAGCTCTGGCAAACCTAAATCCCTCCCTTACCTGGGGTTCAGAGGTGACTATGGCAGTCTTGTTTCTCTGAGTAATGAGGATGCAGAGGGATCAGATGCAGCTGTGGCAGGACTGGAGAACCCTCAGCAGGTTGTATCAGAGCTACAAAGCCATAGAATTCTATTTTTTTTTCTCTGTATCTCTGCTCTGTATACACCTCCCTTTCAGAGATGCAGTTAGGCTTAAGAGTGCTTAATGCTTCTGTGTGTGCTGGATACCCCCTTGTGGCAGGAGATCCTATGAACAGCCAGGAACAGCAATCAGAGGAAGTTCTCACAGCCACCTACCCCCTCTTTCTCCAGCTGCTGATAGACAGGAGGTCCTAGCCTATAGATATCAGCCTCCAACACAAGCATCCAAGCTACATGCAGGAACACAAACACAAAGCCCTCCCTCTCTCTGCTCTCATCCCTGACCCATTCTCCTTCAGCAAGCTTTCTCTGTGACCTTCTTCTTGTGTTAGAAATATAGAGGGAGGGGAGAAGCTAGATCACTGGAAACATGAACCCAGTGTAGGGTCATAGCTCACACATCATGATTTACATTTACACACACTATGCTTTATTGGGGACCAGGAGTTGTAGAATACAGGAGAAATTGGTCATAATGTCTCTACTCTGCTGAATTCTCTATTTCAATTTGAAGAAGCTCATTCTTGAAATACATGGTTATAGAATAAAATGGGTGTTTTACACCACATTTTTAGCAAAGTGAAAACAAAATTGTAAAATCTTGCCAAATACAGCTCAACTGTGACTACAGCTAAAACAGATATTTTTAACATTAAATTTGCTTAAATTTTTTTTTTTTATAAATTCTTTATTTTGCAGTTTTATATTTTCACCGGGAGTTGGGTACAGAAAAAAAAAACCTTGGGAGTGGGGTTAGAGTTACAGAGTTTGTAAATCATAGTTATGCTGATTGTTACATATACAGCGTTTTAGTATCTTTTCTTCTCTAGTTACAGTAGCGGTTGTTTCTTCACATAGTAGTAGGCTGTCGTCTCATTTGTCGCTGTTGTAGCTCTAAGGGTTGGGGTAGGGTACAGAATAAGAATGGGGGCAGGAGGGGTGCCCTGACAGGTGTTGATGCCAGGAGGTTTTGAGACTGGTCATCTTCGGTTGCGTACCATATCTGTCTTAGCAGTGTTGTGTTGCGTCTTAATTGTTCTTGATTGGTGCGGAAGTCAGGGTGTTAGGAGGGGTTATTGTGTGTTTTTCCGTTCGTGTATAGTGTCGGGTCATTGCGTCTGACCGTCGCTGATGTCTATTGTCCTGTGGGGAGGGGATGAGTGATCGGGGCTTGGTTTCGTCGGTCATTCGTGTCTGTGTTTGGGGTTGTACTGTGGTGCGGGGGTGTGGAACTAGTCGTGGTGGGTGTTTTATGTGGGGTTCTGGTTCTAGCTGTGGGGGCTAGGTGTGGGGGTGCGGTGCATGCTCTTTCCTTGCCGGTGTCTGCTTGAGTTGGGCCCCTCTGTTTTGGGGTTGCTTTTAACTTGTCTGGGCAGGGAGGGGGCGTTTAGGTTCCGTCCTTTCATTTTCGGTTTTATGTTGTGTGTTTCCGGGGGGTGATTATGCCAGGTTGGTGTCCATGGCGCGTGACTCGTCGATTTGTGTCTTGTAGTGTCGATGTGGTTGTGTGGGGGGAGTGCAGGGAGAGGAGGGGGGTGAGGGTGGGGTTGAGGTGGGAAAGAGAGGGAGAGGAAAAAAAATGGGGTTGGGGGGATTGGGTGGTGGGGGTCGTGTGTTAAGGAGGTTATGGCAGTATTGCCACTCTCGTTATCCATGGGTCCCATATCTTGTGGAAAGAGTTGGATCAGGGCCGATAGCCTGTCTACGGCCTTTTCTATTCTTTGGTGTACTTCGGGCATGGAGGGGGTGGCATCGCTGCCCCAGTGTCTGGCTATGGGTCTTCGTGTGGCGAGTGCCACCCGGGCTGTGAGTTTGTTTTGGGCCTGGGTTAGGGATTTGTGTGGTTTCGAGAGGAGCCAAATCCAGGGATCTAGCGGGATGCTACTGTGGAGTGCCCCGTTTATTGTTTGGGCTATCTCTCTCCAAAGTGGGGCAATTTGGGGGCATTCCCACCAGAGGTGGAGGTGTGTACCCTGTTCCCCACATCCTTACCAACATCGGTCTGAGGTGGAGAAACGCATTTGTTTCAGTCTCAGGGGGGTGATATACCATCGAAACATGGTCTTGTAAGCCTGTTCCTTGTGTGTGACGCAGACGGTGAGTGAAGCTGTGGCTTCCCATACGTCCTTCCAGTCTGAGGGGTCTTCTGGGTGTCCTATGTCTCTTTCCCAAGCCGCTGTGTATGAGAGGGCCTCGTGGGAGGTGGAGTTGTGGAGAATGCCATATATGATGGATATCTGCCTTTTTTGTATTGGGGTGTACATGCACATCCTTTTGAAGGTCGTGGTTGGTGTGGTGCCTGCTTGGTGGTTGGACGGTAGGGACAAGAAGCTCCTGATTTGTAGAAAGCGAAAATGGTCGAACGTGGTGAGTGGTATGGTGTTCGGGAGGTCCGGAAAGGGGATCAGTTGTGGCCCTTTGAAAAAGTGGTAAAATCTGACCAGGTTATTGTCTTCGAACCGTGCAAAATCTTTGGGGGTCATTCCCGGTTCGAATTGGGTGTTATGCAGTATTGGTGTCAGTGGGGATGGGGAGTTGATTATGTCATGTTTGCGAGTGGTCCGATCCCATAGTTGTATAGAGTGCGTTAGTGCTGGGATTGTGGGGGGGTCTGTGGTCTGTCTTGTTTGGGTAGCCATAAAAGTAGGGAGGTGAAGTCCCGGCCAAGTAGATCATGCTCCAGGTCCACCTAGATCTTGTGCCCCGCAGGGGCATGTAAATTTGCTTAAATGTTTTGTGTATAAAACATTTGCGTTTTTGGTAGTATTCAGTAGTATTTGGGGGCACATTAGGGTATATTCACTAAGTTATTAAGAATTCAAAATTTTGAGCTATACCATCAGTCTGGTCAAATCTCCATCTGTGATTTTTGCCCCTGTACAATTCTGAGATAATATTTGTGCTTGGTTTTTTAATTCACTGCATATTACCAGTTTAGTAAATTCTGACAAATTGATCAATATGTGTGTATTTTTTTTTTTTTAGATCTTTATTTTTGTATGCATTGATAAAAATTTCCAAGCTTAGCGAGACACGGTATACAGAGTAGAAAATAATAGTAACCATAAAGCTTTTCCTACCATGTCTTAGAAGAAATGCTGCATGTTTTTTGTTTTTTTTTATATAACACAAGTGAAAAGTAATGTCTGGGCATACACGCTAATGCAATTAGAGAAAACTGAGCTTATGAGCTAGAAACAGTGCCTAGACCTGATAAGTAAGTTGAGTAGCATTAATATATAACAGGCTGGTTGAGTGAGTAAAATAAAGCATAGCTTAGGGTAAGCTTAGTTAAACAATGAATAATACCACTGGGTGCTAAATTGGTGATGTGACATAATGCAAAAGAAATCAATGAAACAGGCAACTGCCACAGGGATAGAGCCGTGGCTACTAAACCCCCGGGGGGGGGGGGGGGAGGGTTGCTGGAGCATGGTATCACTACTTTGTGGGTGGTTTTCTGAAAAATTGCATGAGTTGTGGCTTTCGCCATCTGTTCTGTACCGCCTTTCGTGTGCTGGGGAGTTGATGTGCAAGCTTTGCTGGGACAACAGTTGCTGCTTTACAGGCTGTGTCCTGCTCAGGTTGGGTAAATGTGGGTCTTCGCTCGGTGAGACGGTCCCAGAAGGCCTGGCAGATTGCCTCGAATCTAGCTTCAAAGGCCTCTCTACAATTCTGGTCTATCAGGCTTGTTTGGCTACTCTGGGATATTAGTGCGGCGGTCATTTTGGATGGGCCGCGTGGCTTGCGAGTTTCCTTCATCCAAGCTTTCTGGAGCAGGCTTAGTGGACCCAGTGCGGACCGGGATAACCACCACTGGTCCAAAGGGGTGGGATAATGGGTCTCTGAGCTGTATGTGGCGCTCCTATTGGTGGGAGATTGGCCGCGTCTCCCCACCATTGGCACGCCAATGGCAGTAGGACTCAGACGTGAAGTCCAGCTGACGTTTCTATTCGGGTTCAGCAAGGTCTGCTTGGCTTTAGTGTGTCAGCTTATAGTTTGCAAAGCACTTTTCGTCTAAATAAGTGCTGTAGCGGAGAGGTAGTATAAGCCAAAGTATCTCTGCTGGGTAACAGGAACAACCTAAAATAATCCAGGCAAATCAATAGAGCAGACAATAATCCCGGTAGCGTTGCAAGAATCCTACCTTCCCAAGAACTAGACAACACATAGGCTGGGAGTCAACTGAGGTCTTTATTCACAGTTCCAGTATTTATGCAAGTCCCCATGCAAGGGGTTTCCATACTGACATAACAGGGGCATTCTGCACATTTCTCCCATCAGGCACTTCTGGACGAGAGGGATACTCCCACTAAAATATACAGTTAAGTGGATTATCCCTCCGTGCAGCCGAACCGGCATTTTACACTAAAATGTATAACTTTTACATTATTCACCTTATTATAACGAATGGACGTTCGGTAGATAGCTGGGGTCTGAGCGTACATTTCGTGAAAGTACCGCTCAGATCCCAGCATAAATAACCGAACGCCGCACGAAACAAGTATTATTTTCAAGTTCCCTTCAAACTACCGATTGATAGTGATGTCCCGAACTATTCACTGGCGAATAGTTCCTGGCGAACATAGCATGTTCGCGTTCGCCACTGCGGGCGAACACATGCGATGTTCGGTCCGCCCCCTATTCGTCATCATTGAGTAAACTTTGACCCTGTACCTCACAGTCAGCAGACACATTACAGCCAATCAGCAGCAGACCCTCCCTAGCAGACCCTCCCACCTACTGGACAGCATCCATTTTAGATTCATTCGGAAGCTGCAATCATTTTAAAAAAAAAAAAATTATTATTATTTTTTTTTTTATTCTAAATGCAAAACATTGGTATATAGGGGAATATTCACTAAATGCCAAACATTGGTATATTCCCCTATATAACAATGTTTGGCATTTAGTGAATATTCCCCTATATAACAATGTTTTGCATTTAGTGAATATTCCCCTATATAACAATGTTTTGCATTTAGTAAATATTCCCCTGTATAACAATGTTTGGCATTTAGTGAATATTCCCCTATATAACAATTTTTGGCATTTAGTGAATATTCCCCTATATAACAATGTTTTGCATTTAGTGAATATTCCCCTATATAGCGATGTTTTGCATTTAGTGAATATTCCCCTGTATAACAATGTTTGGCATTTAGTGAATATTCCCCTATATAACAATTTTTGGCATTTAGTGAATATAGGGGAATATTCACTAAATGCAAAACATTGTTATATAGGGGAATATTCACTAAATGCCAAACATTGTTATACAGGGGAATATTCACTAAATACCAAACATTGTTATATAGGGGAATATTCACTAAATGCAAAACATTGTTATATTCCCCTATATAACAATGTTTGGCATTTAGTGAATATTCCCCTATATTCACTGAATGCAAAACATTGTTATATAGGGGAATATTCACTAAATGCAAAACATTGTTATACAGGGGAATATTCACTAAATACCAAACATTGTTATATAGGGGAAAATGGCTCCCACCCCACCCTGAACGGTGGGTGTGGGCCCTAAAAAAACAATAACCCCCCCCCCCCCCCGGCACGATGGGTGGGGGCCATACATCACAATGGGGGGACCTACTGTCCTCCCCCCGCCCCACCCGTGAGCGTTGGGTGGGGGCCATAAAAATAATGAGGGGGGGACCTACTGTCCCCCCGGCCCCCAGCCCTGAGCGGTGGGTGGGGGGCCCTAAAAAACAAACAATAAGGGAGGACCTACTGCCCCCCCCAGCCCCCACCCCTGAGCGTTGGGGGGCTATAAAAATAATGAGGGGGGGACCTACTGTCCTCCCCCGGCTGCCACCCATGAGCGTTGGGTGGGGGCCATAAAAATAATGAGGGGGGGACCTACTGTCCCCCCGGCCCCCACCCCTGAGCAGTGGGTGGGGACCCTAAAAAAACAATAAGGGGGGACCTACTGTCCCCCCCGGCTGCCACCCCTGAGCGGTGGGTGGGGGGCCTAAAAAAAACAATAAGGGGGGACCTACTGTCCCCCCCGGCCCCCACCCCTGAGCGGTGGGTGGGGGCCCTAAAAAAACAATAAGGGGGGGACCTACTGTCCCCCCCGGCCCCCACCCCTGAGCGTTGGGGGGGCCATAAAAATAATGAGGGGGGACCTACTGTCCTCCCCCCGGCCCCCACCCCTGAGCGGTGGGTGGAGGCCCTAAAAAAACAATAAGGGGGGACCTACTGTCCCCCCCGGCCCCCACCCCTGAGCGGTGGGTGGGGGCCCTAAAAAAACAATAAGGGCGGACCTACTGTCCCCCCCGACCCCCATCCCCGAGCAGTGGGTGGGGGCCCTAAAAAAACAATAAGGGGGGGACCTACTGTTCCCCCCCGGCCCCCACCCCTGAGCGTTGGGTGGGGGCCATAAAAATAATGAGGGGGGGACCTGCTGTCCCCCCCCGGCCCCCACCCCTGAGCGGTGGGTGGGGTCCGTAAAAAACAATAAGGGGGGGACCTACTGTCCCCCCCGGCCCTCACCCCTGAGCGGAGTGTGGGGGCCCTAAAAAAAACAATAAGGGGGACCTACTGTCCCCCCCAGCCCCCACCCCTGAGCGTTGGGTGGGGGCCATAAAAATAATGAGGGGGACCTACTGTCCCCCCCGGCCCCCACCCCTGAGCGGTGGGTGGGGGCCATAAAAAAACAATAAGGGGGGACCTACTGTCCCCCCCAGCCCCCACCCCTGAGCAGTGGGTGGGGGCCCTAAAAAAAACAATAAGGGGGGGACCTACTGTCCCCCCCGGCCCCCACCCCTGAGCGTTGGGTGGGGGCCATAAAAATAATGAGGGGGGACCTACTGTCCCCCCCCGGCCCCCACCCCTGAGCGGTGGGTGGGGGCCCTAAAAAAACAATAAGGGGGGACCTACTGTCCCCCCCGGCCCCCACCCCTGAGCGGTGTGTGGGGGCCCTAAAAAAAACAATAAGGGGGGACCTACTGTCCCCCCCGGCCCCAACCCCTGAGCGTTGGGTGGGGGCCATAAAAATAATGAGGGGGGTGACCTACTGTCCTCCTCCCCGCCCCCACCCCTGAGCGGTGGGTGGGGGCCCTAAAAAAAACAATAAGGGGGGACCTACTGTCCCCCCCGGCTCCCACCCATGAGCGGTGGGTGGGGGCCCTAAATACTAATAAGGGGGGACCTAATGTCCTTCCCCCTGGCCCCCACCCCTGAGCGGCGGGTGGGGGCCCTAAATACAAATGGGGGTTGGACCCTAGTCACCCCCTCCCCCCCCAAAAAAGTTTTCCCCCTACCCCAGGCACTCATTTTCAATGGCGGCGTAGCTCACTTCTACTGTCCCCCCCCGGCCCCCACCCCTGAGCGTTGGGTGGGGGCCATAAAAATAATGAGGGGGGTGACCTACTGTCCTCCCCCCCGCCCCCACCCCTGAGCGGTGGGTGGGGGCCCTAAAAAAAACAATAAGGGGGGACCTACTGTCCCACCCGGCTCCCACCCATGAGCGGTGGGTGGGGGCCCTAAATACTAATAAGGGGGGACCTAATGTCCTTCCCCCTGGCCCCCACCCCTGAGCGGCGGGTGGGGGCCCTAAATACAAATGGGGGTTGGACCCTAGTCACCCCCTCCCCCCCAAAAAAAAGTTTTCCCCCTACCCCAGGCACTCATTTTCAATGGCGGCGTAGCTCACTTCTACTGTCCCCCCCCGGCCCCCACCCCTGAGCGGTGGGTGGGGGCCCTAAAAAACAATAAGGGGGGGACCTACTGTCCCCTCGGCCCCCACCCCTGAGCGGTGTGTGGGGGCCCTAAAAAAAACAATAAGGGGGGACCTACTGTCCCCCCCCGGCCCCCACCCCTGAGCGTTGGGTGGAGGCCATAAAAATAATGAGGGGGGACCTACTGTCCCCCCCGGCCCCCACACCTGAGCGGTGGGTGGGGGCCCTAAAAAAACAATTAGGGGTGACCTACTGTCCCCCCCCTGGCCCTCACCCCTGAGCAGTGGGTGGGGGCCCTAAAAAAAACAATAAGGGGGGGACCTACTGTCCCCCCCCGGCCCCACCCCTGAGCGTTGGGTGGGGGCCATAAAAATAATGAGGGGGGACCTACTGTTCCCCCGGCCCCCACCCCTGACCGGTGGGTGGGGGCCCTAAAAAAACAATAAGGGGGACCTACTGTCCCCCCCGGCCCCCACCCCTGAGCGGTGTGTGGGGGCCCTAAAAAAAACAATAAGGGGGGGGACCTACTGTCCCCCCCCCGACCCCCACCCCTGAGTGTTGGGTGGGGGCCGTAAAAATAATGAGGGGGGTGACCTACTGTCCTCCCCCCACCCCCACCCCTGAGCAGTGGGTGGGGGCCCTAAAAAAAACAATAAGGGGGGACCTACTGTCCCCCCCGGCTCCCACCCCTGAGCGGTGGGTGGGGGCCCTAAATACTAATAAGGGGGGGACCTAATGTCCTTCCCCCTGGCCCCCACCCCTGAGCGGCGGGTGGGGGCCCTAAATACAAATGGGGGTTGGACCCTAGTCACCCCCTCCCCCCCAAAAAAAAGTTATCCCCCTACCCCAGGCACTCCTTTTCAATGGCGGCGTAGCTCACTTCTCTGGGCAAAAGTTTCCGGTTCAGATACGCCACAGGGTGCTCACCGCCATCTGCTCCGACTTGGCTCAGTACTGCTCCCAATCCAAACATAGAAGCGTCTGTATGGACGAGAAAATGTTTAGTTGGATCAGGAGCAGAAAGTACAGGTAATTTACTGAGCGCCGTTTTGAGCTGTTGAAACGCCTGTTCGCACTCTGGGGCCCATACAACTATCTTGGGGAGGTTTTTACGTGTGGGGTTTCGCTATGGTGCTATAGTTGGCCACAAATTTTCTGTAGTACCCTGCGGTACCGAGGAATGCGAGCACCTGGGTTTTGGTGCGGGGGGTTGGCCACTGGGCGAATGCTTCTATCTTAGCAGGTTTGGGTTTCTGTAGCCCGCTGCCTACTCGGTGCCCTAAGTATTGGACTTCTGCCATTCCTATATGGCACTTGCTGGGCTGAGGTTTAGTCTGGCCTCCCTAATCCGGTCTAGTACGGCTCCTATGTGGGTCAGGTGTTTGGGCCAGGAGCAGCTAAAAATGGCTATATCATCCAAGTATGCGCACGCATACTCCTGAAACCCGTCCAGTAGCAGATCTACCATCCTCTGAAAGGTAGCCGGGGCATTTTTCATCCCGAATGGCATGACCTTAAATGGATACAGGCCAAACAGGGTGACAAATGCCGACTTGGGGATGGCATCCTCGGCTAGTGGAATTTGCCAGTACCCTTTGCACAGATCTATTGTGGTGAGGTACTGACCTCTGGCCATTTTGTCTAGGAGCTCGTCTATCCGGGGCATAGGGTAGGCGTCTGAGGTAGTTTTATCGTTGAGCCTCTGGTAGTCCACACAGAAGCGGGTCGTGCCGTCCCGTTTCGGTACTAGTACTACCGGAGAGGCCCAGGGGCTGTCAGAGTGTTCTATTACTCCTAACTGCAGCATTTCCTCAATTTCTCCCTGCATACTTCCTTTAACAGATTCGGGTATGCGGTTAGGGGGTTGGCGAAGGGGAGTCGGGTCTAGGGCTTCTACCTTATGAGTAGCTAACGGAGTGTACCAGGGCCGGTTGGAAAAAGTGGCCCTCTTTTCCTGGATAAGTCTTTGGACCTGGGTCCGCTCCTGGGGGTTTAACCGTTCTCCTTACTGTACTTCTCCCAGGTCTCCGCTCTGGCCCTCTTGGTCTAGGAGATCTGGGAGTGGCAAATTGTCGTAATCTTCAGTGGCACGTGCACAGATCGCGGTTACCTCTTCTGTGCGCTCATGGTATGGCTTGAGCATGTTCACATGGAGCATGCGCTTGCCTCCCGCGCCTGTGACCGGACCGATCACATAGGTGGTATCACAGAACTGCTCTACCACCTTGTATGGGCCCTGCCAGGAGGCCTGCAGCTTGTCCTTGTGGACAGGGCGTAAAATTAACACCTTTTGTCCCACCTGAAAGCTGCGGTCCCTGGCTCCCTTATCGTACCATCTGCGCTGCCTTTGTTGGGCCGCCTGGAGGTTGTCGCGTACGTTCTGGGTCAGCACCTCCAGGCGGTCCCTAAGCTGCAGCACATAAGGTACGATGGGGGTGCCGTTAATAGTCTCTTCTTCCTCCCAGTGTTCCCGAATTAAGTCCAGGGGACCCCTCACTCTCCTCCCGAACAATAGTTTGAAAGGAGAGAACCCGGTGGATTCCTGGGGTACTTCCCTATAGGCAAATAGTAAGTGGGGTAGAAACCTTTCCCAGTCCTTCTGAGTGTAAGGATCATCTGTTTAAGTGTTCTGTTCACAGAGCCCATTGGACTGGGGGTGATATGCGGAGTTCAATATCTGCTGAACCCCACATATCTTCCAGAGTTGTTGTGCGACTTCGGCGGTAAACTGGGTGCCCCTATCCGAAATTATTTCCTTGGGAAATCCCACCCGGGAAAATATTCGCATCAGGGCATCCGCTACCGTTTCTGCGTGCACATTAGCTAAGGCCACTGCTTCAGGGTATCTGGTGGCATAGTCCACCACGGTCAGGACATATTTCTTGCTGGAGGGGCTGGGTTTAGATAGGGGTCCTATAATATCTACTGCCACTCTACGGAACGGTTCTTATTATGGGAAGAGAGCGGAGCCGGGCTTTGTATCGGTCTCCCCTTTTTCCTAGGCGATATTGACAGGTCTGTCAATATCGCCTGACATCCTGTGAGATCCCTGTCCAGAAGAAGTTCTGGGTCAGCCTGTGTTTAGTGCGGGTAATCCCTAAGTGCCCAGACAGAGGAATGTCATGGGCGATGCGCAATAACTCTAGTCTATACTTCCGAGGCACTATTAATTGCTTAATGGGTATGGGTATAGACCCGGACACTATCGTTTCTGCGTGACGGTACAGCAGCCCCTTGTCCCAGGTATATCTCTCCCCTTCAAATCCTGCCTGGTCTTTATTGCTCTGATCTTTGTAGATCTGCAGGGAGGGGTCTAGGGCCACTTCAGAACAAAATTCTAGGGGGGATGCCCAGGGCGTGACATTGGGCATGGGGGGTACATTGCTTACCTGAGCCTCAGAGTGGTTAGGCGGAGTAGAGGTGCCGGCCTGCTGCCGGGTCACAACCGGGTACGCCTCTTGTACTGTGGGTTGAGGAACAAAAGCTGAAGTCAGCTCCCCCAGGTCGTTGCCCAAAATAACGTCAGCGGGTAGGTCCTGCATCATCCCCACCTCCACATTGCCATGCCCCGCTCCCCAATTCAAATGTACCTTGGCAGTCGGTACTTTATAAATAGCTCCCCCTGCCACCCGTACAGCAACACAGTCCCCCGTTAAGTTGTTCTTAGGTACCAGGTGGTTCTGGACCATGGTTAAGGTGGCCCCCGAGTCACGAAGTCCTTGCACCTTTTTCCCTTCCATCTGGACCTCCTGTCGATGACCTTGTCGGTTGTCAGAGGCAGCTTGAATGGGGTTCACTTCATGTAGTGTCCCAAGCAGTTCTTCCCGGGGAGTGCTGGTTTCGGGTGTGCGATATGGTTCTGTTTGTACACAGTGTACGGCCGCTGGGTGTACGGTGTACGGTGGCTGGGTGCTGCATTATTCCAGCTGGGTCTGGGTCGGTTGCGTGGACAGTCTCGCTGGATATGCCCTTGCTGGTTGCAGGTGTGACACCGAATTGAAGGATGTGCAGGGTACCTGGGGTTGTGAGTGTTTTGGCTTACCCCAGGTCGTGGCTGGAACGTGGAAGTCACAGCGGGTACCGTCGGGTAGGTTTGTAGGTGGTTTGGTTTTGCGTGGGCTGATCCCTCCGGGTATCTAGGTATTCATCCGCCAGCTTGGCTGCCCCTTGCAGGGTCTGTAGCTTGCGGTCCCTGACCCAATCCTGTAGTTGGGGCAATATCCCCTTGAAGAACTGTTCCATGACCATTAACTGGAACAGTTCCTCCATGGTGCTAATTTGCGTGGCTTCTAACCACCCCTTTGCAGCGCGTTGTAGGCGTTGTGCCCTTTCCACGTGGGTGTCTTTCGTGGTCTTTTGAATGTCTCTAAACTTTAAGCGGTAGGCCTCTGCAGTAATCACATACCAGGCTAAAATGGCCTGTTTCACCTTGTTATAGTCTCTGCTGTCCTCATCTGCCACCGCCCGGTACGCTTCTGCTGCGCGCCCAGATAATCTCCCTGCTAGTAGCGGTACCCGGTCGGCCTCACTGATGTCGTGTAGTTGGCACAACCTTTCAAAGTCCTGCAGGTAGTCATCTACCCCACCGTCCGCTTCTGAATAACTCTTGAAAGCTTGGTAGGGAATTTTAGCTTTCCCTGGAATGATGTTAACAGGCGTCGTGACTCTTTCTCCTGCTTGCTGGTTCATCTGCATCCTCCGAAGCATGATGTATTCCTGAACATCTGCAAAAATCCTGCTGGCCATCTCTTCAGATGGTGCTGTTGGAAGTAGAGCCACCCTGCTCCTGTATTCTTTTGCAAATTCATTTGGTTCTTCCTCCCTTGGAGGTGCTGCAGCAGCTGCGGCTCTGTCTCCTTCCATCGGCTCTGCAATTAGTATAGCCTTTACCTTGTTGCTGGCTATTGCTCCTCTTGCCTCTAGCAACTCTTTCAATGTACTTCGCTTTAAAACTGCATAATTCGTGCCCATTCACCAGCCGTTCGTAGGTTTCCACGTGTTCCCGGGTTCCGGTTTCATCCGAATGAATGAAATTAGAATTTCTGCCGAAAGTTGCTTTGCTGGGTAGTTGAAATCCCGTCGCTTGCCACCAGTTGTAGCGGAGAGGTAGTATAAGCCACAGTATCTCTGCTGGGTAACAGGAACAACCTAAAATAATCCAGGCAAATCAATACAGCAGACAATAATCCCAGTAGCATTGCAAGAATCCTTCCTTCCCAAGAACTAGACGACACATAGGCTGGGAGTCAACTGAGGTCTTTATTCACAGTTCCAGTATTTATGCAAGTCCCCATGCAAGAGGTTTCCATACTGACATAACTGGGGCATTCTGCACATTTCTCCCATCAGGCACTGCTGGATGAGAGGGATACTCCCACTAAAATATACAGTTAAGTGGATTATCCCTCCGTGCAGCAGAACCGGCATTTTACACTAAAATGTATAACTTTTACATTATTCACCTTATTATAACGAATGGACGTTCAATAGATAGCTGGAGTCTGAGAGTACATTTCGTGAAAGTACCGCTCAGATCCCAGCATAAATAACCGAACACCGCACGAAACAAGTATTAAGTTCCCTTCAAACTACTGATTGACTGTAGGGAACCACTTTACCGAAGGACCGGGGCTCCCAAACGGCTTGGAATTCCAGCGGTATTCGTGCCGTCGAGTAGCCGATTTTAGTTCCAAGCGCTCGACGACAAAATACCGCTGGTCTAACAATGGATCCAAGATGGCCGACCGCCGCGTGGTCGGTAGCCGAACGGCGCCCATCCTGAATCCCTCTAATTACCGATTGCAACAATGTTGCAATCCTTAATGGGAGCCACACGACCTCCTGTGTGTGGTCTCCCTTCGGTAGTTTGGTTAGTTTCACGAACAGTGTTCAAATTCACTGTTCGTGAAACAATTGTATGAATGCTGGTGGTTTTTCATGCCGCCAGCATACGAACGCTATTGTTCGCATGAAACCTATACAACATACATATACTTGGTTCTTAAAGGTATATACACAGCTTTATGACAACACAATAAACAGTGGCTAATCCGCCACAAGTGCCGTTTTCACTTAGTTATGGCCCGGATCGTGGGGAGCTACAGGCAAACACGTCTGGACATGTTGGAGGTCAAGCCCCGACCCCCCCAATATGTGTCTATTTTAAAACATTTGCCCATCTTTCATGACTGGATTATATTTCAAGAAATACTGTTAACTGTAATAATTGAATAGCAGTCCTGTTTACTTCTACGGGGAAACTGCTATTGAATGGTCAGATATATACTGTAAGTCCTAGCCCCTAGTGAGCAAGAAATTCCTGTTCATGCACGCACGCATGCACACATGCACACATGCACATGCACAAATGGAGGATTGCAGTGCTTTGGAAATTGGAACTAATCTAACAAATAAATTTTTTGAATAAATATTATTTATTGGAAAAAATTACTGATTAATGTGCAGTTTATAATCCACACTAAAATACATTAAGATGTCAGAACATCTAAAAATGATATGACCTATTTTACTGTATCTAACAGGAAAAAAAAACATGCAGACAAGCAAGATAACAAAGAATTAAAATACAAAGGCATTATTAAAGGGCTCATCGGATCCAACAGCTAAAAGATAAAAAATATTTGACTATTTTGCTCGCTAAAAGACTAGTGGCTGGGCAATTATTGCTGCTCATTCGATATTAACATACAGGGGGACCTACACAAAGAAATCAGTACTGCCACAGAAGATACTTGCCGCCAAAAGAATAAGTTGGAATCCGCACACAAATAGTAAAAATTATATCACAATGTTTAATTGAGAATAGCTCTTTTTATTTTTTTTACATATGCAGCAAAAAAGTCAAATTAAAAAAATAGTTCTGTATCAGAGACAGGTAACCGATTTGGGGAAAAAATAACGACAAAGTAAAAGAAAGTGTACATAAAATGTCTACATAGACTAAATATAAAGTTGAATCAGTGTAGTATATATAAATAGTGTGCTCTCAGTACCTAGGCTTGTTTCAGAATTGCAGCAAAATTTATATCTCATACAGGTGGTCCTCACTTTACGACCAACCTGTTTTACAATGGCTCGCACTTACGACTAGCTCTCTAGCGTGGGGAATCAAGTGATTCCCCACTTTAGAGAGCTGGTCTATGTTCAGGGAATTTTCCCCGAACATAGACTAGAGGGATTCTCTGCTCTGGTGCGAATGTCTACGTTCGGGTAAATTTCCCCGAACACAAACAGGCGCACCAGAGCAGGGAATCGATCTAATCTATGTTCGGGGAACGTTCTCCGAACACAGATTTGAGGGATTCCCTACTCTGCTGCGCTTGTCTATGTTCGGGGGAAATTTCAGAGGAAAATGCTCTGTAGCATATTTTCACTTACCGACCAATTAGTTTTACGACCAAGTTGTAAGAACGGAAACTGGTCGGTAAGTGAGGAGTGTCTGTATACTGATAAAAAGTTATGCCAAAAAATAGAAAGAGCCTTAAATTTACTCTAACACTACATCTGTGACCAAAAAAGGTAAGTATAAATGTCTCTCCTGAGAGAGATCCTATAGGATTATATTGCATATTTACAGGAAAAAAATGGCATTATTGGTAAAAGAAATACAAAATGAAAGAAAACCGTACACTATAGGAAAAATAGGCCAAATACAAATAAGGCAAAAATTCACCAGGTTGCAACCCAAACATATTTTAGTGTATACAAATATATGCCTTTTTACAAATGTGTACAAATATATGCCTTTGAAGAAAATAGACTTTTATTTAATAGTTTCTTCTTTATTCAGGCTTTTTCCTCCATTTACTGGATGGATATTGAATATTGGTTTGGTAGTTTGAAACTACCGAACACCGACCACCCTCCTGGCTCATTATCTTCAAAAGAAGAGACTATTAAGTGCTCCCTGGGCGGCCGCTGTTCGTGTAGCCGAACGCCATGTGGAATAGAAAACGGCGGCCATCTTGTTCGCACAAGGGGAGTCAGCGGGACTTGGTCGTCGAGTGTCTGGAATTAAAATCGGACACTTGACCTCACGAACCACCGCTGAAACTATCGAACGCCTGCTTCCTTTAGATACCGAACAGCCAGGAGAGTGCCATTCGGTAGTTTTGTTCGTATGGACAAGGAGAGCAATCACTCCTATGAGCCAGGAGGATACATTCGGTACTTTGTTAGTTTTTTACCTTTTTCTGAATTGACCGACCGCACACGCTGAATTCGTGGAACTGTTTTGGGCAGGTGTGTGGTCAGTAACATATGACTTCCATACGTTTTAAGAACCCCTGAACCGATCTTGGTGAAATTTGGATATGTTTGTCCCCCAGATCGGGGCTTTCAGGGGAAAGGGGTGTTCCAACTTTTGGGAAAATTGTGTGCCCTCTGCCTGGAGATAATTGATTTATTCCTTAACTTATCTCAATATCTCCCAGGCAGAGGGAAGGCGTGTATTACTGTAAAACTGTATGGTGATTGGTTATTGGCTTTGTTTGCTGTGGGAGGACCTCCCCTTTTCCCACAAGGTATCCCCACAAGGTATCCCCACAAATTACATATCCCCTTAGTTCCATGGGTCGGCATACCCGCCTAGACCCTGGCGGGTTGGCTAGGGGATGTCCTGGTAGTATAATTAAACATCCAAGTTGGTTTGGCGGGAAAGCCCATCCGCATTGCCGTTCTGCTTGCCCGGGCGATATTGCAGTGTAAAATTGTTGGGCTGCAACGCTAAACTCCAGCGCAGCAACCGGGGATTGTCTCCAGAGACTCGGTTGAGCCAAATGAGGGGATTGTGGTCAGTAAGAAGGGTAAAAGCACGACCATAAAGGTACAGTTGGAGTTTCTTTAAGAAAAAGTGTGGAGTAGGTTAGCGCTAATAATATACAAAGGAGGCAGCAACCTTACAGAGGGTCACCCTCTAACCCTCTGGGATAAGGATGTACACGAAAAAAGGGGAGAAAAGGCTGCGCCAAGAGATACAATAAAATAAGTCCCAATAAAAATATAAAAAGGATATATATAAATATATATAAAAGTCAATATAAAAATAAAAGGAGGATAAATGTCTATGTTGCGCTGGTGTTCTCTCTTCTTATGATGCTTTGGATCCTCCCGTGATATGTAAAATATAAAAGGGAAAAGGACCAATGGTGCAGATTGTGGGGTACGTGGGAAATGAAGAATAAAGATGTAATAAACTCACATTTGTATGAGCTATAACCAGCTCAGGTGGAATGGGCGTTCTGCAGTATAATCCCTGCTAGTAGGATATCAGGAAATTCTGATCCACTGGTGCTGTCCAATTCTCAGGAAAAGGGAGAAAAATATATAACAGATAGTGCTCTCTGAAGATAAGATGTGGTATATACAAAACAAAATAAATATACTCACAGTATACAGTGCAGATGACACTGCACTTGAGATATGGCGTGGGTGGTATAATCCCCACCTTAGGATATATAAAATGCCAGGAAAGGATAATATAAAATTGGAGTGATAAAAATATATATAATAAAAATATGAATGGCACAGAGATAAAGCCAAACTTCTTAATTGCATGGGTATAAAAAAATGTAAAATTCCCTGGAGAGGGGGAAATCTTAAAAATATCTTAGGCAGAAACGAGATGGAATGGGTATTCAACCTACAGACCCTAGCCCCCAAAGGTTTAAATGCAGACTTTGATTTATTTAACTTTTTATAATTTTAAAATGGTTTAAAAATCTTTTAATAAATATGTGGTTTAATTCTTCTATTGTGGTCATTTGGGGGCTATCCTAGTCATAGTTGTCACCTACGGCATTATGGTCTGGGATACCCCCAATATGACCACCAAGCAGAATAGATATTCTTATCGATATTTTCATTTTCATTTTATTATTCAATTTCTACTTGTCTGTATATATATATGCTTCTACATATGGTTTTAAGCAAGTGTTGCCCTCTAAGACATTTTATATTTATCTTATTTCCTATAATGGAACATTATGCTGCTAGTTCACCTTGCACTAATGTGATGAATACCACCCATGCTGCTATAGTACACATATCTAATACTAATAAGATTATCACCATATATACTGTCTATGCCTGTTAATACCAAGTTAATTCTTATATGTTATTCTTTTACTAACTTTATATATGGCTATTTATTGCTATCCAGCATTTTTACATGCATACTAATTTGTCTGCCGATATTATATATACCTAAGCTAGCTTTTTCTATATATATACCATTTATGCCTGTTAATACCAAGTAATTTTTTATATGTTATCCTTGTATTAATTTTAAATCTGGCTATCTGTTGCCATGCATCCTTTTGCCGACATTACATATTCCTAAGCTAGCTATTTCTATTTAAAAACCCATTTCGGGTTCTCTAACTACATCTCCCAAGCTCCTTAGCGGCGATCACATGACTCCTGCATCACACTGTCTTTGTGTGATGCGGACCATGTGACGCGCGCAAGCACCGCCCAGGATGCTCATTGGATCTGAACTGATGCGATCACGTGGCCAGCGGACTACATCTCCCTTAACCCCACGCGGGTCACGTGACGCGCTAGAGTGTAAATACAATCTAATATTATACAAGCTATATAGCTTCGTTTTCCATTTTTCTTCTGCCTATTATGTCTGGCACACACCAAACTTTTAGAATATACCTATTCTTAATAGTATTATAAGCTGTATCCTTCATATGTATTATGCCTAACTGTGATTGGCTAATGTTAATTGATGCTATGTTTGGCGCCGTTTTTAAAGTAACAGTGCACCTATATATATTTTATTCTTGCCAGGTTTTAAATGTTATTCCATTTTGATAAAACCCCTGAGGTGAAACGCGTTAATGGATTTTATTGTATACTTTTAATAATAAATTACGTTTGGCTTTATCTCTGTGCTATTCATATTTTTATTATATATATTTTTATCACTCCAATTTTATATTATCCTTTCCTGGCATTTTATATATCCTAAGGTGGGGATTATACCACCCACGCCATATCTCAAGTGCAGTGTCATCTGCACTGTATACTGTGAGTATATTTATTTTGTTTTGTATATACCACATCTTATCTTCAGAGAGCACTATCTGTTATATATTTTTCTCCCTTCTCCTGAGAATTGGACAGCACCAGTGGATCAGAATTTCCTGATATCCTACTAGCAGGGATTATACTGCAGAACGCCCATTCCACCTGAGCTGGTTATAGCTCATACAAATGTGAGTTTATTACATCTTTATTCTTCATTTTCCACGTACCCCACAATCTGCACCATTGGTCCTTTTCCCTTTTATATTTTACATATCACGGGAGGATCCAAAGCATCATAAGAAGAGAGAACACCAGCGCAACATAGACATTTATCCTCCTTTTATTTTTATATTGACTTTTATATATATTTATATATATCCTTTTTATATTTTTATTGGGACTTATTTTATTGTATCTCTTGGCGCAGCCTTTTCTCCCCTTTTTTCAGAGTTTCTTTAAGGCCCATACTAGCGCCAGGCATTCTTTTTCCACCGTGGCATAGCTGACCTCCCGAGGTAGTAACTTACGGCTGAGATATGCCACCGGGCGTTCCATGCCATCTTCCCCCATTTGCCTCAGCATGGCTCCCAGCCCAAACATGGAGGCATCTGTATGAACGAGAAATGTCTTATTAAGGTCTGGGGCCGTCAATACTGGAGGTTCGCTCAAAGCCGTTTTAAGTCTCTGGAACGCCGTTGCACACTCTGGGGACCACGCTACCTGCTTGGGTAGGGACTTTTTGGTCAGATCGGTGAGGGGTTTGGCTAGGGTGCTATATTCAGGGACAAACTTTCTATAATACCCTGCTGTGCCTAGGAAGGCCAATACCTGCGTCTTGGTGCGGGGCTGGGGCCAATTGGCTATGGCCTCTACCTTGGCTGGTTCGGGTCGCTGTTTACCAGACCCTACTCTATGCCCTAGGTATTGAACCTCTGCCATACCCACATGGCATTTCTCGGGTTTCAGGGTTAGGCTGGCTTCTTGTAACTTCCCAAATACCGAAGCCAAGTGCAACAGATGTGCCTCCCATGTGCCGCTATAGATGGCAATATCATCTAGATAGGCACATGCGAAGTCCTGCATTCCTTCCAGAAGTCAGTCCGCCATCCTTTGAAACGTAGCTGGGGTATTCTTCATCCCAAAGGCATAACCCGAAATTGGTATAGCCCGAATGGGGTGACAAATGCCGACTTAGGGATAGTGGCCAGGTCTAGTGGAATTTGCCAATATCCTTTGCACAGGTCCAGGGTAGTTAGGAAGTGCCCGCTGGCCATGCGATCGAGCAATTCGTCGATCCGTGGCATGGGGTAGGCATCAGTGATAGTCCGGTCGTTTAGTTTCCGGTAATCAATACAGAAGCGAGTCGTACCGTCTCGCTTCGGTACTAAAACCACCGGAGACGCCTATGGACTTTGGGAAGCCTCAATAACCCCTAATTCTAAAATTTCTTGGATTTCCTTCAACATGCTAGTTTGTACTGCTGCCGGGATACGGTACGGCTGTTGCCGTAAGGGGGTCTCCCCCTGCGTCTCCACCCGGTGCACTGCGGCGGAGGTGTACCCGGGTAGAACTGAGAACAGCCCACTGTTTTCCTGCAGCAGTTGTTTTGCGTCTGCCTGCTGAGTGGGGTCTAGTTTCTCCCCCAACCCGACCTGTTTTAAGGTACCTTGATTAGCTGCCAGCAGGTTGGGTAAGGGGAGTCCTTCACTATCATCAGTGGATGGGGCACATATAGCAGCCACGTCCTCCGAGCGCTCGAAGTATGGTTTCAACATGTTCACATGAAAAGCTCGTCTGATCCTTTCATCTGAACATTTGGCTACAATATAGGTGGTGTTGCTTATTCGTTCCACCACTTTAAATAGCCCCTGCCAAGCTGCCTGGAGCTTGTCCTTTTTGGAAGGTCTGAGGGCTAGTACCTTTTGCCCTACTTCCAGGTTCCTATCTCGTGGTCATACCATTGTTTCTGACGTTTCTGGGCTGCCTGCAGGTTCTCCCGAACTGATGCACGTATGGCAAAACTGGGATCCCTTCCTCTCCTGGGTTGCCCTCCCAGTGCTCCCGTATGAGATCCAGGGGTCCCCGGACTTTTCTCCCGTATAGGAGTTTGAAGGGGGAGAACCCGGTGGACACATGAGGCACTTCCCGGTAGGCAAACAGGAGATGAGGTCGAAATTCCTCCCATTGACCGTAGGACTCCGTGAATGCTGTGAGCATTTGCTTAAGCGTGCCATTGAATTGCTCACAGAGACCGTTAGTCTGGGGGTGGTAGGGGGAGCTAAATAATGGTTTAACCCTGCAGCTCTGCCACAACTGTTGAGTTACAGTTGCCGTGAACTGTGTTCCCTGGTCTGAAAGTATTTCCCGGGGGAAACCCTACTCGGGAAAAGATTCTGACTAGAGCCTCTGCTACTGTCTCCTCCTCAATGTTGGAGAGCGCCACAGCCTCAGGGTACCTGGTGGCGTAGTCCACCACCGTGAGGATGTAGCGCTTACCGGAGTAGCTGGGTTTGCTGAGAGGCCCTATCAGGTCTACTGCCACTCTGTAGAATGATTCTTCTATTATAGGTAGGGATCGTAACTTGGTGTAATGCTCAATTGTTGACAAGATGGAAACAACTGCAGATTTCTGAAACTGATATTGTTTATTGCTTTAAAATAAAAAAGATAATCAATTTGAACTGTCTCTTTAATTCCTGGCAGGTTATAAACAGCAGCGGAGTTGAAGTTGTTTTAAGATAAGGCAATTTTAACACAACCAGCGAGAAGTTCCAAATTAGGATGCAGATGATTAATTAGTAGTTGAAACAAGGTTAGGAGGTTAGGTGGAGCAGATAGCGAACCACATAGAATTAGGATGGTTATATATCCAGCTTGAGCAGATCTGGTTTACTTAACTTATGAAGGAGCGATAATCCAAATTGGTGATAGAGATTCCACAGAGAATCGAGGTTGCAGCAGGCAAGAGAATATCCAAAAACAGTCCGAGGTCGTGGGAGAGGAGAAGGAGGGTAAACGATTAAACAGTCCGGGTCCGATACACAGTAGAAGTAGTAATAATTCAGTTTGAAGTTCGCGGGAGCTTTCGAGTTGATCCAGCACTGTGGTGTTGACGCGGTCTCTCTATGAATCCTGGGAACGACCGCGTCATAGGAGGGGGAGTGGCCGCGCTCCGAGAACCCGGAAGTCCACGGTTAGCGAATGCCGGAAGGTCTGACAGAACCCCCCTCATAAGAAGCAGCCACCGGATGCTGTCAACGAGGTCTGGACGGGTAGCGAGCATGGTATGCATTGATAAGTCGACGAGCATGCACCGCGGAGGACGACACCCATGAATCTTCGTCAACTCCGTAGCCCTTCCACCGGACAAGATACTGTAAGGAACCACGATGGATTCGTGAATCTAGAATCCTCTGGACCTCGTATTCCTCTTCACCTTGTACCAGAATGGGATCAGGAGTGGTAAGAACATCCCTCAGGAAAGGGTCGGAGTGGTGTGGTTTAAGTAATGACACATGGAAGACTGGATGTAGTTTCATGGTAGGTGGAAGTTTCAATCTGACCACGTTTTCGTTGATAAGCGACAATATACGAAAAGGGCCAAGGAAGAGTGAACTCAGTTTCTTTGAGGGACGGTTGGTGACAATGTTTTTTGAAGAGAGCCATACTAGATCACCAACCTTGTAAGTAGGGGAAGGTCGTCTACCAGTATCGAAAAACTTTTTCTGAGCAGATGATGCATTTTTAAGGTTATCACGTAACCTGAGGAAGAGGGCAGACATGAAAGAGTTATGGTTGGAGACGTATGGATTAGAAGAAGGAAGTCCTTGATCAGGAAATGAAGAGGGATGGAATCCAAAATTTGAGAAGAATGGAGTCATTTTGCTACTAGCGTGTACCGAGTTGTTGTATGAGAACTCTGCCATTGGTAACCACGTGATCCAATCATCTTGTAAGTGAGAGCAATAACACCGCAAGTATTGTTCAACACATTGATTAACTCTCTCTGTTTGTCCGTTGGTTTGGGGATGATAGGCTGAAGATAATTTACGTTGAATATTGAGGGAGGAACACATCTCATTCCAGAATTTGGAGGTGAACTGTGTTCCTCTGTCTGATATGATTTCTTCAGGAAGACCATGGAGTTTCACGATGTTATTGATGAATATTTTTGCAAGTTCAGATGAAGAGGGTAATTTCTTCAAAGGAATAAAATGGGACATCTTGGTGAAACGGTCTACCACTACCAGAATGGTGGTATGATGTTGCGAAGGAGGGAGTTCTACCAAGAAGTCCATTGAGATGGACTGCCAAGGTCTTTCTGGAACAGGTAGGCTTAATAATTGACCGAATGGTGGATGATGGTCAGATTTTGATCTCAGACAGGTTGGGCAGTTTTTGACATAAGATTCTATGGTTCTGTCCTGGCGAGGCCACCAGTAATATCTTTTAGACAGCTCCAGTGTTTTCCTTGTACCAGGATGACCAGCCAGAGGGGAATCATGAATCAAAGAGAGTATTTTATTCCTAAGCAAGGGAGGAATGTATAACCTGTCTTTGAAGTAGTAGATACCGTCCTTTTTTGATAGATTGCTTTGTTTGGGAAGTTCAAGATCTTCTTCCTTAAGATGTTTAATATCATCTATTAATGACGAAATAATACCTATGATTTTAGGTGGTTGAGTTTCGTTTACAGGAAGATCTTGGTGAATTCTGGACAGGGCATCTGCCTTTTTGTTTCTGGATCCAGGTCTGTAGATGATTTGAAAATTGAAACGGGAAAAGAAAAGATTCCAGCGTACTTGTCTGGCAGAGAGTGTTTTGTTGGAATGAAGATATTCAAGGTTCCTGTGGTCTGTATAAACAATTACAGGAGTGCGTGTGTCTTCAAGTATGTGACGCCAGTTTTCGAATGCAGCTTTAATACTTAATAATTCTTTTTCTCCTACAGGATAATTTCGTTCAGCAGGAGACAAAGATCGTGAAAAAAAAGCTACTGGATGGAGAGGATCTTGAGGCGTTTGGTGTTGAGAGAGGACAGCCCCGATAGCTGTGTCAGAAGCATCCGTTTCCATGACGTAGAGAAAAGCAGGATTAGGTAGTTGGAGAATGGGAGCACTTGTGAATCTCCGTTTTAATTCATCAAAGGCTGCTTGAGCCTTATCGTTCCAAGCAAAGGACCGTTTACTGCTATTGAGCAGGTTGAGGGGATGAGCAACATTGGAGTAATTCTTTCTTTGTCCCACTGTAATATGAGAGAAACAGAGGAGAAATGAGAGATTGGTTTAGAGGGAAGCACACTCATAACAATTGTGGTGGAACCATGCTTACCACCTCGGGGACGTTTCAATAGGGGACAGTCTGGGACCACATGTTCTTGTGAAGCACAGTACATGCAGAGGTTCATTTGTCTTCTTCTGGTTCTCTCTTCTGGAGTAAGAGGACTTCTCACAACCCCTATTTCCATAGGTTCAGCGGGAGTTATAGGTTTCTCCGGTGCCTTTGAAGAGGTGAAGGGTTTTTTCCATAGAGAGCTAGTGAGTGATTTCTCAGCTTTTCTTTCCCTAAGTCTTCTGTCAATGCTGATTGACAGTTGGATAAGTGTATTCAGTGTAGTAGGTAGTTCAGTTCTGGAGAGCTCATCCTTGACAGCTTCAGATAACCCAATACGGAACTGGTTACGTAGAGTTATGTCATTCCACTGAGTTTCTGGTGCCCATCGTTTGAATTCAGCAATGTAATCTTCGACAGGCCTGTTTCTTTGCTGCAGTGTTCTAATGGTTAAATCTGCAGTCGCTTGTTTGTTTGGGTCTTCGTAAAGAAGAGACATGGCTTCAAAGAATTCATCCAGAGAATCCAATATGGGATCATCATTCTCAAGAAAGGAATGAGCCCAGGCCATGGGTTCACCTCTCAAAAATGAAATAACAGAACAAACTTTAGATCTTTCAGTGGGATATGATCGAGGTTTTAATGCAATCAACAACTTGCAAGAATTGATAAACTCTCGGTATTGGGACCTGTCTCCAGAGAATTTTTCGGGGTTGGAGACAGCAGGGTCACTAGCCGAGTGTGTAACTGTGTGAGGAGTATGTGTTTGCAAGTCCCTTACATAAGTAAGGATTCTTTCATTGGTGATCTGTAGATCTTGCATGCCTTGAGTAAGCGTATCCACTCTTTGGTTTAATCTGGTGATTTCAGAAGTGAGATCTGCTGTATCCATTAATTAGGCTGGATCAATCTGTAATGCTCAATTGTTGACAAGATGGAAACAACTGCAGATTTCTGAAACTGATATTGTTTATTGCTTTAAAATAAAAAAGATAATCAATTTGAACTGTCTCTTTAATTCCTGGCAGGTTATAAACAGCAGCGGAGTTGAAGTTGTTTTAAGATAAGGCAATTTTAACACAACCAGCGAGAAGTTCCAAATTAGGATGCAGATGATTAATTAGTAGTTGAAACAAGGTTAGGAGGTTAGGTGGAGCAGATAGCGAACCACATAGAATTAGGATGGTTATATATCCAGCTTGAGCAGATCTGGTTTACTTAACTTATGAAGGAGCGATAATCCAAATTGGTGATAGAGATTCCACAGAGAATCGAGGTTGCAGCAGGCAAGAGAATATCCAAAAACAGTCCGAGGTCGTGGGAGAGGAGAAGGAGGGTAAACGATTAAACAGTCCGGGTCCGATACACAGTAGAAGTAGTAATAATTCAGTTTGAAGTTCGCGGGAGCTTTCGAGTTGATCCAGCACTGTGGTGTTGACGCGGTCTCTCTATGAATCCTGGGAACGACCGCGTCATAGGAGGGGGAGTGGCCGCGCTCCGAGAACCCGGAAGTCCACGGTTAGCGAATGCCGGAAGGTCTGACACTTGGCCTTAGGGTGATCCCCCCCTTTTTCCTATCCTTTGACATGTGTCACATGTCCTGCAGTAGGTCTGCAAATCTTTTGATATCCCTGGCCAGTTTTCTTGATACCCAGATGCCCTGCTAGCAGGATATCATGGCTGAGCCTTAGAAGCTCTGCCCTGTATTTTCGAGGTACGACTAACTGTCTTTTTATAACTTGTGCTGCCCCCTTTCCCACTCCCCCTGTGACCCTATATAGCAGTCCCTTGTCCCAGTGGAAGTTCTCGTGGGCATTACCTTCCTTAGGGGTACCTACTGCCTTCCTGTAACCTGCTAAGGTGGGATCTGACTGCTGGGCTTGGCCAAAGTCTTGGGGAGTGCCCCAGAAGGGGATAAGAATTCAGCGTGTGCGGTCGGTCAATTCACAAAAAGGTAAAAAACTAACAAAGTACCGAATGGATCCTCCTGGCTCATAGGAGCGATTGCTCCCCTTGTCCATACGAACAAAACTACTGAATGGCGCTCTCCTGGCTGTTCGGTAACTAAAGGAAGCAGGCGTTCGGTAGTTTCAGCGGTGGTTCGTGAGGTCGAGTGTCCGATTTTAGTTCCAGACACTCGACGACCAAGTCCTGATGACTCCCTTTGTGCGAACAAGATGGCCACCATTTTCTATTCCACGTGGCGTTCGGCTATACGAACAGCGGCCGCCCAGGGAGCACTTAATAGTCGGTTCTTTTGAAGATAATGAGCCAGGAGGGTGGTCGGTGTTCGGTAGTTTCAAACTACCGAACCAATATTCAATATCCATGCAGTAAATGGAGGAAAAAGCCAGTATAAAGAAGAAAATATTAAATAAAAGTCTATTTTCTTCACAATGCCTTTATACAAATATATGGTTAAGAAAAACAAAAGCGTAAAACGAACAATAGAAAACATGACATAATCCAAGAAAAAACAAAACAGTTCAATAGTATAAGGTGACTCTCACCCAATATAAGAGTTACATGTCCAGGTTTGCTAAAAAATCTCCTTCGTTTAGTTCGCAGAGGAGTAAGAATTTCAAGGCTTCAAGATTTTGGTATCAGCGTCCTGAATGCAGAAATGGCGCCGGAATGGCAACGAGGTGCCGATCACATTAGTGCTCAAGATAATGTTAGAAGTGGTTAGGTAAAGGGTAAAAAGGGTTAGATTACATAGGATGTTTAGTGTTAATAATATTAACAGCTCGAGAAGGTTTAAAGTTGTCGTATAAGGCTTTTTAGGGTTATTGAGTTGAGGGCTAGAGTTGGGTTAAATTTAGCATTAGGATATGGGAGTATTCTAGGATTATTGAATTTAAGAGGAGTTAAACACAGGATTAAGGTACTGGGTATATTTTACATTTTGAGGTTTAGGCTTTGAGTGCTGGAGTCTGAAGGGCTATTTGTCTTCATTCAGCCTCCTAAAATTGATATTATAGCTGCATGAGTGGTTACAAAGCATGCATAACATAGAGCTTACCCTGCAATGCATTTTATGTATTATTCTGTGTTATTGGGTAGATTGGAAGTGATTCCTTCCTCTACCTGTCCAGCCGGGCATATAGATGCTGGAGGAGCTGTTAAATGGACACTATAGGCCCCCAGAACACTACAGCTCATTGAAGTGGTCTGGGTGCAGTGTCTCTGACCCACTTAGCCCTGCAGTGTAAAACTTTGCAGTTTTAGAGACACTAAGACTGTCGCTTGTGGCGCTACCTGACCTTTTACTGAGTTTGATTCTGTGAAACAATGCTGGACATCCTCACGCTTTGTATGAGTACATCCAGCAAGTTGAAAAACCCCATAGGAAAGCATTGAGTCAATGCTTTCCTATGGGGAAAGCCTAATGCTTGCGTAGCACTTGCCGCGCATTTGTCTTAGGTGCCCTCCAACGGCTGACGTCGGCAGAGGAGTGCGATTCAGCGCCGAAGGACAATGGCACTGGAGCAAGATGACTGACTGAAAGTTTCTTAACCCTTTCAGAGTGAGAGGGGAGAAAGGGAAAGGGCAGGTGGCAGAGGGACACTTTAGTATTAGGAATACATCTTTGTATTCCTTTACATGAGAGAGTTAGTGAACTAAAATATAAAATGTCCTTTAATGACCTGGCAGAAGAACACTTTGCTTTTCCTGCTTTAGTCTCTGGACCCAATTGATAACTAAACTTACCAATAGAGTGTCAAGTAACTGAATTCTTGCCATCTTTGATTATCTTGCAAATGTTTAAAGGTGTATAAAAAAACCCTTGCTTTTGTCCGCACTAATTGCCTATTAATACCCCATTGCTGGATGGCCCATCACCACGCCACCACGTCCCTGCCACTGTAAGGGATTTTGCCCCACATTGGTATAACACCGCAAGATTAACTCATAACAACATTATTTTCAACAGCATAAATGTGTTCAAGCACACCTCTCTAGGTCTCACTAATCGCAAGCTCTCACACTGTAAGCGTATAATTTCTGCTCTAACGCCTAGCTCATAATCCAGACGGAGTCACTCACATAAGGCTTACTTAAACTAGTATGACATGTAGGCACTAAGATATAGCTAGGGGTATGAGTCAACTGTCTGTTAAGTAACTCTGTTAGCCTATCGACCCCTTCATTACTTTAGCTGAGTAAAATTCTGTGGCTAGCATCTCGTTTAACTGTTAGTCGGCTCTATTTAGCCTGTACATGGTTACTAGCCATCTCCTACATTGTTGAAAGCATGCTTATCTTTTATTCTTGTTCTTCTATCGCTCTATGTGCATATTCTGCCTAAGCATACCTCATACATCTCATAGCTATGACCCATCCAAAGTACGATTTCACGTAAACTGACATACTCAACATCAGCATGTGAACCATTTAAAATGAAGAATGCTTAGTCTAACTTGTCTATATTAACTATAAAATGTGCAGTCTTGTTTAAAACAGCCATGAAAATGTATAATGCTTATCCTTGTTCGTGCTATCGTGGCACACCATGCATGATTGTAATTCCCTGCACGCTATAAATAAAGAATTAAAAAAAAAAAAACCCTTGCTTTCAACAAAAAATTGAAGCTATCTTGAATCATGTTAGACTCTGTGTTAGTCGGTTTTCCTTACTGGGTACCTGTGTTTTGCCTGTCTGTTGTTGTTGATCCCAGATCTCTGAGCGTATCTCTGGCCAGCCGTTTATCAAGGGACCTTCAGCTATCACGCTGCCGGGACCTTCAGCTAACAAGCTGGGGCAGAACTGAGTTTTACACTCTTTGTAACAGGTACTGCAGGTCTGTTGTTTAAGGAGCACTATAGGGTCAGGAACACAAACATGTATTCCTGACCCTATAGGGTTAAAATCACCATCTAGCCACCCTGGTCCAGGTACTCATGCCTCCATACATATAGAAATCTGACTTGTTTTCAAGTCTGGAGATGCTTGTATTGTCCCTGTTTCCTTTAGACCTGCCCACTGCCTGCTGACATAATCAGAAGTGGTAGCGTGATCCAATCACAGTGCTTCCCTATAGGATATGCTGAGACTGACAAGGAGGCAGATCAGGGGCAGAGCCAGCATGATTCAAACACAGCCCTGGCCATTCAGCATCTCCTCATAGAGATGAATTGAATCAATGAATCTCTATGAGGAAAGTTCCGTGTCTGCATACAGAGGGAGGTGATACTGAATGTTTGGATGCATTTTAGGCAGCAATGACCCAGGAAGGATCTCTAACAGCCATCTGAGGAGTGGCCAGTGAAGTTATCACTAGGCTGTAATGTAAACGCTGCATTTTCTCTGAAAAGACAGTGTTTACAGCAAAAAGCCTGAAGGTAATGATTCTACTTACCAGAACAAATTCAATAAGCTGTAGTTGTTCTGGTGACTATAGTGTCCCTTTAACATGTCACGATTCCCTTTTATTCCAGAGTTTTGGTCCTTAAGGGGTTAAGGCTGACTGGGCTACAGACAACACTGGCCAAGGCTCACAAAGGCACATAATAAGTGCAGAAAATAGGTGCCTGAAGGCAGGTCTCTGCCTAATAGAAAATCTGACCCTGACTTCAGCAGGCTGTAGTGTTTACGATGCTTGGAGTAAGCCTTTAATGTGCCACTGTCATTTTTCTTTCTTTTCAGTTATCCTTTTCATAACATAATATTTGTACCCCCATCTTACCTCCTGCCCAGGGATGGACTTACAGCCTTCTGGGTCCCAGGGCAAATTTAGATTCTGGGCCCTTCAAAAACCAAATGTTAAGTATTAAGTAAACGTTAAATATAACTTTAAAAACACTGTCAGAGTTATTCTCTGAAGTAAGAATTGCTGGGAAAAGTTAATTTTAAAATACAGGTTTAAATAGTTGTATTAGAAAAATTATACAAGTCAATGTTGTTGTTCATTATGATTATTTAGGCATTACATTTTAAATTCACTTTGAATTTCTAGCAATTCTTATTTTATTGAATAACCATGTGTATATTCCTTCGATTTTTCATATTATCATTAGGGGACTAACTAGGAGGGCAAGATTCAAACAAGGGCCCTCGTTGCCCCTCCCTAAGCAATAGACTTAAGTGGGATATCTGTGGTCGCTGTGTGTGATTGTGCGAGAATTTGCCGAGCGTGATTGTGTGTGGGTCTTGACTGAGTGTGACTGTGATGATTAACTGAGTGTGATATTTATACACAGTTACTTGTGTGCATGAACACAGGTGATTGTTGGTGTATGAGCACCAGTGTGTATTCGTGTGGAAAGTCTGTGTATGAATGCAGGGATATATTTGTATGGATTGTCTGTGTGTGAATGCATTATATTTGAGCAGTGTAAATTTGAATGTAGAAGTTCAATTGTATGTGTGCAGACTGTAAGTGTGAATCAGGGGTGTATCAGACATCTGTCAGTGTGTGTGTCAATGAGGGGTACATCTAGAATCTGTGTTAGAGTGTGTATGTGGACGAGGAGTGCATTTGAAATCAGTGTCAGCCTTTGTGTAATGGGGTATATTTATATGCTGCAACTGTTTATTTTTTTTACTCTAACCTCCTTCTAAATTTCTGCCTTTCTCAGTCAATATATATATATGTGTCTTCCCTTTATCTCCACCCGGTTTGTGACTCTAAGACCACTTGTTACCAATATGACCTACTTCTGCCAACTCATCTGTTTCTCTGCTCCACCACACACTTCTCCTTCCCAAACACCTCATGTGTGTTTTTCCTGTCACCCACGTTAGTCTTCCATCTCACATGAAAGCAGCAAACCTGGTAGGGATCTGCTGTGTCTGCCAGGTTCCTGTTCTCACAATGGATCCATGCTGTAAGAGTGCTCCATGTGGGAGGTGAGAGCAGGGATGTGATGTCACTTCCTGTCCCTGCCTCCCATAAATATAGATTATTTATCATGTATTATTTTGCTCTCCGTATGCCAGGTCTGCCCCTGTGCCTGCCATAATCTATATATATATTTTTTTATCTGTGTGCAAGATCTCAATATCCAGACACCACGTTTGTTATCCCCCATATGTGATATCTGTGGATTTCTGTTTTGTGATTGTGCAGTGAAGTCTTGGCATGCATCACCCATTCTGCTTTCTGAAGCCTGAGGTATTTATATATGGATGTATACCCTAAGTGTGTCGACAAACAAGTCCAAAAAATGCTTAAAGGGACACTGTAGGCACCCAGGCAACTTCACCTCATTGGGTGCAGTGTCCCCATTGCACTTAGTTTTAGAGAAACTGAAATGTTTCCATTACAGTGCTAAGACTGCCTCTAGTGGCTGTCTACCAGACAGCCTTTATAGGCACTTACTGCAGTTTCACAGAGTTTGACCAGACAGCCTTTATAGGTGCTTACTGTAGTTTCATGGAGTATGAAATTACCGTATTTTTCCATGTATAAGACATGTACCTTTTTCCATGTATAAGACATGTATAAGACGACCTCTACTTTTTGACCCCAAAATTAAGAAATCAATATTTTGAACATCAAATAGAACAACTTTGATATTTTATAGGTGATTCTGAGAACAACACACTTCTGATTCTCATGCCTCCCCTGTGCTAAGGTACTCTGTGAAGTTAATGGCTCTATAGTGCATGCTGGGAGACTACAGCTCCCACAATACAGCAGGTGGTGTGCGGACATGCTGGGACATCACAGTAGTATTCCCTCTGCTCCCTGATCGCCATTTCCTCCCCCATAAATATAATTCAGAAAGCAAGACCTATCTAAGGTGGAGCAAACCTTAATATGGCTGCTCCTTTTATGGTGTGGCATTTCTCTGGAGCTCCGTTGGTGGTAAGTGCTGATGTCTGCTGTAGCTCCCACGCATATATGGACCTCTTTCTCCTTTTTCCCCTTGCCACAGCATTCAGAAGTGGATCGGCGGGAGGGAGGCCAAGTATGTGTGTGGGCCGTGGCACACTGAAATGCAGCAGGCGCCAAGTGTTTTTTTTAACCTCTGCAGTGACTTTCCGTGTATAAGATGACCCCCAATTTTAGACAAGATTTTTTTTTTTTTAAACATAGCCTTCTACATGGAACAATACGGTACGTTGAAAGTCCTCATGCTTTCCAGTGTCAAGCCAAACCCCATAGGAAAGCATTGATCAAATGCTTTCCTAGAGAAAAGGCCTAATGCACATGGCACATGCACATTGTGTCCCTCCATTGGCTGACATCAGAGAAGGAAGAAACTTGGTCCTGAAATTAGGTAAGTGACTGAGAGTATTTTTTACCCATTCATGGACCGGAGGTCGGGTGGGGGGGAGAGGGACACTTTAGTGTCAAGAATACATCTATTCACTTAAAACTATATAATCTTAATTATTTTAATATATTGATCACACTAATCATCAATATATTATTATTTTAATATATTGATCACACTAATCATCAATATATTATTTTAAACAACAGCAATGCTTTCATGTAATCAATGTATCAGTCACCAAACAAGAAAAGAGACCATATTACCCACCCCCAATAAAGACTACATTCATAATGTAATGTGAGTTAGTAAATCTTCAACTGGTGGAGCAAATTGTATTTTTACTTTTTTTTATTTTGTTGAAGTGTGAACTCAAGATTTCAGAATAGTTACCAGAATTTATAACTATGAATCCACAATCTGTACAGATCATCAGATTACATCTGACAACTACATTTCCTTTATTGGATCAGATGGCTCAGACTCTAATGCTTTCTCTTTGCAGGTTCCTCAGCCTTTTGGTTCTGTTCTTCAGCTCTAGTGTATCAACAAGTGACCGGGACTGGTGGAAGTCAAAGAAAGGCAAAGAATACAGTATGGTTAAAGGAACACTATAGTGCCAGGAAAACAAACTTGTTTTCCTGGCACTATAGGGTTATTAGGTTCCCCCCTCCCTCAGGGCCCTCCTCCCACTGGGCTGAAGGGGTTAAAACCCCTTCAGCCACTTACCTTAATCCAGCACCGGGCTCCCTCGGTGCTGGTGACCTCTCCTCCCCCTGCCGACGTCAGCTCCGAATGCGCATGCGCAGCTAGAGCTGCGCGCACATTCAATCTGCCTATAGGAAAGCATTACTCAATGTTTTCCTTTGGACGTCCAGCGTCATCTCAGTGTGATTTTCACACTGAGAATTGTGGAAGCGGCCTCTAGTGGCTGTCAGGGAGACAGCCACTAGAGGCTGGATTAACACTCAATATAAATATAGCAGTTTCTCTGAAACTGCTATGTTTTCAGCTGCAGGGTTAAAACTAGGGGGACCTGGCACCAAGACCACTTCATTGAGCTGAAGTGGTCTGGGTGCCTATAGTGGTCCTGTTTAAGGAACAACTGGGGTTTAGAAGGAATCTCAGTCTATCAACCAGAAGGAACTCCTCTGCATCAGTGTTTCCTGAGACACTGAATGTTAGAACTGCAAGACACTCTGGTATCTTCTGTGCATTATTGGGGTTTTACCATGAAGGTCAGGTTTGTTGTTAATATTGATCCAATTCCTTTTATATTGGCCTATGTCAGTATAGAAAAAATGGCAATGCAACTGTCTACATCCATGCTTCACAAACCAGACCTAGAGGCACACCAAGAGTCCAGATTTTAGTATCTCCATTTGATTACTAACTAAATCCAGACTGCTTCTCATTGATGTGTAGCTGAGCAGGTGATTGCTTTCAAGGACACAAGAGAGAGTTAGATGGATAAGGTTTAAAGAATAAATCTAGCTTCCACTAGCGATTGTATTTTTTTCCTTTGCTATCTTATATTAGTGAAACATTGGCAAGCAGGAGTAATTTTAAATTGAACAAAGGGGATTTATAAAAAAATGAAAGAAAAAAGTGAGTGGTAAATTGACTGCCCACCCACCCTTTCCACCCTGACAAGAACAGAGCTTTCACAAACATCTAGTCTGTAATATCAGTGACCATCCTTCAGGTTAAAAAAAACAGTGCTCTTGCAATAATCATTTAAAAAAGGTTTTAGGGTTTCTTTTCGGAAAAAAATTATAGGGTGGAATGGGTGTGTGGATCATCAATTGACAACTCACTTTTTCGTTTCATTTTTTGAAAACTCCCCATTTTCAAATTACATAGTTACATAGCTGAAAAGAGACTTGCATCCATCAAGTTCAGCCTTCCTCATTGCACATTGACATTGCACATTGTTGCATAGTTTGTTGTCTATAACAATTCCCAAGTCCTTTTCGAGTGTTATCTCTAATTCTCTTCCATTAAGGGTATACGTTGCTTGTGCATTCTTTACGCCGAAGTTCATAACTTTGAATTTTTCAACATTACATTTCATCTGCCATTTGAGTGCCCAGTCCTCCGGTCTATCTAAATCCATCTGCAGCAAAGTAATATCTTGCTCACATTGTATTACTTTACAAAGTTTTGTGTCATCTGCAAACACTGAAAGATGACTTTCAATTCAAGATCATTTATAAACATGTTAAATAGAAGGGGTCCCAGAACAGAATCCTGAGGGACACCACTTGCCACCTCTGTCCATCTTGAATATTTACCATTAATGACAACTCTTAGTACTCTATTTTTAAGCCAATATTCTACCCAACATCAAGAATTTTCATCTAGACCAATTTCTTTGCGTTTGAACACTAATCTATTGTGTGGAACTGTATCAAATGCCTTGGCAAAATCCAAATAGATCACATCCACTGCAACACCCTGATCTATACTTCTACTTACTTCTTCACAGAATGCAATCATGTTAGTTTGACATGACCTGTGCTTCATAAAACCATGCAGATTTTTGCTGATAACCATGTTTTTCTCAAGGAATTCTTGAATAGTATCCCTTAATAACCTTTCACATACTTTTACAGCCACAGAAGTTAAGCTCACAGGTCTAATATTTCCAGGCAAGGATTTTGAACCCTTTTTGAATGTAGGAACCACATCTACCTTTCTCCAATCCTACGGAACACTTCTTGAAAGAAAAGAATCTTGAAATATTAAAAACAGAGGTTCACTTATTTCTACACTTAGTTCCTTAAGTACTCGTGGATGAATACCGTTAGGCCCTGGAGCTTTGTTTATATTAACTTTCTTTAGTTGCTGCAGCACCTTGTCTTGAGTTAACCAATTACAATTTTTCTGCAAGTTTTTAGCAACAATCATTTGCACATCTATTGCCAAGTGTTCTTCCTTAATATATACAGAGGAGAAATTGTTATTTTACCCCTTAAGGACCAAACTTCTGGAATAAAAGGGAATCATGACATGTCACACATGTCATGTGTCCTTAAGGGGTTAACATTTCTGCCTTTTCCTGGTCTTCATTAAGAATACCCCCATCCCAGATTTTAGTGTGCCTACACTATTTTTTTTAGAATTTGCTTATTTAAAAAAATGCTTTGGGGTTGGTTTTGCTCTCTTTGCCTATCATTTTTTCATTTTGAAGTTTAGAGAACCTAATCGCCATTTTGCACACATTATTGGCTTCCTTATATCTTTTATAGGATGTCTCTGATTTGGCCGATTTAAATGCCATTTTCTTAATTTTAATCTCTTGTTTTACTTCTCTAATAAGCCACATTGGTCTTAATTTGTTTCTTTTATATTTATTACCCAATGCTACATACTGAGAAATGTACCTTTCTATAATATTTGTTGGAAGATGTTCCATTTATCCTTAGTGTTCTTTTCACTAAAGAGTTTATGCCAGTCAATATATTGTAAAGCTGTTCTTAACTTATAGAAATTTGCCTTTTTTAAATTTAATGTTTTAGTATACCCCATATTCTTTGTTTTTTTCGAGTTTATTTCAAAGGACACTATATTGTGATAACTATTTCCCAAGTGCTTACCTACTTGAATGTTGGTCAAAAGATCAACGTTGTTTGTTAAAACCAGGTCCAGACAAGCGTCCTTTCTAGTTGGTGCTTGTACATGAAGGTGTCAATTAACAAGTTCAAAAACGTAATTCCCTTTGCTAGTCCCTCTGTTGCAATTTAATACTGCTGATTCAAGGTCCCCCCCATATTGTTATTTTTAGGGCCCCCACCCACCGCTCAGGGGTTGGGGCCGTGGGGGAACAATAGGTCCCCCCCTTATTGTTAATTTTAGGGCCCCCACCCGCCGCTCAGGGGTGGGGGCCGGGGGGGGACAATAGGTCCCCCCTTATTGTTAATTTTAGGGCCCCCACCCACCGCTCAGGGGTGGGGGCCAGGGGGGGACAGTAGATCCCCCCTTATTGTTAATTTTAGGGCCCCCACCCGCCGGAGAGGGGAAGGACAGTAGGTCCCCCCTCACTATCTTTATGGCCCCCACCCGCCGCCCAGGGGTGGGGGCCGGTGGGGGCCGGGGGGGAGGACAGTAGGTCCCCCCTATTATCTTTATGGCCCCCACCCGCCGCCCAGGGGTGGGGGCCGGGGGGGGAGGACAGTAGGTCCCCCCCCTCATTATCATTATGGCCCCCACCCGCCGCCCAGGGGTGGGGACCGGAGAGGGGGAGGACAGTAGGTCCCCGCTCATTTTCTTTATGGCCCCCACCCGCCGCCTAGGGGTGGGGGCCGGGGGGGGGGAAGGAGTGTAGGTCTCCTCCCCTCCCCTTCAACCACTATTGTGGCCAGATAGAGTCCCTGTGTGTTTTAAAATTCGCCTGCCTATTGAAATCCATGGCGGTTCGCCCGGTTCGCGAACATTTGGGGAAGTTCGCGTTCGCGGTTCGCGAACCGAAAATTTTATGTTCGCGACATCACTACTGACCAAGCTAATAAATTGATCCAAGGATCAACAAGAGCTATGTACAGTTACACTTAGTCCTGAATTATGTAGTTGCGCAAAATGTTTTTTTTCTGGTTTGCGCCACAGTGTTTATGATGCCAGGAATCCCCCAGCGCTGTCCCAGAGTAACTTATTAAGCTATTTGCATATGCACACTTACCTGGTTATATTGCGTGCTTTGTTTAATTATTTGTGTCACGAACGCACGCTACTCCAAGAGTGTGCGTGACGTAGTTGTGGTGGTGAAAGGGTTAAAGTAGACCGGAAATAATGACAAAATCCCCCTTTTTAACACCACCCACACTTAAACATAATAATATAACTATTACTATTTTAACGCTGCCACCACCAAGACAATTTATAAATGGGTTGCCTTGGTCCCCCAGGTAAATCAACAATAAAACCCACCAAATTTTACTACAATATTTAACCCCTTAAGGACCAAGCTTCTGGAATAAAAGGGAATCATGACATGTCACACATGTCATGTGTCCTTAAGGGGTTAAGGAATTACAAAAATACTAACTAGTCTCTTCAGGTAACGTGATTCTTAACCAGACAAAGGCAGAACTTACTAAATGAATGTTTATTATGAGCAAAAAATGGTCACAGTGCATATAAAAATATATGATAAACAAATTATTTACACCAACAACAGATAAAAACAAAAAGGATAAAATACAGAAGTCCTAATTACTCACTGTAGCGGAGTAGCAGTATAATCACGGTATCTCCGCTGGTAGTCAGAAAAAAAAACAGGTAAAAAACACAGACAGCGTAATAATAATCCCTCTTCCCCAAGGACTAGACGACACAAAGTCTGGGAGCCAACGGTCAACTGACCTCTGTGGGGGTCCCAGCTTCAAAAGATGTAACCCTTGTTGACCTCAGCAATACCATCGCAGTTTACTACACAAATTACATTAAAGGATAATTCCAAGGGTGTAATAATAAATTATACACCCTTGCCGTGACAATTTGTATGTTTCAAACACATTTCATCTTCATGGGAAATGTCACAGACTGTATGTCCCAGTACTATTTCCAGATCCCAGAGTTGCATCCTTCTACCTCCGCTGAATACAGCATTACATTACATGTAGACCTTTGTCAGATTTGTGAAAAGTTAAAGGGTCCAATCACATGCCTGTTTTAGTTTACAGATTCCCAGTTTTCACTCATTTATCAAACCATTGTTACCTTTGGGACATTATAGTATCCCCTCCCCGCACTTTACAATCATCGTTTTGTAACCCATTTTTTTACCATTTGTAAAATATGACATATTTGGCTGTTTAATACAGGGAATTTTAAGTCTTTTCACTTAGCCATTTCATCTCTGATTGTTTTCTTTGGTGTACGTCCAAAATTCAATTTCTCTTATACCTCACTACCGAGGCATCGTGGTGAGACCATCTGTTAACAGCACTTTTAACGAACACTCTACAAAGGGGATGGCAGCTCTCACTAAATGTATGAGTGGTGGACCTATAACCTGAAACAGTAAACATCATGAAAGGATAGAATTAATTTTCCAACGTTAGCAAAAGGTCAAAATTGTGTTGAGTGCTTTTAATCACATTATTTTTTAAAGTGTTCTGTGATCTATCTTTCAGTTCTTCATGCAGACCAAACACCATTTCTCAACAGACATTATTGCGAATTAATTCTGAGCTTACCAAAGCATTGAATGCAGATTCTGTTTTCTAACCTGTGGCTCTGTGCAAGTGTAGATAAAAGTATTTTCTGCATTAATTTACAAGCCAAAATATAACAAATTGACAACACAGATTCAACGTTTAAATGTATTATTAATTTATTGAGAATTAAATTAATTTTGTTCAATTTTGAAATTTGTTTTAAATTCTGTTTAATTTTAGAATGCTTTCTTTTTTTCGTGATAATCCATTACTGTTTTTTAAAAAGTATTTCTAACCCACTTTGTCTTTATTATTTTTATTTATTAATTTTTCATTAGTTAATACAGTAATATCAATGATTTAACTCTTTCTGCACTAGCTAGTCTAGTAAGATAGCGAGTGCGCACTCTACACTTCTTGAACTGGCTCCTTCATAGCTTTTCAACAGAAGCTTGTTCTGTTACACAGGTTATCATGTCTATATCAACTGTGAAATTAGCTCTCATTAAGCTGACAGCAGTCAATGTGCAGCTTCCAGAGGCGTAACTAGAAACCACAGGCCCTTGTGCAAAACTTGCCCTTGGGCCCCCCATACATCTACCCCCCGCCACACCCCCATACGTCTACCCTCCCTCTCCAATACGTTGTGTCCCCCACACACATGCAGACACACACACATATACAGGAACACATACATACAGACACATACAAACGCACACAGAGACACATACATACAGACACACAGACAGACATAAACACACACACATACATACACACAAACACAGAGACACATTCATACAGACATACACACACACATACATACAAATACACAGACAGACATACACACACACACACACATACACACACACATACAGAGAAACATTTATACAGACACGCATACACAAACACACACATATACAGACACATGCAAACAGACACACATACAAAATGTTTTAGTCACCCTCCTGTTTCCTACATTTTAGGTGCAGGAGGGTGACTTTCCTTGGGGTCCAGTGGCTTAGCCTGATGGGAGTCAGAATTTCCACTCTGACTCTCTCCTCTCCTTCCTCCTCCTGCGCGGCTCCCGGTGGTTGCTGGGAGGAAGTGAACGGGGCAGTCACTTCCTCCAAAGGTCTGACATCAAAGGGGGCCCGGTTGCGCTGTTAAAGTGCTGCAGCACTGACCGAGCCCCCTGGAAATTCATTGCCATCGGGTGTCCCTAAGAGCATGGGTTATTTGATGGGCCCCTGAACGCGTGTCCCCGGCAGCTCTACGCGGCCAGGGCCACGATACATAGCCGACAGCCACCGCGGTCACAGGGGTCCACAGCGTGGCTAGGCCCCAGGTGTGATGGGCCTGGTCGCAGCCATTTGCATCTTCTATTAGCTTAAGCAGCTAAGCAGCAGTTTCACTAGTCTAATGAACGAAACTGCTGCCCATTGTTAACCTACATGCATTATTAATTACATTAAAGCTATTGCAGGTTAAAAAAAATATAGTCATTAACTAATTTATGATTTGCAAATGAATAAATATACACAAAACACAAAAGAAAATTAACAAGATTGACTGACGTGCTAGAGCTTGTGCTTCCACAACACAGATTGCAAGGAATTGTGGGACTTTGTCATGCCGTCTTGATAGTTAAAAAAAATATATTTTTTCATTCACTTGTTCATGTGGACTGCGATATTTGGGCACTAGTAAACTGCATGTTTATACGAATGAGCACATTAGGAATATTAGCAATGGGTATTTAAACAGAGTATCTGCTTATTTTGCCGAATACCATAATAAGGATCCAAGCATTGGATGTGTGTGTGGCGCTTGCTGCGCATGAACTTCAGGTACCCAGTACTCCACTATGAGGGGCATTGAATTCGAGCAGCGATGGGGAAAGCAATGCCTCCTCAATGATGTTGCGGGAGACAGAGGGGTGAGCAGTGACAAGGGAATCTTGGTGCTAGAAAAATGTATGTAACAAGCTTTTTAAAAACAATTTTTATCAAAAACAGGGAGGGGGAACCTAAATATAGCTAGGGACAGAGGCACTATAGCGTTAGGAATACAGTTTTGTTTTCTTAATGCCATAGTGTTCCTATAAATACAAAGGTGTGTCTATACACCATAACCACTACATCCCGCTATATTGGTTATGGTGCCAGCAGTCTACTAGTACCATCTCCCTATTCAGTTTTAAACCGTTTTTGAGCAGTTTGACACAAATTGTGATCTTTAAGGCTCTCATTGCTCGGCCCTTTGCTAAATTTTATCCATTTGAATTCCATCCAAATAAGGATAAAATCAGGTAGAGATAGGAGTAAGCGCTCACTACAAACAAGGTAGGTTGGTGGGCAGCAGTAAATCTGTGAGAATTCCCAAAATTTCACTGACAAAACAGATAACAACAATTATCTAGACATACTTGAAAACGAGAGAAATCTCAATGTATCTTTCCTGGTAAAATATTTTATAACAGAAATATATAACCTAAAAAATATAATTACATCAGTTGATTCAATCTACATACGCTGAGGTAGGATGGTTTCTGTAACCTTGAAGGAAACAGAAATGGACAAACAATTGTGCAATATGTAACAGTTTTAGGAAGAAATTATTTATTTATTTATAAAATATTTTACCAGGAAAGATACATTGAGATTTATCTCGTTTTCAAGTATGTTCAGATAATTGTTGTTATCTGTTTTGTCAGTGAGATTTGGGGAATTCTCACAAATTTAGTGTGCAAACTCACAATAGTGTGCAAACTCACAATAGACAGAGCTGCTGAGAGCTCTGGTGTAATGCGCCTGGACGGTACAATCCCTGTCTATGGATATTTGTAGCTTTGCTTGATAGTTCTTTCCGTCCAGTATATATGAGAAAACACACTAGAAAGGTCTTATGGTATAGTATGTATATACACAAAGTAAAGGATAAAAAGCGGTATCCTACTTACAATATGCAGAGCAATGGCCTGCTCTGGTATGAGAGCGTTGGTGGTATTATCCCCACCTAGGATATGCAGGATACACCAGAAGATGATGACAGGTATATGATAATAAAAAAATGTAATAAAATGGAAATATACCTTTAAAAATAAAAATACTTTATTTTAAACAAAAGATGTATATAAAGAGAGTATATAGGGAGCAAATTCTTCTAGTACCAACACTTTACGCGTTTCACCCAGCTGGGCTTCCATAGAAGTGTAGATAGTCCTGTCAAGTCCTCGTTTATATGTGGTATCTATCTTCAATTGCTGAAATCAGGTGTGTAGGATTCAATTTCCTGGTTGACATGCATCATCCGGAAGTGATGCACTCGGTACATCTCAAGCATTCATGGGACATGTAGTTTTTTGTTTTTTTTCTTCTCTCTCCATGAGCCCAAAGGTTTATGGTAGATGTAGTTCATAAAGGACCATTTTCAAGTGCAGCAGTCTATGGTCCAAAAAACTCCATATAGGAGAATTATGACAAAAAGAAAGCAAAATACAGAAAACAGAAGACAATAATTGTTTATTAGATTATAAAAAATTACAGAGGTCGAAATCTGCATTTAAACCATTGGGGTGGAGAGTATCTAAATAAAATACCCATTCCATCTCTTTTTGACCAAGTTTATAAATAATATTACCACCTCTCCAGTGGTGTGTAAGTTTTGCAATACCCATAAATTTTAGGTTACTGGGATCTTTATTATGGGAAAGAAAGTGAGAGGAAACTAAATGATTTTTAAAACCAATTTCTATATTATGGCAGTGTTCTCTAATTCTTGTTTTCAATGGTCTTATTGTTCTTCCTATATATTGGAGGCCACAAGGGCACTCCAATAGATATATTACATATTAACTATTACAAGTTATGGTGTTCCTTATATTATAAATTTTATTGGTTCTATTTGATTTAAAACTTGATGTACACTTGTCCATTTTTATTGTTTTTTTTACATACCGTACAGCTATTACACCTATAGAAGCCTAGTTTACTGTTAAAAAAGCTATTGATATTTACCGGATTCATATTTTTTGTATAATTCTTAGTTAATTGCATTTAGATTTGGGGCACCTCTGAAGACTATATTTGGGCGTTCTTCGATGATATCCTTTAGAAGTTTGTCTTCTTTAAGGAGGTGCCAATTAGTTTTTATTATTTTCTCTAGTTGTTTATTTTTGTTGTTGTAATCCAAAACTATAGGTCATTTAAAATCTTTTATCGTTTTAATTTTTTGTTTTGTACTTGGAATTAAATTTTTTCTCTGTGTGTGTCAGGTTTCTTCAATAATTTTATCTAAAGTGCTAGTGTTATATCCCTTTTCTAAAAATGTATATTTGATTTCATTTGCTTGGTTGTTAAATATATCCAACTGTGTACAGTTCCTTCTGAGTCTTAGTAGTTGGCTCTTTGATATACTCTTGAGTCAACTATCATAATGGCAACTGTCCATACCTATAAAATTATTTACATGCACTTTTTAAAAATGTGTTTTAGTGTGGATTTCGTCGTTTTTTTAATATATTTATCCAAGTCTAAAAAAGTTACATTAGTAGTACAAACATCAGCTGTTAATATTATTCCATCATCATTGTTGTTTAAAAAAGTAATAAAATCCTGGGCGTTGGGTATTGGGCCATTCCATATTAAAAACAAATCATTGATATATCTATAGTAGGCCACCAGGCTCTCCACCCAGCCATGCCCCCTCCACACCGTTCTTTCTTCCCATTCCGTCATAAAGAGATTGGCTTAGCTAGGTGCGAACCAGGTACCCATTGCTGTGCCGTTGACCTGCTGATAAAAAGAGTCATCAGACCAAAAATAATTGTTTTTTAAAATCATATCAATGCCTTTAACAATAAAATCTATTTGGTTTTCAGGCATAGACCCATCTCTTTTTAAGATATTTCTAACGGCTTGACATCCTTTAATATGTGGGATTATGGTGTACAAGGATTGTACATCACACGTAATTAATGTGTAGCCATTTTTCCATTTCATATGTAATAATTGTTCAGAAGGTTGATGGTGTCTTTTAAGTATGACTTGGTTGTCTTAATGTATGGTTGAAGCATAATATCAATATACTCTGAAAAATTTGAAAGGATGGAGCCAATGCCTGAAACTATAGGTCGTCCATTTTAGATAAAAAGATTAATTCACTAAAAGACCAATTAGTCCCTTATGGAGATACAGAAAAATATTACGAGACAACATTAAAGATAAAACAGACAGTTGAAAAAACAGAAGTAGAAACTAAAAGAATAAAAATCAACAAATTCAAAAGAGATAAATATGATTATGCACACAATCAAGTACAAACTTATAACATTAAGAAACCCCACAACCACAGAGGGTGGAGGAATCAATACCACAATAATCACAATGAATATAATAAGAGACACTATTCAACAAAGAACTGAAACATTTAGACCGAGACGCTTACAAAGCCAAGACTACACTTTAAGAAGTCACTTTCAAAGAAAGGCCTCAAGACAATATTCACCTTACAAAAAGCACTCACTAAAAGACCACATAATCAGCATACTTCTGAAGCACACAGAAACACAATACCTTTAAAAAGATCAGAACCATACATATCCAAACCAAGATACCAATCGAACACACCACAAAGAAAAACACATACCACTGACAACACTTCACATACTACAACTGGATTAGAAGAAATACATCACAGAGAAAGTCTACATAATAGGATAGAAACTCAAAAACAATCTCCACCAGTGGTTAGACCTAAGACCTAAGACCTACAGATTTGTACAAGAACCAAAGTCCCCTAGAGAAATTACAAGAAGAGAAAATACGTCTGCTTGGGAAAGAGAGAATAGAAGAACATATACAAGGCATGAAGACCTAAGATCTAGTACACCAGATGATCCAATAAGGAATAATGGATATCACACTCTCTCCTTCACCGAACAACTAGATGAGACAACTTTTTTAGAGATTCCGACACACAGAGAAAGACATACACATTTAAGCCCACCCAAATGTCGCAAAAGAATTTTAGAGGAAGGAGGTCGGGACGAAGACAAAAAAAAAGGAAGGGTAGAGAGACCATAAATCAAAGTAATAATGATGAAGAATGACAAGGGATCTTTAATTTATCAGGCAAACCTCTATCTAACATACAATTAAAAGTATTAAATAAAGGGTTAAAATATGCTCCAACTAAAACTTATAACCCATTCTTAGCATTTATTGATATAAACAAATAATGTGCGAAATGCCACCTTAAAAAGGTTTTATGTAACTAGAGAAAATAACAGTAATGGACAAAGGTATGATAATACAATTAACAATGAGACGAACACGGTCACAAATTCATACACTAAAAGTATTTTAAAGAACAAAAGTAAATTTTACCCATACAGTTTTAAATCTAGTGCACTTGATATGTTTGAGAAAAAAGTGTGCAATGAAATAGAGTTTTTAAAGAATAAAAAAACTAAAGGAGACAAATTGAATATCACTAAAAAAGAAAAAGATACTATTAGAGAACTACAGAATGACGATTCTTTAATCGTAAAGCCAGCAGACAAGGGGGGTCTTGTAATTTTATCAAAAGCGATGACCCTATAACATATATAAAATTATAGACCCCACCTCTGGAATCGCAATATTATTGACCAAATTTCTAGATAAAGTGAAAAATTACAATATATTAGACTCTAATGAATATAATTATCTTAATATTAAACATCCAAAAATACCGGTTATATATTTCTTATCAAAGATACATAAGAATGCTGAAAACCCTCCTGGACGACCTATAGTTTCAGGCATTGACTCCATCTATTCAAATTTATCAGAGTATTTTGATATTATGCTTCAACCATACGTTAAGACAACCAAGTCATACTTAAAAGACACCATCGACCTTCTAAACAAATTATCACCTATTTTTGGAAAGATGGCTACACATTAATTACGTGTGATGTACAATCCTTGTACACCATAATCCCATATAATAAAGGATGTCAAGCCATTAGAAATATAAGAGATGGGTCTATGCCCGAAAACCAAATAGATATATAGATGATTTGTTTTTAATATGGAATGGCCCAATACCCAACGCCCAGGATTTTATTACTTTTTTAAACAACAATGATGATAGAATAATATTAACAGCTGATTTTTGTACTACTAATGTAACTTTTTAAGACTTGGATAAATATATTAAAAACGACGAAATCCACACTAAAACACATTTTTAAAAAGTGCATGTAAATAATTTTATAGGGATGGCAACTATTATGATAGTTGACTCAAGAGTATACCAAAGAGCCAACTACTAAGACTCAGAAGGAACTGTACACAGTTGGATATATTTAACAACCAAGCAAATGAAATCAAAGATACATTTTTAGAAAAGGGATATAACACTAGCACTTTAGATAAAATTATTGAAGAAACCCGACACACACACACAGTGAAAATTTAATTCCAAGTACAAAACAAAAAACTAAAACAATAAAAGATTTTAAATTACCTATAGTTTTGGATTACAACAACAAAAATAAACAACTAAAGAAAATAATAAAAACTAATTGACGAACTTCTAAAGGTTATCATCCCAGAGCGCCCAAAAATAGTCTTCAGAGGTGCCCCAAATCTAAATGCAATTAACTAAGAATTATACAAAAAATATGAATCCGGTAAATATCAATAGCTTTTTTAACAGTAAACTAGACTTCTAAAGGTGTAATAGCTGTACGGCATGTAAAAAAACAATAAAAAAGTGTACATCAAGTTTAAAATCAAATGGAACCAATAAAACGTATAATATAAGGAACACCATAATTTGCAATAGTAAAAAATTCAATATATTTATTGGAGTGCCCTTCTGGCTTCCAATATATAGGAAGAACAATAAGACCGTTGAAAACAAGAATTAGAGAACACTGCCGTAATATAGAAATTGGTTTTAAAAATCATTTAGTTTCCTCTCACTTTCTTTCCCATAATAAAGATTCCAATAACCTAAAATGTATGGGTATTGCAAAACTAACACACCACTGGAGAGGTGGTAATATTATTAATAAACTTGGTCAAAAAGAGATGGAATAGGTAAACTATTTAGATACCCTCCACTCAGATGATTTAAATGCAGATTTCGACCTCTGTAATTTTTTTATAATATAATAAACAATTATTTTTTTAATATTTATATACTCCAATCTATTCTAATCCAGTTTTTTTATTCCCCCCTTTTTTCTACTTTTAATGACTATTTTCTTTTTTTTCTACTTTTAATTACTATTTTCTTCACTTGATTGCTTCTTTAATCAGCTTTTATTTTATGTGGTATATTTGTTATTAAAATCTTCATGCTTATTAGCTTATTAACATACTGATAATTTTATATATATGTGTTTTTACCATTTATATATGACTTCTGCTTTCTGTATTTTACTTCCTTTTTGTCATAATTCTCCTATATGGAGTTTGTGGGACCATAGACTGCTGCACTTGAAAACGGTCCTATATGAACTACATCTACCATGAACCTTTGGGCTCATGGAGAGAGAATAAAAAAATAAAAAAAACCTACATGTCCCATGAATGCTTGAGATGTACCGAGTGCATGCAAACCAGGAAATTGAATCCTACACACCTGATTTCAGCAATTGAAGATAGATACCACATATAAACCAGGACTTGACAGGACTACCAACACTTTTGAGGAAGCCCAGCCGGGTGAAACCCGTAAAGTGTTGGTACGGGAAGAATTTACTCCCTATACCCTCTCTCTATATATCTTTTATTTAAAATAAAGTATTTATATTGGTAAAGGTATATTTCCATTTTATTCATTTTTTATCATCAAATTCCTGTCATCATCTCCTGGTGTATCCTGCATATGCTAGGTGGGGATAATGCCACCAATGCTCTCATACCAGAGCAGGCCATTGCTCTGCATATTGTAAGTAGGATACCACTTTTTATCCTTTACTTTGTGTATATACATACTATACCATAATACCTTTCTATTGTGTTTTCTCATATATACTGGACGGAAGTACTATCAAGCAAAGCTACAAATATCCATAGCTCTTAGGAGCTCTATCTATTGTGAGTTTGCACACTATATTTCTACCTCAAATAGTTTAAATAACTGTTACATATTGCACTATTTCCTTCAAGGGTACAGAAACCATCCTACCTCAGCGTATGTAGATTGAATCAACTGACGTAATTATATTTCTTATGTTATATATTTATGCTATATCTTATTGCTTTTGGGGCGCGGTCTATCACCTTGCTTGTTGTTATATGGATAAAATCAGGGCTCAGAATTTCCACTCAGGAATGGGTGTAAAATCTAGCTCTGGTGAGTATAAAAGTCAAAGGTTGGTCGATATGCCATGGGTCTTCCAGGCTTGCAGTGCTAAGTAACTTAAAGCCTAACTAAAATAAATTTGAAAAAGGGACACTACAGGCACCAGACCAGTTCATCTAATTGAAATGGTCTGGGTGAAGTGTCACTGTCCCTCTTAGTCCTGCAATGTAAATCATTGCAGTTTTAAGAAACTGCTATAATTACATTGCAGGACTAGGACTGCCTCTAGTGGCTGTCTATGAGCCACTAGAGGAACTTCCTCCTTTCTAGGAGACTTTTGGTCGCCTAAAAGATACCGTATGTCCTCATGCTCTGCTAAGTTAAATCCCCTTGAGGTAATGCTTTCCTTTTTGAAGGGTCTCATGATCTAGCCACCCCATTGGATGACATCGGAGGAGTGCCGACCCAGTGCCGAGGGAGATAGGCGCATACACAAAGGGTTTTTAAACCTTTTCCATGCTAGAGCTTACAGTGGCCTTTTGAAAGTCTATAGAACATCTGAGTTTATTCCATAAGCAGTGCTTGAAGGACAACTATCTGAAAATGTATAGTTAGTCAGCTTTCTACTGTAGAAGGCCAAAATCTGAACTATAACTCCCACCAGTCATGACACAGAGGTATATTGGGGTGAAAAAAAAGGAAACACTGCAGTTTTGAAGGGAGAGGAGAAAATTCTGGCCTTATGGGGCAAATCAATTTTTACATGTAAACCAACAACAGCTTAGATACAGTTGCTATTAGCTCAAGCATTAATTCCATTCATGTTATCTAATGAACTGAACTGCCGCCCAGTATTGACCAATATGTATTAAGGGACACTATAGTCACCGGAACAACTACAGCTTAATGTGGTTGTTCTGGTGTGTATAGTGTGTCCCTGCAGGCATTTTAATGCAAACACTGTCTTTTCAGAAAAAAAGGCAGGGATCACATTACTGCTTAGTAACACCTCCAGCGGCAGTCACTCAGATGGAGGTGCTTTCTGGGTTAGCATCTGCACTCTCTACACAGAGGCGCTGAACATTCCTCATAGAGATGAACCCATCTCAGGGGACACCAATAACTCGGAACCTATTGCCCCAGTTGCAAATCCTTTTTTAGACCAGGTACAGCCACACCAACTGCGGGGTCGCCTAAGAGACAGGGACCGATGGTCATACAAGACCCAAAATCGGACCCAAAAACAGTAACAACCGACAAAATAATCAATTTGTCTGATGTACATCTTTCAGTACACCATATGAGTCTGTTAAACAAAGGATTATCCTTTGTACCGACCCCCCTCTGCAACAAATTCAATTGGGCCAAGGACCTTAACCTTTTTGGAAGAAAGTTAGCACTCAATATCATGCATGCCAAGAAAGATCAATCAGCAGCAAATGAACTAGGTTTAACTATTCAGGAATATGAAATGTCAAAAACACTGGACAGTCTCCTGTATGAAAATGACCCAATGAGACCTCTCACTGAATGTAAACCACCAAGCTACTTTACTCCTAATTTCTCTGATACCCCCCACGTAGACCTATTTCTCCAGATGTCACTCAACGAATTCGAGACCTACAGCAACCTGAACCACAGAAAAAGTAATTTGAGTTTCTCTGAACGTAGAGCTCTAAAAGAATTACAACAACAACCTGACCTTGTAATAAAACCAGCCGATAAAGGCGGAAATATCGTGCTCCTCAAACGTTCAGAATATGTCCAGATGTGTTTGTCACATCTCAATGACACCTCACATTACAGAACACTCCCTTCAGACCCCACTAACATCTACGTTAAAGAACTTGAAACTCTACTACAAGATGCCATGAGCCAACAAATCATTAACCAGGATGAACTAAAATAGTTGTTTCCAAATAGAACGCCAACCATCGCGACATTCTACTGTCTACCTAAGGTCCACAAGGGTATTCGACCTCCCCCTGGTAGACCCATTGTCTCTGGAAACAAATGCTTAACAGAATCCTTAAGCAAATTTATTGAAAGAATTCTACACCCCCTAGTACTGAAACTACCATCCTACCTGCAGGACACCAAATCCACCTTACTTGCATTACAGGACATGATTGTCCCTCCCTATACCCAACTAGCAAGCTTGGATGTGGTCTCCCTTTACACCAATATCCCCCACCAGATGGGGCTTAGGGCCTGTAGGTTCTTTCTAGACAACACATCATATAACGACTCCCAAAAGGATTTCATCTTATCTTCACTTGAGTTCATCTTGACGCACAACTACTTTGTGTTCAATGGCTCTTATTATCTCCAGGTCTCCGGCACAGCCATGGGGACAGCCTGTGCACCCACGTACGCAAATCTATTTTTGGGTTGGTGGGAGCAGCATGTCGTCACCACCACAAGGTTTAGCCAGTTCCATGAATTCATCTTAAGCTGGCACAGATATATAGACGACATGCTGCTCTTCTGGACAGGCTCTGTGACCATGTTTGAAGATTTTGTACAAATGTTAAACGATAATGATATCAATCTAAAATTGACGTATGTGATTGATGAATATCAATTAGTGTTCCTGGATCTTAAGATTATCTTAGAACAAGACGGCACTATTCAGACCGAACTTTTTAGAAAAGAGACATCCACGAACAGCTTACTGCATTGGACCAGCCACCCCTATCTACTCAAAGCCTCGATTCCCTATGGCCAATATTTGAGGGCAAGACGGATTTGTTCAAGAGACGAAACCTTTTACAAAGAATGCAGGATCCTCAAATCGCGCTTCAAAGAATTACAATACCCAAACCGGGTTTTGAAACAGGCCTTCCAACGAGCAAGTGGCACTGACAGAAAATCTAGTCTCCACTTCACAAGACCTGTTCAGGATTCTAAGGCTCCACGCTGCATCGCCACCTTCGATCAAGGCTGGGAACATATGACCAATATTTTTAAGAGGAACTGGCCTATTCTTCAACATGACCCAGTACTCCACAAAATATTACCTAGCCATCCTTCCCTAACTGCACGGAGACCCTCTAACCTACAGGATCAACTGGTTCACAGTTTCCTTCCGTCCCCCTCAACACCATCTAACTGGCTGTCTGATCTTAAGGGAACCTATAAATGCGGCCATTGCAAAGCCTGCCAATTCATCTCACCCACCAAGTCGGTGGTTTCCACTCAAACAAACATTTGCATTGACACAAATGCTCTGATAAACTGTGGCACCACCCGACTGATTTATCTCATCACGTGTAGCTGTGGAATCCAATATATTGGAAAGACTTTTCAACAATTTAGAAGAAGGATTCTGCAGCACATCAATTCCATCAAAAATACGGTCACCCCAACTACAGTAGCGAGACACATTCAGAATTTCCACGACGGCATCGCGGATAATTTACGTTTTCAAGCCATTGAGAAACAAATGCCCAATCCAAGAAAAGGCGACTTCAATAAGATCCTTTTACAAAAAGAATCTCGCTGGATCTTCATCTTTAAAACTTTAGCCCCTCGTGGCTTAAACGAAGAATTTAATTACACACCATTCATACACCAGTGAAATGAGGCCATGGTATACTACTCTCCTGCCTCCTCTCTCCACTGTTTTTTTCAAATATGCAAAAAAATGCAAATAATTAACATAGACCAAAGTATCTTTTTCAAGTGCTCTCATACACTTCATGGTCTAAATTAACAAATTGTTACAAAATAACTTTTCTTTAATTAATCTCAGAAAGGGCTGTAATTCAGCCATCCCTTATCTGTACACTTTTCTCTTATCAAAAGACCTTCCTTCAATATACTCCAACTTTTAGGTTTTACCCTTGAACCTTGCAAATTGGTACCAATGTACCTCTATGCACCCGGTGTGGAGGGTTGTTCTAAACCTTTCTGGTTTAAATATATTATACCTCACCACCTCCAAGTATAACAACAGTACACTGTATATTACACTATACTCTAGGATCCTTAACAAACTCCCAGGGAGGACTACCAACACTATAAATGCACTCAGTGATACAAATGACGGAAAATTCAAGCAGAATTATAGTCATTTTGACATCGGGATACTTTCTGACACCACTGAGCCACCGTAGTTTCTCACTCTGTTGGACGGCCGAAAATGGACCAATCGGCTTTAAGGGCGGGATTTATAACCCTGCCATTGGAGGGAATCATTTCTTCCCCCTGACGAGCCCCTAAACAGGGCAAAACGCGCGTCAGGTTTCTATACACTCGGACAAGCTCTCTGCATCTTTCGTTAAACATACTTACCTTATTACTGCTCCTTCGGAATCACAGCAATCTATAATTGCTCGCATGTCTGACTGCAGCACCGGGGATGCAGTGAAATAACGAATTGCATTGAGTGTCATACCGACCGAGGTGCCATTACAGAGGGTTTCTATACACTCGGACAAGCTCTCTGCATCTTTCGTTAAACATACTTACCTTATGACTGCTCCTTCGGAATCACAGCAATCTATATTTGCTCACATGTCTGACCGCAGCACCGGGGATGCAGTGAAATAACGAATCGCATTGAGTGTCATACCGACCGAGGTGCCATTACAGAATAATCAATTATACCATTTAAATTCTGCCAGTACCAACTCTGTACACCGGTAACTCTTTCAAACTCTTTCTTTCCTATAACCAATGCCCATGAAGGCATTTTTCCTCCTTTGTTGGAATCTAGTATTATTAGGAGTATTCTTTAGGTGCTTTCTAGGCTATATATATTTGTGCTGGGTTTATTCAACATACCTATCATCTAGCCGGGGATCATATAGCATCTTAAATCACTAGGTCCAGCAGGCTGTCGATGTTCTAGCTTATGGATATTCTCTTATGGAGCTCCCAGAGCACTCTAACAAGGGTCGAGTATAATTTCTGGGACTTTGTTAACGGGTTTGTATCCCATACCGTTCCCATCACACATTGAGATATTTATTACATTACCCATTCACATGCTCCATACAATTATTTACGAGGCAGCCTCGCACACACAGGGAGGCGTTGTTTCGGTTCAGCAGAAAATCCAGGTTTAAGTCAGTCTATATCTTCAACACTGACCATCCCTAAGGAATTATTTTTCTACCCTAGGAGCCTTGCTATACGGAGATCATTAGATCCATTCATACGGATCATCTCCTTCATAGAGCTTACAAGGGATACACAATAACAGTCACTATTTCAGAACAGAGATTTGGAAGTGTTACAGATACATTGTGTCCACTAGACCAATCACTATACTTGACTATGTCAAAGACTGGCTTAGTGTCTTTCGGCAGAGTTTAGTACATTGGCAAAGACATCGGTTATATTGCTTGGACCCCGGGGATATCTAGAGGAACATCCTCACCCCGGTTTGTCCAGATTACTTTCATTGGGACTGACGGGTCCTATGAATGATTAGACTTGTCTCGTTTATTCACTATAATTGATCACTTGGTGGTTGATTATACCATTTTGGCAATACATTTTGGTGGATAAATCTATTATGGCAATATAACCTCTCGCACATTTACTAGAAGTGCTTTACTCAGTGGTTTACCATACCATCTTTGTAATACTTTTTGGTATATGAATTGTGGTAATACTCTTGCATACCATTTTGTTAATACTCTCTGGTAAACAAATTGTGGCAATACTATTTTGGTCACACCTTTTGTCTTTTGCCCCCCCCCCCTCCTCTTTTTCTCCCACCCTTACCCCCGAAGTACACGCCTCTTAGTCCCTGTGTCCGCTTTTCTGGCCACTGGACAATAGTTAGTCAGGATACATTGGATTCAGGGACTGGGGACAGTTTACTTTAGGAACGTTAATTGTTACTTATTAAAGATTTTTTTTAACGTTTTATTTTCTAGAGCAAACGACACTCTGACAACTGCAACACTTTTGTTTGGAACGTCTTTTGCTAGACCAATATTTAGTATTGAGTCTCATTTTTCAGGACAGTTTTCTCCTCTTTTTCACCTTTAACTTTTGAGGGTTACCCCCTCCCTGTCCAGTCATATTTAGACAACTATATTGGCCAATCCATTCCCTTATTACATTCCTCATAGAGATGAACTGATTCAATGCATATCTCTGAGGAGACGCTGATTGGCCGCGTGTGCGCATTAGCCTTCCAATGATTTCCTATGGGAAAGCATTGGATTGGCTGAGAGCATCAAAATTGATCATCTCGGTCAAGGAGTCAGAGCAGGGGCTGGTCCAACGTAAGGAGATCCACACGGCGCTGGAAAAAAGTAAGTAATCTTACATTTGTATTCCTGACACTAGAGGGTTCCTTTAACAAATTTATTTGTAAATATTGCACGTTAAAAAAAAGCAAAAACCTTTTCTTCATTAACTTATTTCTGTTATGTAAGGTATTAAATATGCACAAGAAAAAAAACTACTTACAAGCGGTTTGACTAGTGTGCTGGAGCCCCTGCTTCCACAATACAGATTGCAAGGCATTGTGGGACTGTGTCATGCTGCCTCATGCATTGTGGCATCACATTGATGGCCAATGAACCACAGCACCCGCTGTCCTAGCATGCTGTACCTCCAAGGATTTACATTTATATTCAGATTTTGAGCACACTGACAATCTGGGCTGATATTTTGCATTTACATTTGAATTTCAATTCATTTTATTTTGTATTGGCTCTACTTATTGAATTTGTTAAGTGTTCTTGCATAGCAAGACCACTTAATGTTATCTCAAATATATATTATTATTATTATTATTATTATTATTAAGTGTTCTTGCATAGCAAGACCACTTAATGTTATCTCACATATATATTATTAAGTGTTCTTGCATAGCAAGACCACTTACTGTTATCTCACATATATATTATTATTATTATTATTATTTTGTGGTGTTACTTTGTGGAACGTTTCGCCGAATGGTTCTCGAAATATCGTCGTTCTTGTGGCGAAATTGGTCCCATAGGAATGAATGGCAAAATGTTCAAAGCTAGAGTGGGAGCTGGCAAAAGCTGAAAAATCAGGACATGATTTCTAAACTGCCACCACTCCCTCATTTTCAAGCCCACCTACACAAATCTTATATCAAAACGTTCAGCTATCCCTGTTGTTACTAAAAAGGTCTGGGTCTTGTGATTCTCAATATAAATATAAAGGTCTTGCTGTAGGATTTTTAAAATACGACCGTTTGAAAATGGCAACCGCCAAAATACTCTGACCTGTGCCACGCTGGAGCAGCAAGTGATGTCATAAACAGGGCCTTTTGTACACCTGCTAATGTTTTTATAAATGTATGTTTTAATGTAACTGTGAAGCACTTTGGGCAACAATGTTGCAATTAAATGTGCTATATAAATAAATAATAACAGTTACTCTGCCCACTCCAGTTGTAGACTACTGGTGGAGGCAAGAACACTTCATACAATTTCCCCAGAAATTGTAGCTTTTCTAGTTTAAAATAATCTTACTCTCTCATCCACGAATTGTTTAAATCACATTGTCACCTTCGATATAGATATTATGGTTCAGAATTATATACTTATCTAAAATGTATTATATTATTATATATTTTATATTATTCATAATTACTATAATTTTAATTGAAATTACTTTTATTAGCTTACTTTTAATTAGTTTATTAGTTTAAAGTAGATTAAGCATATTATACCTAAGCCCAGTGATCCAGAGGAAGGCAAAAAATCTTGATTCACAAGCAAAAATTCCTTCCTGACCCTGAAAAATAGCGATCGGTTTTACAACCCTGGATCGGGGCATGATTTTGGTTGGCTATGAGGATAATCAATCAGTTTCCAGACCTGCCAAATCTGTCAGGTAGGAAAGAGAGGTGGTGGGATGAGGTAGGTTACCTGTGACTCAGTTTCACAGGTAACCTACCTGCCAGTCCAGCAAGTGGGTGCCATCCAGCAAAGGTTCAGATTGATGACACGTTATTCAATCAAGGTTTCCCCATATACTGAGCGCTGCTTACAAGGCAAAATGTCCTGTTTTGCGCTATTAGTGCCTATACACCATGTTGTTGCAGCTCGTAATTTAACCTGATAGATTTTTCCGTCTGTCATCCAGTGAGTCGGTCACTTAAGGATTGACAGACTTTTGTTTTACACACTTTCTGTGAGAATTGGACATCACAGGAAATGAATCGGAGCCCAGGTCGCAGGAGGAGAGATTGTAATTGTTCCTACTTCTATTGTATAGTATACAGTGTATATCCCTAACTGAATACTGTTCAGTATACAATAGTAAGAAGTCTGCCATCATGTTGTGCCCGTATAAAATACTTACCTGCAATTAGTCATTCCTAATTTTTGAGGGCTGCCCATACATACCTCAGAAAACTAATATAATGCAAAGTGCTCATCAGTTGCAGCCAGTGCTGGCTCACAGGACACACAGGTGTATAGGCCGAGGTGAAGCTATAAAAGACAAAACACAAGTTATTATTATTTTATTATTTATATAGCGCCATCAGACTCTGTAGCGCTGTACAATGGAATTGACTATATAGGAAAAAATATACTATAGAGAACAAAAAAGCAAAAAAAATATATATATATATAATTTTACGTAATAGACAATAACTGTTACCTAATTCAGCTAGTGCAATTCTTAATATTTACTATTTTTATATTATTCAGTATACAGTATATATCACCTCCTGTATATAGTTCAGTATACTGCAGTGAGCTTGCCACATGAAGCTGTAAAGCACATATTCTTAATAAGCAGTTATTATAATAAAACAACAATGTATAGCTATCAGTACTTACTCCTTAATCAGGCTCCTCTTTCAAATGCAGCTCAAGTCTATGTTAATTGCCCTCAAGGCTTTGGTGATGTAATGCCTCTCCTTATGACCTCATAGACAAGTCATAGATAAGGTGTTAGAGGGAGGGGCTTAAAAATTGACTATATATGAATACATGGAAAGAGATAATATATTTAGTTGTTTTGTTTTTATAGCTGTTTGTTTTTATAGGGTGTTAGAAGGGAATAAAACCTGTTCTCCCACCAGGTACATAGAAGTAATAAAATAAAATAATACCCAAGCACACCAATAGTTATTGCATAGAAATAGTTTTAATTTTTTTATTATATTTTTTATTGATAAAGTGCAAATGTGCAAAACAAAGATACAAGAAAGTACAATTACATATAAATTACTGCATTCATAACAATGAAGTGCTCTAGACATAAAGTGTTAACACCATAAACCCATTTAATATCTTTAAGGTATACTGACCTAGAGCAGGAGACCATAAAGCCCTAATGTTTTGGCAATTGGCCTCCCTCAAGAGGGAAGCTATTTATTTAGACTTACTGGGCATTACACAATATTATTATGGTCAGGGGCTAATTCACTTTTTATTTTTTGGGGTGGGTGCGTGGATAAGGGCTTGAGGAACCCTTGTCACCTGGGGTGGACAATGGCATGACCACCCGTCTCCTTCTCTATTTATTCAGAGCCCCCACCTGCTGCCCATGAGGGGTAGTGTGGACTAGGCTGTCCCTGTTAGCAAAATTAAAGGGACTTTCCAGTGCCAGGAAAACATATTAGTTTTCCTGGCACTGCAGGACCCTACAGTGACCCTCTCCCTCCCACCCCTCATCCCAAGTTGCTGAAGGGGTCAGTCTCCGTCTACTCTCCTCCCCCGCTGGCTGATGTCATGGGGGCATGCGCATTAGACCTCCCCATATGAAAGCATTATTCAATGCTTTCCTATGGGGATTGCGGCGACGATGGAGGTCCTCACATAGCGGAAGGACGTACAGCGTCGCTTAAAACACTTTTCGTGTTCTAAGAACATGGAAGTCCCTTTAGTGGCAGTCTAAAAGACAGCCACTAGAGGTGGACTTAACCCTGCAAGGTAATTATTGCAGTTTATAAAAACTGCAATAATTACACTTGCAGGGTTAAGGGTAGTGGGAGTTGGCATCCAGACCACTCCAAAGGGCAGAAGTGGTCTGAGTGCCTTGAGTGTCCCTTTAAAGTCCTTGGTTTGGGGCATACTAGGTCAACATTGTTATCAATATTAGAGCTCACTTGCCACCCTTAGGTCCTCCAGCCGCCACAAGATTGACCCTTGAATATCGGTTCAACAGACTTTCAGGTTTTTAATCGTCAGAGGTTCATTCAGAAAATTTTGTTTAGAACAACAAACATTTTTTACTTTGCATAAATTTAACAGGAAAAGACTTAAATGACCAAAACAAGATGTTCCTAATTAATGAGGCCACTTCCTGGGAAGGAGGATTGTGCCTAAATCACTAGCGCGGTAGCGCCCATTACTAAACTATTACCTATAAGCACAAATATCAAAGTATTTTATGTATATAGTTATGGTATTATTTGTAAAATGTGTTATTTTTATAATGCATTAAAGATGACAGTGGTGACTTTGTGTCACAGCTTACCTTGTTTGGGAGTCTGGTAGGCAGAGATATGTGCTCACCCTTGCAATTAAACACAGGCCAAGGTGGTCAGGTAAGAAATCACCTGGCCTGTGAGTCTGTGCATGGGGGTTGTGCAGGATAGTGCTCCAAGTCACAGTACAGGTACGGACACAAGCAGGAGAATCGTCGTGGGTAAGCCAAAGGTCAGAGGGTGACAGAAGTCAGGATAAACGAGGGTAAGCCAAAGTCAGAGGATGCCAGAAGTCAGGATACACGAATAGAAAGCCAAGGTCAGGAGCCAACTGGAGAACACAAACACCAAAACAGGAACCAGAGTCAATGAACTGACACTGCCCTCAGTGATCAGCCACAGGTGAACCATGAGTGACAGGAGCAGTCTCAGGTAAATTCCAACCCCCAGTGCTGGATACAAGGCAAGATCAGACTTCAGGTTATCACTTGAGCTGTATGGTGGCTCAGAGGAGAAACAGCAGGCCCAGGACCACAAAGTACCTTGTTGGGCACTTCTGGGGTGACCTTGTCTGGCCGTATGGATGTCACGGTGAGAACTGTGACACTTTGACTAATTTACTTTCACATTTGTGTCAGTGTTGTCCCTGCGGCACACCTATGGATTGAGACCTCCCCTGTCGACTCATGTAGAGCCGGTGCTATCCCTCCATGGGCCGGTGGAGAGATCAAAGATCTACCTCACCAGGGAGGCAGGAGAGGACCTGGGGAGCTCTAGCCAGCAGCAGCAGGAGAGGACCCGGGGAGCTCTAGCCAGCAGCTCCGCCGGGTTCCTCTTGCGAGATATGAGCATTGCTCACTCTCCACTGGACCACCAGGGATGGCAGCAGCAACAAGGATCCCCCCTCCCTACATAAGGTAAGAAGGGAGGGGGATATTAACTAATCTACCCCCACAATCACCAAAACACACAGCACACTAACAGGACCCTAACAAACACCCTCACACACAGGACCCTCACACCGCACACTAACATCAGTGTGTGTGTGCGTACATACGCGCGGTGTGTGCTATGTGGGTGAGGGTGTTTGTGTTTGTTAGGGTCCTGTTAGTGTGCAATAGGCTGCGCACCCCTATGGTGTTGTGTACATCCTTTCTGTAAATCCTTTATTTATTGGTGACTTTAATTCTGCTTTTCTGTAATTTTATTTTGTTTTACTCCTCTTTCAGATTGTTTTATTCTGATGATTATACTATTGACTAACTTCACTTAATAAGGCAAATTGAGTAGTTAAATTTATTATTATTTTTGTATTCCTTAAAAACAAAGAGAGACTGTGAAGGCTGCTTATCTGTTTCAGAAAGGGGGCTTTATTGCAGTTCTGTTTTATATATAAAGATCACCGCTATTTCTGTGGCACAGGACCAAACTATGGCAAACAGGGAAAATGTGTCGCATATAAAGCAAAATGTTGGCATCTAAGCTACTGCTTAATTTTTTTTTATTCATTTTTTTATAACCCACCCGCATAGTGTCACTTTAAACAGAACTTGAGTAATGCTGATCCACTTGTTTTTATTCAAGTAGGGACACCCACAATTCTTAGCTTGTTTGGATTTACCTGGAAGGTGCTATTCAGGTGATTTAATGGCCTGATTGTGCTCCATATAAAAAGGGGGCGGGGGGCTGCTTTTAATTCCAGAATATTCTTTTGAATAGTAAACATGGCTACTGCTGAAACAGTGAGTAAAAGCAGATTTTTGAATCACACATGAAAATAAATGTTTTTGCTTTAGAATAATGTGTATTTCATCCACTATGTGAGTGTCTGTTGAAGCAAACCATTTTGGGAGTATATGTGCAGGTGTTAAATAATCAGCATTGAATATATAGTTAGTCCTTCATTTTATATTCACATGTTAAAGTTTTTATGAATGTGCTTTACTAATACAGAAGAAGTTTATCAATTCACTGTAATAGGATTCCTCTGATTAGCAAACTGACTTTATGCCTGCTAATTCATCATAATGTCTATCTATTGCACAGCAGCCTTATTCATTATAATAAGGCTGCCCTTCTTGATGTATCCAGGAAGACATAGGGTGTGGGTTAAATTTTTTTTTTTTTTTTTTGCCGTCCGTGTGCTCAGCTTGCCATGTAAACCTATAATAGGAGTAAATTTAGTGGTGTGTGTGTGTGTGTGTGTATAGCCAAACCCCATAGCAATAATACTGCTATTAAAGGGACACTAGTCACCAGAACAACTACAGCTTAATGCGTCATGCATTTTCATGTAAAGGTAGTGTTTACATTGCCTCTAGGTACTTCTCAAAGTGGTCACTCCCTTAGATGGCCACTGGAGGTGCTGCCGATTTAAAGCAGCCCTGACGTTCAGCATCCCCACGCTCTGCATGGAGACGCTGAATTTTTTTTTTTCCTCATAGAGATGCATCTCGGAGGAGCTCCTGATTGGCCAAAATGGCATCTGGTCCTGCCCCATGCCAATTTTTAGCCAATCCAATTGCCGCTGGAAATAAGGTGAGTCTGAAATTTTATTTATTTTTTGATAGGGGAGCTATCTAAATGGTGGGTTTAGCACTATAGGGTTTAGGAATACATGTTTGTGTTACTGACCCTATAGTGTCCCTTTAATGTGTCTCTAAACTGCAATCCATATCTTTAGAAATCAGTGTATGTAAATGAGATCCTGTTGTACATTACATCTTAGCTGTATAAATGATTAGAAAGTGATCTAAATTTTTTTTTTTTTTTCAAAATAGTCACACACTCAACTCACATAACTAAAATTTAAAGTGTCCTTCTTTGTCCTTTTAAAATGTTGGTAAGTATGGCTTGCATTAAAGTAACTACTAGCATGGCAATATAGAAACTCCTTTAAAGGGACACTGTAGGCACCCAGACTACTTCAGCTAACTGAAGTGGTCTTGGTGCAGTGGCCCTTTGCAGCACTAAGTCTGCCCTCAGTTGCTGTATACCAGATGGCTTCCTGGATCAAAATGGACCTTTTGGTCCGGTATGTGATGCTGGACGTCCTCGTGGTCTGAGGACACCCAGCGTCAGAATTTTCCCTGTAGCACTTATTCTTACTTTCCTATGAGGAGGTTTAATGCCCCAACCCACCGTTCAGTTGGGGGGGGGGCAATAGGTCCCCCCTTCAGGTTAGGAGGGGGGGGGGGGGGGGACGTTTTTTTGTTTTTTGTTTTTTTTACAGTGAGCAACCACAGGCTGCTCACTGTTTAATAGACATGCCCCTACTCACGGTATAGCAAGTAGGGGCATAATTTACTAATACTAAGTAATCTTTACTTGGTATTAGTAAATTTGGCTGAAAGACCAATTTAGGTCTTCCAGCCTTTTAGTAGATAGCTCCCTAATACCATGGGAATTAGGGAGTTATCTACTTATTCATTCCTGTCATTACACTGACTGGCCAAGTAACTTACATTTTATATGTATGTTACTTGATTGTTGTAAGTGTTGCAAATGCTTACAGCTGAATCCTGGCTATGTTTGTATAATTTATTTAAAATTGTATACAGTGTAACATTCTTCTTCCACTGGGTAAGTATATTAGTACTTAGGCAATACTGTGCTTCGGCACTTCGGTTTTTCGGACATTCGGAAGTACCCGAATGTCCGAATTTCCCGAAATTCGTCCGAATTCACATTCGGCGCGTAACTGTCACGACACTCCTTAGTCGACATGCCCTCGTGCAGTACTCGCACTCACCACTCTTTCTGTTTGGCACTGTTCTCATTTCCTTTCGTTAGGCACTACACCTGGCCCTTGTTTAGCACCTATATATTCTGGTTTCTCCCCTCACTCCCTGTCAGATCATTATCCTCTATCCTTGACCCTGTACCTGCTGTTTCCTGGTTCCTGTGATTCTGGCTCCTGTCTCCTGTGTCTTGTTTCCTGTGTATCCTGAGTATCCTGTGTTTCCTGATCCGGTGTTCCGATGTCCTTGTGGTCCTGTGTTCTTGTCTCTGCCTGGTCCTGTGTCCTGTGCCTCCTGTTCCAGTGTTCGCCTGCAGTGTTCCTGTCTAGACTCCTCCAGTGATTCTGACCTTGCTGCATTATTTCTGTGTAACCTGCTTAGGACTTTGCCCCTTGATGTTCATTTTGTACTTGGTGGCTGCACTCACCTGACTAAGCCTTTACCTTTGCCTAGGACTATCGTGGACTCTGCCTGCTCTATTGTGTATATATTGGGTTATTGTATATATTTATATATTTGTGGCATTGTCATATTTTGTTTTGTATATATTATATATATCTATATCCTTTTGGTTTGCCTTAATACATTTTCTTTATTACTCCATTTATCGTGTCCTAGAATTATTTCTCTGCTAAGTTGGTTCCCACACTTAAAGGGACAGTGCTGTTGCAGGGCAGCACCCCTTCATGTCATGACAGAATGATCTGACCACTTGGAACCGGCAGAGTATAATGTCTAGGATCACAATGAAGAACCTTGTTGGTATTCATGCTGATTCACAGCAAGAGTGTGCTCTCATTGAGACTTGTTGTAATCAGTTAGGAAAAATTCAGCGGCAGATTGGAAAGGCCTCTAATTTATGCTTATCTATTATCGATGTCTCCTGTCAAATCCAGAAATCTGTATTATGTGGATTTATCTATGAACTTCAAACTTTTCACAAAAACATATGTGATTCATTGCTTTTTCAGTTACCTAATTGCGATATATGGTTGAGAGAGCCTCCTGTGATAAGTAGGGTGTATACACTTATCCGTATGTCTCTTAAAGAGATATCACATAAAAAATCTTTATCATATTTGCAGAGACAAGTGAGAGTAATGCACAATAATCTTGTTGCCTTGTTACCTGAAGTGCAATTTATTATTGATCTTGTACAAGAAAGAATGACTGTCTTTATGCCTGATAATAATGATGGTATTCCCTTTTCTGATGTACATAGCATAACAAATCCTCCTGACTCTGACTTGGGAAAATGGCTTGTTGGTCCTCCCGACTGCAAAACCGAAGTCCCTCTGGAAATTAAAGCTGAATGCCTTCCTGCCCAAACTAAAGATGAAGATGTTGAGGGGTTATACAGCACTGGCGATCCCCTCATGGACCAAGTCTTTGATGAACTGGGTGCTCGTTGCATAGCAGCTTTAGAGGACGAGCAGTCTGAATGGGAAGGTAGTACCAGTACGCAGTTTCCCAATGTTGTCTCAGTACCCGAGACACATAGTACCCATATATTACCCTCTCTGTTCTGCAAGATCCACTCGCCTATTCCCAAGGTGAAGCTACCAGCTACCAAGATGAACGATCTCAACACCGTTCAAGAGGGTACATGTCTGGTCAGAGAAAGTCTCAAGCAAACTCTGCCCAACCACGAAGCAGAAACAGACTCCCCTGAGTCTGCAACTAGAGATACGAATTCCTACCTCACCGTGCCAATTGAGGAGACCACCAGTGACCTTAACCAGGTAACGGGATCTGATCTGAAGGCCTGTCCCACAAAGGACAATGCATCCGAACTAGAAGAGTCACCTATAAAATGTGCTCCGGGTGATGCAAGTGACGACAAGGTTGGACCATTGAAATTGGGGACCAATCTCGTTGAAGGTGAATCTCCTGTCAAAAAGTCACCACGTAGGAGACATGGTAAACGGCCTACTTCTTTCAAGACACTGGCTGAGAAGGCTGAAGAACCAAAGGTGAAAACTTCAGAACAACCAGTGGAAGAAGAGGCTATTGTGCCAAAGGCAGCTCATGACTTTGATGTGGGGAGGCTTGATGATTCCAATTTTAACCCTTCTACCTCTGGGGGTTTGAAGATTGGCACCCCTCTCACAACCGCAACTGTGGAAAATGAGTTGTCGCCAAGTAAAGACAGTTATCTTCAAATAGAAGACAAAGACTCAGACTGGGTGCAACGTGACAAACCCGTGATGGATCAAGCCCAAGAGAAGAATCTAAATGAGACCAGGCTTGTTCTAAACCCACAGCCTGAAGAAGACTCTACAGTTCTTCAAGTTACATGCTCTGGTAGAACAATTTCTCTGCTGCAAGAGGAAACCCCAACTACCAAGCTTGTACCTGAACCAAGCGCCGAAGATTATTCTAATCAGCCGCTTAACCAAACGCCAAAGGAAGGGAGTGAAACCGAACAAGGAGGTACCTGTTCCCATGATGAAGGAAGCTCCTTCTATGACATTTCAGTTACCATGATGTCTATCACTCCACCTAAACTCCAGCAAGTATTAAATGAAGACTTGCCTTCAGTTGAAAGTCTATCTACGACAAATAAAGAACTACCTCAAGCTGAGTTCACAAGGGAAGAAGAGAATGATTTCATTAATCAGGTATCTCTAGCCGCTACAGAAAAATGTCAATTTGAGAGAGAGTCGTCTCTGCTTCGGTTAGCCCCGTGCTCGGAGAAATTTGGGGAACCCTTCCTTGATGCATATCTGCGGTCTGTGGAGGAAGGCTCGCAGAATGTTCTTGATCCTGTACCTATTAATTTAGGGGATTCTCCTTGTTTGTCCCGAGGATCCCACAAGCCAGAAACCAAGTCAGACCCAGGACTTCTGAGTGATGAACCTGTTACTAGCAATAGTCCCAGATCTAGTGGGTTAACACATTTGTCGGTCACTGGTATGGAGTGTTTCTTATCTTATGTGCCTTTACCTTCTGTTTCTGTGTCTGCCCTTCTATTGCTAAATGTTACTCTACAGTCCTTGCTTTTGTATGTTTCTATTCTGCCTCGTTGGTTTCTCCCATGGGATTGTCCACCTCTCATTCCTCCTAAGCCTCCTCCTTGTTTTCCTCTACTGGTTGGGTGGCCCTGATTTTCTTCTGTCACCCGTGGGGGATCTTTGGGTTTTGGAGCGCCGGGAGTCGCTCCTTAAGGGGGGGGGTACTGTCACGATGATACCGGAGAAACTGACGGAAGCCAAGCACAGAGAGATGGACACAGGTTTCTTCAGGAAGGAAGAGATTCTTTATTGGATCACCGATCGGGGCTCAGAGGGACTTATGTCACCAAAATACAACAAGATCTGAGCCCAGAACTGACTGTGTAAATGCATGATATAGACATATAGCTCCTCCTATAGTTAACTCTACCCACATATATTCTTTACACAATCAGCTGAACAAAGCCTAACTTCCCTAACTTGTTAGACCACATGGCTCACCCAGAACAATGGAGGAGGGGGGAAGTGTTTTCAGTTTCTGCATTCCTGCATTTGCTCAATACGGTGTTGATTGTATCTTAGCTACGTGAAACTAACTAACTGATACAACATTTACACATATGCCACATGGCAATCTTGTCCTAGTAAATTTATTTTTACTGAGATTCCACCACAACGACACTCCTTAGTCGACATGCCCTCGTGCAGTACTCGCACTCACCACTCTTTCTGTTTGGCACTGTTCTCATTTCCTTTCGTTAGGCACTACACCTGGCCCTTGTTTAGCACCTATATATTCTGGTTTCTCCCCTCACTCCCTGTCAGATCATTGTCCTCTATCCTTGACCCTGTACCTGCTGTTTCCTGGTTCCTGTGATTCTGGCTCCTGTCTCCTGTGTCTTGTTTCCTGTGTATCCTGAGTATCCTGTGTTTCCTGATCCGGTGTTCCGATGTCCTTGTGGTCCTGTGTTCTTGTCTCTGCCTGGTCCTGTGTCCTGTGCCTCCTGTTCCAGTGTTCGCCTGCAGTGTTCCTGTCTAGACTCCTTCTCCAGTGATTCTGACCTTGCTGCATTATTTCTGTGTGACCTGCTTAGGACTTTGCCCCTTGATGTTCATTTTGTACTTGGTGGCTGCACTCACCTGACTAAGCCTTTACCTTTGCCTAGGACTATCGTGGACTCTGCCTGCTCTATTGTATATATTGGGTTATTGTATATATTTATATATTTGTGGCATTGTCATATTTTGTTTTGTATATATTATATATATCTATATCCTTTTGGTTTGCCTTAATACATTTTCTTTATTACTCCATTTATCGTGTCCTAGAATTATTTCTCTGCTAAGTTGGTTCCCACACTTAAAGGGACAGTGCTGTTGCAGGGCAGCACCCCTTCATGTCATGACAGTAACGAATTGCACATGTCTACCACAGATTATGCTAGAATCATACCAGGGCATTCCCGGCTCTGGTGTTATGGTGCCTGGAGTGTTAACTTGGTAAATTATGAATAATATGGCAACTACTACATATGACAAAGGTTTTACTCCCTAAAGTGAGAATTCTAATTGATTGAAAACTGACTTGCAAAAACTGCTGATTTAGAAATATTCTCAAACTTGGTTTTAAAAACAGCCTGGTTACCTAAATGCTGTAATTTAGCCTTAAATTAACTAGAATTTGATATTTAGTGAATAAAGTACTGGTTGACTGGTTCCATCAACTAACTTTTAGTGGGTTGTCTGTAGTTTTATTTTATTTTTTATTTATATTTTTTTTTGGTTTAAATTTAGCTCAACATAAAAAGTCTACCTCGGAGAGACAATGAAAAAAGGAGGAAAAAGAGAGAAGTCTATACACTGGAGAAAGTGGAAAAACATCCTTTGCAAAGAAGGTACTGATTTCAAACTGGAACTTTTTTTAAAAGATGTCTAAATGTTGCTTTAAATATCATCCTATACCACTAGGTGGTGTGAGCAGAAAAGCTGTATTGAGAAACTATCTAGCGTCAATCTACAACTGTTTGACATACCGCTCATCCTAAACATTATTTTAGCAAACCTTGAAGTCAGTTGCTCTTCAAAAGCCTAGAGTAGGGTTGCCTAAAAGGTAGATCCCCAGATGCTGAAGAACTGCAACTCCCATGATGCTTTGCATGCCTTTTAGAATGACAAAGCATCATGGAAACTGTAGCAACAAAGTGGAAACCACCTTCACATAGAATAAAAATACAACCTGAGGAATATATCCAAAATTGGAATATTCTATATAAGAATGTAATATCTGAAATGATAAAAAAAGTGTATATCATAGCGTAACACAGTAGAGGTATAATAATAAGATATGGAGTAAGTAATGCACTCACAAACAGAAGTGTAAATCAGGCCTCTCACCCCCCCTGGGGTATATGTAGTATTGGACTTGATAGTAGATCTAAATATAAAAGTGTCTTCAAAGAAATGGGGGGAAAAAAGAGCCATACATGGTGAAGTATGTATAAAAATATCAAAAGGGAATTTAATGGTTACACTTACAAACATAAAGTAGTGGTAAGCATGTCTCCACTCTCAGTGGAACTGGAAGGCAGAGTAGAAATACCAGACACAGATCCAATAGGAGCAGCAGAGTACAGGAACAATAAATGATAATAAAACAAATAAAAGCAAGAAACAGTCTGAAAAGTTCAATATCCAACGCGTTTCGTCCGTGGTAAATAAAGGACTTCTTCAGGGATATATGTCGATTCGAGTGTGAAAGAGCTTTTATATCCAATTCAATCTTCTTCAATGCCGTTCACCGGCGGCGTGCGTTCCACACTGGAACGCAAAAGCATACTTCCCATGACATCCATCAGTCTGAATTGCGCATGCGTGGTCGTAGGAAGAGTTCTATGCGCTTGTAAAAAAACAGCGCCTCAATGTGCATGTGTTAAGATCTAAGTAATAGAGAGAAATACATACACAACAGGCGAAATGTCGCCATAGAGATTAGTGAAAAGTTAAAACAGACAGAAAACGGCGAAATTCCGCCGCGGAAATTAGCTAGTATAGAGCTATAAAATAAAGATGATGACAGAATTAAATGCATGAAATTCGACAAGCAGATGGACATAAATATAACTAACATACTGGATATAGATATCAATACCCAGTATGAATATCCCAATGCCAGTCACTGTATACATACATACCCAAATGTAATACTTTCAAAGCAACATAGTGTAATATACAAAATAAACCAGTCAGTATAGATAACAACCATATTCTCAGAGTTACTCTATGTAATATTCTAAACTACACATAATAATCTCAAAGCAGCATAGTACAATAAACAGAGTAAACCAGCCAATGTTGATAATGACCATAGTCTCAGAGTATATTGATATTAACATAATAAACCTGTTAATGTAGATAATAAATATATGGTTATGATCAAAAAACCAGATGTCAATACATAAGAATAAAAGTGTAAAAATACATAAAATGAGAAAAAGGGGAACATATTGAATAATAGATAAATAATATCTGCATCTAATTAAATCAGACCTAACAGGTCTATTTCAGCGTTAAGGCCATAATGTAGTGTTTTGAGGGTGTAAATCCAAAACGCTTCCTGACGAATTAATTCTTGAAGTTTGTCTCCTCTACATCCTAATGTGATGTGTTCTATACCAAACGCTTGTAATTGTTCCCACTGGAAAAGAGGACAGGTACTGCAATGTTTTGACACGCTGTGGTCCAATTTACTTTTTTTGATATTATTAAAGTGCTCCAAAAGTCTAATATGGAGTTTTCTAGTGGTGCGGCCTACATATTGGGCTCCACATCCACATTGAAGTAAATAAATGACAAAAGTGGTGGAACATTGAATATCATGGAAACTGTAGTCTTAAAACTTCTGGGGATTACTTTTGAGTGCCCCTGTCCTAGAGTATTGATTGGAAAAATGACTTACATTTTTGGCTTTTCTCTGTTAGTGGATTCAAAGTACAATCTAAGCACCACTTGCCATCCCTTTCCTGTGGGTATAGAAAAAAACATTTTGACTGCAAACTTTACAAACCCTCCCCTTTTCCCCAACACACAATGTGGGGGATACACCAATCAGAGGTTTCTTGTTTGGCATTCCAATGCCTCTCAATGACCTGTAATTCAACTTATTGAGAAGGGGAAGGCAGGCATAAAAGGAACTGTTTTAAATTTGTTTATTTTCCCAGCCAAATCTAAAATGGCAGCTTGCCCCTTTTAAACACTGTGTACATTGGTGGGGTTAGGGATGTGTCTATCTCAAACGTGTTTACACTATTGAATGTCAGATCGTGTTCATAGTAACCTTGAATGGTTATTTCACCATCTGTGATCTGGTTTTCAGGTGGGCCCTGTGGTTCTTCAAAAATGTCAAGAGCCAGCCGTGGCAATGTAACCTGCGCCTTGTCACTACATTCGGTACTGTAGAAGATTTCTGGGCGTAAGTAAAGTCTACACAGCATACCTCTGAAATAGCATTATTTAGAGTAATCTCCTTGTTCTTGTGTTCCATTCTAATGTTAGTGGGGTTATTATGTCCATGTTGGTGTTTCTGGGTGTATAACAGAGCTCCACAACAATACGTTTCTTTAAATTACAATAAATGTATTTAGAAATCAGTCTGTCGATAAGATACATTGCAGTTGCATAAACTGTTAATAGTAAGTCAACAAATTTCTCTCAGCACAGCCACACTCCAACTCAGACATCTAAAATTAGTGTACTTCTTTGTTCACTTGAAATGTTGAAGAATGTGATCGGATTGACACTTCTGTCCAATTTATGCCCCCCCCCCCCCCCCCCCCCCCAGCAACTGCCCGTGTCAACACCAGATAACATGGGCCCCTTAAGATGCTGCTTGTGCATATATGGGTTAATTATTACAGAACCTGATACACTGCCTTACCTGGTTTTTTTTTTTTTTTTAAGGGTGCAAGCTAAAAACATTTAGGGACACTCTGTTAGCGGGTACCTGCCTTTTTGTTTGAGAATCCTGACCTCATTCATGTGCCTTTTCAGCAGAATATCATCCATGGGGAGGGAAAAAATGTGGAAACTAAAAGCATGGAAAAGGGCTAGTCAGTGTTGCGACAAATATTTTGGTTAGTACACAAGCCCACTCTCCAGCCATTTGATTCACAGATCAAGTGAGGAAAAATGAGCAGTCCAATTTTATTTTATTAAATCCTGCTTTTGGTCATTTTATGTGTGCTGTCCCCTAGCAACTTTCACTGTTTTTCTTGCACTAGTGGGGGAAAACATAGCTTCTTCCAGTAGTGTGTACTGCTCTCAAAGTACAATGCAGGCCACACGACCAAACATGCCTCTTATAACCTTATTGTATTCCATTCCAAATGAAGAATGTGACTAAGCTAATATCATCATGTGAGAAATTTAGCTCCTTCTTCAAGGCTCACACCTGGCTCAGTTTAACTCACACTTCTTTGTCTTGT